>NC_134600.1:17873810-18484435 GCF_037038515.1 Microtus pennsylvanicus | reverse complement strand
GTAATGCAGACAACAACTGATTGCTGGGAGCAGGAGAATTACCTCATCTAGGGATGAGGCACCTCATTGGCTGTACAATGCAGCGCCCTGAAACCATACAAACAAACAACAAAACAGGTTCCCAGAGGAGCCCATACGGTAGAACAGTTGTTTTCCTATTGGGTGATTCATGCCAATGATGGAGACTGACCAAGGCAGATGTACAGTATCTTTTACCATCTAGTCCCAGAAGTGCAGCTCTACTGGTATCAAAAGATCAGTCACATGTGAATGATGGTGTGTTCCAACAGTGGAACACACACACACAAATAAAGTTTCCACAAGACTATGATTAATGATGCTGAGAAACTCCCACTGCCAGTGATGTAGACTTTAGAGTGCTGGTAGTGCCAGGAGCAATGTATCACTCATGATTTCTTGGCTATACCACCGTGAGACGTCTACTACAAAGCCAGTCAGAAGAAAGCAAATGACTTTTACTGGCCTAGGCACTTATGGCAATGTTTACTACCAGTTCTAAGAGTACCTTCTATGCGTAAAACTGCGCGTCACGAAACAGCGTGCTGTACCATGCTGGCAGCACTTGCACATGCTCCCATTACTGTGTTTCTTCACCACATCAGGGGGCAATGTTATGACTGACCTACATCGTCTAGGTGAAGTAAGAATTTTCTATATACTCACCATGACAAAAGGACCTAACACACTTCTAAGAACACACACTGCTGTTAAACGACACGTGATTATAGCAAGAAATGGCACAGGGATACACAGACATGAATATCAGAAAGGTTGGCCATTGAAGACCCTACTTAAAGGTTATCTCACATGGAAGGCTGCCCATCGCGTCTCTTTATAATTAGCCCCACATTCATTACCTTCATAAGTGTGGAGGAGACATGAAGAAATGAAATTCACTTGATGTTTTATATATATATACACACACACACACATATAAGGGGGTGTTTATGTGTGTAACTGTTGAAATATGAAAGTTTCAACCTGAATGATAGTTTTACAACTTTTAACAAATTGAGCACTTTCAAATACTATGTAACAGTATGTGCAGGTTGAAAGCACACCAGCAGAAAGGATGAGTGAAGAAGAAAGGGAGCCACGAACACTGATAGAAACAAATGCTTGTTTAAAACTGATGCAGTAATTAGGATAGTCTTTTACCCCCTTGTTCTCACAGCACCAGGCCTAACTCGATCCCCTCCCTTCTCCCCAGGCTACCAGGTTAGCTTTCTGCCTTCCAGTTTTAGAAGTAAAAGGTGTGAGAGATCTCTAGTCACAGTCTTGTGATGACAATTGAGTTACAACCAAAACATGGCAGCACCGTTCAGTTGCTACAAGAATGTTTGACACTAAAACTTAAAAACATTTCTTTGAGAAGGAATGATTACCAAAACTTGGAATATTCCATAAGCAGCAATTCTTTAAAAGATAACACATTTCAAGTGTCTGCTGCATGCTATCAAAAAAAGCACAATCAAAGTATTTAATATATTTCAAGATCATGGCAGGGTCCATTTGAAGAAGAGACAGATGACAGAGGGGATGTACAGTGTGAATAATACTGACATTTAACGTATTCTTGAATTCAGTGTTGTGTTGATGTTATGAGATCTGGATTGAACACGCTCTCCCGAATGCCAAAGGTCTGGTCACCAGTCTGCGGCACTACTAGGAGGCAGTGTGTGGAAGGAAACTGGATCACTGCTCACCGAATCAACTAAACTGGGCGTCTAAAGCTTCGCAGAGACAGAGACTGCCATCAGAGTCTGCGTGGGTCAGGAGTAGGTCCTCTGTATACATGTTACAGCTTTGTGTTTGGCATTTTTGTGGGACTCCTAACAGCGGGAGAGGGTGTATCTATGACTCTTTTGCTGGCTCTTTGGATTCTTTTCCTCCTATTGGTTTGCTTTGCTCAGCCTTTATATGAGGGCCTTTGCCTTGTCTTACTGTGTCTTGTTGTCTTGTCTTGTTCTGTTTGGTTCCTGTCTCTTGGAAGCCTCTTCTTTTCTGAAGATGAGGGATGGGGTGGGCCTAGGGGAGAGGGGAGGTAAGGGGGAACTGGGAGGAGTGGGGGGAGGGGAAACTGTGGTTGGGATGCATTACATAAGTGAAGAATCTATTTTCAGTAAAAAAAATGAAAAAGAAAATAAAAAGTACTTAAAATCCTTTATAAGAAAGGGAGAATTAATAATTTTTCTTTTTAATGAAAGAAATATTATTATTTATTAAATTGGAAAACTCAAGACACCAAACTCTCTGCCTACACCTTCCCAAATTAAGCTTCCGAAATCGTCTGTCAGACGTTTCATGCATATTTCCATCAGAATAAATTTTAATTCAGTAATCAGAAGCTTTTCATAAGCTCAGTTTTCAAATGTTAAGTTCCCAGAACGCTTTTCAATAGAACGACAGCTACGCGTCCTGTGTGGGCGCATCTCTGCTGCTGTTCACAGATGTTGACAGACACCATGGATGCATGGCCTGCACGGTGAGCTATTCCTGCTAGTTACGGCATTTTCTTGTTTCTTCCTGTCACTCCTACAGCTTTGAGCAGTAGTTTTCACAGGGGAATTTTCCACTCCCTGTGGATGAGTCTGAGACACAGGACTTTACAGGCAGCCTTTCCTCTTGTCCATTGTCTCAAAAATGTTATTCTTGTTTAAAACATGGAGAGTGTCGTTCAAAATCGTCAGGGGAATTCTACTCTGCCTTCTTCCTCACTTCCTCCCTCTTTCTTCCCTATCTCTTTCCCTCCCTCCCTAAGTCCATCTCTCCCTTCTTCCCTCCTTCCCTCATTTTTTATTTACTGTCAACTTCTACAAGCATCTTCTACACTAGAATCTTTTGGGAAAATTTACAAACAATTCAAGCTTAGGACCAAGTCAAAGTCAATCCCTATGAATTGCCATTCTGCTGTCTGGACAGTGTCCTAGGGACCACTGTGAAGCCCTGATCAGAAACCTCTTCTTGAGAAATTTACAATGAACTTTCCATGGAGATCTTAATTTTTATAATGCTACATAATTTCCCATATATGGACTGGCAAATAGGACAACTTTAGAGGGCACGTCATCTTTACAACGAATTTGAGAATTATTGTTATGAATGGAAGAATTCTCCAGATCATAGAGACTTAATTTATCAATGGCTAGTTATTAATATTTAAGCAAGCCTTCCTAGTAAACATTACATATATTTGTGTCATGACAAAAATACAGTAGTATTTTGTATCATTGGGGGACATATGCTAGGACTTCCATGGGTTCTAAAACCCATCGATACTCAACTCATTTTTTTGAAAGTTTTTTTAATTAATTAATTAATTTATTATTATGTATACAATATTCTGTCTGTATGCCTGAAGGCCAGAAGAGGGCGCCAGACCTCTTTACAGATGGTTGTGAGCCACCATGTGGTTGCTGGGAATTGAACTCAGGACCTTTGGAAGAGCAGGCAATGCTCTTAACCACTGAGCCATCTCTCCAGCCCCTCAACTCATTTTATAAAATGGAATGTAACTTGGGCATCCCTCCTCTGCACATTAAATAATCTCTACATCATTCCCAGTACCCAAAACAGTATGAGTACACAATAGACTATTGTTGTATTGTTTAGGAGTATTGATAAGGGGAAATATCTGCATGTGTTTTTTGGTATATTAATTCAATTTGTGGTTGGTGGTGGGTGTAAAGGAGTAACTATCAAGTAAGCATGATTGAACCTTGGTGTTTTCACCGTATGATCATTGTCAAGGTCTCTGAGCACATTACCCCGTCTCTGTAATATTTTAGGCACATTCACTATACAATGTGAGAGTTCTCAAGGTTTTAGGAGGTACTAACACTTAATGTCCTGACTCCATGATAATTTCTTTAAATGACTTCATCCACTGATTTTCCTTTGCCGTTGTCCTTCCTACCTCTACCACAGTGATGTCAGTATTGATTATGCAGAAATGACTTAGTCAAACTTGGGAAGATCTTAGAGACTGAAGAAACAGGTAATAATGCATAATAAGTAAAGCACCGCCAAAAGTGCATATGCTTCTGCAGGTTCTCTGTGAAAACAGACGTCTGTCCTATAGGATAGTGAACACAGATATTGTCAATTTTCCTTTCCTTCATGGATGTATTAAGACAACAGAAGTTGGCAGATTTTATTGCTAGGTAAGTAGGATATTCATATATTGAAAACCTACACTACTTAGAAAATCAGCTGGAAGAAGAGATTGTTCGACTCTCCACATAGTGAGAAGATGCTTATGTGCCTTACTCCATGAATATGTGCTCACCCTCTGTGAGTCTCTGCATGACAGAGAGGCCCGGGAGCCTGGAGTTCACAATTCAAATGCAGGATCCACATGTGAGCAGCAGCTAGAAGTGGGCCAACAGAGACTAGGCACGCTCCAGACATGGTACCCATAAATGGCAGGACTTCACAATGTTTCCCACTAGAGGTGCCAGAGGTGGTGAGAAAAGTAATAGCAGATACAATGTGGCATCAATACCTTGTTTGCCCAGGGATGTCATGCCAATATCTAGACATTATAATGTTTAGTTGTGAATGGACATCAAGACAGAACGTCTAATTTTTAGCACAGAACACTCACAAATACTTTCCCCATCTCTAACTCCTAAACAGTAAGGAAATGAACAATCTAGAGTAAGTCAAAGCACCCCAAGGCAAAGAAAATATGTGTGACTGTATTGAAAATACAGTGTTCTTTCTTGATTTTTCACTTGGGGCCTCATGAGCTGTATAAAATGTATTTCAATTTTATGATAGAAGGCCAATACATAATAACACTACATCATTAATATAGTGTTAATGGCAATAAATGGTATTTATACTATTAAGAATATTATACAAAATATATATCCATGTCATTTTAATGACATAACTACTTGCCTATTTAGAGTAAGTATAAGTGTTTCTGAAGATATCTCGCCCATAAATTGCCACAAGGGAACCCCATTCATAATACTGAGAACACATAAAAAAAGCTGTAAGGAGGATAGGGAATAGGCTCAGTTCATAAATTTGTTTAACTTGAAGGCATGAGGACCTGAGTTCGATACCAAGTAGACACTAAATATCTAATTGTGGTTTTAATCTGCATTTTCCTGATAACTAATGATAATGACTGTCTTGTTTTAGGTTTGTAAGCCACTTGTTAACTTGCCTGGGAGAAACGACTTCTCCAAATTTTAGGTTTTATTATCAAATTGTGAGCATTTTTTTTCATAATTTAGATGCAAACCATTAACAAGACATAAAATTTTACAAATCATCTTGTATTTTTTTCATTTGGTTTTACAGTTAATTGATGGTGTCCGTGAGGTACATTTTTTTTTTATTTTTATTAAAGTCTAATTAAATGTTGTTTGGGAAGAGCTACTATTTGGGGCCATTGCAAAAATCACTTGCAAGGTTCAGTGTCACAGGTTTGCCACGATGATAAAAGTTTCGTTGCTATACTTTCAAAAAATCTTTTTAAAACAATCTCCTTTTATTAATATATTCTCTTTTCATACAATATATCCTGATTGCAATTCCCCCCTCCTCTACTCCTCCTAGTGCCTCCCCACCTCCCCTCCCCTCTGGATCCACTCCTTTTCTATCTCTTATTAGAGAAGAACAGGCTTCTAAAAGATAACAACTAAACATATTATATCAATAAGGGAAGGCTTCGACTTCACAAGTTTTGTTGGTGTTTGGCTCATATTCCTGCCACACAACAGTTATGCTTTCTATAATCGATCCATAATGTCTGCATTTTCATTTCTAATTTCAGAAATTTTTTTTTGTGGTTTTTCGAGACAGGGTTTCTCTGTGTTTTTGGAGCCTGTCCTGGAACTAGCTCTTGTAGACCAGGCTGGTCTCGAACTCACAGAGATCTGCCTGCCTCTGCCTCCCGAGTGCTGGAATTAAAGGCGTGCGCCACCACCCCCTGGCGTAATTTCAGAAATTTGAGAGTCCTTCTTTTTCTTAATAAGGACAAGGTTTAGCAATTTTTCTGACCGTCCTCATCAACCTTATTTTTGTTCTCTATTTCACCAATTTATTTGAAAAATCTTTATTCAGTTCTTCTCCTTCTTTTAGATTTAGCTAAGCTTCCCCGAGCATGATTACCTCAGGGCACACGAGGAAGTTGTAGATTTCACCTTTTCCTCTTGTTAAGTATAGGACTTTAGCCCTTCGTTCCTATCTAAGAGATAGTTCTGCATTTTATGTTTCTCTGTGTCCTCTTCACTTTTATCCCATTCAGTGTATTTTCGGATTTCCCTTTTGACTTATTTAGTAAGTCATTAAATATTTACAATATCTGATCTAATTTCCATGTATTGTGAATTACCCAGTGTTATTTCACATTTATTTCTAGTTTGGGGCCACACATAGGGAGCACAGAACACTGTCTGTATTATTTCTCTTTAAAGTTCCAGAGATCTGCTTTGTGGAAAAGTACACAGTTGATTCTAGAAGAGTTCTATTACCTGTCATGCCTGGGAAACCGTCAACCACCATTGACTATCTCAACACAGCTCTCAGTGGGTAATGGGTCTAAATTATGTTTACTTGACCATTAGAAGCATTAACCTAACAGAATAGCTTCATTAGTAATATACAACTAGACAACACACAATCTAGAAAATATTACAGGTTCTTTATTGTTTCTACTACAGGGCAAAAACCTTCTCCTGATCACTTAAAACCATCAAAATGATACGGGGAAACTAAACAATGTCTTGAAATTTAATACAAAATTTTGCAAAGATTTACCATCGATATAAAAAGTACCTAAATTTTAAAGGTGCAAATTAATCTTGTAATTGATTATAATCAATCTCTATGTGCTAGACTTTAATGTTTATAAATGTAAGCTAATACTGATAGCATTAACACATATTTACAGATATTAGATTCTTCGTTATTTTCATTGTTGATACCTGTTGTTCCTGTATGTCCCTAGTGCCAGTGTGTCTACTCTACCTGAGTCACAGTAACAATGTTCCCAGTTCTGCTCAGGGCTTCCCACTTCCAGGAGCACTCTTGCCACGGACATCCATAGGAAGAATTCTCTCCCTTTCTCTAATCCTTTGGCCAAACGTAGTCTCTACTATAAAAACTGACTCTGCATTTTCCCTATTCCTAATACTTTGTATCCTGTCACCAAAGTAATAGGAGGATTTTCCCTTTCAATGTGGTAGTTTGATTGCTTTGTATGGAGCCAACACAGAAGACTGAGAAACATGGGTACATTCTGACTGGGGTCAGGATACAGTGCAGGGCTTCATGGCTTAGCAATGCAGAAACCTCTACAGGAAAGACATGGAATTGTCTAGGCTCTCCATACAGAGTTCTTACATTTTTATTTTTAACTAAATTTTGAAAATAGAAAATAATCTCCCCCTCCCGTGTGTGTGTGTGTGTGTGTGTGTGTGTGTGTGTGTGTGTGTGTAAGTCTCGACGCATCAATTGGCTATGTTCCTTTCCTGATCAATTTTTGGATGTCATGATTACTCTGAACTCAAGGTGTGTTAGTACATTTTCTAAAAGTAAGAATAGTTTGTGTAGGCTTTATGTGTGGGAAGATATATGTCATATGTTCAATAAAAGATGTCTAATGGATTAATATTTGAGCCATGAAGTATTTCTTTTCGACTTTGAAGGGAACTTTCCTGGAAATAAAAAAAAAAAGTAACTAGGCTTGCTACATTTATTCTCTTTGGGCTATTTTGGAGGAGTTATCACTTAATATTTTAACCTATAATTTCCAAATATATTAAAGTGACAGACTCAATGAGGAGGAGACAAACTCTTCTTGCTTTAAGCATTTGCTTGTGTGACTTCTAGTTGCTCAACCAAAGGTCATTAAGTTCTTTTCTTCATAGTTTTGGCCTTAGAAATAGACCATCTGCTGATACTCTGCTCTGCTGGGCTCAGAAACAACTCCCCTTTGACCTAAAGAAGCATCTTCAAGGTTTCTCTGACTCCCCTAAGCCGCTTTTCCCATACTTTGTCTTCCCAAATTTAAGATGGGGATTTCTCTCAAAATCCCTTATCTAAGTCTGGCTGCCCCACAAGAAACTCATTTGATCCCTATGATCTCATTAGACATTAAAGGTCAATTCAACCCTGGAGGTGACCCTACATCCAACACACAGATGAACTTATCCTTGAGCCCATTTATTTCCCTTAAACATCCTTTGCTCTTCTTTAAACTTGCTCCCTTTCTCCAGGTCCCCCTCTGTGGGAATGGCAGGCACATTTAAATTTTCAGTCTATTGACTCATGAGGCACTCCCTCTCTCCATATGATACCTCCATGAGGTTGAGGAACGTGCCTGTCCTTCCCCCATAGCCCATCTGGTGTCAATTTGCTTGAGTAGATCAGTTGCTGCATCAATAGAGGGTGATGGGACATTCCCCTTCCTACAGCTCCCACAAAAAAGTCTTTCCCAGCTTCTCTTCCTCTAAGTGCTAAAGAGGTTCGCTTAGGGAGCTGATGACTGGGCAAAACTTGTTCAGACTCCCTTAGGAGAGGAAACAGCCTTTTCTGGCTCTTTGACATTCCCTTTCAGCTACAGTGATTTAGATAACAGCATTCTCTTTTTGAATGCACAGATGTAGTTAGATGTGGTCTTGAATGCTGAGGCAGGAGAATCCTAAATTTAAGACCAGGCTTAAATACGTAGAAGAGAAGGCTCTTTTCCCACCAGCACAATGCTTCTTTTCTCAAGGGGTTGTGTTTAAGAAGTGTATTAATAATACTTGTAAGCAAAAGAAAAACACCTTTGTCTGCTCCTCACTAAACGAAAGTATTCCATAACTAAGTGTTAGGCCATAAGCTGGAATACAGCAGGGAGCAGCCATTTGCAGCAATGGAGAAGGAGAGCAAGGGGAATCTGAGGAAGTAGCTTCATAGTAGGTAGTGCAGATCTTTCCTTAGTGTGTTTTAGTAGCTATGCAAGCATTGAAACTCACTTAAAGCTTCTTCCATGAAACGGAGAGCTTGTTATTGAGCTGATGACATATATGAGAATGCATCATAAAATGGAGTTATTTATATATTCATGCATCTTTATTTTTACCACATTCAGTGGGAAAAAAAAGAGAAAAAAAGCAACACTGGCCAACACTCCGGCTTTAGGGACTGAAGATACATCAAGTAACTCATGTTTTACCACTTCCAAGACACTTGAGTATTTAGATGAAGTAAGTCTTACTTTTTTGAGGTGGGAAATGCTTCTGTATATGTGTTGCTTTTATTGGTTAATGAATAAAGCTGTTTCGGCCAAAAAGTAAGCCAGGCAGGAAATCTGAACAGAGATTACAAAGAGAGTAGGCCAAGTCAGGGAGACGCCATATAGCTGCCGAAGGAGACAGACACTAGATCCTTACCAGGAAGTCACAACCTCATGCCAATACACAGATTAATAGAAATGGGTTAATTTAACATATAAGAGTTAGCTAATAAGAACCCTGATGTAATAGGCTAAGCAATATTGTAATTAATATGGTTTCTGTTTGTGATTCGGGTCTGGGCAGCCAGGAACAAAGGAGCAGACTCCTTCAACACTTTTTCCAGTGACAAAGACTATGTGGGTTTTATTTTAAAAAAAAAAAGGCTGATTCAATTTGACTCTAGTGATAAAATGTGTGAGTAAAGTTCAGACATAATGATAAATAGAACAAATTATTTTTTCTGTCTGTATTTCTCAACAAGCCTGTGAGTTCAGATATATTTACCTGTAACAATGATTTAAATGTGTTGAATATCTTAAATAATGCTAAGAGAATGTTTAATTTGCTAATCTTTAATCAGATTTACCAATTTAACAATGATTTAAAGATTCATAGAATTCAAATACATCAACCCACTGTCTTCAGTCTCATTAATCTTATATATTTTATCATTCATCCATATAATTGGCTGATATTGTTTCATCTTGAAAATATGAGTTCCATATGTGACTGTTTTAAAAACAAAACCCTCATTTATTTAATAAAAAGTCTTGATGTTCTGAGTTTCTTTACAGTTATAAAAGGAAGCAGTTGCAGTTTTAAGATTTCAGTTTTTATGATATTACTAAACTTCTTCAGGCATTTATAATTTTTAATTATTCTTTGAAATGTGGCATATTAGTTATTGGTGCCCATTTAACTTAATGCATATATTACATTTGTAATGATGGAAAACATCTTAATATCGTATAAGCATATTTTAAGATTAAAAAATGCATTAGTTTTGCCAAGCTTTCAAAACACCAATTAATAATGATATGATGTATCAATCAGGGTCTCAAGGGACAATTATTTATTCATTCACGCAACAAGATTTTACTGAGCATAATTCCAGCACTGCTTCTAGTGTTTCAAAGGCATCAAGGAGCAAAACACCATCTCTCTTCTTTTGTGGCTTCATGCAAAACAGGAGAAACTAATGCACCTTGTGAATGAATTAGTGTTGGAAAGGGTAGGGCTTGTGCATTTCCAACTACGCCCTTCTTGTTTGCAAGTCATCATACCTGTGTGTGATGGATATGGACTATGCGCTTCTTGTTCGCAAGTCATCATACATGCATGTGATAGATATGGACTATGCCCTTCTTGATTGCAAGTCATCATACCTACGAGTGATGGATATGGACTATGCCCTTCTTGATTGCAAGTCATCATACCTGCATGTGATAGATATGGACTGAGATAAAAATTCTTGTCTTTTTCCTCCCAGATTAAGGATATTCCCACAGAGTCACACTGACTCCTCTCTTATAACTCCACATTCTCACACTTGCTTATAAAGACTAATTAACAATAACTCTTCAGTTACTGGCAAGCCTCAGTAATCAATGGTCATATCATAGAACTTGTGGATCTCATACTATTAGGCAGACAGAAGTGATGTGAAATACTTGGTGTCTGACTATGTCTGATAAAAAAATGTTCTCAGAAAATGTTATGCCATTTTTATTAACTTATTCCTCCAAATTTTCCATGAGTTCATTTTTCCTTTTCTTTGTACTCTTAATAGAAATATAAATTTATTTCAAACCTAAAAACTTACTTTGGCTAAATCTTGAGAAATCTTTTATCTTAATTTTTTTTATATTTTTTAAATAATGTACTTTAAATCTTCTGATCTCTTACATGAAACAATTGCGACTACTAATTTCAGAATGAGTTATCACCCTACATTCTTTCTCCTTTAATATATTACCAGATGATACTGCAATCAAGTCCTTTAGTAGTAACATTTAATATGTATGGATATGTATATATGATACAGGGTCTCATTTTGCAGTTTTCACTAGCCTGGAATTCACTATGTAGATCAAGATGACGTTGGACTTGCAACAATTTTTCTGCCTCAGTCTCCGAGTGCTGGAACTCCATCAATGACCCACTATATTAATTATTCTTTCTGTTTACCACAAAGCTTTCCTGTTGGTTTCAATGTTACTACTTGAAGAGAGGACAGACATTTCTTTGTAGGGTATGTGTTTAAACTTTTCTGAAACTTACAAAACTCAGTTCTTAATTTTCTTAAGATTATATATAGAGACACCTGTATACATGAAATACATGTAAATCAACAAATATACATATATTTATATCCAGTTGCTATACTTATGATTCTGTGTGCCACAGAGAAGATTTCCTTGTGGGAGAAAAGATGAAATAAGGTGGTTTAACTGGGCATGGTGGTTCACACCTTCAATACTAAGACTCAAGGAGTTGCAAGCCTGGGACACAGAGTTTGCCAAATGCACTTTTAAAAATACAAAAAGGTAGTTTATTTTATGAACTCTAAAAATATTAGTTTTGTTATAAATACCATGTCATTATGAATTTTACGAAATTTAATATCAGTAATCCAGAAGGAGTAAGATGTGACGGCACATGCTTGCAATCCCAATCAGAGAGACTGAAGCAGGAGGATTATGAGTTTGAGGCCACTCTTACAAAAAGCATTCCCTAAAGACAGAAATGAGAATCAATACAAATGAACTTCTTCACTGTTGTATGGTATGTTTTCATAAAACAAATCAATTAATTAGCTCAAAAATAAAATAAGTCAGGAATGGCAGTGCATGCTTTTAATCCCCAAACTCCAGAGGCAGAGGGCAGAGACAGCCTGATCTCTTGTGAGTTAGAGGTCAGCCTGGTCTACATAGTGAGTTCTAGGTCAACTAGACCTATACAGTGAGATCCTGTCTAATAGACAATAACTAAATAAACAGATCTTTGTAATAAGATTAAAAAAATATTGATTTTACAGAGAGGATGGACAGGTACCTAATGATGACGAATCCCCATTAATCCATATTCAGGAAGATGAAAACGGCAGATGTGTGCCAACAGTAAGGCAATCTTAAGGAAGCTCCTAGGTTTACTTCTAACTTGATTGAGTGACATGTCTGAGGCAGATTCTAAACTGACATTGTTCCAGTAGAGAATGAAATAGCTTAGATCTCAAAAGAAGTTATTTGATTGGAAATAAACCTTTGCGACAATTAAGGGTCTTTGCTTACTTTCTACTTGTAAAAGAAGGATTCTCTTATGTGAGCAACAGCAGAGGACTCATGGGGGTAAAAAAAGAAGAGAACCAGGGAGCACGTTCTCCTGCTTCTCGTCAGCACACCTCTGGCCTGGAGCTCATTCTTAAAAGTACGAATTTGACAAAAGCAATTAATGCCAGGAAATAAGTCATTCATTACCCAAACTCCATAATGAGTGGTCTGGATGGTCTTGTCTCAATTTTGTCATTGGCAGCACTGCACTTTAGATTCAAAATCAGCAGTCTATTCAACATGTCAACTTCAGCCAGATGGGACCTGGGAAGTTTGTTCTGACGTATGTCACATGAAAACAGGACACAGCGAATGTGACAAGCTATAAGGAGTATGATGTGGACTTGACATGGCTTTACTGTTTGCACAGGGTCAAGGGATTAATGAAATATTAGATGCAGAAATGATGGCGTGAACACAAACCAGAACAATAATCCCTCAGTCCTCTGTGTAACTTCCACTCTGGTGTTTACATGTGGTGGTTTCTGAGCAATTCTCAAACAAACATTGATAAGTCAAAATATTTTTAAAGGAAAATAAATGCTCCTGAAAGCTTGTGTTATGAGAGATGAAAATAGAAAAAGTCACCATATGAAATGGGAGATTTCGGGACTATGCGACTTTATATATTTTAAAAGATTTTATGTAACAGACTAAACTTACTTTGACACCTTGAACTAGCATTAACATGAGAGTTGATGAGTGACCACGAAAGATATTAGAATACAGAAAGCAAAGATGAAATAAAAAGTACCAAGAAATGATAATATCAGTGGAGTGTGGCTATTTCTTTCAGTAGACTGGAGTAGTGAAACTGACTTTTATGGGGGTTCTGTTAAAAGGGGGGGGGGAGCTGGAGAGACAGCTCCACAGTTGTGAGCACTGGCTGCTCTTCCATTGGACCTAGGTTCAGTCCCCAGCACCCCCATGGTAGTTCACAACCATCTGTAGCTCCAGTTTCCAAGGAATTCAACAGCCTTTTCTAGCCTCCACTAGCACCGGGCGCACATATGCTGCACACACATACATCCAGGTAAACCACTCATACACATAAAAATAAACTAAATGAAGCTACAACAGTCAAGTGAGGGAGACGACTGAACCTAGGTTTAAAGCCCAATTAAGAAACAAGACATCTGTCCTAGAATTAAGAGTTTAAATTCCTTTCAGTCAATGTGCACACAAGAATATACTGATTTTCTAACCTAGATTTTATATCATTACCAGTTATTATAACTAACCTGTGTAGCCAAACAAAACATTCATGTAGTAAGAGAAATTTTCCATTTTCTTTCCGGATTCATTTCTAAGACTCTTTATCTTTTGATATATATTCTACTCACCTAGGCTTATTCGTAGGTGACATTGTCTGAAAAAGGAAAGTAATATCGGAAGTTACTTTTGGCAAATCACATGTACCTTGTAACTTTTCCCTTTTCATTCTACTGAAAAATCAGACCTTTGTTTGATTAAATTATTTTTCCTTCAATATATTCTGACCTCACTTTTTCTACCCCAACTCATTCCACATCCTCCCATGTTCCCATCCAGCCAACTATGTGCTCTTTATATCTCTATCTACTTAAAAAATAAAAAGGGGCACACACACATGCACACACACAGAGAGACCTATAATACAAGAAATTTACACATAAGAAAACACCCACAAAAACACTGACTCGAAAACCATAATATACAAGCAAAAGACTTATAAAAGAGAAAAAAATGTTCAAACAATTCAGTATGGAACAAAATGTCTACAAGAATACCATTGAGTTTGTTTTCTGTTAGTGATCTCCTACTGATGGGGCCTAACCTTCAGCGCTCTTACTGCCTGCTCTCTCTACTCTTGTTACCAGAAAAGGTGAGTGATGGCCTCTTCAAATCTTGATATTTTTACTAGATAATATTTGTAGGAATTTTTCCAGGTATCTTCAGCTGTCAACTTGACACAACTGAAGAGTCTTTGGGGAGTGGGGAACCTCAGCTGAGGAGTTGTCTAAATCAGATTGGCCTATGGGCCAGTCTCTGGGGCCCTGTCTTGATTGATGAGGGAGGGGCTGGCCCACGGTGGGCAGCATTAGTCCAGGCAGGTTGGCTTGGGCTGAATAAGAAAGCTAAGAGAGCACAGATGGAGGAGTGGGCTAGTGAGCCACGTTCCTTTGTGGTTTCCTCTCTAGTTCCTGTCTTGAGCTCCTACCCTGAGTTCTCTCAATGAGGGACTGTGATCTGGAAGTATAAGCCAAATAAAATAAACCCTTTCCTCCCCAGGTTGTTTTTGGTCATTGTGTTTATCACAATAGAAAAGAAATTAGAACCAGTGCCAAATACACACTTCCTGAAAATCAATGGATAAATAAGGTATTTGGAGAATTACTTGTTGTTAAAAATCACTGCTAGGGAAATATATTCCATAGGTACCATGTAAAGAATATGAGCATGGAGCCGGGCGATGGTGGCGCACGCCTTTAATCCCAGCACTCGGGAGGCAGAGGCAGGCGGATCTCTGTGAGTTCGAGACCAACCTGGTCTACAGAGCTAGTTCCAGGACAGGCTCTAAAGCCACAAAGAAACCCTGTCTCAAAAAACCAAAAAAAAAAAAAAAAAAAAAAAAAAACCACACACAAAGAATATGAGCATGGGAGCTGAACATTTTGTGAAAATTATTTTAGCTGAGCTAATCTATAAACCAAATTTCCAGCCCTCCTTTCTAGGCTAGCAGGAGACAATGGCAGGGTCTGTTTTGTGCAGACGCAATAGCAGACAACGTGACAGAGAAGGCTGGCAGCCTCTGTTCGGGCTTCATGCTCACTGCAGGGCAGAAGTTCAGTCCGCCATGCCCGTCGTTTATAATTCATGAAGGACTGCGGAGTTGGAATGCTGCTGAGGATCCCAAGGGTGACAAATTAAAATTCAAGAAAACCAAAACAAAGGGGAGCAGGTCACACTTCTGAGCTGTCAATCAACAATCACCAGGTGCTCAGGGGTACAGCTCACCAGTGATGCTTTGTTTTCATATCAAATCATGAGTGTCACCGAGCAACGGCAGAGATTTCCTATAATATAAACAGGAAAAGGAAAGACACGCACGGCTTCTACTTTACAAACTCTTTCAATCTTTAATAAACTTCTTAGAAGCACAGAGGAAATTGTCCTTTCGGGAGTGATCAGAATGTTTTGTGTTTCTGTGGAGAGGAGAATGAATGCTTGACAATAGAAGCTGAGATGCAGATTTATATTGCTAAATATTTAAAGTCAAAAGCTCAGTAAAAAGAGGAACAGACAAACACGGGATTCTGGATTTCACTTCACAGCAACTGTTGCCTGTTAAGCTAAGATACTGAACACTGAAAATAAAAGGACTGAGACAGAAGCATTCGCGGCATTGTATGTATGATGTATAATGTATGTATGATGTATGTATGTATGATGTATGTATGTATGCGTGTATGTATGTATGCGTGTATGTATGTATGATGTATGTATGTATGATGTATGTGTGTATGTATGTATGTATGTATGCGTGTATGTATGTATGATGTATGTATGTATGATGTATGTATGATGTATGTATGTATGATGCGTGTATGATGTATGTATGTATGCGTGTATGTATGTATGATGTATGTATGATGTATGTATGTATGTGTGTATGTATGTATGTATGTATGCGTGTATGTATGTATGTATGTATGATGTATGTATGTATGTGTGTATGTATGTATGTATGTGTGTGTGTATGTATGTATGTGTGTATGATGTATGTATGTGTGTATGATGTATGTATGTATGTATGATGTATGTATGTATGTATGTGTGTATGATGTATGTATGTATGTATGATGTATGTATGTGTGTATGATGTATGTATGTATGTATGTGTGTGTATGTATGTATGTCTGTATGTATGTATGTGTGTATGTATGTATGATGTATGTATGTGTGTATGTATGTATGCGTGTATGTATGTATGTGTGTATGTGTGTATGATGTATGATGTGTGTATGTATGTATGTATGTATGATGTATGTATGTATGCGTGTATGTACGTATCAGCATGCATGATGGCATTGGTAGCCGTAAAGCACATGGGCTGTTGCTCGCAATCCTCTGGAAGATAATATAAGTAGAAACAAAGTTCTCATGGATTAGACATGACATTCATCGTACATTAGGATGGGAGAAAAGGTCTCTACACAAATCAGAACACAGCACAGGCACCGACGTAGCTTTGTTATGGGAGGAGTAACCTTGTAAAGTGCTGGGTTTTCTTGCTTGGTATCGTGTATACAGCGTGATTTTGTGTAATTTTGAAAGACTAACGTTTTCTTGATTTGATAGTCACCAAAGAACACTATTTGGTTTTTCCCACAAGATAGTTCAGTGGCCTGAAAATCAGTTTTCCAAATTCCAGTTCTGACCAGGTATGATATGCGTGTGTGCGCTTGCCCGTGTTTTTGCATCCCACACGTACACATGTTCACATTTAATGCGAAAGGGGTCTCAGGTTTTAGTCAGAGTAGTGATATTTGAAGTTACCAAAAGAAATATGACAGGATGTAAAAAAAGAGTCAGAATAGCCACAAATGAATCAAGTATCCACCCACTCTAAGGCTCAGGGAATGCTGAGGGAGCAGGGGTGGGCACACATAAGAACTGGGCGACAGGTTAAAGGATTGTGAAAAGACATTGCCTACCTTGCCAGAACTTTTGTGATAAGTAAGCTCTCACAGCAGCCGGCTCCATGCTCACACACTGCCAGACCCATCAACAAGAGTCCACAAAGGGTTATCAACAGACTGGGGAGGAGACAGGAACCACTCTCCTTATTTATACATCTTGTGCTGAGCTCCACAGGCTCCAATGGACAGGTTCCGACACAGATGGCCCCGTTAATCTTCATGGGACACAGAATAGAATGAATAGACACAGTGCAAGGGAGCTATTCAAGGTGAAAAAAGAGGGTGGGCATGGAGGTAACAAGGTGACATGCAGCAGTGGCCCGCATGCAAAGCAAACATGTGGAATAGTTAAAAATAATAATAAAAATGTAAAAAGCACAACTAGTTTGCTTTCATGAAAACCACTGTAAATGGTCCCAACCTACTTTCTGCCTATGAGTGAATTCAATATTGGAATTAGAGCAACGTGAGTAATCTAGCAGAAATACCAACTATCAAAAAATAGTCTGGAATTTTTCGAAAACTTTCCTCTTTGAATTTGTTAGTATTTTCATCGTATATTGTTTTTGAAAAAATAAAGAGTAATACAAGGCAAAAATTGCCCGTTATGAAGCTGTTTGTTGGTTACCATTATTCCCATTTTCCTTTTTTATCTTTAAACAGACCTTCGCATTTGTGTGTGTGTAAATAAGATCATTAGACTATATTTTAGCAAGCTTCTTAATGTAGTAAGAGTACAAGCATTTTCTTCTTAAAACACTGCATTACACAGTTCATTGTTGTCCATATTATAATACGTGTTACTAATTTCTTCTTAATTAAAATTAGAGGAAAAAGATATATTACAAATATTGCTTCTTGATGGCATCTTTAGGGTAAAATGTCCTTACAATTTATGAATTAATGTATTTTAAAGAATGCGGCATGGAGTTTAAACACACGCAGACATACATGCTTCCTTAATAGTAAAATTAGGTCAGGTACATTTTAATTTCAAGGACAGTGTTTCCCTGTTGCTCAAAAACAGAAACCACAGAAGGGAGCAAAGTGTTAGAAAGCTGGTCAAGAATGGCACAAGATATCAACAAACATGGCATGGAAGAGACTCAGAGTTCCAGGCGGCAGCACCAGGTCTCTTACCAGCGTAAGTGGGTTGACGTGGTCCCCTGAAGCCCACTCACAGATTCCTCTGTAGGTTATAGCCCTGGAATTAACTCATGCATTTGTTTATTTAACTTCAATGCAGGAAACCCAACTGAGGGCTTTCAGCATACTAGTCTAGCGTACCACCCCTGAACTGAATGGGTCCACACTTTCTGCTCTGAGTAGCTGTGGATACAGCATGCAGGACATTTCAAAGACCAGAGAGAAGGAAAGGTCCAGATCAGGTGTTTCTTGAGAACAAAGATCATGATGAGTCTATGGTCTAGAGGTCACCTAAGATCTTCCTGTGTCCTCCGCACACAGCAAACGGGTAAAAAACCCAGTGAGCTGAGGCAGGGTCACCTTCCAAGAACGAAGGATGTGGTAATTCTATGTACATGACTTAGCAACACTGGAAAGATTGGCTGTCACATCTGAGGCAAACAGTCAGTTTAATCTCTGCAGTAAAGTCTCCCACTTCTTGAGGGGAGAGGGACAGATAAAAATCAGTTGATGTGATGCATTCAATTAATCACAACAAAATAAGAACTTCCTTCTGTAAAAATATCATTTATTTCAAAACATTAACACAGCCGACTACCTGCTTCCAGCAAACAAAATCAGAGACTGACAGCAGGTAACATCTATGAGATTCCCGGTTTTCTGTAGCCTCCCTCTCTCACATTCCAATCAAACGACCCGGAGAACACACTTATTTGTGACCTTCCTACAAAGGGTCATGAATCCACTGCCACATTGGGACAACTTTACTTTGTAGTCCTGGGCCAAGGGTCTTTCATACTCGGCTCAGAAAAAGCTTTCTCTTAGTCCCTTTGGGGTGAGATGTGTATTCTGCATTGACAAAGGTCATGTTTATGATATATGTTTCCATGCATATAAGTTCAATCTCTTTATGATAAAAAGCTTTAGCTTAGAAAGAATCTTAATCACTGTAATGAATAAAGAGACATTTTCATGGTTCTTTGCAGCCAATTTCCAACACAGCCTTTACTCTCCCAATGCTTCTCCTTTACCCCACCAGTCCCCCACCAAAGAGGGAATTCAAGCCCTTAAGAACAACAAAAAATGTTTGAAATAACATACCCCTACTCCATTTACTTAATTGACTTCGAGGCTAGGAGATTTCCTGCACTCCCAGAAAAGAGCATCTGAAAAGTTTATGGAGAAAACCTTACGCTCGATCACAGTGGATATACCAGTAAATTAACAGCCCATCTTCAGGGACAAATCCAGCCCAGGCTTACGGGAAAGCACACGTTCTTAAACTGGATGCCATTAGAATGATCTGTTCCCATCCTGTTTCTCTCATCTCAAGCTATAAGAAAACCTGAGCCATATAAATCCCACGGGTTTAAAAGGAGCAGCACACTGAAGCTTTTCTTGGTCTCCCTCCTTTTATTTCCATCTGGGACATAACCTATCTCCATCATTCATCTGCGCATCCAGAACTGACTTTGACATGACATTCACAGATTTTTTCAATCTATTCTAAACAGCTTTCCATGGCTTACTTCCTTTCCGCTCTTCTGAAAATATCCACTAATCAAGCCAAACTGTAGACGTTCTTCCCAGATCTGACGACATCTGAGTGTCACATGCCCGTGTAAAATGTCTCGAACACTTGCAATGAGAATGCCTCGTGCATTGTGACGGCATTTGCTGGGCAAAGTCAGGGTTGGGTGGGGAGTCATAAGGTCTCATTGAGAGAGACACTCAGTGGTGAGGTGTCAAAACACATGAATCCTTTACTCTCCCTGTCCCTAGGGCTCCAAAACATGGCTCCAAAGAGGGCAACACTGAGTCCTAGCAGACACCACATTGGAGGTGCTTTTTTGGTTTAATATGTGTGATTCCCAGTGGAGTAATGGTGGCCTTGGGCCTTGTCTTAACGTGGTCTCAATAAAAATTGACAACGTTGAATTGAATTGTGCTCTGACATTTGCAATCATGCTTTGGTTCTCCATTAGAGTGGTGAATGAATAGATCAGGAATGAGACCATGAAAGATCTAGCGGTGTATAGGTGTAGGAACAGAACGGTAACAAAGTCAAATGAACGGATGAAAAGGGAATGAGAGTTAAGGGTCTCCAATACTAAGTGAGCTAGCGCTCTGCTGTATAGAAGCTTCCTTGGAGACTAAAGCCTTCTATTTTGGAAAGAAGCTCATTAAGACACTGGATGTTAGAGGTGAGGTAAAACAACAGGCTGCTTGAAGGGGAAGTTAAACATTTCCTCCTACTGGGGAAGCTTGTTAAGTTCAAAAAGTAAGTAATTCAAAGATCCCAGGACGTCCCTGAAACTGACCAGATACACTAGGCCCCACCTTTCCAAAGCATATATACACAAAAGGATGCTAAAAGACACTTAGACAAAGCGATATGCCTGGAAGAGGCAAAGACCCATCTAGCTGCCGGGAAGAGGCCCAGAGCAACTGAGACACCTGCAAAAGACATTGTATGACCTGTTGAGCTGCCTGTGGGTTGGTTGCTACACTCCAGGAGTTTAGCTTTTGTGAGCTGTATCCCATCCTGGGGTGGCCTTTGATCTTTGTTTACTCCTATAAGTAATCCCTCATCTATGGTCCTGTAACCAATTCTAATACAACTCACTGATTCCCCGAGATGGACTCCGGGGCATCTGCTCTTTGCTCTGTCATCAGTTCCCTGTCTGTGTGAGTAGATATTGGTTCCTACGTCCCTAGGAGCCATGTCATACAACACGCTCTTTCATGTGGTTCTACAACTGTCTATCTCTATGGCTCTAGACAAATTATATAATCTCCAGTCTTCCAATTAGCTGTCTGCAAACTGGGCACATAAACAAGCTCTTATCAGGGTTTATAAAATCAAGTAAAGTAATGAGCGTGTTCAATGAAGTGTAAACCACAAGTATATCCTCAATAAATATCATCTTACCAGTAATAGATGCCGTGCTGTGCTTGTTAGGAAAGGCTCTTATTGGTTGTATGCATATACTAATTATTTAAATAATGGGTCAATAGTCAATATCCTATAAACTAGCCTTCCTTCACTGTACTACAAAATTTTAACAAGAGGGAAACAGACTGCTGGGAGAATAATAGGCTCACGATCAGTAAGGAGAAAGTAACATCCATTAGTATCCCTTCATGATATGGTCTCTTAGCAAACACACAACACTCCAAGGACCATCTATGATGACAGCCACATGTTCTGGCCTAGTCTTCCTGTGTTTCGATTTTGCTGAAATTCTATCTTCCTACTAACTGTAAATCCTCGAAAACAGACTATCTCTCACCTTCATATAATTCAGAGCCCGAACTTTGTCCACACATGCACACACACGGGGGGGGGGGAGAAAGAGAGAGCAAAAGAGAGAGAGAGAACAGAGGGTGATGATCTAGCTCAACTGAGAAAGAATATGATTTTTTTTTAAAAAAAATGCAAGCCTACAGCTGAGCAGATAAACTGAACCATTCAAGCAGGCCATATGCTTCAATAACAGAATTGCAATACCTCGGCCACAATTTGTTGACTTTTTAAAATCTGCAGTTCAGTTGAGGTTGTTGTCCTACAACTGTGAGTCATCCTACAGTCAGATCCAAGTTCTGTTGTCTTCCAAACCCTGTCATTAAAGTCACTTTCAGCTTGACTGCCTTGATTAATAGCACTGTGATGTCTACATTCTCTGTTGGATAGAACATTTTGTGTTCCAAAGTCTTTCTTTACCTTTTGATCTTGACAACTTCAGTCAGCATCAACAGAATAAATAACCACTTGGAAGCAAATTCCTGAGGCCAGGCACTCTCCATAGGAAACCATATTTTCATTTCTTTCCCCCTCGTTTGTGAACTGAGGTGGCAGAGCAGGTGGCCTCTGATCAAGGAGCTCCCCCATGCCTGGCAAAGAGGCCACTTCCTGTATAGACCTGGAATGGATTTTAACCTCCAGCATATTTAATGAACCAACTGCATTTCCTGATAGGGTCATATGATCGAAATTTACTTTTCAGGAATTGAACAACTATCCCAAGGTGAACCTGCTGTGGTAGTTCATCTAATCTCGGTGGTTCATGAATTTTTGCATTACTCTAGATTTATAAAGACAATACCACCAGTCTTGTAATAACGTCAATTAGTATCATTTCTGAACATCTCAAATATAAGAGATGCACTAGGAAAAGTTCTGCTGCAATAACATTTGGAAGGTATTTTATTTTGCCAATCAGGCAACCGAGATTTAGATAAGTCAGGGTTATCTATAACATGAAATGCTAAAATGTGGCAGAGAAAGGATCCCTATTAGTTGACTTTGAAGATCCCTTCTTTTTCCCAACTTGTACCACGACCTAAAGAAAGTACATTAGTGCCCAACAGTACCTAATGCAATACTATCTCCATGTATGCCAAACATGTTGAAGTATAATCTCCCCCTGAGAAAATGATCAGAAGTTCATCGTTAAAACTCAACAAGTGAAAAAGATATTTAATTCAAACATAAAACAATGGGTATTTTGACATGCCCATATTTACAGTTGGGAAAAAATAAATTATCATTGGCTATTTTTAAGCTCATCAAGGTGGAGATTGGGAAAGTTTGCAGTCAAAGTCCTCTCCTCCCTGTTCTCTGAAGAGGATACACCCCTCTCTTTTTCTGTATCTTTCCAGGTTTCTCTCCTTGCTTCCTTTTGATTTTCTTGTTCCAACAAGGGGGTTTATCCCTCCATATATGTGTTTGAAACTATGTCCAACTAATCTGATTGAGGCATAGCCTGAGAACCTTCTAAATTTCAAAATTAACACTGAACGTTCTCCATGTGTGTTCCTGCACTGGCAACAGAGTTTCACCTGACAGCTTGCTAGAGAATCAGAGTTTTCAGGCAGATCTGATGAGGCTTAAAGTCAACCAGAGGGCCAACAGTCAACGCTTTAGTAAACCATCCAATTAATTCTGCTGTGCATGGAAACATATGAATCAATGCCATGACTTACTTTCACAGAATTCTAGAAATACTTTTCCATGGACAGTACCCTGTTGGCACAGATTCATTTAGAAATAAAACTCAGTGGATCTTTCTCTAAATGATTTTCTAGTTCTGGGAAAACACCATTTCCAAGTGTTGGAGATTCTTCTTCAAACATTTCCTAATATAGTATAAATTCTACATTCATGGTCAAGATTCAGTATGCCTCTCACAGTTTAATCAATGCCAAGTACTTACTAATTATTGCAAGTAAAAATAGTAACTGGTGTTGAGCATCTAGGAAGATAGAAAGTCCACTGTGTCATGTGGTATGGTCAACTAACTTGAAATACATCTTCTTTGAAAAATATGTAGTTGGCAATTCTCATATAAAGATGATTGTGAGTGTACGGGAGTGGGTGGTACCAGTGTCTTATGGCACAAACCCTGGAATGAGAGGACAATTCTCAGGAGTCCATACTCCCAGGTTGTCAGTTTTGCTTGCAAATTGATTTTACCGACTAAGCCATCTTACCAGTCCTAATTATCATTCTTTTACGAATTGGGTTTTTTTGTGCTTCTTCATCAAAAAATTATACAGCACTTATGTACATAGTGAAAATAAGAAGAACTACTTAAGATCTATTCTGTGTTCATCTGTGTAACATGTCACAAAAGAGCAAGTAAAGAAAAAGCAAACCAAACTGAGTTTGGAAGATTGTGGCTAGCTAGTGGCTTCCTTCCACTGTTATGATTAGGGACCCCACCCCCTTCATACTGCTGAAGT
The DNA here is from genome assembly GCF_037038515.1 of Microtus pennsylvanicus. Classification (NCBI taxonomy): domain Eukaryota; kingdom Metazoa; phylum Chordata; class Mammalia; order Rodentia; family Cricetidae; genus Microtus; species Microtus pennsylvanicus. The sequence continues at coordinate 18,460,270 of NC_134600.1, read as the reverse complement.
TTGTATGAGGAAATCTATTCCAATGTTACTGCCATTGTCTTTTTCAGTAAGTAACTAACGTAACTTGAGTGCCGCCAACATAATTTCAACTTATCCCTTGCATTACAGACTGCTCTCTTCACCTACCCCAAAAGCTCATGATATGAGTATTCATAAATGAATGAGTTAGTGATAGAGAAGGAAGAGAGACAAGCCAGGGATGAGATTGAACATTAACAGCAACAAGAAAACCATTGGTCACACTGAGTCCCTGAAGTTACAAGCTTCATAGGTATAGAAACCATGTGCCCCTCTCAGCAATTTTCTGAGTGAATTCTGCTGTTCTATAGAATCAACCATCAAGTCATGCTCAGAGACCATCAATAACATTCTCTACCACAGAGATAATTTTTACTTTTCTTTTTTACTTAGAAGCCTATGGTTTAAATATATTACCTATTAGTTGCAATGGTTAAAAAAAGTCAACGAAATAAAAACATTGTAGTAAACAATGCAAACTGCAAATAAATATCATGAGAGAGTAGAGGGGAATTTGGCAAAAGAATCTTTCCTAAGTTCTAGGAATTTTAAGTTACACTTTGGGGCAGGCTTTTAAGTACACTAACATCAATGTCATTAGTGGAGGTCACTCCTTGAAAGTCAACCCCACCAGAGAAAAGTGAGGCCACATATAAATCATACAAATTGTAGATTCAAAAACAAATATTAAACTTATAAATTGCCTCCAAAGCCACTTTGTGGTGTTTGGTATGTTCATTTAAATTACACTTGTCACCTAAAACCAGAATATGAATTATCTACTTAAAGGCAATTTAAGTAATCTTCTTGAGAATGTTTCAGGTTTGTTAACTTTGTTTATTCCAGACAAGATGATTGCTTATATTTTTAAGTTATAAAAAATGGTATAAAGTATTAATAGACCTTTGCATTTTCTTTCTCAAAAACATGCTAATTTGAACTTTAAAAAAATCATTTAATCTAATGCCAGAGTAGACTCTCAAAAATGCAAATATTGGCGATCAAAAGTTTAATGTCAAGTAAAAGAAGTCATCCCTGCCTTGGTCATGTAAATTTATGCCAGGAGCCTTTGGGGGGCACCAAGTCCTTGAGAAGGGGTTATGTGTTCAGAAGAGACCCTATACCTGGGTTCTCCTGGAAAGATTCCTTGTGTAAGCACAAATATCAACCAATAAATTTGAGAAATGCTCAGACATTCCAGAAGGCTTCATTGTCCCTTTACCTACTGCCAGGCAGGCAATTTCTAGCCTTCCTTACATGACCCCAACTGAACTGTTTTATTCTGAAAGAGCCCCTCAAATCTGGCCTCTGACCTTCTACCGTTAATACGCTTCAATCTGTTCATTAACAAAATAACAATAATATTTTTTCCCTCACCAATAGTCTCAGGAAGCCACTATTTTTAAGGCTTACTAAATTTAATGTATTTTGTCAATTTAGGATGCCATACAGCATCCTAGATATATACTGTCTCGTTTACATAGAGAATGCTACTCTACTACAGGTGTTTTTTTGTTTGTTTGTTTGTTTTTTGTACTTTTTGTGTGTGTGTTTCTCTCTTTAAGACCCAAGGGAATATTCTAATAGAAAGAACTAGAAAATAAAAAAGTCATGTTCCAGACCTGCTGTCTCACTGTAGCCATAGCTTTCTGCCCAGTGGCTTTCACACTGTTGAAGGGTCACATTTGCTACTTGTAGTCACCTCTGAATTTTAGCACAAGCTGACTAGCCAGGTCCTTATTCTCACACAAGTCTAAGGATACTAAATAAAGAAAAAAAAAACTTGAAGAACACACACCTGACCAGCAGTGAAGTGGTCATGTGATCAGGAACTCTTCTGCCTAAAAGTCTGCAAGAGCCCCTGACCCTGTGCTCTGAACTTCTGCTCTGCATTTGAATCCGCATAACAACCAAACATCTGCAGCTGCCTACAGCTTCTCTGCTGTCTAATCCCACCTAAGCACCTGATAGGTGTGTGATCAGAGCTGCACAGAAAGCAGCTGCATGCCAGGCATACAGAAAGGTGACCAGAACACATTTAAAGCAACGGTCTTTATAACCAGCGGCATTTTAAATTCTATGAATGATAAAGTGAACGAGAAGGCTGTGCACATCCAATCAGTGTTCTATTTTTGCACCGTCCTTGTACTTTATCTTATTATATCAGGGCACAGAAAAAACCCTAAAAGCTCTCTCCAAGCTGTCAATAAAAACAAAGAGCCAAACCAACCTTGTTATACCTGAAAACTGACTCTCAAAACAATTAAATTGTTTGAATTTGTGCAAATAGTAAGAGATCAGAATTAAAACTTAACCAAAAAGAAAATGTGTGGGGAGGGGGGACCCCATAAGAAATGGCATCAATGTCTATATGAAGACTCTATACCATGCCTTAATTTGCCTCAGACAAAGGAACCTTGATCAAACACATTTTGTGACAAACAAGCAAACTCTTCTTCAAAATGTCAACCAGATAAAATAAGTTACTGAACAGAGAAACATGTGAATCCCCAACTTCTTACTGACACAAGAGCATGATGGAATAATTGCTTCATTCAGAACAAGTGAGTTGAAAGGAGATTGCCAACTGCTCATTATAGCACTTAGGTCGGAGAAGTGAATTTGGTGCAGTACAGAATAAAATAATATAATATCCAGAAGCCTTCCAAGACTGGGAAGCCAACACATTAGTTGCCAGTACCCAGTGTATGACAATATGCATGGCTTCATGTTAAATTCAGAACTCAGTTACCAATATATATTTTCATTAATAGTGCTGGTTGTGAATGCTCACACTGTCAAACCACACTGGACTCTGGGTCCAAAGGAGAAAGTTATACCACAGCTCACATATGCTGATGGCCTAAAAACTATTTCTGGAAACATTAAATGGCTGGGGAAAGGGCCTAATCAATAAACAAGCACATAGACCTGAGTTAAGATCCCAGTACACTTGCAAAAGGCTGAGTGTGGTCATAGGCAGCTACGACACTAGCTGTGTAGGGGACAGAAACAGGAGGATACCTAGGGGTCACTGGCCTACTGGTCTTGCTAAATCAGTCGGCTCCAAGTTCACTGAGTTCTTGTCTCATAAAATAAGGTGCAGGGCCAAAGAGGAAAGCACGTGACATGAAGCTCTGACTTTCTTGTGTGTACACATTCATGTCTGCACATACCCCTACAGACAAGTGGAAACACACAAAATATGTATGTACAGCACACATAACCACACACACGTGAGAGACACTGAGAGATGAGAGACGGGGACAGGGAGAGAGGCAGACATACACGGAGAATACTTCCATGACGAACTATGCTCGATGCTGATTATTGTGGACCAGGCAAGAAAAGCTTGGAAGCGCTGAAACATGTCTAATCTGCATCGAGTTCTGCTGACCAGATGGGATTTGAATATAAAACACTGAAAGATAAGGGACAGGAAGAGAAAGGTCAACTCGGTAAAGTTAAAACTTATTTCAGCACTTCCTTCTGAAAGCCACCTTCCTCCCTTTACCCAAACTTACTAGCATGAACGATACAAAGAGGGATCATTTTACGTTAGCCCAATGCTTTCAAGGTTAGTGGTTGGACAAGAATTAACTGCGGAAGCCACAGTTAACAAGACAACTGCCAGAAAACACTATTTCAGATTCGCAGGAACGAAGTCAAGTTTCTATCTGAGAAGTTTCCCGCTCTCAGCCTTAGGACAAGTGACCTCATTCAACACCTGGCAGACACGCTACTACAGAGATTGAAATCAAGTCTAAAAATACCATTATATATATTTCTTATAGACATTAAATAAGGATTAAATGTTTTGAGGTTTATTCATAATTCTGAAATCTAAATCGTGTTAGAATAAACACTTCATTGAAATTACATACAACAGTTTAAGTAAAGGTAATAAAAATTCATAGGAAGCAGAAGTCAAGGCCAGATATCAAATATTCTTTTTCGGCAGGTTCTATGAGTTCTCTTGGGTCAGGAATCATCTTTCCCTATTTGCATCCTTCACGTATGATGCTTCACGTATGATGCACAAGCTACTTCTCTGGAAACAGCAGAAATGTCATTCTGCCCTCACATTTAGAGCATAAACACTTTCCTGTAGCTCCAAATAACTCATTCATTCTTGTTGCCACGAGTCTCCAGATCACTCTCAAATGGGACAGACTTCCTGTCCTGGTTCTTGACGTCATCTAAACAATTCTCCAACTTTGAGATGTCTTGAAGAACCCGCTAGTGCTTCCTTCTATTGGACTGGATGTTCTCACATTCCAGGCTTAGCCCACGAAGTGAACATTTATGGTTGCATGTGAACAATACTGACTCCTTGATCCCTTTAGGGTCCTGATCCAAAGGCAAAAACAACTCTAAAATTTCCACCACACCAACCTAAGGAAACACAGGTGTGACTCAACACACAATCCCACAAAGTAGACCCACACACAATCCTTGAGACGGATGTGTTTTCCCTTCAGGCAAAGTCATCTGCGGCCGATGCTACTGTGTACAAACTGAAGCTTAACTACTCAGCATTTCACCTCACTCAGCTAAATTTTGACAAAGCCGAAATCCTTTTAGCCTTTGATTCATAAAACCTCCTAATTTATACACCAAACTTCACTGTTTTTGGAGTGCCCACGGGGATAATTACAGCAGCTGTCTCACTCATGCCTGCTTTACTTAGATAATAGGCCTAAAAGGCCAGGGGTGCCTTTGCAGTTTCTATCTATAGCACTGACTACAAGGCATTGAGCATTTGTGAAACAGTAATAGTAGGTTTGCATCTTTCTACAGCATCTTTTGGAAGAGTCCAGGGGCTATATTAGAGTCAAGTTCTGTTTACTTTTGCTTGGGATTTCAATATTGATTCCAGCTCTAGAAATTATAGGGCATTCATATATTATACAAAATTTTCTTTTCTTAAACAACGTTAGCAATGCCTTTCTGGTATTTAATTGAACATCTGGATCTAGACATGCGTTTCTCTACATCTAATGCCCATCCTCTCATTAAAAGGCTCTCAAAGGGATTACTGGGCAAAAAAGTTACAAGAGGGTGTTCATGGCTTATAATAAAAACTGAAATACTTCAGAATTTTATTCACTATTTCAGAGATGAGAAGATGCAGCATCTACCTTGTGCACAGGTCTAGGATTTAAACACATTTTATTCAGCATTCTACACAAAGACTATGTAGTTAGGAAATGATTCTGGACCAAAATACTAGGTGAAGATCAATAAATGTATAAAAATGTTCTTTCATTGGAAAAACTGCAAAGGGAGGGTTGGGACAGCGAGATGGTGGGACTGGACTTACAAAGAGACGCTGACCTTTCAGTGTTCCTAAGACCAGAAAGGCTCAGCAGTTCATCCTCTACACAAAAGGAGGGACATGAACTTCTAAAAAGTGAGTAGCAGACACTGTTGAAAGGGAGCCATTAGCTACTCAATACATTGGAAAAGGAAAGTCAAGAAGGGAGCCTTGACCAGAGCCCACACTTGAAGGCGCCTAGTGAGCAAGGGGAGGGTGCACTGAAAACAGAAACTGCCTAGTGAGGAAAACCGGTCCAGGTCTCTGCTCTGCAGAGCCCGAGGACAGACAAAGCTAGGGACCCTGGGGAAAAAACGAGATTAGTGAAAGAAGGTCAGAGGTCAGAAGAGCCCTCACCCCTCAGTAGGGTTCAGGGAAAACCCAACAACTCCAAAAGTCAGGCAGAGATCTTGAGGAGACATTCTGAAGAGCCAGGAAGAGAAAAGAAAGAGCGGTGATTGTGAGCAAGGCAGACACTCTTCCTAAGACAAGACTCGGGGATTTTCAAAGAGAAGGAAAATGTGGAACCTGGTTTTCAAATGTCTCATTCATATTTACATTCAGAACAGCTTTGTATCGAATTAATCCAGAGAAAGGTAAGTAAGGCCTTGAAGCTGGAAAGCGGTGAGTGCGAAGCCAGCATCCAGTTTACTACTGTTTAAGACCCGAGAAAGAACATTTAGAACCCAGTGATTATCCCTCTGCCAAGGTGAAATGATTTCATGAGCCTCTGCAATCTCCATAGTTGTAAATGCTACTTTTGTTCATATTTATTCCTCGACTTTAATATCTCATTATTAAAAGATGCCTTCTATGTATAAATCAGCCTGACTTCAGAGCTTCAGAGAACTTCAGCCACAATAATTAAATAAGGAAATGGCTGTTAATAACATAATGTATTTTTTTTTTCAAAATACAGCTCTTTCTGAAAGGGAAGAGTGAAATTTGTTGTCCCTACCACCAGACCACAGCCCAGTGCCTGCACAGATGAGGCTTATAATACACATTCCCAAATTAATCAATGAGAACATCCAGGAGACCGTTTCAGAAGGATGATGGCACCAAACGTGTCCTCTTATTTAGTGCAACGCTGCACACGAACGTTGTAAAGTCAGAAAAAGAAGCAGCAAGGAGCCGAGAAGGCAGTTTATGGATGGGCAGGTTGGATACAGCACCATACCCTGTCTGCTGGAGACAGTCCGACGAATCTCAATGGGTGTTCTTTGCTACACACATGCATCTATGACAACGTTTAATTTATGTAATAGACACAGAAAGAAATGAAGAATGGATGAAAAACAAGCAACTGTAACAATGTACTTATTGTTATAACAATATAAGTATTAAACTTATACAAAAGTTGTTTCTCTGTTTCTCCTTCAAAATACTGTACTTTTTCCTTTTTGCCTAAAAAAAGCACATTTTGCATCTTCTTAGCAAGATATATGATCAACCAGCATCACTTACCTTGTGATTTGGGACCATGGTGAAGTAAGCTTAACTTAGTCACAAATATTTTAAGCCCAGGACAAACAATATGGTAAAAATGATGGTTTTTATATAAATAGTGGATATGGTATTGATATGCTCCACTAAGGTATGCTTCATGTCCTTGGGAGAACAATAAATGGCTCTAGATTTTAATACATTACTAAAAATAACATGCAATGTAAAGCTTATAGTTGTTTACTTTGGAAATATTCTAAGATAACCAACTATTTAATCGGAATTTGGACCCACTCAGCAAGAGTGGGTTTCCAGTCCCAGGCTTAGTATTGTGCTTGAAACTGGAAATGTAGCTAACTACTCAATGATCATGAAGTCCCGGTTATTGGAGGAAAATCTATGACTAATTTACTAAAACATCATAATCTCTAAAAATCATCTATAAACATTTGTTATTATACCCACAAATAACTGTAGTCTTCACCCATCTACAAGAAAACTTCTCTTTGCAAAGAAGAAAAACAAAACAAAACAAACAAAAAACCAAAACCAACCAAACAAAAGAAACCCACAATCAATCTAAAGGCAGAGTTGCAGAGTCTAGTTCTAATGGATGCATTTACAAAAACACTCTTGCACCTAGGGCTTGGAGGTCACCGCAGAAGAAAGGGTGGAAGTTTCTAAGGGCCAGAAAGGTTAAGTTCATGTGAGACTGTGTCTCCCAGTAATATCATACGCTACATCCATAAAGTCTCACCAATGTGACTGTCCAAACATGAGCTGAACGGAATGACACCAATGAGCATGCTAACTGGCTGGGGGAAAGTTCATGAGACTGCCACTGTGCACAAAAACTACAGGCAACTGAGGACAGCTGGGAGCAGGAGAGGTGGTCTTTAAGGAAGTGCATACCAATTGGCTGTCCAGTGCTCAGTCCTGTCCAGTGGTCAGCCCTGAAACCATACATTCAAGTAATATCATAGAGACTGCAAAGACTATATTTAGGAATATGTACGTGTATACCAATATGCATATGAATGCAATAACAATTAATTTTAAAAAAACTAACCAAGAATTGGAAAAAGAGCAGAGAGGGGTAGTTGGGAGGGTTCTGAGGAAGAAAACGAAAGGGATTAATGATATAGCTATATTGTTATAATCTCAAAAATTGAAAAAAAAGATATTCAGCTTATTGTTGTCCATAGGGAAGAGAAACTGTAAAGGGCAAACCACTGTCTATGTAGAAATACTAATCTCAAAGTCTAAAGATATGAGGATGATGTGGGATTTCACTCTGTATGTTATGAATATGGTTTATTACCATTTGTTAATAAAGAAACTGTTTCTGACTATAGCAGGGCAGAATATAGCCAGGCTGGAAGAGATATATAGAGAGCATAGGCAGAGTCAAAGAGAAGCCATATAGCTGCTGATGGAAATGAACATGCCGGAACCTGACCAGTACACAGCCTCATGGCAACACATAGATGAAAAAGAAAAGTGTTAATTTAAAATGCAAGAGCTAGCAAATAATAAGCCTGAGCTAATAGGCCAAGCAATGTTGTAATTAATATAGCTTCAGTGTGATTGTTTGGGTCTGGGCAGCTGGGAAACAAAAGAGCAGTCTCCTTCTACATGAGGACAATCTATTATTTTCAAATGCCTAAAAGTTTCTTGCCTTTACAGTAAAATCGTACGAGAACTGGCCATCTGAAAATCTGTACTTCTATTTTTCCCAATATGGGCCAACATGAATTATTAAAATTTGTTACCCATTGCACTAAAACATAATTCACATGGAGGCATTAAGTTAATAATGTGAAGTAATATTTGTGAAGGTGGGGTGCTGGGGTCAGACTTCTGGAGTGGGACCCTGTTCTCAAGCTGGAGAGGTGACTTCAACTCAGCTTTTCAATCGACAAGACTGTGACAGTGACAGCACAGTGAGCCTTCGAGATGTGAGAATATAATCAAATCATAGAGGTACAGTTGCTGGCAGACAGTGATAGGCTAACAACACTTGTCCTCAGGATCTAGGTGATTCTAATTAACAATAGATATGAGGCCGACGTCCACGGCACAAGCTTAGACATTTCTAAGTGAATTCAATTCTGAGCTGCCATAAAAATATTCCTTGGGACCGGTCAATTATCTCTGCCTGTTAATTAGCTTTTGATAAGTCTGTGATCGCTCTCATTATTTTGATTACATCTATTTTTAAAACTATAAAGTACTTCAAAGGCTTTATACAAATAGACAAGTAAGGTATAGGCTTTTAGTTATTATGCATAGAATGATAATTATCCATGCTTATAATCACCAGATTTACTCCAATTAAACATCTCATATTTATCGGAAGATCAACTATTATTAAAATGAAATGACTTTTAAACTTAAACTAATGAAAGTTAATTTAGGTTCTAGATGTTCATACAGTAAAAAAACAACAACATTATGTAAACCCTTGAAATAAACTTAATATGCATTCAAATTCTTCATCTCTAACATTTTCCTGATAAGCCCAAGTGACTTTCGACTCTGACGAAAGAGTTGAGAAGTACAAATTTTAGATATTGTCAGTGTTCAATAAAATTGATTAGTTAATAAGATTAATGAATTCAGTGACCAATGATATTTCTCAGGTGATGTGATGATCTAAGCAGCTCTTGGAAAGACTGGGGTTCACCACTATTAAATATACTAACAGGAATTATGTTCATATATCTAATATAACCACAGACAGAATTGAGGCAGGCATATAAAATGCACTGATCAAATGTTAAAACGTATTCTTCCGTTGTTATGTTCTATGATTTCTCTGCCGCCAGCTGAAAATACGGCAGATGGAAGGAAGACGAGAGTACAGTTCCTATGCTCACCTGGACCTGCCGTACTGATCGTCCCATCTGCATAGTTTTCATTAGCTTTGGACCACTAATTTTAACTGTCCATGTTATTATACAGCATCGTGCTCTCTCAGGGTAAAAACACAAACCTCACAGGGGCAGCATATGAAATAATTATGTGCTTTTAAAGTTTACGTTGGGATGTGAAAAACATCTCGTTTCTATTTACTATACACGGGTGTACGATACAGAAAAAGGGGCTCTTATCTCCCTCCCTGTGGTGTGGGAACTTACTGGTAGAGGTTCGATGGGAACAAGGTGGCACAGTGATAATCCGCAACCCTGCCTAAGCACAACTCTTGACAGTCAGACATACTCAGAGCTGGCCTGGAAAACCTCAGTTGGCTGTCCCTGCTAAGAGCTCTGAAGGACCTTGCTGCACAGAAGGGACCCCAAGGACAGAAGATGGCAATGGCAATACCAAGACCACTGCCAAGTCTCTCTCCACAGTGACTGCCACAGCAAAACTGCAGAGTCAAGACTGCTAAAAACTCAGACCTGGTATCCATTGTTGTTCCCCCTCCAGGCCTTAATTGTTACAAAGTTTTCAGGCTTTTGTAAGCACAATTTCATCACCAGATCCAAGAATTTCCGCACTCCCTGTCTATATCGCGGCTGAGGCCCCAGAGAGGCTTCCAATAGGAACATCAATTCCTAATTACTGACCCTCTCGAGAAATCAAAGGATGTCACCATCTTTCCAATCAGAAATCCATCTCCCATATCTACCATCCTGTCTTTATGACCTACACCCAAACTGACCAGCAAGGTCACAATGGAGACAACCTAGATACGAGACACTGGAGAGAAATGTCTCATGTCTGTTTAATATTAGACCAAGTTTTGGCTTCCTCATCAAAGCTGAAAGACGTTTGGAGTAAAAGCTAATTCTGCGAGCTCTCCTATTTGCTCCATGAGCTCCTTCTCTTAGCAGTGACCTTGAGTGCCTTGCCCTGCTGCTCTCCCACCTGCTGAGAGACCTACCCATTAGTGTCAGAACTGTTACAGACATGCCCTGTTGCTAATATGATTCCTCATCTGCTACCATCTTTCCCAACTGCTCACGGAGCTGGACTTGTTAATGTTTTGCTCTTATCTAATAACAACTGACAGGCCAAGACTAACTAATTACGTCATGACATAAACAAGTAATTCTGTGACAGTTTTTAGGGCATTATAGCATGAGTTACCTTCCAGGCTTTGCTCAGTGAGCTTTACTGGTCATTATGACAATAGAGGTAGCTATCTATTTCTTGTTCTCTTTTCTGTTCCTAATGTTGGGTATAAAAAAAAATTGAAAGATAAAAATACTTCCCAGTTTTCCATAGCGTCCTGTTCATGAACTAAAAATCTTGGAAAGCTGAGAACCTTGCTTAAATGTTGTTTCTACCGGTGCCATGCTTCTTCTCCAAGATCTTAAGCAGAATCTAGGTTAGGGAGAGCTATGAGGGACAGGCATAGTGTTAGAATTCCCTGCCCAAGGTGACCACGTGTGACTTTAATAGCTCCTGTGATGCAGAAGGTGCAGGACAAGAAGAAAAGGATATAAAAAAGGCCTGGAAGTTGTCTATTAAAATTCCAGTAGAACATACACTGAGAAAAACAATTAATAAATGAGACCGCCTGAAAAGGAAAAGCTTCTGTAAAGCAAAAGACATGGTCAACCAGACGAAACGACAGCCGACAGAATGGAAAAAGATCTTCATTAACCCCACATCAGACAAAGGTCTGATCTCCGAAATATACAAAGAACTCAAGAAATTGGTAATCAAAAGAACAAATAATCCAATGAAAAATGGAGTGTAGACCTAAACAGAGAACTCTCAAACAGAGGAATCTGAAATGTCTGAAAGACACATAAGGAAATGTTCAACATCTTTAGTCATCAGAGAAATGCAAATCAAAACAACTCTGAGATTCCATCTTACACCTGAAAGAATGGCTAAGATCAAAAACACTGATGACAACTTATGCTGGAGAGGTTGTGGGGTAAAGGGCACACTTCTGCACTGCTGGTGGGAATGCAGGCTGGTACAGCTCCTTTGGATATCAGCATAGCGATTTCTCAGAAAATTAGGAAACAACCTTCCTTAAGATCCAGTAATACCACTTTGGGGTATATATCCAAAGGATGCTCAATCGTGCACAAGGACATGTGTTCAACTATATTCATAGCAGCATTGTGTGTCATAGCCAGAACCTAGAAACAGCCTAAATGCCCCTCAACCAAAGAATGGATAAGGAAAATGTGGCACATTTACACAATGGAGTACTATAAAACAGAAAAAAAGAACATCTTGAATTTTGCAGGAAAATGGATGGAGCTGAAAAACATCATTTTGAGTGAGGTAACCCAGACCCAGAAAGACAATTATCACCTGTACTCACTCATAAGTAAAACATAAAGCAAAGAAAACCTGCCCACAAATCACAATCCCAGAAAACCTAGACAAAAATGAGGACCCTAAGAGAGACTTACATAGATCTAATCTATATGTGTAATAGAAAAAGACAAGATCTCCTGAGTAAATCGGAAACATAGGGGCCTTGGGAGAAGGTTGAAGGCGAGGGGAGAGGCAGGGAGGGGAGCAGAGAAAAATGTAAAGCTCAGTGAAAGTCAATTTAGAAAAAGCCTTACTTCTCTACCATGAGAAAGTGATATTAATGAATGAAGATCTCCCATAATGCCCAGATATGGTCCTTGATTCAAACACTATCAAGGATTCCTTGAATTTCAGGAAAAATACAAAAACTCAAATGTTCCTCTGTTCCACTGTAGCTTGACCACTTTAATTTGAAGGAAAAATCAGGGTTTTTCTACTGCTGGATACAGTATTATTAGTATTACTAATAAGCTTTACAGAGTATAAGAATTATTGAGATGTGAACTGTTGAACCATTAAAATGCATGGCATGAGAGACAGTTAGAAAATCTGAAAGCTACAATATGATATTAAAATCAAAGCCCAATCAAATTGAATGCAATATTAAGCCAATTCTCAATTCAAGTCTCCACTTGCATAGCATCACCCTGCTTCCTGTTCTCAGGAGGGGCGTCTGGAAAGAGCAACAGCAAAGACGACAAAGACTTCACTGGAGATAAGGACATCCCATCGTAAGGTAAAGAAAGCTGGGCAGAAGAGGCCTCCTTTACTTTCAAAAACGTCGTTTTGGGGTTGGTGGGATGACTCAAGGCAACTTGCCTCCAAAAATATGACCTGAGTTAGATGCACTAGATCATATGAAGGAAGGAGAGAACCAACTTGCTCAAGTTGTTCCCTGGCATGCACACGGGCGCCCACACAAGAGCAATTGTACACACTGTCACTCACACTCATATACACACGCATAAACACTCACGCATACACACATGCACAGTTAATTAATTCAATTTTTAAATACCATTTCAATTTGCACCTTCAATAGAACAGAAGTCTTAAAAAAAACGGATGACATTCTCAAGACACTGTATTTTAACTTTTACAAAATTTCAGTGGGCTTACATACTTAAGTTGTTTTATGAAAAAAATCAAGTTTTATGATTTCATTCGTAAAGTCTCATATGTTATTGGCTACTACTATCCAAACCATTTCCCAGGGTTTCTGACTGAGATAATGAAGACAGCCGAGATTACTGTAGAGAAGTAGAGTTCTGGAGACCTCTCACCACATATCATGGGGAATACGGTTAGTGCAACATGTATGTCTTACTAACAAATTAAAAATGTATTCCCGTTTAAATTTTAGTGGGTGCCTAATCCTGCAGAAAGAATTGAAACCAAGGGGCAAATCAGTCCATATTGTATACTGGGCGATCAAACAGATAAAATTAACACATGATACAAGGTCTATTAGTGACATATTAATCACCAATAGTGAGTTCCTGGTAGAAGATAACAAATTTAAAACTTGTAGGGATTATCTTAACACTACGGAAAGTTGGAAGCACTTCACTGAGTGCTGATAATTTTGATAGAAATCTGACAGAGCTCAGGCAGAGAATGGAATCCTTGAGCAGGTTCAAGCGCATTGGTTGTGGTCTGGACTCCACTTCACAGGACAACATTAAAGTGTGAATGAGAGACACTGGAGATGGCACTAATGGGCCATCTGCTGATAAGCCCCACGAGGCCTTCCACTGAATATTTCCAAACAGCAAAATAACACCATGCCTTTATGAAAGCAATTCAGCAGCATGTAGAGGACTCTCCCCTGCTCCTCTGTGTACACACTGGCCTTTCTTTTACTCTATTCTGAGGATGTTCGACTTTCAGTTCGTATCCCTGAGGCCCAGAGAGGACTCTGCAGTTCTTCTCTCTCAAAACTACCCTCGTCTTATCTTTACTAGTAACATACTTTTTACTAAAATTAGATATTAAATTCTCATTAAATACCAAAAGAATCATTTCAAAAATATATGAACACCCAGAAGGCTCAAGGGCCCTGCTTTGAAATGGGGTAGTCACGAGAAACCAGTCTTGTACCGTGTAACCGCTAGTGTTACCACCCACCTTACTTTCATTAGTTTGACAGCTGCTGACTCATTTCGGCTACTGGGTGTAGGCGAGTGACCAGGACAAGATGCACAAGGTACCTGGTGTCCTGCCTTCCCTTTTCTCTGTAGATGCTTCAAACTGACGAAGGCAAATATAAAGACTTTTTAATAACTTTGTTTTTGAATCAAATTGATGTTGTTTATTATGGTTCAAACAAATGATGTTTTCACCATTGTCTCGTGAGTTATGACTCTCTTGGTCTTTTGAACACACCCCATATGATACAATGAATGTCTCTTCAGTGAAGTCAGAATCCAGAGAGTCAGTTGAAGATAAGTCAAACGGGGAACCACCTCATCAATATCTGAGTCCTTCCCCCATCTACTCTCTCATAAACCAAAGCAGAAGCACTCATTTTATCCACCCTTGTCCTTGTGGGTAATGACGTAAAGTTGCCCATCTCAAGCTTTAAGAGCATCTGTGGTAAAAACACTAGTAATGATTTCATCTGCCTACACAATAATATAACTGCAGAAAGAAAACTCAACAATGAGAACAAATTACTTGTGATTTCTTGATGTCTACAGGAAGTGAAAATTCAAGAAAGACCAGAGTTACCCTGAAAACTTCTGGCATTGGGAAATTCAACAAAGCCTTGTTAGATGCTAATCTTTGAACTACAAGATGCTCTGAATTCCAGAATTTCAGGACTCAAAGCAGTCGCTTTCTACGTTATGGCAGCATGTATAATTGAAAAGCATACTTATTAAATTTCCCACCAATCATAAAAAGAAACTATTCTTCCAGGCATTGTCATCCGCCAGTCACCTTTCTCTCATTGCTTCATCTGGGGATGACGCAGTCAAGTATGGATGATAAAAACATCACTTTCCATTCACAGGATCAAGACGAGAGGTCCTTTCATTTTGTCAACACTTAACATTCAGTATAAATTTATAAATACCTGAGTTTAATATTAACAGGGAGTGAGCTGGTGGGGATAATTTACACAGGCTCAACCTTTGCTAGTCACAAGAAATATTACATAATTAACAGCACTGTGAGGCACTGCTGTTATCATTTTGCCACATTTACGGGCTTCCTGCTCATGGTTGACAGCGCTCAATGATTGATGAGGAGATGTAAATACAGAAAATTATTCAGTAACTTCATCTCTATGGATAGAGGCATTCTGTCATTTATTCTTTACTGCAAAAATGGCAAAGCGGCTCCTTGCAGAACTGGAGAGCTTACCTACAGTCCCTTCAATATAAAGTAACCCAGTCCCTCCCAATACCACATCTACTTTAACATTAAATTTAATAGAATCCATAGAGACATAAGTCTTTCAAGCACTCCCAGAAACAAAACCAAAACAGCATCCAGAATATACACTGGTGCAGTTCAATATGAAAAAAACAGGAAGAATGCAGAAAACATTATAAGAACGTCCCATATTGAATCACTTAGAGCATGGCTTTTGCTTACATACTGTCTGATAAAATGAGGAGGTGACAGTGAAGGCAAATGCATGAAGCCCAATGTCATCTAGAACAAAATGAATAATCCCGGAGATACCATATGACCTAATTTCAAACGACAGTGCAAAGATCCATCATCTGAATGGCTTGGTACTGGTATTAGAATAGACATGTTGTCTAATGAAGGAAAAAACTGAGGCCAGAACGGAACCACATTTCTTGTCAACTACATTTCAATGCAGTCATCAAGAACACACAACATGCAAAACACAGGGGCTTTAATAACTTACATCAGGGAAACTGGGTATCTATTTGCAAAAGGAGGATCTGGTTCCTGTCTTCTGCTTTTTCTTTTCATTAACTTAAAAATATCTCATACAATATATATTTTGAGCATATTCAATTGCACACACCACACCTAACATTTTCTGCTCCCTTAGTTCCCTTTCCTTACCCTAATCAGATTCTTGTCTAACTTTATGTCATATATGCATATATTACTTTATGAATCTATGTAAAAATCTAAGAACAACAAAGGTAGAAAAAGAAAAACGTACAAAATTTGTTTTCCAAAGATGAAAATAATTTACTTAATTTTATAATATTCAGTTGCATCTATTTTTCTGTAAATAGCATACTTTGCAAAAAAGCATACTTAAGGAACTTTGTTCTTGGCTGAAAAAGTTTAATGCTATAAATGTAATCACATACATACTTCTATCTCATATTTTCTTTTCCCACTCCTCACTTGTAAGACATCTCAATTAGTTAAAAAAACAACCAATATTAGTATTGCTGCAGTTGATGAATTAGGCCAGTATGCTAAATAACCAGGCCAACTGAAGAATAACAATTATATTTTAATGGTTATAAGGGGAAACTCATGCTACAAGAGTGGGAGGTCTGACTTCCTATCTGTCCAGCAGGCTGGGAGAGGGGGGGGGGGGAGACAGAGAGAGAGAGACAGAGAGAGCGAGGATTTGGGGCCTCCTAGTTTTTCTTCCTGGGCTCCAGGTAGCCACGCCTTAATTAGATGTGATTGGTTGACAGAGCTTCCCCATCAGTTGACAGTGATGAATAATTATCTCTGCAATATATCGACTTAAAGTCCTTTGGGTAAATATTTAAGAGTGGTATAGTTAAGTTACATGGCAGAGTTATTGTTAATTTTTTTGAGAAACTTCCATTCTGATTTCCACAGTGGTTTGACTACTTTACAGTTCTCAATGGTTGTGTATCAGGGTTGATTTTTGCCACCTTTACACTTTTTGCTGTCATTTGTTCTCTTAGTGATTAATACTGTAAGTGTGGTGGGATGGAGTCTAGGCACAATTTTGACGTATTTTTTTTTTGGTTTGATGTCATATAAACTGTACCTTGGACAGGCTCAGGAAGCATTCAGTGTGCTATCCCCAGGCTGATTTGCAATATTTTGATAGCTAGTAGAGTTAAACATTTTCTCATATGTTTATTAAAAATTTTCATTTCATCTTTTAAAAACTGTCTGCTTATTCCATTCATCTTATTAAGTTGTTTGCTTTTTTTGTTTAGTTCTCTGATTTTGGGGGGCAAAGCTTTTCATATAAAATACACCCCAAAAGTATTAAAGATTTAAATGTAAGAACTGAGATTGTAAAACAACTAAAAAACACAGGACTTCTTGAAGGCACTGCTCTAGGTGGATTTTTGTTTGTATGTCTCCCCCCAGACACAACTAACAAGAGTGAAAAATTGCCAAGTGGGTAAAATGACAGCCTTTGAACAGCAAAAGACCTAATAAAGAAACAACCTACAGACTCAAAAAATATGTTCACATGACAAATACATGGCTAAACCAAAAACATATAGGAAATTCAATCCATAGGAAAAATACAGATTAGTTAAAAATTAGACAAACAACTTCAAAAGAAATTTCAGAATAAATCATTTAAATGGCCAACAGATTTATGAAAAAATGGTAATCAATACCTACCAGAAAAATACAACGATAAACAACCACGAAACACCACTTCTCGCTTGTTTGACTAGTTGTTACCAAACTCCAAAGTTCCATGTTGATGAAGATACGTAGATAAAAGAACCCTTGAGAGATGCTGGAGGGAATGTTAATTGTTGTAGTATGATTTGTGTTGCTGTAATAAAGCCAGTGACTGAAAGCAGCTCTTGGAGGAGAAGGTACATTTTGCTTACAATTCCAGGTCACAGGTTATCATTGATGGAAGTCAGGCTAAGAACCATGGAGGAATACTGCTTGCTGAATCACCCATGACATGGGCTCATGCTCAACTAGATTTCTTCTACAGCCCACTTCCATTTGCCTAAGGATGTTGTCACCTTCATTGCATCAGGCCCTCCATGATGAAATCAAAGTAATCCTTCCTAGATATAGTCATGGGCAATTTGATCTGAGAAAATCAGTCAATTGAGACTCTCTCCTCAGTTGACTCCTGTTGACAGCTGAAGCTAACTGGGCCATATACTAAGTTATTATAGATAACAATAGAAGATATGTTTAAAAACAAAACCAGAATTGCAATAAGATATAAATATACTATTGGATACATAGCTTAAGGAATCAAAAAATTAGTCAGTTGAAAACAAGTGTTCACTTCCACATTCTTCACAGTGGGGTTGATCAATTTCAAATGTGGAATTAATCTAAGTATTAAACAAGTAATGAATGAACAAAGAAAATGTAGCATGTGTGCACGATCAAAGAGGAGTGACCTTAAAAATAAAGGGAATTCTGTATTCGAGACAATCATGATGGACCTGAAGGACATTAGAATAGGTGAAATGAGCCAGCTACAGAGAGGAGAAGACTCATAGGGGAAAGCTAAACCCCTGAAATATTAAGAAGTAGAGAATCGAATTTTAGGCAGGAAAGGCTCAGCATTGGCAGTGGGTGCTGGGGTGAAGGAGATTTGAGGAGAGCATGTCTTCTTAGCCTTGGGGAAGCCATTTCTATCTGGGACAAAGGATGGCACCAAATTCTATACATACTATGCTTTACCTTCTGTGTTTACAGAACAATGAGGAAATACAGTGTATAAATTAGACATGGTAGGAAATAAAAAACTATGAAACAAGAGAATAAGGTTTTGGAACCTGATCTCTGCCAAGATATCGCCCTGTGCTGTACTCGTCTTTCCTGTGCTGATGTGAGATGAAACAGTGTTGGTGTAAGAAGAGGATGCCAGGCGAACTGACACAGGATGTTCGTCTACCATTAGTGTACTGTCCGTTTACAAGATATGACAGTCATCAGGCAGGTAGCAGATACAACACGGATACACAGCACAAAGGGTAATTCATATCCTAGGTAGAAGAAGACTCAACAATCTGAGTTCTTCGTGCCACTTAGAACAACATACAGCTTAAAATGTATAAACGCCTTATTTACACAAGTCTGCACTTAATATTTTCCTACCACAGTTGGTTGTTCTTGAGACCAGAGAAAGTGAAGTCATAGATAAAAGAGAGCTATAGTTCTTCTGTGTAAGGGCTCAATATACATGACCAAAAACCCTTTTGTCCCCTCTGGTCAATGACTTTATGTCCACAGAATAAAAAGAAAAACTTTCCTCTAAAATTATTTTGAGCCACATGTATGATGTCCTGTGAGTCAGTAATCTACTTCGTTTTGTGGTCAACAGTGTTCCAGTACGTTCAATTTTAACGCTGCAAATCCAAGGGTATTTCTTATTTTTTGACAACCGTAAACAAAACTTCCAAGAACATTTGAATGTATTTTGTATAAATGTTATGTTTTCCTTTCCCTTGGGGAGATATACAGCAGTAGTGTTTATGGGCCACATGGTACTACGTTCTAGGACAAGAAAGCAAAACTGATTTCAAAGATGCTGGCCCACTGTGTAGTCTGTCTACCATGCCGGCAATTTCCAGTTGGTCCCCATCTGTCCATCTTCATCCCAGTGAATGTGAAGTGCTGTTTCAGTCTGATTTCCATTCATGTCTCTGCAGTGACTCATTGTGTTGAGCATCTATTCACCTACAATCTAGTTGTTCGTACGCCATGACTGAGGAGTACCTTCAAATCATTTGCACATGTATACTGTTCTAAATCAGGTAGTCTTATTAAATTGCATGAGTTCTTACATAATTTTATGTAATTTTTAAGTCAAAGTCCATGTTCTCTAAGTCTGTTGCTTGTGTTTTTCTTTTCTAAGTAGTACAGACTTTAGAACTATGACCTGATTTTCTAAATAGTACAGGCTTTAGAACTATGATCATAATTAAATTTTTTAACTAAAAAAGAGAGATAGCCTATTGTTTCTCATCATTTATTAAATAACAGCATTTATAAACTGAAATAACTTTGATATTTTATTAAAAATCAATTTATTGTATATGAGGATTTCCTACTTTTTCCTATTGTTCTACATAAATATTTATCTTCAAATACCACACTATTTTAACTATCGTTTAACTTGATTTTATAGCACCATACTAAGACTTCAAGTCAAAAGTACATTCTCCCATTTTTATTTATCTTTAAAATTTGTTTAGTTTTAAAAAATATGAGCAATTAACATACATATTATATAAATTCCTGAATCTATAAACATATATTATATGATTTTTGCTGAGATCATATTGAAACAAATGACCATTTTAAAGATAAAGAAACACTGAGTTTAAAGCATAGAAACACTGAGATTTTAGATCTATTAACAGGTAACTAGGCATTTTAGATTCTTTGGAGCTTGAGTTACAGGCATCCTGACATAGACACAAGGAACTGAATTCAAGTCCTATAGAAGAGCAACAAGTGACCTTAACCACTATGCAGTACCTTGAGCCACTGATTTTTATAATCCTAAGTGTATGAGTGTTTTGACTGCTTACGTGTCAGCATGTCCCAAACATTCAGTGCCCACAGAGCTAAAAGAGGGCATTGGTCGTTAATTGTTGGTTGTGGGCCAAATACAGAGCACTGAGTACTTTTAACTCCTGAACCATCTCTCCGGCCCCTGCATTTTGTAATTTTACCTGATTATAAATGGCATTGTGCTTGTATCTCCAATTATTATTAGAACAGAGCAATACTGCTCTGTACTTTTCAGTTATCCCCGCATCCTTGGTTCTGGTAGCAGAATAAAACATGACATTAAACATCTAACTACCTTCTCTTTTATTTTCTGTAAGGCTGACTGCATGACTGGCAATTTTTCTTTGTTTTTGACTGAAATCACAGAGATTTTATAAAATTAATTGAAATCTGTTCGACTTTTCATCGCTTACCAATTTCATCCTGACAGAATTTTGTTTTTCTAAAACAATCGTCTATTTAACTTTATCAGAATTATTGGCTTGCAGATGCTCAGTGCTCTCTCACTGTCCTTTTGATTCTGTGAATTGTGTTGATGCTTATCTTGATGTATCAATTTGTTTCTTCTTTAAAATCTGAGCAGCGGTGTGGCTGAGGACTCTTCAGTGGCACAGACTCCTCACAAGAACAGCGTCTATTCAACTAACCTCTTGCTGCTTTTCTGTTTCTGTCTAACCCAGTTCTTGATTTATGCTCCTTGTCTTCCTGCTTCCGCTTGCTATTAGTTTTCTAGTTTTGCCAACATGAGAGCCCATAGTTCTGTATTCCTTCCATCTTGACTAAAGGTCAGAGAGTTCAAACCTACTAGGATATTTGACCAAAGGCATGGCTACTGGATGCTTTGCTCCTCAAAGGCCAGGCAACAGAACGTTTGACTTGGGGCGTGGTTATTAAGTATTTTAAGTTGTTAGGAGGTAACTACGCTTGCTTGTTCCTTGTCTCACAGAAGTCTTGTGTCCTCTCTTTTTGATGGAGGTATATAAGGTCTGTGAGTGATAGACTGGGCTTTATTTTGCTTTGTTTTTTTAACAATAGTCACTGGAAGCCCTCCCGACTTGATCTTCTGTCTCTGGTTTATTTCTTTCCTCAATCCACACTCCCCTTTTCAGGAACTTATGGACAAGTAGGTGGGTCTGAACATGCTACATAGTACTTTAGGTACACGTTTAGGTCATTAACTGGATGACTTATTTTAATTTTTAACATAAGCATTCCACACACATATATAGTTACCCATTTTGCTTAGTAGTAATTTGATCTTTAGTCCATTCAAAAATACTTGCTAACTTTTCTGTTAAAGATGGATCATCTATATACATATTGCTCAACCCATAAGTGGTTGTAAAATTTTAAGATGCTTTTCTATCACCACTTTGTACAAGTCCCTCTGGGTCTCAGATCGCTCTTGGGATGAGCATGTTCCTCTTTAATTTATTAAGGTCTGTCTCATGCCCTAGAATGTTCTCTCTGTATGGATGCAAAGTAATATATGCACTCTGATGGTTGGAGTTGTATTCAAGCAGATCATTTTGGTTGACGGTTTATTTGAGTCATGTATATATTTACCATTTCTTCTACCTTCTCCATCAGTCACTAGATCTAGTGTGTGGAATGTTTAGCTTATCATTTCTCTTCTGAGTTCCATCAAGTTTGGCTCACTGGGTTGTGGCACTCTGCCATTAGATGCAAACTCACTTCGATCGCTGTATCCCCTTGATGAATTGACTTTTTTGTCATTATGAAATGTCTATGTTTCCCTGATAGAATTCCTTGTCCTGAGATCCTTCTAGCCATTCGAGATTTCTTTTGATGAATCCTGGCATGTGTACTAATTTCCATCTTTTTATTTTTAGTACCTTGCTTGAACATGTCACAGGCTGGGCTTTCTCTGCCTCTCTATTCATTCCCATCCTAGCCCCTTCGCAGTCCTTCTGTAGGTTAGTGAACTTCAACTCTGAGGATCAGGATAAGAACTAAGGAAATTTGCAATTTTTGTTTTTTCTCTATCAAGAAGTCCTCTTATAATAAACCTGATTATGGCCATGACTTTCTGTCTAAACCCATCTTTCCAGCTCTCCATGGGGAACCATCAAATTATGGGTCCCTCTTCCCTTTCTGTTTTGTGTTTGTTTGTTTGTTGTTTCCTCTTTCGGGTAGTATATCTGGGCTCTGCCTGGAACACATTCCCCTTAGTAGCTTTCCTTGTGAGAATTTAACCTGTTATTGCAGGCATGCAGAAGTGATAGCCCTCCGTTAGTTTCCCATTTCCAGAGACATTTATTCAACACTGGCCATATGCCAGACACCAAGCTCCATTCTGACACAAAATTACAAATCTAAAGATATTGGTGGCTATACTTAAGGAGCTGACACTCACTGTGGAAGACAATTATCTCCCCATGAGCGTGAGCAAATACGTCCTACAAGAAGTTCAATAAAGAAAAAGAATTAAGAGCTCTGAAGAGCCACAGTGAAAACTGACCAGGTAAGGAGGACTTCGCTCAGGAAGAACTCTTTGACCAAGTTCTGGAGATAGAGTAGCTGTTATCCAAACAGTCTGACAAACAGCGTATTATTGAATGGTAGTCAATACATGTGTACTGGTAACAGGAAGAGTTATGGCCATTTTGATTCGCCATAGCGTAACTAATTGGTTACAACTCTCAAATTGGCATCATCTTGTCAGATAGTTATAATAGAATATGGGTTTATGATTTGAGTAGAAAAAAGTGGTATGTTGAACACTATGAGTGAGAAGGGCTAAAAAAGAGAAATGTCATATTACCACCACCACCCCCTTTCTGGTACCTAATGTTATGATTGCAGAGATTGTTTTAGTGAAAACGGTAAATAAGAAATACTTTTATTTCAAAGCTGCATTTGTTAGGTTTTCCCCAAATATGTAATTCAATTCTTTCTTTAATGTAGGTAGAGGACAGGTACATTCAATGGTCATAAAAAGGGATATTTAAAACTTCATCATTTCATTCTGGAGCACGTACTGCAATGGCCTGGGTTGTAGGTTAAATTGCAATCCAGTCGAACTATGTCACTGTCTGAGGAATTCTATCAAATCTGAAGCAACGTGAGGCTTTACATTTAAGCCCTGTTTTCCTGCTGGCATCTCAGCTGTTCTGAATTTAAAGACTGTGTTCTTCACCTACAATGTTTTTTTTCTACTCATACAAATCCTACTTTTAAAGCATTAACTTAAAACTAAATTCTTCTAACTCAACTTCTCAATCTTTTTAAAGTCTTATCCTTCAGTGAAGTGTAGTGTTCCAAGCCTGGTGATGATCATCCACAGTTTTCTTTATTTTTTTTTTTTTTGGTTACAAATGGATTGATTTCACCTCCTGTATCAACTAGCATTTGTTTATTAACCATTCCTGTGTGCAATAGCTTAGTACAATATCCTTTTAGTTTTCTGTCAAGTAGTTTTCTGGCCTGAGTTTGGGTTCACCAAACTAG
Organism: Microtus pennsylvanicus; assembly: GCF_037038515.1. Taxonomy (NCBI): domain Eukaryota; kingdom Metazoa; phylum Chordata; class Mammalia; order Rodentia; family Cricetidae; genus Microtus; species Microtus pennsylvanicus. The sequence continues at coordinate 18,436,284 of NC_134600.1, read as the reverse complement.
AAAAAACTATCTTGGGTTTCTGAAGGGCATTTGAGAATCAGACAGGTCTGGTGTAGATAGATGGTCTTGTGGACAGATCTGGAAGTGTCTAGTGGCAAAAGGTATGTGACCTTTTTTACCATCTTGTAGGCTACGTGACACTGGGTCCTAAAACAGTCAAGAGTCTCCATTGTGCAAGTATGATCAAATATGCTCTATGAACATTTCACTGGCCAAAGTAAACCCCTTTGAGAAATGCTCTGTCAAGATAGAGAGTGAAAAATTGTGTGTACATATTTTATATAGATTATATCATCAGATGAATGGAAATAAAATAAAAACTCAAACCAATAATACTTTTGATTCCCCTCATCGCTGCCGCCCATTCATTTGATGTTCATTTGATGCCTTAGTATCTGTGACAATGAATCAACTGACCTTTTCCTCGCAGTACTTTAACAGCATTTACATATGAGTTTATCAAAAGAAATGGGATAACTCAAGATTATGCTTCGTTCACCTTATAAAAAGAAATTACCATGAGTCCTGGCTTACTTTGCTTCTATAAGAGGATCTGACTGTTTCTAGAACAACCTGTAATTTATATTTGCTTTGAATGACTGTAAATTTATATATCATTCCAGGCAGTTGATGTATCAAGATCATAGCATTAGTCAAAACAAATCTTCAGTTGAAGAATTTCCCTGTTTGCATTATAGATCAAATGGTTACAGTTAGGCTGAAGAAAGCAGTACACAGTTAAAGCGTAAAGGAAAAAAATCTGGACGACTAAGCAATAAACATTTAAGTAGGCAAGATTCCTAAACAGTAAAAACGTCCAAAATAGGAACAGAGAGACTTCTATGGTTGCCTTCAAAGCCATCCTAGAGAGCAAAAAGAAAATGTACTCAAAAGCCAAAGAAAAATAAAGCTGATCTTATTTCACCCTGCCTTTCAAAAACTCTGAATGAGACAAAAAACGGGAGCTACCCTTGAGTCTTCAGCAATGAACTCGGTGATGTACGCAATCAAGTTAATAGAACTTGTTAACACAGAACTTGGTTGTTCAAAAACCCAAACAGCCTCACCATACCAGAAAAGCCTGCTTTAACTGGGCTTCAATGATTGGCCTTAAAGATTAGTTGGAAATTTGGGAATGAAATGAGAAGTCTTATAGCTTTACCTGGATCTGTAGAGCAACACAAAAACCATAAAGTGACAGCGACTGAAGGACCGTTTCTCTAAGAGCAATGTGCCAACCTGCAGGTGTCTGTATTTACTATTGACTTTCCAGAAAATGGGTTCTCCATCCACAAATCTGCTGATAGTCGTTCTTCTATTGCTGCTGTTTTGTGACAAAAGCATCATCAGGAAAGAGGGCTGTATTTGAGAGCACAGCAGCGCAACCAAGGAAGTGAGCTGGATGCATCTGCCATGCTATCTTCTGCAGTGGGAGCAGAGAACGGTAGACGCCTACAGCTGCTCAGCTTTGTCCCCTGATCCAGTCCAGGATCCAAGTCAGGGAGTGGGGTTCCAATGGTGGGGTTTTCGCATACCAATTTAAGTTACACATAAAACCCTGACAAGAACCTCAGGGGATCATCTCCCAGATGATTCTAGATTTTGTTAAGTTGACAATAAACAAAAATCAACACACCAACCAACTATATATCTACTCTATTTAGAAAACGAGATGGTGCTATGAATTTTCTTTCAGAGTATGGCCCCGGTGGGTCAAACATGCACCAGTGGATGACCACACACTTGAGAGTACATAGGCAACATTAGTGGGGTTCAGTGGGCAGAAAATGTGAGTGTGCAAGGTTAGATGCATGTGGAATGAGGCAGCTCTTGGAGGAGATGTGAAAGCCAGGTAAAATGCTCAAAAGACAACGTCTGAAATTATCAAAGAATTAATAAAACTATAAAAAGAAATACAGATTTTCTTGTCATTGTTCCCTAAACAACCCACTGCAACAACTACTGATACTGTATTCTACATTATAAGTAATCTAGAGATGACCATGAACACCTCCCTGCAAGGTTTGAGTAGGTTGTATGCAAACACTGTACTGTTTTCTATTTTAAAAAAAAACCCTCATCCAAAGATCTGGAGATTGAAAGGGTGTCAGAACCAGAACCAGGGTACTAAAGGAAGACAGTATACCAAACTTGAGAATTTAAAAACCAGAAATCAAAATTATCATTTTCTATTTTAAGTTCTCAAAACCCAAATATTCTGAAATGTTTGGCGCAAAGTGTACTTTAAAAGAAGAAATTAGCAATTGAAATGCTATCATGTTTTGAAATATGTAAATGTCCTCGGGCGTCTGAATTAAAATTCTGTCAGTGTCTTATCACATGCAGGTATTTAAAGTGGGCATATGCCGTGAATCACTTGTGATATATGTTAATAATTCAGAACTGTAACTATTGGTTGGTTTCTCCTTCCATTTGGGAAAAAAAACAAACTTATGTATCAAGAGATAAGCTTTCAACCTCTCCCATAAAAGTCACCAATGAAAACCATACAGGCCATTACTATGGTCATCCCAGTATGTTGAAGAGTGGGTGCCGGTAAGAACATCCCACTTCACGCCTCCCATGGGGCACTTTGGCCACATATTTGCATTAAAATGAGTTGATGAATGTTTCACAAAGCACATTGTTCTCACTACTGCTTAGTGATCTGAGTACAAACAACTGATTCCAGGGAAAACAAGCAGATTTTTTTCAGGATTCTACTACAGTCCAAGGAGAGCCTGGGTTAGCTCTTCTGATGATAAATTATCAACTTGATGGGACCTGGGATCACCTAGAAGACAAACATCTGTGCACATCTGTGATCCAGTTTCTAGACTAGGTTAGTTGACATTGGGTGACTCACTCTAAATATGGGTGGCACTAGTCCCAAGATTTGGGGTCTTGGCCTGAATAAAAAGTAAAAATAAGAAAGTGAGCTTGAAATAAAGATCCATGGTACTTCCTGAGGATACAATGTGACCAGCTGCCATCTTACTTTCCCACTGTAATCAATCCATTTATAATCCAATAAATCCACCTTTGCTTAAATTCCTTTTATGTGTCTTGTTTATTTTGATGGAAATGAGGAAAGCAATTTATGTATCTCTGGATGGGCAATTTGAAAAGTCCACATAAATTACACTTTCGCAGCCCTTGAGCTGCAAAAGTTGGGTAGAAAGATGAAGAAGAGAGAAATGAACACAAAATCAAAGAGACAGCATGTGGACCAGAGAGATGTTTAGTCAATGAGACTATGGGCTGGTAAATATCTTATATAAAGATTCTTCAATTGTCATACCAAGGGGGCTATGCCGCTCCTAAGAAAATGATCTTACAATACCAAGTATTCTTTTGCAGTAGAGCAGAGTCAATGGATAATCGAAACCTTTTTCTTTGTTTTATATTGCATAGTAATACCAACAGTTGATCTGAACAAAGCAGCTTAAAGGAACAATCACAGTGATTTATTTTACTTTTTACTCTCAGATCAGAAACATCTTCAGGTTAATATATAATCTAAAACACGTTACCATCATGGTATGTACAAAGACAGAAAGTGATACCTTGGGATATGACAAACTGAGAGGCCAACTGCTACCTACATTATAGTTCACAGAATTGAAAACTATTGCAAAGGCAATGATAAGGATCATTGATTATTGATTGCACTGGGTGGTAGTTTTTCTAATTAGTCATGACTGACATTTAGTTTCTAAACAGTTTGTTAGAATGAATGATTCTTAGAGTGGCAGAGTTTAAATATTTTTTTATTTAATTTTTTTCCATTTTTATATACCAATCCCAGTTCTTCCTCCTGCCTCTCCTTCTGTACCATCTACTCCTCAGAGGGTGTAATACCCCTCTTAGGGATCAACAAAGTCTGACACAGTAACTGGGAGGGGGACACAAGAAAGAAGATAGGAGAAGAGTTTAAATATTACCCTAGGAAATGCATACTTTTATTGTCTTTGCACTATTCTTCAATTCTATGAGCTATAACAGTTGAAAGTTAACAGATGTAGACCTAAGACATAGTTAGGAAAACCTGAAATGTTCGGGTGAAATTGTCCACTGTTCTTCCACTGCAGCATCTCATCCACTTCCCAGGTGGGATGGAAAGCAATCCCCGTGCTGCACTTTGGGCCATTCTTCCTACGGTATCCTTTACCAGTGGTCACATGGATGTCTATCCTGTCAAACTTTCTCTTTGTTTTTATACAGTCCTTAAAATTACGTGTGTTCGAAAACCAATATATTTAAAAGTAGTTGAAAACCTTCATCGTTTTTGTCATTCTATTGAACTTAAGATAACAGACAGTGACCAGGAAAAAAAAATCAATTTCTTCACTGTGTTTAGCAGCTATTGTGAAGTCCAACAGTCTCAATGTATCCTCATTACATGAGAGTAACAATCACAGAATTATCTGGATTTGAAATGTAAAACATTGCCCGTGAGTATTCATTACAACAGTGGCTTGCTATGTGAACCCTGAATGCGCATCAGATGATATTTATCCATCACCCACTCAAAGTCTTATTTATTGAGTGCCTATTATTCCCAAGGACTGCAGCTGGTACCAAAAATACCAAGATAGCAGATCACAGAGGGTCTCTCTCTGGAAATTCACAAGGAAACTGTAAACTAATGTTTGCATCATTTAAAATGACAGTATGATAGACAGGACAGAAGTTAAATGAATAAGATGTTAAATAATCCTAGATCAAGTAGATCAACACTTCTTCATACAAGGAAAGAGAATAATTTTATAGATTATTATGCAAATGTACTATTTCCCAGATAGTCCCTCCTGCCTCATATTATACGTCACTAAGGCACTGATTAAGACATTTATTGTATATAAATAGCCTAAAGTGGAAATCACTTTGAAAATATCTTACCTACTTGCATATTTAAGATTTCTGTGACAATAACCCATAACACATGCTCACCATGCATTTGTTCAACACATGCATACTGAGTGTCCAACTTATAAAGACAGAGCATGCATTTAACATTCTGCAGACTAATGGAGGTTAACAACTGTTATCTACTCTGAGGAGAAACTGCTAGGATATTAGTAAGGTATTGTCCGAGGGTCATCTAGGGTGAGTGGGGATCTAATCTAATGAATGGACTTATCCTTTAATGAATGAGAGATAACTGGAACGTGCAAGACAGGTCTAAGTTGAAGGAAGTAGAACACTGGGATGTGTTATTGAAAGACCTGTCTTGACCTCACCTGTTCCTGTAGTTCCCTTTTTCTCTGTTTCTACGGTCCTCTGCCACATTCTTTTGGCCATGTTCGATTATGAAACTGTGTGCCAAGCAAATATTTCTCATGTAAGTTGCTTTGCTCAAGTTACACAAAACACTGACTAATTTAGGTTTATCTAATGAAGAACATAACAATGTGTTGTACTGATTTGGGACAATGCTCTTGTACACTGTAAAGATTTGCCATTTGTATTAGTTTAATAAAATGCTGAGAGTCCAGTATTCAGGCAGGAAGTATACATGGAGCCACCAGAGTAGGATTCTGAGAAGAGGAAAGCCAGAGACACAGTTGCAAGCCAAAAATAGAGGAAGCAAGCCGAGAATGTTTTGTTGAGAAAAGGTACCAAGACATGTGGCTAAATATAGGTAAGAATTATGGGTTAATTTAAGTTGTAAGAGCTAGTCAGTAATAAGTCTGAGCAACAGGCCAAACAGTTTATAATTAATATAAGCCTCTGTATGTTTATTTGGGACTGAATGGCTGTAGGACTGGGAGAGACAGAAACTTCCATCTATAAAAAAGCCTAGAATTTAGGCTCAAATAAGACTGGGTTTTGACCACAGCCCATAAATCACCATCTACTTAATTGGCCTTAATAATTCAGGAACAAGTTTTCATTTATATTTAAATATTCCCTTCTGACAATAAAATAATATCATTCATGCAGAAAAACTAGTAGCTCATCAGTTCTGTTTAACATTGGTTTTTGGTTTTTGTCATAGAAATCATTCTTTATGTCATTCCACCATGTAGCAGGAGGGGAAGAAGAACTGGGAGGTCAGTGTACACAAGGCTTATTGCAAGATACTCTGTTGTCCTGGAATAGGAAAGAGGGTCCTATAGTCATTGTTTAGATATTGATCCCTGTCTGCTAATTACTATGACAAAGAAAGATGTGTTGAGAACTTAGGGGCTCAGGTAAAGATAGTTGGCCTCCTGGAAGAAAAGGTGTTCTCCCCATATGCCATAGAGATATCTAAACATGTATGTGATGAAGAATCATTGAAGGATAAAATGCTACCAAGACATTTCTACTCAGTGGGCTTCAGTGAACACAACAGTTCCAGTAAAAGAAATCTTCCCACAGAGGTCTTCAGAATGTTAGGGGCACTGTAGCAAAATTCCTTGCCTTGCTGGTACCTGACAATTTACAATCCCTACTCTGGGTGGGAGTCTAGACCTGACTATAGTTCTAGAAACTTCAAGATCACTTACCATAATTAAACACATTGCTGTTTCCTAATATAACACAAACTGCATTTATCAGATTTACTAAAATCACAGACTTTAACAAAATTATTTTTGTTTAAAATTCCACTGGCACAAGCCAGGCATAGTGGCACACATCTGTAATCATAGGACTTTGAAGGCAGAAGTAGTTGGACCTCTCTGAGTTCAAAGTCAGCCTGTGTGCACAGTGAGTCTAGGGTCAGCCACAGATTCATAAAACAAAAACAACAAAACAAAACCAACAAACATCATTTCCCACTCCCAGCCCCATCCTACAAGACTTCACAGGTACCGAAGACATGGTTTCTAAAGCTTCAAGACTCGGCAATTCAACATGGATTCACTCTGATGAAACAAGTTATGCGACGAGGCCAAACCATTGACCACCGGACAGAAGAGGCACGCAGCCTCGAAAAGAAACAACAACTATGTATGACGTAGAATCCACAGAAAATGCTGCTCCTTGGAGTCCTGTAAAATGTTTGATAGCTCTTCATACTTGTACCTTTAACAAGAATCCCCATGCAGTACTGATAACTGATGGAGGAAGGTCATTGGTTAAATAAAAAGAAACTGCTTGGCTCTCATTGGTTAGGAGATAGTTGGGAGGAGTAAACAGAACAAAACGCTGGGAGGAAGAGGAAGTGAGGTCAGACTCGACAGCTCTCCTCTCGGGAGCAGACGCCTCGGCAGAGACGCCATGCCCCACTCCCAGGCACACACACGCGATGAAGCTCGGACCCAGGATGGACTTAGGCTAGAATCTTCCCGGTAAGACCGGTGCTATATAGATGATAAGAAATGGGCTAGTCCAGGTGCGAGAGTTAGCCTAGAAGAGGCTGGGTAGAAATGAGCCAAGTGGTGTTTAAATGAATACAGTGTCTGTGTAATTATTTCGGGTAAAGCTAGCCGGGCAGGCGGCTGGGGTGTTGGGGACGCAGCCCCGCCGCCGCCCTTATTACTACAGATAATAGCAACATGCACATGGATTATTCTGACAGAATCTTAAAATTCAAAAAGATGTTGCCAGACTACATCATTTTATTCAATAAGGTATTGTAGCGATTTTAAGGAGAAAATGATTCTAATGTTCAGACATGGTTAGAAAGTGAATTCATTGGGGCTTGGGGGAAGTTTAGTGTTAGGGCTTTCGCTCTGTGCAACATTTTTGGAAAATGACTATTTTTTCTTAATGAGGGGTGAGGACTACACTTATTTTTGGGTTTAAGGACTCATATTTAGAATGCAATTATGGATTCTAGTTATGATTTAGTAAAGTGGCAGCTGTAGGCTCTCCACCGTGATCCCTGACTTCACTAGCCATGGGTGGTTGGCTAGTTGTCTACTACCAGGTACAGTTCTCCTCTTCTTGATCAGGTCTTAAATCATAAACCAAATCAGAGTTGACATTAAGGGTAGAATAGAGAGCCAGATTCTAAAAGTACAAAACCAAATAGACAAAACTGAGTGCCAAGTTAGGCCAATAGAAAAAGGGTGGTGGACTGTGGTGGATCATGCCTACTGAATGGTTGTCTTATGACCTTGAAGGTGGAGTCAATGTCTGGAAAGGCTAAATAAAAAAAAAGGCTGGAAAAATCTGCTGTTAAGAATCAAAGTATAAAGGTGACTTTTAGAAAAAAAATCAATGTTTTATAATTTCCGTTGGAAGTGATAACATTTGGAAAGCTTATAAGTAGTTTTCCATGGAGATGATTTAGCAGCATCACAGATGAGATTTTTGCTTAAACACCCTGCACTCAGGGTCTAAATGATGATGTTTCCAAAGCTAAATTAAAAACATTTTGAGACACTTGTTTTCGGTTTGACAAAATAAAGGCCAGCAGCACCTGCTGGGCAATGGTGGCACCCAGAAATGTGAGACACCATCTGCATGAGAGTCTCCTGAACCAGAACCAAGTAGACCAAGCACATCGGCAACCACAGCAAAGGCAGCTGAGCATGTATTAAAGCATAATTATGATCATGACGACGGCAACATTCACTGTTCCTATCCTGCATTTAACAACACTGCGGCATGCCCTGTGGATTGTAGCATTTATTGTTGATCGTAATTGGGGTAAGTATTCTATTGTTCTTATTTCAAAGACAAGGGCATTTAGAAAAGTCAGATACTCTGCTCAAGAAATCAAGAGGGTAGAAGTGACAAAATGACGATGAACTTGAAACTACAGTAATCTTCAGATACATCTTCATCAGATTTAAAATTTCAGATTCACCCTAGCAAAGTGTTCCAACCGGGAGGGCTGTGTGAGAGTAAGGAAAACGCAACATAAGAAAGCTTTCAGATGAGAAACTTAATTCCTCACAGAAAAAAATTGCACTGAGATCAAGATCAGTTAGCCTAAAAACATCATTTCAAATATTTATACATTGGCTTAGTAAAATAATGCCTACTTATTGAACACTCATTGAGTAACAGACCTAGTATGAGACTCTATTTATGAATTTGATTTTCAATTTTCAAAATTACCTAGAAGTCATGCCTAGAAGGTACTAAGGTCATAAATCAAATTATAATCTTTGATCTGTCTCTAGACTATTCTCAGTCACTGTATTTTGAATGATGACATTTACACATCTTCAACCTCCAAGATCCTAGGCCTTTCTTACTAGTAAACTTTGAGGAAATAAGTTCCTTGCTATCATCAAAAATATAGAAAAAGTTGCTGGACCCCGTAGGTGAATGTGGACCTCAGGAGATTGTCTCCATCCACACGGTCAGTTCCTTCCTGTTTTATGTCTCTGAGGCACGGATTTAGATCCAAAGCCTCAGATATGAGAGGTGAAGAATAACCTGTGTGCTTGAGAAGGGACGCCTTTGGGTGGCTTCCATGTCCCAAGGTCTGTCTACCCACTGGTTTCATGCTGTGAGCTATCAATGGGTTTCATCCCCAGGCTTCTGTTCTCAGGAAACCGCTAGGCGTCTAGAAGATGGAGAGCCATCTTTATTCAGCTTCATCTTCTCCTCAGGAATCCCGCAGGAACAACTCCCGCGCTACCATCTGGTTCTACCTCAGTCTTTTCCCAGCCCCACCTCTCTTATACTTAGCCCTGATAGGAATATCTGGCAATTTTATGTACTATAACACAGCATGCCAAAGCTGAAGAAAGAGGCTTGAGAATAAATTACAGATACGAGCAATACAATGAGGAAAACCCAGGTAGGAAACAATTTGCATAGAGGTAATTACAACACACACATTTTCATCATAGCCAATTTTAAAGAAATTGCTTCCTCATTTTACAGCTATTAGTTTTACAGAGGTAAAACCAACATAGTCTGTGACAATTATAGGTTTCATAAAACTGAAACACATTTTTACAAGGAAGAACGCCTGATAAGAAGCTCTACCAACAATAAATGTTAGCTCTGTTACTTTATGCACAACAACACTTTCAAATAGATGAGCATCTGCTTGACTACTGGTGAAGATATCAATCAAGGCATCAATGATTTCTATCTGATGGATCTTTCCAATCAGCAAAAAAAAAAAAAAGCAGAAATCTTACAGAACATACCATGTCATTAAATAGCAAAGGTATTTTTACGCTCTTACCAGTCTTGGTGAGACTAAAGATGTCCACTCTAGAAGAACCCTGTTAATTTGGGAGACTAGCCAAGCAAATTGGATGTGTGCTGGTCTTCTGAAGGAAGTGTCCCAGGAAAAGGTATGAACTGTTGTCACTAGAAGTGGTCCAGCAGTACCACTCACTGTTTCTGAAACAGAGAAGGTGGTAAAGAAAAGTAAGAATGAGAATCTGCTCACAGAGTCCCACAGTTATTCTTTCAACATAATTTGTACACATTTATTTACACACTGGCAGCTCATGTTTTTTGCACATCTTATGGTTGTTATTCTTTACACTATTTCTTTAGTTTTTGAGATTATAATATAATCACATCATTTACGTCTTCTGTTTCCTCACTCCAAACTCTCTCCTATATTCTTCCTTGCTCTGCTTCAAATTGATGGCTTCTTTTTTCTTTAATTGTCAGATGCACATATGCATTTTTGTATATATTCCTAAATATAACTTGCTCATTCTGTATACTGTTATTCACAAATTGATCAAACTGCAGAGTTGAAGAGCCTAGTCCTAATAGATATATCGATGGAACAGCTCCTGTTTCTTATCTTTTAACTAACAGGCCAGGTCAGCCAACATTGTTGTGTGTTTTACATGCTAATTAAAAATAAAGTATCAATAATGCCAAAGGCTGTGGAATAATCTTATACACTGAGAATTATTTGTCACTGTATGGTTTAGTGAAGAAACTGACTGCCCAATAGCTGAACAGGATAAAGCTAGGTGGAAAAGCCAAACGGAGAATGTAAGATAAGAGAAAAGAAGAGTCTGGAGATGCTAGCCAGCTGCTCAGCAAGCAGGATGTGTAGGAATAAAACAACAAGCCCCAAGCCATGTTAAAACACACAGATTACAGATTAATAGAAATGGGTTAAGTGTAAGTGTTAGCCAATGGCAAGCCTGAGCTACCAGCCCACCATTTATAATTCATATTCAGACTCTGAGTCGGAATAAAAAGTGCAATTATCAATAAGAGGAGAATAATGTGTATTCTAAGTAAACAGTGGGATCTTTGAGTCACGGTCAGGGTTCCTATCACTTTGTGACAATCAATCCACATATTTGACCTCTTTGGGAAAACTCTATATTCTATGGAGACACCTGTGGAACAACAAAATTAAGTTTCCCTAAGTCAAGCTCTTTAAAAGTATTCAATGAATACTTATTATACTTTCTGTCTCTCTGTATGTGTGTGTGTGTCTTTCCCTCTCTCTGTATCTCTTTCTCTCTGTCGCATCTGTCTCATCTCTGTCTCTGTCCGTCTCTGTCTCTCTCCTGTTGTTGCTTTAAACTTACAATGGAGAAAGAGAGGTGGTGTGATGCACTGATTATACAATATGAAGCCTTTGCCTAGTGATTTTTAGAAATCATCTCAGTACTCATAAGAGATGAGATGTCTTCATTTCTGTTTTACAAATAAAGAAACTATGAATCAGCAAGTTTAGAATGTGCCAAAGTCAGATGACAAGAAAACAGTGGATCTGGGACTTCAACCATGCCTGTCGGACTTTCAAGGTCCATGCTATATCTAGCCTCTTTCTTGTTTTTGGTTTTTTGGGGGTTTTTTTGGTTTTGTTTTGTTTTTTTTTTTTTGTTTGTTTTTTTTTTTTTTTTTGGTTTTTCAAGACAGGGTTTCTCTGTAGCTTTGGTGCCTGTCCCAGAACTAGCTCTTGTAGACCAGGCTGGCCTCAAACTCCCAGAGATCCACCTGCCTCTGCCTTCCGAGTACTGGCGTGTGCCACCACCGCCCGGCTGGCTCCTTTCTTCCATAGTCCCTTCTTTTTAAATAATTTCTTGTTTGGATGGTTGGATTTTGTTGCTATTGTTGTTTGTTTGTTGTTCTTTTGGTTTGGTTTAGTTTAGTTTTATTTTGTTTAGAGACAGGATTTGACTATTGAACTGGTAACTGCCCATCCCCCACCTCCAGAGGTGGGATTACAGGTGTTTTCCACAGTCCCTGGCTATGGATTCTTCCACACTTGCGAGAAATACAGTAAAATTTTTAAAAGGTAAGCTAATTTCCCCAAAAAATTGCTTGATCCAAACATATTGCCTTATTTCTATCAATAAATAAGGTGAATGAAATGTCTAAAGTAAAAATTGAATTTCCAGCTAAATATAAAAAAGAATGCATACAGGAAGAAATATTGAAGACAAAGATAGAAAATAACAAAAGTAAATCAGAAAAACGGAACTCAAAAGTCAATACTCTAGTTGTTTAAAAAGTAACTGTATCAAAATAAGGAAGACATAAAACTGACCAGGAAAAATAAAAAAGGCAAAGCTAAATAAAAATGAGAAATTACAAAGGAACTAACTACTGAAAAATGAAATGAAATAAAATAAAATTATGAGAGACCCCTCTAGAGGCATACATGCACACATGTTTGAAAACCTAGATAAAATGAACAATTTTCAAGAGAAATGCAGACAAATTGAATTGGTAAGCAAATGATAGATATCTTTACATATGGCTGACATAAATCAAAACAACAATATGACTTCAAATATTAAAATAATCAATACAATAACACATAACATTAAGTTCAGAAATTCACAAATAATATGAGACTTGCATTATAACTAGTCACACTTAGAAATCTATGAACGGAGCTAAACTAAGTAATTTTCAGAAACATTATTGTGATCACATAAACTTAATGATAAGAAATGTTCATACATACTGTACTCCAGCTAAATGTTTTCATAGTGGTATGAAATTTTAAGTATGAGGATTTTTTTGCAGCATTTGAGGGCTGTGCGATTGATTAAATATATTGATGACAAAAGAGAGAAGTTTCTCAGTCTGAACAAAGTAGTTATGAAAAGGGATCAAATGCTTTGATGTAAGACATACCATTTGAACGTGCTCCAGGAAAATGCCAAAGACTTCTGGAATAAATGCAAAACACTTTACAATAGAGGGATAGGCAAAGAATTCTGAAATGAACACCAGTAGCCCAAAAACAATAAAAAGAATTACCAAATGGAATTGCCCGGGAAACAACTGGGAGAGTGAAAAGACCACCTACAGAATGCGAGAAGCTTTGTGGCTACCAGACATTTGATACTGAACTAATATTTAGAATCTATAGCTCCTTTAGTACTCAAGTACCCGAACCCCCAAACACCCAACCAACAAATTGGCAAATCAACTGGATAGTTCTTAAAAAGAAGTACATATGACCAGTATGTATATTTTAAAAAAAAATGCTCAACACATTTAATCACCCTGAAAACTCAAGTCAAAAATACATTGACATTCTACCTTGCCCTGTCAGAATTACTATCATCAAGAACAAAGAATAAATGCCGGTAAATATATGGGGGGGGAAGAAACTTTATACATTGCCATAGGAATGTTAGTATAGCCATTGTAAAAAGTCAGTAAGAAATATCCTCCAAAAGTAAAAAAAAAAAAAAAAGAATTAAAAAAACTACTGTATGATACAACTACTCCACTATTTGATGTGGGATTCCCCTCATTATGCTGTGAATTCCATTGGTTAATAAAGAAGCTGCTTTAGGCCTATGCCAGGCAGAATAGAGCTAGGCAGAATAAACTAAGCTGAACGCTGGAAGAAAGAAGGCGGAGTCAAAGAGAAGCCATCTAGCCCCACTGGAGATAGACACTGGAAGGCAGATGGAACTTTACCCTGTAAGCCACAGTCACATAACGATACACAGATTAATGGAGATGGGTTAATTTGGGATATAAGAGCTACCTAAAAATATGGTCAAGATATTGGCCAAACAGTATTGCAAATGATATAGTTTCTGTGTGATTATTTTGAGTCAGGGCGGTTGGGAAATGAACAAGCAGCCTCCAACAACAACTAATGGGCATACAGTTAGAGGAACCTAAGTCACCATACCTCAAGGATATATGCACTCCAACATTTAGCAATGCTAAAAATCATGAAGTTATAGTATCATCTGCAGTGTATATCAGTGGATGAAACTTTAAGATCATCTATTTATCTAGCATTTATCATCTATCATCTATCTATCATCTATCTATGTATCTATCTATCTATCTATCTACTTATCTATCTATCTATCATCTTCCTCTCTTCCTTCCTCCCTAATGGGGTTTTATTTAGTCATAAAGATGAAGAAATTATGTCATTTGGAAAAAAAAGTCGATGGACCTGGTTACCATCAAACTAATCAAATAAGCCAGAATGGCAACTATGCATCTGTAAACCAATAACCATTTATATGAAAGTGAAGGTTAGTATTTGGGAAGAACAGACTACCATCAGCAGTTGGGAGAGGTGACAAGAGAGAAACTAAATGAGAGATGAAAATGGGCAAAGAAATGACATATATAAAAATGTCATAATGTAACATAATTTTGTACAATTAGTATATTCTAGTGATATTTTTGAAGCAGTTTCATGTAATAAAAGGTAACAGTTTAGAAAGGAGGAATCAGTAAGACTAATTTGCATTAGTCTTTGTGTGAGCAGAGAGATATGAAATAGGTACAGCTGTGTGCTGCTGTGTGCGTGTCTAGGATTACACATTTCCTCTTCGAGTCAATGGCCACAGAGCAATAAGCACACTAAACAATCCAGACCTTGGTTTCCACTCATCTGTCCAGGGTCTCAGAGGAAACAGCTGATGTGAAGAATGGGATGGAGATGAACAAGAAGAGAAAAAGCAACAAGATGAGAGGATACAAGGTCCTGTGGTGCTGAGCATGGGCAAAAACTCAAGGGTCAATAGCATATCATAGGGACATAGAACCCAACCTGAGAGTGTTCCCATTGGCCCAGACTAGAGCATGTGAGCAGAATAAAATATAGGTAAGTAGTCAACTGAATAAGTGAGAATGAACTAACTTATTCTCAGAGTAGAATTCACATGGAAAATGCATAGGAAGAACCATAAGAAAAGAATCTTGATAGAAACATTATCAATTGTTTTGAAGGCAAGAATCAGTTCTGAGTGTTAAAAGTAGTGAGGAAAAAAAAAACATGGAAAAGTAGAAAAATAGGATATTAGATTGTAGTAATAAGAGCGGCAGGGCTGTGTTCCCAGCACCCCGGCCGCCTGCTTAGCTAGCTTATGCCCCGAAATAATTACACGGACACTGTATTCTTTTAATCACTGCTTGCCCCATTTCTATCTAGCCTCTTCTAGGCTAACTCTCGCACCTGGACTAGCCCATTTCTAATATTCTATGTAGCACAGCTAGGTGCGCTTACCAGGAAGATTCTAGCCTAAGTCCATCCTGGGTCGGAGCTTCATCGCGTGCATCTTCCCGGGAGCGGGGACGTCTGCTCCCGAGAGGAGAGCTGTGGAGTCTGAGCTCACTTCCTCTTCCTCCCAGTGTTCTGTTCTGTTTACTCCTCCCACCTATCTTCTAACCAATGAGGGCCAAGCAGTTTCTTTTTATTTAACCAATGACCTTCCTCCATCATTAGATAATCCCAGGCAGCCTTCCCACAAGACACTTAGTAGCTAATAGAGTATGATGATGAAAATGACATCCAACACAGCAACCAAGTGAGCAACTGGCCATCACAAGCCTCAGCCTCCTGGGTGAGCTCACACCTCCTGGGATTTCAGACTCAGAATCAACAGCCTGCATTTAATCAGAAAGGAAAACTTTACAAAGCAATTGAGGGACAGTCTCCAAAGCAACTGGCCATCACTCTTACAAAGCATTGACGTTACGAAGGCAAAGGTCTGGGGGGAATTCTCTAAGTCAAAACAATGATGGAGCCACGAGAATGAATGAAAAACATGAGCCAGCCAAGAAACACAAGTATATCATGGTTGCAACATTTGAAGCAGGTTATAAATAACATCAATATTCATGATTTTATAATATCAGCATTACGTCAGGGGTTGACATTTGGTGAAGGTGCTAAGTTTGTGGAAATTGTGTCATTTTAAAAGTTACTTTATGGATCTTAAAAGTAAATGCAATCACATTTCTATTGCATAATTATAAAATGTCAAAAATTTTCTGAGGATATCTAATCCAATTGCCAATCAGTTAGTTTGAAGTCTCTTAAATGAAACTCATTCTAAAATTTTTCTGTAGAGTCCCACTTTTCTGTGGATCATATTCAGTCCCCTTGGGGACTGCACAGTCTACTGTGGAAAATGTCAATCAATCACTGAAGAATTAATGTAGGCCCAGTACCACTCTCAACCAACAGAATGTAGAGTGTTCTGAGTTCTTGTGACTCTCTTTCTCCCCCAAAGGACATGTAAGACAGTATCTAAACATGGAACAATATCAACCCATGAATTCTTTAGTTTTGAAAGGTAGGACCACACCTAGGGCAAGAAGGAAACAAAAATCTGCAATAATTTTCATGGGAATTCATATTTAAAAATTGCAATTTGATTGTTCAAGTGTGTTGCAGTTGGCTACAATGTCTACTTATTTATTACTGTGCACACACAGAGTCGATTAGAGATCACAGAACCAAACAAAGGTGTCGCAGCGTGACTGCACAAGCACATTGGCCTCCAACATTAGCAGCATTGGGTGACACACACGCATATCTGACCACGACACCGCAGAGAATTCTCCTCTGAACTAGAGCCTACCCATGCAATAAATAAAGTTTGTAGTTCCACTGACTTTAACTGCTTTCATTACAAATTCTTCAAATTATAGGTTCAATCGAATTACTGCATCATTAGAATACGGGGAGCAGTAAGCCATTATTTCACTAGTTAACATTCTTCAGGAGACATTGAAACGAATGTAGGCCACCCTGTAGAAATATTGATGACTGAAATCACAGCCTTCACACACACTGAAGGCAGCGCAATCAAATGTGCTCCATTATTTTAGGCATTTAGCAAGACTGCAGAGGTTACTGCAAGCCTTCCGTAGAGCAGAGGGCAGGAAGACTATATCGGATCATGGGAAGAAGGAGCTAACGTCTCAGGCATTCACCAGCTCAGCTTTGAGGACTCTATGGCGGTGATGTAATCACCAGGGAGGAATATTAGCAAGAATTACATAAACCTCTCTTCACCAATTGTCAGCTTGTATACTGTAGATTAAGCTCTGCCACAGGCTTCTAGTGGTTGGCAACTCATGCTGTGGAAAATGTCACAGGGCCTTGCAAGCCCACTAGCTGTGCTCCATAGAGCAGAAAATTAAGCCTGGCATATTTGGGGGAGGAGTCTTCTGGTTTGTAAGAATTTATAAAAATAGCCATATGGAAAGAACCCAGGGTCACATTCGTAAGTTTTTAATAGTTTCGCCATAAATAATTTTGTCACACATGTTAAAATCTTACCTCATTCTGTCTCAAAGCCTAGATAATGTTTACTTGTGAGAATTCATTTCCTCTTCTAATTATGAAGATATATAAAGAGGACAATAAAATATTTTTACATTTATGGCACATCAAAATATGCTGAAGAAAGTCAGCACCAGCAACTGCATTCTGCCCTCAATTACTCGGTTATTTTGCTTCCTCCTGAGTAAGTCTGAACCGATAATCATTTATCAAAGTATTAGAGTTTCATCATGAATTAATTAGATTCATTGCACAAAGGCAATACTACAAATGAAATCATGAATCTAAGTAACACCAGACTGAAGTTTATTGCTTATTTTATGTGTGTAGTTTGAATTATGCTTAGCCTTCAAACAAATACTTTCTGTAGTAACACATTTGCTTAGGCATTTTGGAAACATTTAAATGCATTTTTTTTTCTCCCATTACAGCAACATACAGCTTTGTCAGAAGGGCTACACCTTATTTGTGAACATGGACTAGAACCGTGGTGTTGAAATGTTCGACAGAAGGGGTCCATTAGAGCAAATGGCACATTGTTGTTCCTAGAAATGATCGCACAGCTTAGGGAACAGCACCAAGCTATTTATTTTGAGTCAGTGATTTCATCAAAATAAGGTTATGTCTCCCTATCCCATTCCTCTTTTCTTACTTTACTTTGGCTGCTGTTCGGTGAACCTTAGGGTCCAGAGTAGAATGAGGTAGCTAGAGTCTGTCAGGGTAGGTGAGGAGTTAGGCAAACAGAGAGTAAACAGGTTCTCAGAAGGGGAGCTCAAAACGTTCACAAGCTAACAGTTCCGTGAGTCCCCTCGACAGCCAGTCACCGCTCCCCTATAAAGGAAGGAGAGGGTCAGCTTAGGGCTGGCAAGTCAAAGATGAACCGATAATGGTTTCAAACTGGCTGCAAAACCAGAGTAAATTGATCACATTAACACAATGCTTTCTGGGATTAAAGTTAACGAAACCAAAGGGGCAATCGAGACTGTCGTTGCTCTTTTCAAATCCAAAGCTAACAAGACTGAAGGGTAAAGTCATGTTAGTGAATCCAGTCAGTTATCTCTTTAATACTAATGAGCTTTTGGCCACACAGAATACAATGACTACAAAGTTAAAGTGTACAGTAATAGACTCTGATTAATAATTTTTCCTTGTTAGCTCAAGCAAGCAGAGGACGGTTGTCACTCCAGAGGCTCCCATTATTCTGGGTCGAATACATTTTTTTTTAATGATCAACTCAATAAAAGGCTCAACGGATAAAGCCCTGAGGCAAACGGTTCTCTCTCCTGGCTTTTCCCTTTGTCCTTTCTTGCAAGGCACAGACAGTACCCCTGCTCTGAACTCTGCTTTCATTAAAAAAATTTCCTTAACCTTTTCACTGTTTTCCATTTGGCTCTTTGTCTAGGAAGATGCTTCAGGAAAGGTCTTTCTAAACTTAGGCTGAGTCCTCAGCCCAAGAACGGAGGTGATTTTCTGTGACAGTTCTATTAGCAGTATAGAAAGGCCCACTTTAATACCCGTGCAAAGAATTCCTGACTTCAGAGAACCCCCCCCCCCACACACACACAAACATACACCTTCCCTTACCACCCTACCCTTCTCGCGCTGCTGAAAACTCAACCCTGATTCTCCTCACCATGATCTGAAGGGGCAACCTCTGCCTCCCCAAAGTCCTATTCTCCTTACCATGATCTGAAGGGGCAACCTCTGCCTCCCCAAAGTCCTATTGATTACACTTATAGCCTTTGCTTAGTACCTGCTTTGTGAATGTCACCGCTTTGTTTGCAGTGAGGAAGCCCCAAGCTCCCTGACTGTTTGTCTTATCTAATAGCCTCTGTTCTATGACATTTCCTCTTCTTAGTCATCTAACTGCTCCCGACATCTTGTCTATTCCATAAGCTGTTCCATTTAAAGGAGGAAAAGCTGGCCTCCCATTACCCCAAGTGTTCCCACACACAGCTCTGTCCTCACTGTTCCCTGAGTTGCTTAAAACACTTACCCTCAAACAGTGTTTCATGGAAAGTGCTTGGACTTCGTTCCTGTCTGACTGTTTTTCTGCCAATGAGTTTTCTGTTTGTGACTGGGCATTACTCTTGTCCATGCAGGTGAAAATTCCTTGGGGCACAGGTCGCTTATGAGATCCTGAACATTCTACAGTTAAGCTCTAACACCCAATGAGGGCATGACGAGCATGCAACCAGATTGTCGGTGCACCTCGTGTTCTTTCAAAAAGTTTGCTGGACAGAACTGAGTGTCAGAAGTACATAAGCATGTCAGTCACTTCATGCAAGACAGCAGTCCCTGGAGCTAGCGTTCTTACTATCTGCAATGTCTCTGCTTTAACCGATCCCGCAGACTGGGAGTTGAAAGAATAGAACATGCATGTCTCCACCCACAGAACACACAGCAGCTTACGTTACACTTTACTCTGTCTTATTCTTCCTTTCTCTAAAGGTCCCACAAGAGAAGCTGGCTCTGTATAAAGGCTTCTCACTGATTAGGTCAGCCAGCCAGCCACAGATCCTTAAGGACCACTCTGCTCAAGTTGACCTGTATAAAACTGCAATCGCCTCTGAGGCTGAGCCCTGCAGTAAGCAAAACAAACTGTAGCTAAGGCACCTCCTGGCTCCCAAGAGGAGGCAACTCCATGTGGCCAGCAGCTTCTTTGGTTTTCTCCAGTGTAGGTTAAGTACTGATTCCTTGTATAAAACCCTCTGTGGCCTTTTGTATCTGGGTTACATTTTTTTCTTATTAAAAAAAAATTGGCTTACAAAAACAAAATGTGTTTTCTGAAAAAGAATTTTTATTCTAAAAATGTGGAAATCTTGAAAGACTACAAGGAATATTATACATATATATAGTGTGTGTGTGTGTGTTTACTACTCTGATACAGTAATATCTTACATGTTTCCCAAGAGCATTATGGTTGGACAGTGGTTAGATTGCAAAGACAATATAGCATGTGTATCTCCATCTGCAATGCTCCTAAATCTAAAATTGTGAATGGCCAGGCATTGCCACTCACGCCTTATCGCCGTACCCAACAGGTGGAGGCAGGCAGATTTCCCTGTGCTTAAGACTAGCAGGAACTACGGTGAGGCCTTGTCAAAAACCATGGAGTTAGAGAACACACTAGAAGTTGCCAGACATTAGGGATGAAAGGTAAATGGTTTTAAAAAGATAGCACAGAGAACTGTATAATTATGGGAAAGGTCCAGATCTTGATTGTGTAGACAGTCACACAAATCTATACTTGTGGTGAAGCAGAACACACAAACACATACACAAGCATATGTGTGTCAGGGAATTATCACAACCCCTGTGAATGCCAATGCTTGCTTCCTGTTTGACATTTTGCTACTGAGATACATGGGAACTCCATATACATTGTGTATTATGCATATATTTGCAACTTCCTATGAGCCTAAAATATCGAAGAAAAAAAGCTACAAAATCAAGGTGTCTTCCCTTGATTCCCCAAGCCTAATAGGTTCTGTGTGAAGTTTTTATACACACTTCTCACAGCGATTCCCCAAAGTTCTACATGCTGCATCCCACTCACGCTGTTGGTCCTGCCTAAAATCCGCTGCAGTCACGTTCTGCCCCACCCACCAGTTCCAATGTGACTATGTCACATCCTAAGTTCAGGGTCCATCTGCCAGGACCACCTTTGACAGAAGCAATCACACACTAGTTTGTGGGGGCTCTTTTCACCTAATGGACCATCATGGGCATTTGAATTTCCATTATGAGGTTCTTCTGTCTCACTCTGAGGTTCTTCTTAATTTGACAAGGTCAATCATTTTCCTAAGGTTAAATACTATGCCCCCAAACTTCCAAACGTGTCCCTAGTCCAAACAGCTATTTTTGAATTCTAAATTGTACTTAATATGTATGATAAATAGCATGATAAACAACAACAACAACTCGGGCCAGGAAAGGGCTTATTTCATTTTACGCTTCCAGGTAACAGTCTGTCACGATGGGAAATCAGGATGCTGATTGTCCTGCCCTCTCTCTGGCTCATGCTTAACTGCTTTCTTATACAATACGGGGTAACTTGCACAGAGGTGACACCACCCACAGTGCTCGGGGCCCTCCCACAGCAATCAGTCATCAAGAAAATCCTTTGCAGCCATGGCCACATGCCATTCTAATCTCGGAAACACCTCCATCGAGACTCGCTCCTCAAGTCCCCCCAGGTTGTATCCAGTTGACAGCAGAAGCTAACTAGGACCAACAGGCTTCGTGTAGCTAATTAAATTAGTTTTCACTGAATATGTCCCAACTAAAATCTCAACAGCACATAAAACATGGTGTTTCCAGGAATCTATCTATGTCAATATTGAAACAACTTTGTAGTTCTAATAAAGCAAGTCAAAATATTGGTATCATTTTCTCCTATCACATTCAATCTATTCTGCTGGCTCCCTCAAAAGTTACCCCGAATTTAAGCATATCCCACTACTTCGATTTTCATCACCCCATTTTGTCCATTAAGGTTTCTAGTCTGAGTTCTTGAAACAGGTTTGAATGTCTCTCCTCTGTCCTCACTATTGTGTGGAAGATCAGCACTCACAGATCCCTTATAAGTGACAAGCTACAGTATCAGGTGACACATTTCCTCCCAAACAAACCTGTCTGCTTGTTCTTTTGTTCTCTTCACTGCTTTGCCCGTTAGTTCTAACCCCATGTGGTCTATTCTAATCTCCGTGTGCTCCTTCGAGGACATGCACAGACCTCTGTGCTTCTTATCTTCCAACGTGAAGATCTGAAAGGACAGCTTTCCTGTCTTGTTAAGCAGCTGCTCAAGGGACAGCATCATAGATGCTACATTATCACTCCATGGGCTGTCTCTACAGCACTTAAGAGAGAAGGGAAGCTCAAGGGACATTGGAAATAAACCTCACACGTCCAGGAAAGCAGGAGCTTACAAGATCACACACACACACACATAGCACACACACGACACATTCTCTCTCTCTCTCTCTCTCTCTCTCTCTCTCTCTCTCTCTCTCTCTCACACACACACACACACACACACACTCATAGACACACTCTCTCATTCTTTCTCTCTCTTTCTCTCTCACTCACTCTCCCTCTCTCTCATTCAACTCTCTCACCACTCACTCACTCTCTCTCTCTTTAACTCTGACTCACTCACTCCTTCATACACACATTCTCTCATTCTCTCTCTCTTTCTCTCTCATTCACTGTCTCTCCCTCTCTCACACACACTCTCTTACCCACTCACTCTCAGTCTCTCTCTCTCTTTAACACTCACTCACTCACTCATTCACTCACTCACTCACGTGTTCCATAGCAGTAACTAATTTTGAGGAAGCGGAGACTTTGGAGAGGAGGCCTTAGACCTGTCACTGTCCAGTTCTGCAGTGCAATCCAGAGATGCAGCTCGTCCATGCTGAGGTGACCTTGTCCTGCTACAGCTGCTTCTGTGTCACCGAAGACCTCTAAATAGTCACTGCCCTATACTTCAGTTATCCACAAAAACACCAAGTAGGATGTGGTGAATTCGTTACTTTCATCAGTTGCTCTATGGAAGTCTCATACAATTCCTTACCATTGTCCACGGGACTCACAAACCATAACTGGTACAGACAGACAGGTGATATATGATATGACAGAGACGATTAAAAAGTAAGTAGGTGGATACTAAATAGACATTAAAATAGAAGAAAGATCAGTGGGTAGATAGGATAGACAGATCTAGATATCATCTGAAGACTACTCAACATGTAAATCATAGCTGAAGGCTTGGTCCCCAGTGTGACTCTGCTGTGTGTAGCAGAACTCTGGGATTATGCTATAGGCATCTAGTACTAAGCTTCTTGCTCCCCATAGTTTGCTCAGCTTTCTTTCTTATACACCCTAGGGGGTGACACACAGTGAGCTGGGTCCTCTCCCATCAGTCATTAATCAAGAAAATGCTCCATAGACTTATCCACAGGTCAGTCAGATGGAGTCATTTTCTTAATTTTCTCTTCTCCTAGACAACCCAAGCTCATGTCAAGCTGACATGACTCACCAGCTCAGAGCTCAATATCAAATAAAGACACCAATGATAGACTTCAAAGTCAAACCCAAAGCATAGGCAAGAAGAAAAAATACAGGTTGTGGCAATTTAATGCACTGCTCACTAAAAGAATGATGTATAAAGTCCGTCAATTCAATAAAACATTGAGTTTTATAAAATTTTTATATAAAAATTGGCTCATTAGAAAAAAATAAATAAAAAAAATAAAAATTGGCTCATTAGAATTAAAGCGTATTTGATAAAAATCCAAGCAAAAGTAGCCAAAACAGGGAGAGGCTTCAGATTAATAAAATTAGAGGCAAATAATGTGTAGGCTATTCAAGATTACAATGATCTGTGGGTAATTAGGGAATGCTTCGAAAACTTTTATTTTGCAACATCAAAAAATATAAAAGAAGCTGACAAATTCAAAGGCTCTCATGATTTATCAATGTGAGATCAAGGAGATAAAAATAAGTTACGTAGATTCATAATAAGCAGTAATAATCCCTTCTCACAAAGAAAAGCTGAAGTCAGAATGGATACACTTTCCAGTTCTAGAAAGGTTATAAAGAAGAGCTTACACCAACATTCTTTAAACTAATATATAAAATAGACATAGCTAAAACACTACCAAAGTCATTTCAAAGGCAGCATTACCCTCCAACCAAAGTCAAGTAAGGACACAACGAGAAAGAAAGCTATAGCTCAATTTCCATGACCATAAACAAATATTCCCACTATAGGCAAATTTCTTTCATTAGCACAGATGCAAGAATTCTTAATGCTTGCAAACCAAATTTAAGAATACATTAAGAAGATAACACACCATGACAAAGTTAATTTTATCCCAAGGATACAAGACTGGTTCAACACTTATAAATCAATAAATGTAACAGACTACATAAGTAAATTTACAAACAAGTATCACATGATCCCCTCGATAGAAACAGCATTCAATTGCCCCTCATGACCAAATCCTTGGAGACACTAGGGATGGAAACTGTGAATCTCAGCATCGCAAAGGCTCTTCATAACAAATCTACTATCAATTGCATTAAGTGGAGACAAATTTTCCATTATTTCTTTTGAAATAGAGAATGAGACAAAGATGTCCACCCTCTGCTTTCACTTGGGACAGCATTTGGAAATTTGGAGTAGTGAAATAAAATACATACTGGAGATAGAAATAGGAAAGTAAGAGCAGAGATGATATGATCTGATACTTTAGAAGACTTTCAACTCCCTTAAACAATCCTGAGACTCACAGGCTACTTTCCCCAAAGCAGAAAGATACAAACCACATACATCTTTCACGATGATCTGGCTTGAAACAGAATTTGGAGAAACAAATTGACAGTGCCTTCTAAAATGCCTAGAAGTAAAATAAATAAGAAAGCGAGACCTCTGCAATGAAAACTTCAAAACGCTGAATAAGACATTAAAAGGCAGAAAGACCTCCCAGCCTGGATATTATGAAAGTGACGATATTATTGGAGACCTACAGACTGAGTGTGGTACCCACCAAAATGCCCACAATAGTCTACACAGAACTAGGAAAACAGTCCTAAAATTCATTTAGAAACAAACAAACAAACAAAAAGACAAAATATCCAGAGTAAGTCTAAGCACAAAGAGTAAAACAGATGGCATCCTAGTACTTGATCTCAAACTATAGTTCAGAGAAACAGCAATGAAAAAGTAATGCTTCTGCCCTAAGATAGATGTGTAGTTCACTGGAACAGAAGAGAGAACAAAGAATTAAAATTAGGGCACAGATACCTACATTTGGACAGAGCTGTCAAGGCATATATTTGAAAAAGAACAGTCTCAGGGGCCCTAATGTGAGACCTGAAACCTTGAAAATACATGAGAAAAACATTTTAATACATAGGCACAGGCAAATTCTGTCTAAAGAAAATAGGTATAGTATAGGAAATAATCCCAAGAATTAAAAAAAAAATGGTATTATATGACATAAGAAAACCAGCTGTCCAACAAAACAGTAAACACATACACACATGAGCAATGCTACATGGAGTCAACAGATCTTGTATACATGTGTGTATGTGTAAAAATAATTACTAAGGAAAAAGAAATAGACAAGACAGCCAACGTGAGAAAAAAAATGGATCTGACATTCAAACTATGTAAGTTAAATGCACCAGTGAACTGGAAGACAGTTTTCAAGAAATGCAAATGGCCAAAAAAAAAAACCCCGAAAACCTATTCAATATCCTAAACCATTGGAGAAAGTGAATTAAAGCAACTCTGGAGTTCCATCTCACCCTAGTCAGGGTGTTTTCATAAAGAGAACAAATGCAAACATCTGGAGAAGAAGTGGGGAAAGAGGGACCTTTACTGCTGATGTGAATATAAACTGATGTAGGCAGTTCTCAACAAAGAACTCCTGAAAACAGGACCAATTTATGACTGACCTTATCAGTCCTGGGTATAAACCCATGGACCTATCATTGTCTTCTGGCCTCTGCAGGAACCTGAGCAGACATGCCATATACACACTGACAAACACATATACACATGAGTAAAAATAAGTTGGAGATTAATAAAAGATATCCACAGGTAATAGCTGGGTACAGTAGCACGCACTTTTAAGCTCAGCACACGAACGCAGAGGCAGGAAGATCACTGTGAGTTTGAGTCCAATCTGGTCTACATAGTGGGTGCCAGGCTATCCCAAACTCCGTAGCGAGACTTGTCTCAAAGGAATAAGAACAAGCCGCACACTGAAGCAACAGAAAAAGATGCTTACAGGTAAAATGTACTGAGATAATTCATCCCCAACAGGCCCATCCTCAAAGAATTACTGACAGAAGTTATTTGAGCTGAAAGAATATAGTAGCAGATATTAGTTCAAATGAATAAAAGGAAACTACAAAAACTTCACAAGGAGGTTTATTAATATATCATTACCCTAACCATTTCAAAAACCTTTGCATAAAATAAGAACTGAAGAGTTCTGCTGCTGGCTGAATGGCAGATGAAGTTGTCAGAGTAAGGCAGTCACGGCCAGGCAGTGGTGGGAGGCAGAGGCAGGCGGATCTCTGAGTTCGAGGTCAGCCTGTTCTACAAACAGAGTTCCAGAAAGGCAGGTCTACACAGAGTAACCCTTTCTCGAAAAAAAAAAGTACGGCAGTCATAATACAAAGAGAAATAAATGTAGCTATATACTACAAAGAGTTTTATTTTTCTATTTTGTTGGAATTAAATGAACATTAATGTAGACTGGTAAATTATGATGTATATGGTAAGTTGCTAAAAAAGGAGTATAATTAAGTTGTAAAAAAATATGAACATGGTACACCGGAAAACATTTAGTGACAAGAAATAATAATAAAAAGAAGCCTAAAAGGAAAAGAACAAAAGGAGTAAAGAAGTAGGAAAATGGGGAATACAAATGTGATAGTCTGAAGGAGAATGTCCCCCATAGACTCAGATATTTGAATTCTTCATCCCCAGTTGGTGGAGGTTAGGAAGTTTGCGGGAGATTAGGACGTATGGCCTTGTTGAAGGAGGTAAGTCACTGGGGTTTGAGGGTTTCAAAAATGCAAGTCATTACCAGTTAGCTCTCTCTGCTTCCTGTTTGTGGATCAGATGTGAGCTCATAGCTGCTGTTCCTGTGACATGCCTGCCTGCCTGCTTGCCACCTTCCACCATGTTCCCTACCCTGAAGATCAGGGTTCTAAGCCTCTGGAACAGTGAGTCCCTGGATTAATGCTTTCTTTTTTCAGTTGCTGTGGACATGATGTTTTGTCAAAGCAATAGAAAAGGAAATTAAAATAACAATTCAAGTACATAATAATTACATGGAACTAATTATTAAAAACAAATCAATTTAATAATTAAAATGTGATCACAAGGTCTCATGATTTTGGTGCATTCTGAGCCAGGTATTAATGCAGAACTTGAGAAAACACATTAGAAAGGACTGGACTAAAGGGCAGTGGCTTTGCATTGAAAGCACAAAGAGGACTGAAGTGAAAGAGGATGAACTCCCACCCACATTGTAGCCATGAAACAGCTGGAGCGGGTAAGCCAAGAAATATCAGACCCCTTGGGCCAGCAGGATGGCTCAGCTGACAAATGAGCCGGTTGCCAAGCCTGATGTCCTTAGTTTGTTCCACCGGACCAGCGCTGTGAAAGCTGTCCTTTGACCTCCACACAGATATTCTGGGATATGTATGTGTGTAAGCACAAACACACACATGCAAGAGAGAGAGAGCGACAGAGACAGAGGGGGAGAAATTAAAAACAAAAAAAAAATTTACTGGAGACAAAAAGGAATATTTCATTATGGTAAAAGAATTAATTAAAAAAATACATAAAGAAATAAAACAAACACTACTACCAGCACATCTTCAAACGTACCAGAAGCAAGGTGAGGCACGCCCTCAACAGCAGCAGTAGGAAACCTCAGTGCATCGCTCTTGGTTACTGGTGGAACTAGACCGCAATGAAGCCTGGAGGAGAGCTGAATGAGAATGCTTACTAACTGGATTAACTCGCATTCACAGAACAAGGCAACATATATGTCAAAATATGCCAAGCCCTACATGAACCATGGTAAATTTAGGAGCATAAAAATCATACTACATGAGCGCTGTGAGTGAATACAATGCAATAAAATTGGGAATCTGCACCATAAAAATTTTGAGGAATCAATAAATATTTGGTAATTAATACACCTCTAAAGCAACTGATTCAAAGGAAACATATCAGAACTATCAGAGGGTATAGCTATCCGTAGCCTGATGATGGAGATAAACTCCAAGAAACACATCCTTTGATAATTTCAGCACTGTACAAGTACTACTGCTTATATTTATACAAATCAAGACAATCGCCTGCCTTCTAGGATGAACAAAGTAGCCACCACTGTGCATGTGGTTCACAGGAATATGATGAACACAGTATCAGGTTATATTAGATACAGCAAAAGCGTTCGTAAGAAGGAAGATATATCTTTACTGACTGATGTTGGGAAAGAATGATAGCATAGGATTAGCATCCAGAGATTCCATCCAAAACACTAGGAGGATTAACTCAACCAGAGCTGGCAGATTCCATTACTATAAAAAGGTAACAGAAAAGGAACCTACAGAGACAAAGAAAAGACTAATGATCTCCTAAGGGTCGGCATGGGGTGGAGGGGTTACTGCAAACGGAACTTTCTAAATGTGGCTTAGAAGGGCACATGTA
Organism: Microtus pennsylvanicus; assembly: GCF_037038515.1. Taxonomy (NCBI): domain Eukaryota; kingdom Metazoa; phylum Chordata; class Mammalia; order Rodentia; family Cricetidae; genus Microtus; species Microtus pennsylvanicus. The sequence goes on along the minus strand of NC_134600.1, from coordinate 18,407,635 downwards.
CTTACATGTACTTAAAACCATTGAGTTATACAACTAGAATGAATAGATTTAACTGTATGCAATTTACACCTCAAGGAGGCCATTGAAACATAATGACTTAATTGGCAATGAAAAACATTCACATATGTGTCACAAATAAGTGAGATTCAATGTTACTAAAGTTAACTATCCCAGGGCTAAGCACAAGCGTGGCTTTAAAACCTTTAAGTATTTATTCCTGATCTTTAACTTTTTACAATCAATAAATATTTCTCCGAAGTCTCTATATTAAAAATAGAATGTTCACATTAATCAATCAGATGCTGGCTTAGTTTTAAAAATTACCTAACTTTATACACGCTATTTGCCACCAAGATACTAAGTCAGCACCTAGCTCTCCATCCCTATGGCGATATGAATACCATGGAAATGGTGTATTTCCTAATCATAGGACATGCCTCATCTCATTAACAAGAGTCCATTATCCATAACTATATACAGGCATATTTAATCTAAGCTGACAGAAAACTGACCTTTTCACCTCTATTCTTACAATATATAAAAGCCATGTGAGAATCTGTCCCACTGCTGCTGATGGGGGAAGGAGGTGGGGCTTGTTTCTTTCCCAGCAGCTGCCTACGAAAAAAACAACGCTAAGTGTACTAATATAGCGCGCTGGCATTTTCTGCGCTGACCTAAATTATAAAGGACTGTTTTCAAGACCATCAGGCAAACTAAATTTAAACACTGATTACATCTCCACACCTAATATGGCACGCGGCTCTGAAGCAGCCGTGCAGATGTGTTACAGGAACTGGCACCATGTAATTTCAGAAGGATTAGTGGGCACGTGATTTTCAGCAATATTGAAACAGCAGCAGAAATATTGAAACAGTCGCTATCAAATCATGGCCAGATTTGATTCGTTGTTTTAACTTCTCAAATGCATCCATCACGACCATCGATTTCATCCTATCTTACCTAGTCAGCTCTCTCCCACTGTGAAAAAACTGCAAAGCTTCCTACATCCAATACCTGAACTACCGAGTAATCAAGTTATTCCATTAAAAGACAGCAGTTCTCTTAGATCTTTCAGCCCGAAATGATGGGATTAGAAGGAATATAAAAATAAAAAATTTCCTCCAAAAATTTAGGCAGTTTTTGAAAAAGGCATTCTGCTTTAGTATCCAGCTACATATTTTATACAAAAAAAATTGTTAGTAGGAGAACTGAATGACTCTTGTTTTACTGGCATCTGTAAAATACACACAAACACACACAAGTGTTATATACATAGTAATGTATATAACGAAGATCGACACAAACAGTGGTACAGGGTGAATGCTTTCTAAGTGTGATATCTGAAGTCGTATATTAACAGCATTTGGAGGGAGCTGCAGAGAGTTAATGAGGGTTAGATGAGGTCATGAAGACAGGGTCCATGACGGCTGTGTGGGAGAGGCACACTCTAGCTAGCACTCTGTCACGTGACGAAGCCAAGGAGACCCTGAGTAAATGCTAAGCACATGGCAGACTCCTGATCATGAGTCAGACAAGCCCATTCTTTATTATCCAGTTTTGGGGTGCTTAACAACCATACTATCCCCCAATGCATGTGTTATCATGCAATTTCACTATGTACAAATATCACAGAGTTTAAATACATAAATGTCAATGCTCCCTTTTACTGTATACCTTATTCTACGCAATATCACCTAACTGTATATTCATTTTTCACATTTAAAAATATTTTAATTCTTTGAGAATTTCACAAGATGTATTATTATCATATCCACCTTGCTGTAGGAATACCTACAGCCAGTAGCCTTTAAGTTACCTGCCCAATTGGGCATGGCCTCTTATACTATATGTGCTCATATAAAGCGCGTGTCCAGCCTCTCTTCCGATAGTGCAATTCGGTTCCTGTTCCCTGTTCATGCAGAGCATTGTGATCTGTGAGTCTACCCCTAAATAAATAACCCTTTATTATACTCAATTCTGAGCTAGTGTGGGATTTCTTTTTAACGTCCTTCTTCATCCACCTTTAGCCCTCCTCTTCCCATTTCACAACATATAACCCTCATCTCTTCCTTTCTCTCTTTCTCTCCTGTGTTACCCTCCTTTCCTCCTTCTCTCCCTCCCTCCCTCCCTCTCCTTCTTTCTCCCTGTGCATATACATACAACTCTTTCCATTTTAAAGGTCATATTATATCACTAAAGCTTTAAATTAAACACTGACTATGAGCAATAAAATTTTATTATAAAATAAAAATGCTATTAAGTTTCATAGATGATACATGTATATATTTATGAACAGATAAATTCATGCATGGCTAGATGGATGATGGATTGATGCATGGATAGATAGGCAGATAAGATAAATCAATAGAATATTAGACAGAGAGAAGACAGGTAGATAAATATGTGGGTAGGTGGATGGATGGACAGATAAACAGACAATGCAAGCAAATGTGCCTTTCGCAGGCAGCTCTACCAGCTGGTTAGCAGCTGACACTGGTCAGTGATATGCGGCTGATTGTTTTCCATAGTGGAAAACCGATTCACATAAGGAAAGATACATCTTTAAAATCACAGTAATCTCTGAGGGAAGAGGCAGGAACATAACTGCCTCTCCCTGAAGCCAGGATGCACTGCTCAGGTGAAATGACTCCTCCTTGCTTGCTCCCTAATTGCAACACGTGTAAATGCAAACATATAAACATAACTGAAAGCACACGTTTTGACATTCACATACAGGCATGTTTCATAAGAAGTCACATAGCTAGCAAACATTCAAGCTGGTGTTCTGCCATGTGTGGGGCCACCTGCCTGTAATTCCTCAGTAGGTAGAGTCATGGGGAAAGATGGATCTTGAGTTAGAAGCCAGACTAGGCAATATACAAAAACCGTGCACTCAAATGTCAAACTTAAACAAAAATTATGCTATAATACTTTGTCTTCTATTTTGTTTCTAGCTAACAAAACTCAGGCTTCAAGCCTCAAACAAGAGCTAGAAACCATCATGTAGTCCCACGTACTCAAGAGGTGAGGCAGGAGGACTACATTAACTAATTCAAGGTCAGTCTGGGCAACACAGTAGAACTCTCATCTCAAAAAAAGAAGGGAAGGGGGGATCTTTAGATAATTTCCTGATTAGCCACAATATATCTTATTCTTTCATTAACGGAAATAATCTATTACCCTTTGACCTTGAGTCCCACTGCCAATTTAAAAACCCTGCTCTGCTACTTCACACCTAAATTCACACACTGCAGTATAAAAGCCACACTGGCACCACCATATCCGGTAGACATGTGGTTCTAAACTCTGGGCCAGAGGACAAGGATTCTCTCAGAATGGGAAGAATCAGGACTGTGTAGAGGAGGCTGGAGGACCACAGTTGGCATAACTGTTGGCGACAACTATTAGGAAGACTTTCTAGGGTAAACAAAACCTGCTGCAGATGCTGAAGTTTGGAAGGAGAAAACCTTGGGATGAGAAGGGAGGATGATGCTGGGGCAATGCAGCTAGAGCAAGGCTGGCCTATGGGCACAAAGGGACAGGAGAGTGATGCAGCCCTGAAGGAAGCATGGACTTCCTGTGACTGAATTGCTCTTCCAGAGGTGGAAGCAAAGGAGTGTGAGCAAAGGCCAGAAACACTAAGTATGAGGCCACAGTTAGACCTGGAGCAACAAAGCAAGGATTTGAGTTTAGGATACAGGTACAATAAGTCATTTCCCTGTAATCACATCATCCAAAATTCCAGTGGGTGTCAAAGGACACAAGTGGTACCAAAACCTTTGTATGATGTTTGTTATATATACTATAGCCAATTTATAAATTAGGCATGTCAAAAAATTAGACACAGTAGATGTATCTATCTATCTACCTACCTATTTATCAACTATGTAATTATCTATCTCTGTTTATATGCATGTATCTATCCATGTGTATATATGCATATATATATATATGTATGTAGTATCAATCATCTATCGGCTGTCATCCATTTATATGTATTTATCTATGTATATATGTATCTATCTACCAATATATATCTCTATATACACATGCATATCTAGATACCATCTATTTATCTATCTATATATATGTCTGTGTGTTTATGTACATATGCATATGTGCATGTGTGTTTCTATCATTGATCATTGTATTTATCTATGTATATATGCATACATGTATGTACTTATCAATATATTCACATATACATAAATATGTACATGTGCATATATATTTAAGTATCTATCATTTATTTATCTATCCATGTATATATGTGTGTATGTTTATGTATATATGGGTATGTATGTATCCATCAACAATTTAACTATCCATGCATATTTTGTGCATGTATGTATATGCATGTATGTACCTATCATCTATTTATCCATCTATCCATGTACATATGTGTGTTTATGTGCATGTTTACGTATACATATGTATGTATCTATTATCTATCTATCTTTCTAACCATGTATGTACATGTGCATGTTTATGTATATGTGTATCTATGTATCTACATATCACCCGTCTTACTTTAATCTGTATATAGGGTTTCATACTATCCACATTGACACTAGGTAACAAAACCTTGGATGAGATGACATTATATTGAGACTGTGCGGATGAGTTGATTAGAGAAACAACTTACAAGCTACACGTAGAGCTGGAGGAAAGACAGACAGTAGCAGAGAAGCAGCCATAGTTTCTGCTAAAAAGTAAAAACAGATCAGGTGGGGAGGGACAGTGGGAGGGAGAGAAGACATCATCATTATGAGCTAAGCGGGACATCCAGATACAGACTCTCTTTCATCGAAAGAATGCCTTAGTCTGGAGTTTACGGAGGAAGTGAGAATGAAGATGGAGACTTCGTCATCAGCACAAGTTTTCAGAACCATTGTCTTGGGAAGCAATAATACAATTTTTAAAGTGAAGGAAACCCTCATTGATTTTCCCTCTTGTCCAAATATTTTATCAACACCATCCACCTAATTGTGCTTTAGGATCAAACATTACTAACAGCTAATTACAGTCTTATCTCCCCAAAGAGGAACGTGAAGCCAGCTTGACACCTCACCTCATCTAGGGGAATGTGGGTGTAATGGGAAGTGAAAGTTGCCTTGGAGCAAAGACTTTTTATTCCTCACCCCACTCATTCCCTGTTCTCTGAGTTTGTTGGAAATATATGTATCCATGTGCATTTTTCTGCTTTTCAGAATTAACACAGACCTACGCTATCCATCCAAAGCCATGAAACAGTAAAAGAAAACAGAAAGTAAAGGAGGCATATGCCTACAAGGTCAGCATTCAGAAGGCTGAAGCAGGAAGATTGTAAATCTGAGATCATTGTGGCCTACATAGCAAGTTCAAGGCTAGCCTAGAGTGTATAACAAGAACCTGTCTCACTAAGTTAATTAATTAACTAATTGCTCAATATTCCCATGCTATAACTAAGGTTAAAGACCGATTATATTTGCAGTAACATTCTAATTCCAAAGAAAGGTCTTACTTTGGCAATGTAACAAGGTAGCAGATACAGTGAGACAAATCAACTGAAAGAAAAGAAGACTCAGAACATGGCAGGAACGTTGGCAAAGACCACTGGAGATCAACTGTCTCGGGCCTTCAGTAGACAGTCTGTTCCTTGGCCACACTGCCGTCCCTATCAGTTCCCTAGCCGAGCAGCAGTCAAGCAGCAGAAAATAAGTAAGAAGTTGTTACAATGTCCAGTATGGTTGATCCAAGGCAAGGCTCAGAGGAGCAACAGGAGAGAACAAATCACAGGGAAACTAGGACCTCTACCAGGCAAGAGCACCACACGGGAAGCCCTGGTCCTTAAGCATCTTGGTTTTAAGATTTGCATGCGTTTGCCAACCCATAAAATATTAACTAGATCACAGCACACGTCTCTTGATGTAAACAGACAACTCTCCCAAGTTACAATGGCTGATGCGGAAGACTCAACACTTACCTTCAAAGGTTATTTGCACTGCTGCCTTGATCTAAGCTTTTAAAGTTACCCTTGTCACTTCTAGTCTGCGTCTTTCTTTCAATGTGATTCCAGTAGCTAGCACTAAAAATGTTCCTTGTTTTGCTTTTTTTGCCCAAGTAGACATAAATTACTGTCTTAGACTAAAAGATCAGTCTTTTGTATTTCATTATCATAGAATTCAGTATTTATATTAAAAATAAATCTGAGTCTTGAATCCCTGACTGTTAAAGTAGAACTTTATTATTGCTGTTAGGAATAAAGTTGAAGGAATGCTACAAATGCACAAAGCCTTTACCAGAGAGTAAACATATGGTATCTGGGATTAAAGGGCTTAAATGGTGAACAGGGAAATTCTATTTTCTGAATTAACATCTCCTTCTTCTGTACAAAACCAGCAACTTTTGGAGTAATTGGATTAAGTACTTAATACAACCCAGCACCATCATGGTCTTACTCATACCCAGGTGCTGCTATGACAACTTCCTCTCAGAGAGGTTGATGCCTAACTTGAAAATGATGCATCTCTCTAAAGACAGCATATTAAGACACGGTTGAGTCTCGGTTTCAGAAAACAGCCTCTCGTTTTAAATCACACTACAGCACGTTTGTATGTCAACAGTTAAGCCGAACCCAAATTTGAAATCCATGTAATACCATTGCACCCAGAAAACAGGGACTTGTGAGGTTAGGTGGGAGTAGTTCAAGAAAAATATAATCGCATGGCTTAGTTCCTGGGGGGCTTATGGTTGCAGAACGCAGGCATATTTACGGTGTGATGTGAAGTGGCCCAAAGTGAACTGCAGCTTGCACATACCTCTTAGGAAAATCATTACAACAAAGGAGTGTTTAACTTCAGGTTTTTTTCCCCCAGAATTTGGAATACCTGCATATAGATGATGAGATTTCATGGGGATGGGACCCAAGTCAAAGTACACCATCCACTTAAGTCTCACAAACACCTTAAATATATAGACAGAGATAGGCTGAGAGAAATTTTACACAATATTTTTTAAACAATTTTATTAACAAAATAAAGTCTTCATGGTGAGGGATTTTCCATGTGTGGTACCATATCATTGGTCAGAGGTCCCCATTTCAGAGTACTCTTCATATTTTAGATTTTTGGGCTAAAAATATATGTCCACCCAGAAATAAATTTAGGTGGGAAAGCAGTAGATTTGTTCTAATAGAGTCTCTGGAAGAAAGAGAGTAGTCTAAAGGTTTTAAACAACATAAATACCAGGGAATTTTAAAGACAGCAAAAACAATAATCATTTTTATAGTTTTAAATAAATGGACACATTGCCCCCCCCCAAAAAAAAACGGGTCACAAAATGGCCCAAACTGAGACATCACCCTGACATCGGTATTCAACTGTAAAATAAGGAGTTTGGGAAAACAGGTAAAAATACATAGCTGTAACTACAAAGCAAGACTGGCTGGACTCAACACATCACAGCTCACAAGGCGATGAAACAGCGCTTGCAGGATTCATTTTCAAGTATGAAAAACAGAATATAAAGGTTATACTCTGCCAATATGCCGTGAAGATTAAAAAACAAAGTGCCGACTTTTATTATTTTGCAGAAACACTTATATGATATTCCCCGTGGGCATTTATTACTGAAGCATCTAGAATTATCCAAAAGAGAAACGTAAAACCTGGAGGCAGAAATGGCATTGGATTCATATCATAGTAGTGAAGCGAGATTGAGAAAATGCACTTATTTAAACATGGATCATACCTAGGAAATTATATTTTCTAATGATCTATAACTAACAGCAATGTTTAAAGTTAGTTTAACTAAAAATACTTGTTTAGAAATATAAGGAATGAACAGCTTCTAATTTCTATAAATAAAGGATTGAGTAGAAAAGTTATCGTTCCTTTCTCTTTTAGTTATTTTGAAGACTGTTTTTCAAATGAATAGCAATTTATAAATAATTCACAACAAAGTGAGTCGATTCACATCATTTGGCGATAAAATCCATAAACTAAGGTGTATCAGAGCTCTTGAGGTGGTGAGCTCTCCTCTCCTTATTAGATGTAATTTTCAGTAATTTGATAGCTTTCATCTGGGTCTTCCAAAGATCTTTTACTGAAATATTAATAAATGTATGCACACGAGGAACCAGAAGACAGTCAGACCTCATCTGAAATCCATACCGTGGTGTTTGGATTAAGTGGATGAAAGTAACCCAAACTTCCAATTTTATTGATTCATTTCACCTACTTAAAGCTCAACAGGAATAGGAAAGTCTGATGCCTGCATTCAGTCACGAGTTAACCGAACATTACCACACCTTCCGCATTTGCTCATATCCTGACGCACTGGAGTGCGGATGACCCTGAAACCAGTTGTTTCCTTTGCAATAGCGTTTCTAAACTGAGAATGACCAAACTGAGAGAGAAGTTGTGTTATGAGAAATCCATGTATGTGTGTTTAAGGGGTATCAAGGATTTATTAAGATATGTGAAAGAGGGAACATACAAGATATGGTAAATCTAGCTGCTACGTCCTCGGAAATCAGGGGATGGACCAATCACACACTGTTTAACGCTGCCTCACCCCATCTCCACCACCCAGAAGAGCGCAGTCACCATCCCTCATTATAAGAAGTCATGTAGGGAGACAAGCAGTGCACCTCTATCAAGCCAAATAGCCCAAGATCGTGGGTGGAGCAAACACCCACTACAGCTGTGTTCTCCTTCCTGGTGGCATTCTAAGCACTGCTTGACCCTGAGAGTTTCCATGACCAATTGGATTTCAACATCACCATAAAAGAGCGGTGTTGCTACTCCACTACAAAGCCTTAACTTGATGCTGGCTGGCACACATTGATGCCCAGACTCAGTCTAGTGTCCTATACAACATGTGGGATCCCAAGATCTACCTGCAGAAAGCCCAGAATGAGTAAGAAGTCAAAGAATGAATTGTTCTCAAGTACATTGTGATTTGAGAGTTAAATTTACCACTGTAAAGGAAATCCTTATTTGTAATTACTATTTGATAGTGAAGTCCATTGCTTATAGGTATAGATGACTTTTTTCTCTTTAGCTAAAACTCACAGTTTATAAATGTTCTTGTATGAGGACTTGGAAAATACAGCTGGTTCTAACTTAAAATAATTTTTCACTTTGACACATAAATGAAAATGACAAGACTGCAGGTTCTTTTTTCAAAAGATCGGAAAGCAAACTGAAAACACCGAATTATATTTAATCATGGAAAGTACCAAATAGCTACCAAAAGGCGCCATAAGCATAAATGATGCTTGGCATATGGAATGGCAATATTTCAAATACAGTATGAGGGCCAAGGCAATAACCAGCTGTTCATGTCACTGTGTTCTCCTACGCAACTTACTAAAATTGTTGTGCAGTATACCCAGCAATTATGTTTGGCACATACTCAAGTTCCATAGCTGGTATCTTCAATCTGAAGAGCTTTCAATCTGATTACATTTCCCATGGTGTAAAATCAGAGCTCCTTGAGTGGAATCTATGTAGAAATAGCCAACCCCCCTGCCCTCCCTTCTCTTGATTTACCCTGTATACTCTGACGCTGGTACAAATGACATTTGAATTATAGTGGATGCTCCTTGAAAGAGATGCATCGTTACTGTCACAATACCATCCCCTGCGCCATACCCATCTCAAGACTCATCTTTGTTGCTTCATTTGAACACATACTCATTGATTTAAGAAATATTACTTCTAGCCAAAGTATCACTGTGTCAACAGGAAAATATCTAAGTCAGAAGAAAATTAAAAAAGGTCATTCATCTTGAAAAGGCAATCTGACAAGAAAGTTGGGGCACCTGAAGCATGGTTTTAAAACACTTGGTCAGAAATTCTTTTTATTGGCTGCATCCCTCCACTGAATCCTTGGCAGATGTGAAACATACATTATCAGGCTTTTTAAGTGTTTATTATTACACATACAGCAAAGTGTCTTGCACCTAATACTATTAATCAGAGAACAAGGAACTTTAATCAATAATTTTCCAGAGCAAAGTAAAATATGGCTTCCTTGACAATTTTATCTAGATTATGTGTATGATAGATTATCTGGAGCAAGTGAACTAAATTCTGACATGAGACAGTGACAAATTAGGACAAACACTTGATTATATATAGTTCACATATAGAACCTTTAAGGCTCTGTGGCTCTGCTACTCAACCCAGAAACTTTCAGTAGATCAGATGAATACCCCAAATCTCTGCTACACAATACAGAGTCTTGCAAACGCAAATAGACACACACATTAACACACACAGTCATAAGCTTGAAGACGCACACTCCAATGAACACATGAATGCATATGTACATGAACATACACATGGACACACATACACAAAAATACGCAGAATTCAGGAACAGATGTTTGTGGGTGGGGCTCCCTCAAGACCTAGATGAAAGAGGAAAAGGAGGGACCAATGGTTCATGCATCTTTCATAAATCAGAAGGAATATTTGCTACTTTTTTAATCAGTGAAGGAGGAGGATTATGTTCAAAATAGCAAAGAGCTTAAATATTGCCCCAAGTTTACTAATTTTGACTCTAAGTTACTGCTTCCAGGTGTGAAGTATTTACAAAAGCTCAAACACTTTCAGTTGTTGGCCATAATTTTCTAGGAAATAAGAAGTTTGAATTTCATGGGGCCAGGTAACGACCACTTCCTTTTGGAGGATAGAGTTCTGTGGAAGAGGTCACTCTTTGGAGTATAAATGACCTTAATCTTTAATCACTCGTAGAAAAGTATTCTACATCATTTTTATATGGTGGCATGTAAATTATTACTTCCTTATGAATATATAATCTACTTATTGAGTTAATAAAATGCTTTCAAAAGATGCCAAGAAAAAAAACTGGTGAAGGAATAGAAAACAGGCAATCTCTCTACTGCAGATGGCGGTGCACACTGCCACTGCATTTTAGTGAGGTTACTTTGTTGTACTAAATAAAATCCATGGAGCATTTGATCCCCAAATTCTATATTTCTAATTCTATTAGAGTCCTTCATGTATAAACATAATCTTGTATCCATAAAATTTGAGTAAAACACTTAACATTACATTATTAAAGAAAAATCTCTTTAACTCTTACTGAGCATGTACTTATGAGAGTGGCTACATTAAATACTTATTACAGTATGATATGAACTTCATTTATATATATCTTAGTAGGCATCGGGTTCAATTTCTGGATTCTGTAAAAATTTACAATCTTCAAATATTAGGGTTCTTTGTATAAAATAGGTAAGTGCATGTGTAACTAACACAGTTCCTTCTGTCTAGGTTAAATGACTCAAGATGATTTCTGATATCTACCACAATATAAATACAATTTAAGTAGCTTGTATGATCCATTATTTATGGAGCAAGGAGAAAAATTAAGTCTCCATACATTCGGTACAGACCAACTTTTTTTCTTAAAACTATCTGATCTGTGCTGAACCCACAGGTACACTTTTCTTATTGTGGGACTAGCTGATGCGTGTGCGTGCACGAGTGTGTGTGCATGCGTGCATGTGTGTGTGGTGTGTGTGTGTGGTGTGTGTGTATGCATGTGCGTGTGCGTGTGCGTGTGTGTGTGTGTGTTAGCAGAGTCTATAAGAACATGATGTACTACGATCATCTATAGGGAAGACTATAAAATAGTCTGGAGCATGGTATGATAAGATCAAGCAGGAAATGAAGAACAGAGTCTTTTGTGTTACATACATTATGTTTACATCTGGCTTGGCTGTTTGAATGCTTTATGATGCCCTTGAATAAGAGACAATCACTGTTCAAATAACAGCTTTAAAGTTAGGTAGGCTGAAGAAGCAACATAGTAAACTTTTAAACTTTCAATGATGAAATCATGAACAATAACTAAAACCAAACAGCTAACAAGAGCATACTTGAACTGGAATGGGCTTGATAGTTCCACATCATTGATAAACTGTTTGATACTTTCAAAGGAAATGAAGTCCTTTTCTAGAAATATTAGGAAAGAGGAATTGAGAGGGGAAAAGAGGAACAGGAAAGAATTGAAAGGATGCTTGAGAGTGTAAGAGTGACATATGCAATTGTCACAGTGAAGCCTTGTGAAATTACTGAATGATAATATAATATAGAGTTAGCCTTTTATAAATAAACAACCTGAATTATAATGAAAAATAAAATCCAGCTCCTGGCATGCTTATAGCCTGAGTAGGAGGGAAGAAAGCACCCTACTTCATGTGGAAGTGCCTAAGAAACTTAAGGCACAGCATGTATATAGTATGGGCTCTACAAAATATTCTGCCCTCTTGTAGTTCAATTCATTAATCTGAAACCACTTGAAGATGGCATCATAGATCTTGCCCTGTAAGCCCTTGGCTGTCTCAAATCTCCATAAACCTCAGTCTAGTAGCACATTCATAGTCACTGTTTATATTTATTAATTACCTTGGTATCCATATCAGACAACACCCTCGATATTGAGAACTCATTGACAGCTACAAACCCAACCCACAGAAAGAATAACCTCTCCCTTTCTACGTTCATAAGATGAGGTCTCCCATCCTGTTATCTTATCGGAGTGCCCCAACTCAAGATTCAACCTCTTATTGATAGGTGAAGCAGGTCAAACTGACTAAGACTTTAATCAAATAGCCACAGGCCCTAAGACTGAATCAATTGCCACTGTTCCGTAGAGCTGGGAAATCAGGCAAAAAAAAAAAAACCCAAACAGATGGTCCAGATATATGTATTATGTATATGATAAATATATTAGTGGGTGGTAAGTGGATGATAGGTCTTAGGTAGGTAGACGATGGACGACAGAGAGGAGATACATTTTTAAGGATGGGTATCTAATTCAGAAGCAGAATGCTGTCACAGCGTGTGCAAGGCTCTTGGTCTGAGCCCTGGCGCTACAAAACCAAACACATGAAGAATTAAAGACAACTCCCTGTGAATTACACAATCACTCAGGAAGCCTACAGGCTTTGGCCATCAGAGCACTACATGCCTATAAGTCTACTAACGGGGAGGCTGAGGGAGGAAGAGCAGGATTTGAACCAACTCTGAGTTCTGTATACGGAGACCATGTCCAAATAATGAAATAAAGAACCATCTGAGGCTTAGAGGAACATTTAAAGTCCAAAATAGAATCATATGATGCTCGGTACTCAGAAACTGTGGGAACATAATTTTAAAATGACAGTCCATAGACAATATTTCAAATACCTGATAAATCTAAAACTTTCAAAAATAATCTCCCCTACAGAAAAGTCAAGTCCCTGGATTAGCTGTGATAATTGTGTCTTTCTGTTGTTTCATACGTACAATCTCTCACGGTCCTTGGCACTTTGTAATAATCCACTTATTCTTCCATGTTCTAATTGGAGGTAGAAATTAAGGTAGTAAAAGTTTTTGTTTCCTAATCCTTTGGCATTTCGCTTTCCCTACTCACTACTAATGTGCAAGTTCAATAAACAACCAACATCACATCTTTTGTGAAATCTGAGGAGTTTCTTCCTAGTCAATGTGTCGGGACACCTTTCTTTCTATGTCCTTCTAAACCCTCTTCTAGTTTTAGTTCCCTACTCACTACTAATGTGCAAGTTCAATAAACAACCAACATCACATCTTTTGTGAAATCTGAGGAGTTTCTTCCTAGTCAATGTGTCAGGACACCTTTCTTTCTATGTCCTTCTAAACCCCCTTCTAGTTTTAGTTCCCTACTCACTACTAATGTGCAAGTTCAATAAAGCACAACCAACATCACATCTTTTGTGAAATCTGAGGAGTTTCTTCCTAGTCAATGTGTCTGGACTCCTTTCTTTCTATGTCCTTCTAAAACCCCCTTCTAGTTTTGGTCTCATCTCACCAGTGGAGAAGAGACACCAAGATCCCAAGCTCAGCCATACAGTTGCCAGCACACCTCACTGAACTTCAATATCCTCATGGATATGATGAATGTTAAGTGTAGGTGTTACCTCTTATGCTTACAATACTTTCAAATATGAAATTATCTATAAAGGGTAGCAAATATCCTATTATGTTTTTATTTTCTATTACAGTAGTTAAGACTTGTTTCTACCTTTTGACTTTTTCCTCAAAGGGAAACTGATGAAAGTGACTATAAACAAATATTCAGCATGTTGCTAGTAAAGCCATAGCATGGTGTTACTTTCAAAGTATTACTTAGTGATTAATGTTTTTTTGTGATAAATGTTTTTAAAAGTTCTTGAATAAGGGATTAATAGGACCACAGGAACCAATTCGGATGAGACAGCTGTAGGCAAGCATCACCACGTAACAATGAGAAATGTGTTGTTAGCCTGTTTAGCAATGTGAACATCAGAGGGTACTTACACAAGCTGAGTGGGCTATAGCGTCATGGGTGATGTAATTTCTTGCAACCACAGTTGTACACACAGTATGCAGTCCACTGAGATCCCACTTCCTACAATATCTACAACACAATTTAAGAGAAGTTCTCTCTTTTATAGATTTCCAGGCTTTAGTTCATGGATTTAAATAAAATAGTTAGTTGATAGTCATCAAGAATATGAATGCCAATTCATATTTGGAAAATATAAAATTAGTTTTCAATAAAAATCACTATTATTTTGCACATGCTCCCTTATGAGTCTAGAACTCTGATTTCATACAGCACATGAGACATAATGGAAATTGATTAAAGATTCCCTGAATGCACCTCTCTTCAAGCAATTTAAACCGGACAAAACTAACTCCACCCTTGGGGATTATTTCAAAACTAAAGCAACTAACTATGTACCTTGAAAACCAAGGAACATGCATAGGGGAAATTGGTGCTATAGAAACTCTAATTAGAATTCATAGAGGATTCCTAGCCATTTCTTTCCACCATGTTACCTTGTCTAATAAGAGTTCAAATGGCAAATCTGCTGCTAACCACGTCTAACAAAGAAATCTAAAGTTAATTAGCTCATTTCTTATTCTTACACAGGCTAAATGTCCTACGAATTACTGAATCATCTTCGAGACAGAACAAAAGCACAAACAAAAAATTAAACTATTACCCGGGGAATAATGTTCCTCTATTCATCTAATGGAAAAGGTCATTATTGCCACAACTATAACTTTTAAAATTCAACTGACTGCAAGCCTGCTTACTAATGAGTCAAATATTATTCACTTGATCTCAAAATATTCAATGTATTTATGGTTTTCATTAGTGTTCATTTTCATTTTCTTTTAAATTAAATTTTGGTAATAGAATTCTAATGACACAGCGATGTCATGTACCTTGTTTAATGTCAAGAGAATTTACTAGAGTTGGAGACCTGGGTTCTGAATCTATTAGTCCTTAAACAAACTGTGTAGGCATCAGTATAAACTTCCACACTTCTATTCATAAAATACAATGATATTCCAAAGAAATATTTACTTATGAAGGCTGAGTGGAACTGTTTTTGGACTATGGTATGTAGAATAAATAAAGCTCAAATATCATAAATCATTTTACTTTCTTTTCTATCCATCCACATAACATGACATTTTTATGACGTGATTTTTATGTCCTTCTTGCCATCCAAATGGAGCAAACCTCTACACTGTGACTTTGGCAGAGAGAAGCTGTTAATCCATTTCCTCTCAAACCTGTTTTATGGGCACACTAAACCCATGAGTTTGAGGAAAGAGATAAGCACAACCACTTCATTTGCTTCCAAAGAGTAAATAAAGCAACTCTGGACCCACCCCCTTGAGCTCAGTGAAAAGGAAATGGACACATAACACAGTTCATTCCTATAAAACAATACTTAAAAGTCAAAACATATCCACACACCACAGTATGCCACCAAATGGCAACTATACTTGCAGTCACAGGCAATATGCAGCTTTGGTCAACAGTTTAGGAAGTCCTACAAGGTACAGCTCTAATGGCAGAGTGAAGTTTGTCCTACAGTGTCAGTTCACACTAATAACAGAGTCAAATGTGTCCTACAGTGTCAGTTCACACTAATAACAGAGTCAAATGTGTCCTACAATGTCAGTTCACACTAATGACAGTCAAATGTGTTCTGCAGAGTCAGTTCACACAAATGACAGTCAAATATGTTCTGCGGTGTCAGTTCACACTAATAACAAAGTCAAATGTGTCCTACAGTGTCAGTTCACACTAATAACAAAGTCAAATGTGTCCTACAGTGTCAGTTCACACTAATAACAAAGTCAAATGTGTCCTACAGTGTCAGTTCACACTAATAACAAAGTCAAATGTGTCCTACAGTGTCAGTTCACACTAATAACAGAGTCAAATGTGTTCTGCAGTGTCAGTTCACACTAATGACAGTCAAATGTGCCTCATGGTGTCAGTTCACACTAATGACAGAGTCAAATATGTTCTGAAGAGTCAGTTCACACCAACGACAGAGTCAAATGTGTCCTACAGTGTCAGTTCACACCAATGAGAGAGTCAAGTGTGTTCTACAGAGTCAGTTCATATGAACAATGTAAGACACAAGGAGTCTGCCCTACTTGAATTTATCATTTAAGACTTTTCCGTTTTGTGGTGAAGAGAAGACATTTCAAAGGCCAAATGTTCATGATACATGTTGTCTATAAATTCAAAACATCCCTTTCTTGCCAGAAAAGCTACAATGTGAAATTAACACACTGAAATAAGATCAGTGCCTACAATAAAATCTTATTATTATGATTACCTACCTGTTAATTATTTTTATTTTCTTTGGAATCACCACAGCCCACTTGGATAATATAAAGCAGAAGCAACAACTAACAGAGATAGTCAAATCCAAGTCTTCGCCATCAAAAGACATTTATTCTTTCCTCTCTGAAAAACAGTGTGCAATCTGTTTGGGTTTAATTTGAACCTAGGGCGACCTCCAAATCTGGTACTCGATGCATTTCCTTATACTGACATAATTATTTCCTCCCACCTTTAAACAACTGTCACTGAGGGTTAAAGATGGCAGACCAGGACTGTGTAACAATGACTTCACAAGTGTAGCCTTTTTGGTTTGTGCTATTAAGAAAAAAGCATAATCCTGGCTATTTTATTCACTGAGCCTGTAAACCTGAAGAAAGCAAACTTTCCCAGTAATGATATAAGAAATGCGAAGATATCCACTGATCTCTTGGCTCATCTTATATTTTTACTTTCAAGTTCTTATGGTCCCTACCCCTGTTTGCTCCATCTTCTTTATCTTCTTTGCTGATTTCCAACCCCACTGTGCCTGTTATCCATCCCTGATGCTTGGAATAGTGCCTCGTTGCCATGGAAAT
Organism: Microtus pennsylvanicus; assembly: GCF_037038515.1. Classification (NCBI taxonomy): domain Eukaryota; kingdom Metazoa; phylum Chordata; class Mammalia; order Rodentia; family Cricetidae; genus Microtus; species Microtus pennsylvanicus. The sequence continues at coordinate 18,390,377 of NC_134600.1, read as the reverse complement.
AATCACTTTAAAAAACAATACAGCGCAATAAAATAAGTAATAATGAAAGCTTAGGCAGCCTGTACTGCAGCCAAGAAGGGAAGACAGAGCCAGAAATAGAACTTAGACGCGCTAACATTAACTAGACCAATAGACTTCGCTGTTTTATTGCTTTCCCTTTCAGATATGTCCTCACAGATGACAGTGGGCAGCAGACAGAGGACGCTGAAGTAATAGTGGACAATGAAACACTTCTATGGCAATGTTGGGACTATATGATATATGCTGGCATAGTCAAGGAAGTTGGTTCTGAAAATGCCATCCTCAGCTTCCTCAAGATCTATGTTCATCTGAAACTGACATCACAGTGGGTGTTAATTTCTCATTCGATGCCAGTTACATTGTTGAAACACAGCCGCTCTGTCCACTTTATAAGTGATCCATATCCAGCGATGGATACGTCCTCTCTGCCTTTCTTCTGTTCATCACATCTGGTTTACAGATAGATATACAGAATGGCTGGCTATGACAAGGACGGATGCACCATACGATAAACAAATTAATTCAATATAATTATAAAAAAATGAGCTAATTAAGAGCTACTAGAATGGGCAATACAGATCTTACACAACCACAAGGCGGGCTGGTTTAGTGACACAACAAATATGCTAAAGGTTTTCATCATCTATAAACTTATGAAAATATGCACTAAAATGCACATAAATATAACAGTAAGTCAATTTAGACTTCACATTTTATTTTTATACCATTAGTGGTGAATAACCCCATATTAACTTTAGAGCAATGTAGAAAAGAGTTCAGATGAATAGTTCCCGGACTGACACTGACACTATACTGCTGTTCAAATGTTTTCTCCTTTTGGCAGAGGTAGGAACGTCTTAGTCTAAGGAAGAAATCCTATGAAAGCTTTCGAAGCACAGAGAAGCAAGAGGTGATCCACAGGATGAGGGGCAGGATGTTATAACCGCCTCAAGGACGGGAAGACAACAATGCTGTGGCTAGATGAAGTGTCTTTAAAGCTAAGGGTCATTTCCTCAAAAGTATTTAAGTGCATTTGTGACCAGATAAGTGCCCAGGGGTGACTTCAATGATGGATATGACCTCTCTGGGACTTAAAAACCCCTTGAGGAGGCACATAGTCCACTGGACACAGCAAATTACTAAATAGAGCTGCAGTTCATCATAGTTAATGTTACATTAGCAATATGTGGAAGAAGAAAAAAAGGTAACAGTGATTGAGCATTTTTACACCAGTCCCAGGATAAGGTAATGAATATCCCAAGGTCAAAGATCTAGCTAAGAGTCAATGTGGGTGGGAAAAGGACAACCTGTGTAGGAACACTCCCAGGACCTCAGAACGAAAGGAACAACATAAGAGCACAGCACTGATAAAGAATGGGACATGGGCAGTCACTAGGAACCATCAGATGATGACTGTCTGGGAGAAAACATTCTCTGGCAGGCCTAGGAACCAATGAATGAATATTCCAAGAAAGTATGCTGGATAGAGGAGATGCCAGTTAAGACAGAAGAAATGAGGCACAGAGAGAAACGGTGAAGCATCAAAGTAGCATAATAAGAATAATTAGGATATAAAATATAAAATTAGGGCAAGTGTTTGGAGTGAGGGAGAGCTGCTTCCTTAATAATACTCATGGATTAATAAAACTAAACTACCTTCCTAGCATGCCTGGAAATGAGACTAGATCTTCCTTGGCATGGGAAATATGCAGTTCCTCTTTATTATTTATTGAACACCCACTGTGTTCTAAGTACATAAGAGCTCATTGGAATGGCAATAAAAGTAGGAACAGATGATAAGCTCAGAGAAGAGAAATGATGGGGCGAGGCTGAGTGGAAAGCCAGGTGATGTAATCAGTCAGGGGACACTTACAAATATGTGTCCACAAGGCATTTAGTTAGCTTATTTGGGGTGAGACAATTATTTCCATTTTGCGATGGGGAAGTAAGAGGTGTTTGCGTGAAAATAAAACAAACATGGGCACATTTAAATAATTTATCTGCTGTTCAAGGTTAAAAGGTGGCCAGATTATTGGTCCGATGATGATTCTGAAGTGTCACTAAAAGCAAATATGATGGAAGTTTATGTAGTTAGTGAAAACAACTATGAGATTATAATTGCCAAAGTGTTGATCAATGATGACCTGTGTGTATGAAAGTGGCTCCCTAAGGATACATAACCCAGTGACCTTGTAGTCATCACGATCTGTAGAAGGGCATGCCATGGTGTTTACACAAAGCCAGTGTAAGGTACAATGGTACAGTTGTTAGGGCCTATGTCTACATATAAGGAAAGGCATGACTGTAAGTGATCAGGTGGTGATGCGTGCCACGTGTTACGCTCAGGCAGCTGGACCATTTTCCAACCGAGCATCTGAGGAGAGAAACCAGATCAGCAATGATGGATACCAAAGCAGATGAGAACATTAAGTTGAGGGGAGAGGGCTCTAAAATGAGAAGGCGTCCTGACACAGGGACAAAGTCATGCTGTGTCCATGAGCAAGAGGTCTAGATGTGGCAAGGCAAAGGAATGAAATCAATGGAAAACGTGGAGATGGAAAATTTAGAAGGAATCTCAAATTTCTAATCAGAGAACAATGAGATTAATGTTTAAGAAGGAAGGGGCTTTGGCCTTATTTCTGGGCAGGTGTTCATGGGGCACTGAGTTGGAAATGTGTACAAGGTACTCTAAGGACAGTCCTAACCCTGGCACACACAGCTGTGAGATCTTGGTGAAAAATCAGTGCCTGGAGTCATGTGAGAAGATGAGCTTTTCTAGTGAGAACCAGAAGTTCAGAAATAAAACCTTGGGGTTAAGATCATTTAAATAGCATAAAAATGGCAGAACGGTAGCTAGAGGAAAAGGGAGAAGTATGATATGGTAATTACTCACAGATAATTTTGCCTAAATTTCCTCAGACAAAGTTCTTACTAACATCAAACAACCCATTAACAGGGAAAAATTACCTCACATCACGATAGGCTGTTAACCGTCTTAATCAATAACAGACTCAACAAAATTTGTTAGACTATCATCTGATAATATACATATGTGTGTGTCAAAAAAACAGCTGAATTTGAATATATGGTCCCAGTTGGTGGAAGTGTTTGGGCCGGATTTGGAGGTGTGGCTTTGTTGGAGCAGGTGTACTAAGGGTGGACTTGAGGTGCAAAAAAACCTGGGCATTCCCATTTCTCTTCCTCTGCTTCCTACCTGCAGATTCAGATGTGAGCATGTAGCTGTTCTTGCCACCATAACTCTGCTCTATCAACTTGGACTCTGACCCTCTGAAACCATAAGCCCAATTAAACGCTTCCTTTTATAAATTGCCTTGGTGATTATGTTTTGTCAGTAGGGTATAAAAGTAGCTAAAACAACAGAAGCAGCAGTAACAACAAACCAAACAACCACCTGCAAATAACTAATTCACACCTATTTAAATCAGATTTAGATTATTCAAAGTGCCAACTATAGTGAAAACGTCTTGCAAATAGCTGGATGATGCCCCTATGGCAAGACATAACATTTACATATTCAGTTTATTCACTTTTTATCCAAGTATTTTTATCCAAAGTTGGTTGACTCCATGGTCATGTAATGTACAGAGGCAGAGAGCTAATGACTTTCATTCTTGACAAACCATTTAGAGTTATTAAATTCTCCACACAGTAACACTTTAGATTTCTGATTTATTAGGACTATGTACTTAGAAGCCACAAATTGTATCAAATTACTAGTTAAGTCTCTGTGCTCCCTTTATTTGAAGGAACACTGGCTTTAAATTATTCACAGGGATATTTTATATTATACCAGAGTAGTCTGAGCCCACAACCACGCTGTCTTGGATCTATCCTTCGCCTTTAGTTGCACACAGAGAGAGCCATATAATAAACATAAGCCACAGGCTAATAGGGCTCAATGCCTTGAAGCTGAAATTGTTAGAACTAAAATTAATAACTTCATTTATGCTGGATGATGGTGGCACAGACCTTTAATCTCAACACTCAGAAAGAAGAGGCTGGCAGATCTCTGTGCGTTCAAGACCAGCCTGATCTATAAAGTGATTTCAAGGATAGCCAGAGCTGGCTGTTACACAGAGAAAACCTGTCTCTAAAAACAAAACAAACAAACAAAAAACTTTATTTACATTTCTAGTAGACTAAATATTAAGACACAAAAGAATAAGTGGCAATTTATTTTACAGCCCAGTTTATCATATTTTAGGAGCCTGTAGCACTTTTAATTTAATTAATCAACTAGAGATAAAGCTGCCTAAATTTTTTTTTCTAGATTTTTTTGGGGGTATCAATCAGATTTTAGAGTAAAATAGGCTATTTAATAGATCATTCATCAATATTTTAATTTACTGTGTAGTTTTGTTTTCAAAATTTAATGACTTAAGATATAAATTTTAAGTAGAGCCTGGAGCAAAATATATGAAGTAGGGTATATATTCTCAAATATGTGTTATTCTTGCTAGGCAAGTTTTGGAACTATGAATACATATAAATATTACTTTAACATCAACAAGTATTTGTAAACTCTTATCAAACATATAAAATGACATGGGGAGAAAGGCATGCATGCGTAAAGCATGGAATAAACAAAAACATTGTCTATGTAAACCACAATATGCTCAATGACTTGTACCTGCCGTTTTCCTTCAGGTAAACAGAAACAAAGACTTCAATAACGCATTTTGGTATCACTGGAACTTTTACTTCCCGCTTTCCCTAAGAAAGAAGTTAGTAAACTATGGCAAAGTTGGGAAACGCATCTGTGCTTAGCAGCGTCACTGCAACTAGAGGAATCTGAAAGCACACACACCTGCTCCGCCCTACTTTGCATGAATGGTTCACGACCTTTGCGTGTGGCAAGCTAGTGATGCCTCATAACTTAGCAGTCAAACTGCGTGAAGACATTTGCGGCACGCGACTTGAAAGGGTTGTCATAAACGCATGGACCACCCCACAAACATTATGCAGTTGGCATAATGGAAAGAAAATGACATCCTTCTGCTTTCACCTGTGTTATGTCTGTTTTCTGTGTGTCCATGGGGCCAAGGCCAAGGCACTAAATCTCTAAACAGGAGAATCTTTGGGTCTACCCATCTAAGACACCCAGTCTACGCCAGCTCAAATGGGGCCTATTTAAAGACGACTTGAAAGGGCCGTTTCAAATCATTTGACAGCTCAAATGTCAAACTGCAAAATTTCATTTTTCTTTAAAAAAATTACACTAAAATGAATTATTATGTCCACATTGCACATGAGTTTAACACTCTATAATGAACATAAATTCCTAAAATAGCATAAATAATAAATTATATCCACTGGTTGTTTTGATTTTTATTTTGTGCTTTTAGTTTGTGTCAATTATATTTAACAAAAAAAGCACCCATCAAAACATTTAATTTTACAGTGATAAAATTGAAGGCCAGAAAGAAAATCTGTTCATTGTTAATCTGGTAACAAATAGAGACACAAAAGCATATGTGTGTGTGTGTGTGTGTGTGTGTGTGTGTGTGTGTGTGTGTGTGTATGTATACACACACACACGCACATATTTGGTTTTTGTTGTTGTTGTTTCGTTTGTTCTGGTTCTTGCCATTTGAGATGATGTCGCCCCGTGCTTGCCTACATTGCCCTCCTGGCTCCTAAGATCAAGCCATAATTCTGCTTCAGCACTGTGAGCAATGGGGCTGGCTTTTAAGGGTTTAAATTTTGACAGTTTTATAATGCCATAGGAAACCATTATTCCCCAATTCTCACAGAAATCTTTTGTTGAAACTGTTAGAAATGAAGCCAGGAATCTGCCTCAGTACAATTAATCCTAAAGTATCTGATGCTGAATATTTTTCTTTTAAATTATAGGTATAGAGGCAAGCGTTCTTAAGTGAGGCGGGTAGAAAGCAGGTAGGCATGGAGAGGGACAGCCATTAGAAGAGGAAGAGAAGAAAACCTCTCCAGTTATTCCATAAGTACCTCGTGTTTTGCAAGACATGCTTTTTTCCTTTGCTGCCTAACAATGTGTGTGAGTACCACCTAATCACCATGTAAGCAAGCTAAGTGACAGCCTGGCTTAGGTAAGAGGCTGGATCCATAAAGTTCAGAGTGGTCCTGAAAGCACTCCTTAGCAAAGCCTTGGATGGAGAAAGCTAACGAGGATGCCAGCAAGGGGGGATCAGAATAGAGGCCTGCCCCATGTCCAGAGGCAGTGAAGCCCCATATCCTTTTCATTTAGAGATAAAAGGGATATATTGCAAAAGATAAATGCTGATTTTAGCTAGGGAGAAGCTGCCCTGAATTGCTCTATAAAAATATTGAAAATTTAACCTCTATGGAACATAAAGGGCAATTCTTTTCTTACTATTATTACAGAAAGGGGGCAGAACAAGTTATTCGACTTGCTGCTACCACATCGGTTAACGGGCAGACGTTGTCTGGGAGCTTCTGGGAAGGTCTGTGTCTTAGACAAGCTGATCTGAATCCAGAGAATCGAAGTGTCAGGTTGGTTACCACCGTGCCCTTGGTATACTTTCATGCACATACACTACTAAATTTAAGGGACTTGAGGCAAGTTCAAGAGACATACACAGAATATAGTCTAGGGAAGGGAATGCCTGCTGAACACAGGCCATGATTTTCCATACACATAACTGAGGCTCCCCCAACATGAGTCGTGTGAACACCAGGGAAGACACTGCAGAAAGTAAGAAGACAAAAGAATGAACTCAAGGGTCAGGGGCTGCGTTGAAAGCTAGTCATGGCATAATGAAGTGGAACTCTAAACAGAAATCAGGGGCTGGAGAGACGACGGAGCGGGTGAAGGCATCTGTTGCCGAGACTGACAACCTGAGTTTGGTCCCCAGAGTCCCACTTAGTGAGGGAAGAGAGCCAATGCCCAAAAGTTGTCCCCTGTCGTCTACAGCCACATGATGGAACAGACACACTAAATAAATACAATAAATGAAATGAAGCCAGTGGCATGGGCTGGGACAAGTAGGATGATCAAGAGACAGAACAGGTTTAGGAGGAAAATATAATGACATTCAGCTTTCAAGGGTGAGGAATCGGGCTTGAACACATTTTCCAGTGTGAGAAATCTAATATGGAGGCTTCACCTGAGGTCTCAACAAAACCATAGGATTGGATGGCTTTATTGTTCCTGGCAATGGAGGTTGCGAAGGACTACATCTGAAAACTCAGAAACCACTCCATAAGAGGAGAAGTGAAACCTCAGCACACACCTACATCAGGGAGATGTCTCAGTACAGCAGATCACTAGCCTCGCCTCATAGGTTCCAACTCTGTCATTAGGAGGTGACATAGACTCCACATAACAAGTCCCTCCGTGTGACTACCTGAAACACATCTGGTCCCCAGCATCCCTGGACACAGTCAGCCGGTGTCCACTGTTTCTCTACTCATGAGATGTTATTATATACAAGTTATTTAACATCTCTGTTTAGTTTCCTCAGTGACGTCATGCTGAGAGAATGACCTCATGAATTATGTGGAAGATTAAATAGGAAGATATATACAAATGACAGGCTTATTAATTGACTCATGTCGGTTAATGCTCTGGGGAAAAATCCTAAAGAAATATTCTTGAGGAACAGTTGACACTGTCTTCAAATGTTCAAACAGCTTTGCTGTCAGCCCCCAGCTCACATACAACAACAGAGACTTCTTATTTATTCTGAAAGTTTGGCCTCAGCTCAGGCTGTCCCACTAGCTCTGATAACAACAAATCCATTTATACTGCTCCCTGTTTTGCCTCATGGCTTGTTACCTTTCTTTCACTCTGCATGTCTGACTCCCTCCATGTCTCCTCGGCATCTGATGCCTGCCTAGATTCCTCTCCTACTTCCTCTCTCTGCCTACAAGACTCACCTATACCTCCTGCCTAGCTATTGGCCTTCGGTTGTTTAATATACCGATCACAGCAACACATCTTCCTACAGTGTCCAAATATCTCACAACGATTTGCCTTCCTTTATCTCGGTCTGCACATGCCTGCAAAGCTTACTAGATGAAGTCAGCTAAGGTCCATGTCTACAAGTCCAAACACAAATGAGTTCTTTTTTTTCCTTTTATATTATTTATTGCTTTTATTGAGGTACGCATTTTCTCTATTCCCCTCTCTTCCTCCCCTCTCCCCTTCTATCCTTCCTCATGACCCCCACACTCCCAATTCACTAAGGAGATCTTGTCTTTTTCACCTTCCTGAGTAGATCCATGTATGTCTCTCTTAGCGTACTCTTTGTTGCCTAGTTTTTCTGGGGTTGTGGCCTATAGGCTGATTTTTCTTTATGTCTAAAAGCCACTTATGAGTGAATATATAAATCTAGAAAAAAAACATATTGAGTGAGGTAACTCAGACCCAGAAACACAAATGAGTTACATTACGTCCTTAAAATAAGGCAAAATCTTACCAATGATCCTAGAGTATAGGAATCATTAGACACAAAGTAAAAATCAACTCCTATACACACCATCACTGGCGTCAACGACCATGTCCACATGGCCAAGAATCACAGTTCCCACGCTCTAGTTCATTTGTAGGTTGAGTTAAACCAATGTTTGTCATAGTCCATAACACCTATTCAGTCAAAAAAAGGGCTCAATAATACCCAAGCTGATATGTGCAAACTGATTGGGTTATAAGAGAAGTGTGTATCTTTAAGTCTCATTTTTGCCTTTATTTCATTAACTTTTTTCTTCTTTCTTTCTGTAAAAGAGAAAATACGGTAGTTTGGATACAACAAAAAAGTTAGCTATGACTAGGGATCCAAGAAATCTTTGAGTGAATGTGTATTCTTGATATGGTCACAGCAATGTCAAAGACCAAGGCCTCAGGCCAATGGGAAGTCAGCAAAGCCTTCCCCATGAAAGTCAGACTCAGAATTGGTAAAACTTTCTCTGGTCCCATTGTGAACACTGGCAGTGTGTGCAAATGGTAGCAACCACTGCTGCTTGAAGCAGGTGAGTGCTCACGGACAGCAAACCTCCTCCCAAGACTAGCTGACACTGTGCCTTATTTAATGCACATAATAAACCCGAGGCTCCTGTTGTGGCTCACTGTAGTTGGAGCCACTCCCTCAGAGTACATACATCCCACTGTACCCAGCTTTTCTGTATGTGTGTGACCAAGTCCAGTCAAGGTACTAAGCACCACTAGACATGGTATACGACTATCAGTTAAAACCAAAATCCAAAGCAAAGTACCAGATACAAAAGAACTTGGTAACACCTTACCATGAGTATGCATCTGCACAGCAGGTGGAAGCTATCTTACCTGCAATCATCACACCACACAGGCAGCAAGGGCCTGGGAGTCAGGATTGAAATAAACTAAACAAAGATGGTGGAAAGCTTAGGGCTTCTTGGAATAAAAAGAAACCTCAGAGATGAATAGGTAACTCCATTGGCAAAGGGTTTCTGTGCAAGTGTAAAGACAGAACTTGATTCATGGGACCCACATAAAAAGCCATGCCTAGTGGTATACTCTTTTAAAAAAAAAAGCACTTGGGAGGCAGAAATAAAGCAAAATCCCAAACTCACTGGCTAGTTAGCCTAGCCAAATCTGTGAGTTCCAGGACAATGAGAGACAATCTCAAAGAACAAGGTAGATAATACCTGATAAACTGCACCCAAGGTTGATCTCTGGGATCTGCATGCACATCCCCTCACCCCCCCACACACACATAGGTACACCCTACAATGTGCTGCCCTATACACACAAAAGAAAGAAGTGTTACCACTCACAATATCTAATAGCAAAGGCCCCTGATTATAGCTCTGAGGGTTCTTTGTAGCAGTGGCTAAATTAGGTTACTATTTGATCCAAAAAGCACTAATGCAGCATTCGATAACTATGCAAATCTAGCTGTGATATTATTATTTAATATTTCTACAGTTATTAAAATGTTTAAAAGGTCACAGTTTGATTCACATTTTGGTATGTCTTATGAAATTTACTATATATGAGGAAATTATTTTGAATCACAGAACAAAATACTCCTCTTGGAAACAGGTATCTCTCTTTCTAGTATTATTGCTAGAATCTAAATTAACAAAATTCTTTTTACTCATTTAACAAAGTCATTTGTCAAAATAAATAGCACTTGTTGATATATTTGCTCTCAAAAAAAAAAAAAACTACGGGAGGCAGACAGAGCAGCGCTGGTTAATTTTGTTTCACAGATAGGAGACAAAGTAGAACATTATTTCCAAATCGAATGAGTCATGACCATCAGATTCAGATTTCAAACCCACATGTTCTGGGGGACTGAGGGTAGGAGGAAGAAAATGGTTTATTGGACTTTCAGATTATATTCCATAATCAGGGGAAGGCAAATCAAGATAGGCAGGAACTAAAGCAGAGATCATTGAGGAAGGCTGCTTACTGGCTGGTCCCTACCGTTTGCTCCGTCTCCTTTCTTCTATACCCAGGGACACCTCCTGGAGGGGAGACACAACTCTCAGTGGGACTGCCCAGCCCACATCAACTGTCAATCAAGAAAATAATCCCCACAGACTTGCCCATAGACGTGTTGATGGAAACTCTGTCTCATCAAACACAATTTGTTTTTGGAGAGTAAGACTTTGCTGTTGCAAAGTGCTGTTTTCTAAAGCTGTTATCCAAAACCCCTGAATTAATTTAAATTATTTTGTAAAATGACAAATCAGAGAATGTCAAAGGAAAGTTGCTTTAAAATGACTGATACGACCTGAAATAAGATGACTTGAAAATTCTGTAGCCATCTGTAGATTGAGTCTAGCTTATTTCCCCATCATGTCTCACACCCAAATCTCTGTCTCCAAAAGTCATCATTTAGAATATTTACAGGGAAGGACAGCCTTGATAGGGATTACGCAGATTTATAGGTGTGCTTATCGCCAGCAGAACCACAGACTTGGACATTTTCACTTAAGATTATATTGCAAGATAGTGGCTAAATATGTCAGATATAGGAAATATTTACTACTATAGCTTGGCAATGGATAGTATCAAATTGTTTATTTGCAATATTGGAAATTAAACATATATCCTTGTACATTCTGGTCACATGTTTTACCACTGAGCCATGTTCCCAGTCTTCATTTTACATTTTTATTTTGAGACAGGATCTTACCCAGTTGAATTTGATAGTTTGTCACCTCAGTGTCCAGTGAAGCAAGAACAGGCCTACACCACAAGAATCAACATAGTAGTAGACTTAAAGGGACCCCATCATTTCTTTTTCTCCTGTAAAGTATTACACATTGAAGATTTATTGCCAAAATTAACCAACACCGGGTACTATTCGTGCTGATTTAGAAACACTGGCCAGTTTTAATGTTGCAATACAACAATGTATTTTTTAGTCTGAGTTCCATTAACACATCTCACTCATAGGTGAAGAACTACAGATGCTCAATGCCGGCTGAAAAATGGAGACTCAATCTCCTCCGGGGATGAGTTCCAACAGAGTTGTCCAAACCGAGGTATATATAAATGTATGCATATCTATACACACATATGCATATATGTATAATAACAATACTTAAGGAAGAGATTATGAATTTGGGAGGTGGCGTGTAGGGTAAGAGGAATTACAGGGGAAAGAGAAGGTGGAAGATATGTAGAGGCTGTGCTCACATATGAAGATCTCAATAAAAACAAAACAAAAATATGTCCTTTAATATATGAACTCATTAATGTGGACTCAGAAAGTGCAATAGCTCTGTAGTCTGTGAACAACATGCTGAAGTTCAACCAAAAAGGTCCTGCTGCGTGATTAGCTACCTATTAAGACTTGTGACATACAGGCTGAATTATTAAGGATCAGAAATGCGTGATGTGACCATGATAACAGCAATTCTCTCTGAGGTCAAACAATTACTTTATTTTGCAAACTCAGTTTCCCAACGATGTTTAGTGTAACCCACTGTGAGAAGAAAGCATGCCAGTTATGTAGGTAACCAAACACTCTCTAAGGAAGCAATGCGGACAGAGCCAGCAACCTCCTATCACACCTGCTCTCAAACAATTCAGAGGATGACGCTTCCTTCCCGTGCCACGTTTATACTCCTGACAAATTCTGAATTTTGTTTGGTAGAATGTTTCAATTATTTAAAGAAATTTTTTTCCATTTTTTAAATGGTGAACTTTGTCCTAACCTCCACATATGTCTCTTCAATGTTACGTCTTTCTAAAGGAACTAACCTGTCCTGTTCCCCCACCCGCCTAGCTTCTCTCTTTCGTCTCCATTTCTCTTTTCCCTGGCGAAACACTACTAGTAGAAAAGCCACAGATTACTTTCAGGACCAATATGAAACTCTAGAGAAACTATATAGATGCAAATTAGACTTCACAATACTAAAGATAACCGGGTGTCATTTCTCCTCCCTGATCCATTGTTCACTTTGAACTTGGCGCACCCCCCCACACACACTTTCCCTTAATTCAGTTGTTGCTCATTTGTTTTCTGGTCATCAGCCTGTTGATCTCCCCAGTCCACTGCCCTGCATTCATGATTGGGACCTGGAGAACTCAGCCTGCCGATCTCCCCAGTCATAGAAAACCCCCTCCCTGCCCTGCACTCACGACTGGGACCTGGAGAACAGCAGATGGCCAGTTTTGGGTGAGAAGAATCTGTGACAAACACCAAAGTCACAGAGCACTTGAAGGAGAGAAGACAGGGAGCTTCAGATTGGGAACAGGATTTTTGATGGCCAATAGTCATCATTCCCCTTCATTTCTCTCAGAAAAAAAAAATAGGGGATATTTTCATTAATGAGTGGACATACACAAAATACCATTTAATATCATTAGATAATTGAAGGTATATTTGCGCTATATTTCAAACAAACTTAGGGTTTCTTCCTATGAAACCGTTTTTTCCTAATAAGCATTTCATTAACAAAGATAGAACATTTCATGCACACATGAGCTATTGTAGACACACAATAAGAAAACATAAGATGAAAGCAGAAAGCTAGAATAAACTATACACAGGCAGAAATTCTCTAACTGAAAAACCGAAATGCAAAACTGTTCAAAATTGGGAGTTTTTGGATGCCAACATTGTGCTACAAGTGAAAATTTCAAGTCATGAAATTAATCTTTATCTGCAGAATTATGTAAAATAGTCTACAAAGCTACCCGGGGGCTGAAAGGTATGGAAGCAACGCAAGTCAGTTCCACCTGTCAACATGGTTCCCAACTTTAAGGAAAATCACCACTGTTGACATGAAAATGCATCAAAATTGGAATATTTTTCAAATAAAAACATCTGGTCACTGATATTTCAATGAAGGATATGTGTGTAATATCCAAGATAGAACATCTAAGTCATGAGCTGACTGCAACAAACATAAATATCACACAGACCTGGGCGAAAGTCTGCCTGTGCATCCCCTGCTGTGGGGTGCTGCTTTCGTATTCAGACAGATCTACTGAGCTACAGCAGACCGTGTACGGATCTCTATTCCACATACCTTTTTCATGGTCTTGCTTGAAGTTATTTATATTAGCTAGTTTATCAATTTTAAAATATTAGGAGCCTTTTACATGCTTTAAAATACTGGAGGCAAAAATACTCTACCATATAACCTACATTCCATGAGCAGTCAAATTATTCAAAGAAAAAATCAGAGGAAATTTTCAAAAACTGAAATCAAAGGAAGCACATTACATGGAAACTACAGGAAGTGCTGGAAAATGTAGCAAAGACACTGAAAATTCTTGCAAGAAAAAATGCCCCCCATCTCTTTACACACACACATCATACAGAGGCCAATCATGTAAGGAATCCTCTACCTTGTGAATAAAGAAAAAAATAAACATGACTCTTCTCTATGCCATCCAATGCTCTCAAAAGAACAACAGAAATACCAATTAGCCAGCCCTGGAATCATAATCATATCCATGCAAGTACATTACATGGAATGAGCAGGTTGTATTTATATATCTAGGAACACACACACACATGCACACACACTCATGCATGTACATGTGCAAGCACACACAATTAAAGAACAAGAGATCAGATGTGATTATATTCGTGAAGAAATGGGAACATGGGAAAGGGCCAGGGCAAGAAAGGGGTGGAATGGAGGAAAGGGAAAGAGGAAAATGATGTAATTATATTTGAAATTAAAAAACTAAAAATAGAAATAACTGTATCCTACCAGTTCTTTGAGCAAATAAGAAAGAGAATAACCTTGCTGAAGAACAGTTCCTTCATTATACAATAAAAGAGCCAAGAATAATAGAGTTCTGCTTAAGATTAAGTGCATTCAATTACACACAGTTGGAAAAACATTAACAATTGCTGGTGAGGCTTCCGCACTTGGGTCAGCGAGTGGCTGAAAAGGGAAAAGGACATTTCTTGTTTTTTTTTATGCTTCTTTTTTTTAAATTAATTATTTATTTATTTATTAAGGATTTCTGCCTCCCCCCCTCATCCGCCTCCCATTTCCCTCCCCCCCAATCAAGTCACCCTCCCTCATCTGCTGGAAGAGCAATCAGGGTTCCCTGACCTGTGGGAAGCCCAAGGACCGCCCACCTCTATCCAGGTCTCCAAAGGTGAGCATCCAAACTGCCTAGGCTCCCCCAAAGCCAGTACGTGCAGTAGGATCAAAAACCCACTGCAACTGTTCCTGAGTTCTCAGTATTCCTCATTGTCCTCTATGTTCAGCTAGTCCGGAAAAGGACATTTCTGTATTAGTTATAAACCACCATTCAAACCACACTGACATCAGCACCTTGGACAGGGCAAAGCCAATCCTGGTCCTGGTGCCCCTCTGTTAGAAAACAATTTTTTTTAATTTTTTATTATTTTTTTTTTTTGTCTAGGACAAGTAAGACTTATAACACACATGATACCTTTCCTGAAATGTTGCCTTCATCTGGTCGATTCTCATAAACAGTCACCATGAAGCATTAGGGTAAGGGCTCCTGAAGAGCCCACAGTTCCTTAATCTTAGTGCCGTGTCATGTGCAACTTTCTCAAGAGATCACTCTTAATTTTTATGTCTATTGGTTCTGTCATTATTTGTGTCTTGTGTAGGCAGTCATACTGTGTCAATTACTATTACTCTGAAATCAAAGATATAAGCCACACTAAAGAGACTCAGCAGGTTGGATTTACGCATATATATGTATATACATGGTGTATGTCACAATAATAACCAAAGAAAAAGAGGCCATGAATTTGAGAGGGAGTAAAGGGGGCCAGAGCAAAGTTTGGAGGGAATAGATAAATGATATAAGTATATGT
The DNA here is from genome assembly GCF_037038515.1 of Microtus pennsylvanicus. Taxonomy (NCBI): domain Eukaryota; kingdom Metazoa; phylum Chordata; class Mammalia; order Rodentia; family Cricetidae; genus Microtus; species Microtus pennsylvanicus. The sequence continues at coordinate 18,375,084 of NC_134600.1, read as the reverse complement.
CAATTAAAATTTTAAAAAAGAAAAAATATTAAACACTCACTATTTCTTAGCGAATATGCAGACTTCCGAGAGCACATACACAAGGAGGGGGGTCGACAGACAACAGAAAGTAGACAGACAGATGATAGATAGATAGATAGATAGATAGATAGATAGATAGATAGATAGATAGATAGATGATAGATAGATGATAGATTGACATAGAGAGACAGACACAGAGAAAAAGAGACAGACAGACAGACAGACAGACAGACAGACGGTGAATAGACAGATAGGTGACAGATATTAGACAGGATAAACTGATGAAAGTAGATGTGAGGAGGACACAATAGCTCACATCTGAACTATCACACTGCCACATGTAATACAACGTGGCTTTCATTGTTCTTCATCTAACTGGCTGATCTTGAAGACTATTTGGGGACAAAGACAGATCCCACGAATTGGTTTCAAATACTAGAATTAATGATATCACTAACAGGGAATCCAAGCTAGGCTAAAAAATTTACTAACCATAAGGGAAAGCCTGAGAACTGAGAAGATAGCAACCACAACCTAAGGCTTTCCCATTAAGATGCACAACTAAAACACATCAATTAAAAAGTTTACCCAAGCTCATGGAAGCTCACAGACTAGAGACCAACAGCTGGGGATCCTACATAGAACCCAACTCAGCCTCTACATATGGGCAACAATTGTGTAGCTTGGTCTTCTTGTAGAACCCCTGGCAGTGGGACCAGAATCTATCCTTGGTGCATGAGCTGGCTTTTTGGAGCCCACACCCGGTGGTGGGATGCCTTGCTCAGCAATGATGCAGTGCAAGGGGCTTGGTCCTGCCTTAACTTAATGTGCCAAGCATTGTTGACTTCCCATGGGAGGCCTTACCCTTTCTGAAAAGTGGATGGTAGTAGGCTGGGGCAGAGGTAGGGGAAGTAGGAGGAGAGGAGAGAGGGGGAATGTGGTTGGAATGTAAAATAAATAAAAATGAAAAGCATGAATAGAAAAAAAATTTAAATAGAAAAATAAACTATTTATTCCTGATCCCAATGAAGCATTGACTGGAATAGACAGAATCAACCAACATCACAGGAATGAAACAGAGACCCAGACTTCAGTTGCTCAATTCAGAGAGCCAAAGCTTAAAAGAGGAGACTTGTAGATTTGCAAGTGTGATGTCAAGCCTTCAGGAAACAATCTTGGGATAAGATCAGACATTCCCTTTGATAGTTCTTTAGATCAAAATCAGAGCTAGTGATATATTTGACCATTTGTTATGAAGCCTTCTGTAGTTGTAAGACAGCTTTGATCTGTAAAACAGATCTGTGTAGTTGAGGGGTACACCATCCTTTATACCTGGGAATACTGAGGTCAGGAGAGGGGTATAATGGAGACTGCTCGCTTATTTTCCAGTTGCCCTGACCCAAATAATCACACAGAAACTGTATTAATTACAATACTGCTTGGCCAGTGGCTTAGGCATATTCCTGGCTAACTCTTATATCTTACATTAAGTCATTTCTATTAATTTGTGTACTGCCACAAGGTTGTGGCCTATCAGTAAAGGTTCTGCTCCCCCCCCACACACACACACACTCACTGTTCTGATTTCCTGCTGGCTTTACTCTGCTAAGTCACTGGCCCAAATGGCTTTATTCACCAACCAATAAAACAATACATATACAGAAGGACATCCCATATCAGAGGAACTGTTCAGCCAGAAAAAGATGAGCATCTTCCCACCAGGTGAGAAGAGAAGCTGTTGGTTAGCAGGTGTCCTTTATCAGTCTCTATTATAAATTTAAGGCAGAATACTAGAGATGGTTGTGCTACAGGCTCAGGAGCGAGCTACCAGTCCAGTTTTCATAGGCCTGTAGTAGTTCAAGTACAAACCAAATAAGCAACAGATACAAGATACAAGGGGACCACCTGGTATTGAGATCAGAATAAACCTTGCAATGGTCAAAACTAAGAAGATATAAAATAGTAACTTTATGAAATGATGTAAAGATAATTTGGCTAAAAGATGGAGAGACATGCTTTGGTTTAGTTGTTGGATGCCCCCAAAGACTCATATGCTAAAGAATTCATCCATAAGCTGGTGCCAAGGAGAGGTAGGGCCTGACAGGAAGTTGCTGAGTCATTGAGTGTGTTACCCCAAGGAAAATATAGTCATTGTCAATGAGATAATGGCTCCTGCTCCATCCCACACTTCCTCCCAACAAGCCCAAAGTTGTGAGGCTAATCATGCACTGACCCAAAGCTCTAAGTCTCTTTATAAAATGATTTTCTCCAGTGTTCATAATAAGCACAGAACACTGACAAACACAAGAGAGTTCTGCCATCTGATCTTACTTGGATAGTTTGGACAAAATGCAAGTTTTGTGGTTTCTTGCAAAAAAGTCTGTGAGTTGACAGTCATCAGGATCTTTGCTTTAAAACTGTAACATTCTACCGCACCAAGTTAATCTGCATGCGAGAACCATAGGCCTAGTTGTTTTGTGTAAGAAGGTGGCTTACTCTATATAATTCTAGCTCTTGAAGAATAACAGTTAAACTTCTTGCTGTGTTAGCAATTCAAATTGTACCAATCAGAAAAAAAATAATGTACAAAACATAATTTAGTTAAAAAGTGAAATATGCAATGTTTTTACCAAGATGGAAATTTTAGTTCTAATTCTCTGAGAGTACTCATAGACTGCTTGAGTTTTTCCTTAAAATGTAAAATGATGCTATCTTTATGCAACTAAGTTAAATAACTTCTATCTAGATGAACACCAGATAAAATTATACGGGAGTTTGGGTCTGATATTTGTAGACTGAGTTGCTACGCAGACTCTCCGTTACTAGTGTTCATTACCTCATAAATAAAACAGTAATGACATGATTCAACCCAAAGAGCAAAGCACTGTGATTAGGATCAGTTGTATTTTCAGCTCCCTCGACAAATAACTTCACCCGTTCACGAAACTAAAATAATCCCAACAGATGTGCACAAACATCTGTTGTGCAATTGTCTCAAAGCAGGTGTTTTAATGGCCTCTGGAAGCATGGGGATAAATAGAAGACAAGCTTCGGCCAAGAACTAAGAGTACAGTGAAATCATGTAATTCTATAGTCACATTGTGGCTCTTATATTGTTGATATTATACTAGGTAACTAACCGCAGTAGTGGATGGAAGGATGTGTAGTATAAGATAAATTAAACACATGAAACAATGACCATTTAGTCCCTTATACATAATGGGCTGGCTGATCGTCACTACACGGCTTTTCTTTTCCATGTCATCCTGGATGGAGTCATCTGAGGATTTCCTGGTAGGAAATACCCACAGTGTGGTCCTTCATATGACTAGCACTGGACTTTGGATACTCATGCAGAACTGCACTCAATTATCGGTTGTGTGTCCTCTCCATGTGGCTTAGGCTCTTCATGACAAGGTGACTGGGTGCCAAGAGGAGAAGGAAGCAACCTACCTCAAGACCCAGGAATACCACTTTCGAGTATACACCCAAAGGATGCTCAATTGTACCACAAGGACATGTGCTCAACTATGTTCCTAGCAGCTAGCAGCATTGTTGGTCATAGTCAGGAACTGGAAACAATCTCAATGCCCCTTGACCTAAAAATGGATAAGGAAAATGTGGTATATTTACACAATGGAGTACTACACAGTGGAAAAATTACGACATCTTGAAATTTGTGGGAAAATGGATGGATCTAGAAAATATCATATCGAGTGAGTTAACCTAGACCCAGAAAGACAAATGTCGTAAGTGGCTTTTGACATAAAGCAAAGAAAAACCAACCTACAATTCACAACCCCAGAGAACCTAGACAACACAGAGGACCCTAAGAGAGACATACATGGATCTAATCTACATGGGAAGTAGAAAAAGACACGATCTCCTGAGTAAATTGGGAGCATAGGGATCATGGGAGAGAGTAGAAGGGGAGGTAGGAAGAAGGGAGGGGAGCAGAGAAAAATATATAGCTCAGTAAAAACAATTAAAAAAATCAAGTTTCCAGTTCTCTAATGGGTTCAAGAGTGAGAGACCAAAACTACCACTCTTGCCACAATTAGACATGGCCACCTCCATGACTCCACACGCCCAGACTCAAGGGAAACAGATACTGTCTATTTTCCAGTTTTTTCCTCCTCTCTACAAATCCACCCCTATCTCTATCTCTGTGTGTGTTTGTATATATATATATGCATGCGTGCCTGTCTGTCTGTATGTATGTCTGTCTGTCTCATACACCACAAAAGAGCAAATAAAAACAAAATGGTAAGGTGAAATATTGCTAAAAACATAATGTACCAAAAGTCCACAAAACAACAACAACAACAAACGAACAAACATGGAGTTTGTTTTGTGCTGGCCAACTACTCCTGGGCATGGGGTCTGTCCAGCAATATAGTAGACATACCTAGTGACACTCTCCTATCAAAAACTGATTTTTCCCTTTTTCAGCAGATATCAATTGTATAACTAATAGCTTCATAGTTAGGATTGCGACCCTTTCTTCCCCTCTCAATATGGGGACCCCATCTGGCTTGAACCTGTGCAGGTCTTGTGAATACTGCCACAGTCTCTGTGAATTCATATGAGCATCCGTCTGGTTAGGCCTGGAACACGCTGTTTCCTTGGAGACATCCATCTCTTCTGGCTTTTACAATCTTCAAACCCTCGCTTGCAACTGTTCCTCAAGGAAAGCAATGAAACACTTGGCAAGCTGAAATACAGTGGATGCTCTCCACTATGGAACAGGTGGGATCCCTCCCAATGGAAACTGACTCATAGTTTATGAGTCATGCTCATATACGACTGCATGTGCCATGCAAGGATCTCCAGCAACACCACGGCCGTGGAGTCACAAAGTGTGTGCTCCACCACCACACTACATGACTCTCTTGTCTTTAGGGAGGAACGAGTAATTTACGTTGAAAATAAATTTAAGAGATAAATAATTTATAGTAGCTGGAATGAAAAGCAACAGCAGGAACTTAGAGTCATCCATCACGTGACAAACACATTTTCTCACGGTATGCTATAGCAAATCATTTGCCAAAAATCTTCTATAGTAAGTCAATCAGTGACTGGTTCCTATTTCTGAAATCCCCCAAAACGCACACAAACACATGCACAGAATATGCCAAATGAGTTGCTTACTTTCTCATGATCATGTTTTTTTTATATCATTTTATCCATAAAATGGCACGGTGACAGAAACAGCACAGTGACTTCAGTGCCCAATAAATATTGGCATGTATTTTGTATAAGTACGTGCTTACACGTCAGAGTCTACAAGACATGAACTCTTACTTCTCCCATCACTTTACTCCAGAACACAAAAGCACTGCATTAATATACAGAAACCCCTTATTAAACCAAGATAACAGGGAGGAATAAATGAAGCAAAAGTGGAAGGCAGGAGGTGGTGTATCTCTGTGGCAGAGCTCTCTTGTGGCATCTGCAAGATCATAGTGAGGGATAGGTTATTTTTCAGATGCCAAGTGAATATCACCTTTCTTAATTCTGTATACATGTAATGTATACATGATTACATTATCAGTGAATTCGAGAATGAAGGGTAATTTTTAACTCTATACCATAAAGTCCACCACCATACAAAGGGTGTGTGTGTGTGTACCAGAGACCCACAGCAGAGCACTGGGCTGAGCTTCCAAAGTCCAGCCAAAGAGTAGGAAGAGTGAAAATATAAGCAAAGAGGTCAAGACCATGATGGGTTCGCCCATTAAAACAGCTTACCTGAGCTAATGGGAGCTCACCAACTCCATTCCGACTGGCAAGAATCCAGCATAGGCCCAAACTAGACCCTCTGAATGTGGTTGACAGTTGTATGGCTGGGGCACACTGTGGGGCCACTAACAGTGGCACCAGGATTTATCCCTACTGCTTGTACTGGCTTTTTAGAACCCATTCTCTTTGGACGGATACCTTGCTCAGCCTAGATATAGTAGGGAGAGCCTTGGACTCTCTCTAAAGCAATGTGACTTACCCTCTCTGAGGAGTGGATAGGGGGGTGGAGGGGGAATGCAGGGAATGGGAGTGGGGGGGAGAGTGGGAACTGGGATTGGTATGTAAAATGACAAAAGACTGTTTTCTTTTAAAAAAATAAAATATAACAAAAATTATATCTTTAGATTATAAAGTAATTATGCTATTTCCTCCTTCACTTTCCTCCCTTCAGACCCTCCCATATACTCCTTGTTCTTTTTCAAATTCATGGCCACTTCTTTATTAACTGTTGTTACATGGATATATATATATATATGTATATATATATATATACATATATATATATACACATATGTATTTCTAAATGCATAAATACCGCTTGCTCAGTTTGTTTACCACATATATATGTTTTCCAAGCTGACCATTTGGTACTGCATAAGCAACTGGTGTCCTCTTCCCTAGCGAAGACTGTGTCTCCTGCTCTTAGCATTCCCTGGTTGCCTCTATTTCTTTGTGTGCACCCAGAGCATCCTTGGCATTCCTCCATCCGCATAAGCATGGCTACTGCTACTGTCCTTGGCTCATGTTTAGGCAGTAATCTTGATGAGACTATAGCGTTTGACATTTCCAGCAGATACAATCTCAGAGCAAATTCCCTCTTACAATCCTTCTGTCCCCTCTTCTACAATTGTACTGTAGATTTAGCCACTGGGACTTGGCTCCACACTCTGAATTTTGATTGGTTGTTGTTTTCTATAATGGTCTCCATTTGTTGCGAAGAGAAGTTCCTTTAATGAGGGGTGAGGACTCCCCTTCTCTGTGGGTATATGGACAACTATTGAGAATGTATTTAGGAATAACACTGCTTTAGTGAAGTGGTGGTTGTCAGTTCACTTTGAAGACTCATGACTTTACTATCCCTGTGTAGCTGACTTAGTTTTCTAGTACTAGACATGATTTCTCTCTTATTGAGCAATCTTCAGTCCAATTAGAGATATATTAGTTACCATCAAGATATGCATGCCACAGCTACAGTGTTGGGGCATACTATTTTAAAGTGTGTTACTTTTGTTTATGCTGCATTTGTTTAACTCTGCGAAGCTGTGTTACTGTGCATGTTTAAAACACCTGATTGTCTATTAAAGAACTAAACGGCCAATAGCGGGACAGGAGAGAGAAATAGGCAGGGCTGGCAGGCAGAGAGGATAAATATGGGGAGAAATCTGGGGAAGAATGTAGGATTAGGCCGGGCGGTGGTGGCGCACGCCTTTAATCCCAGCACTCGGGAGGCAGAGGCAGGCGAATCTCTGTGAGTTCGAGGCCAGCCTGGTCTACAAAGGGGGTTCCAGGACAGGCTCCAAACAGAGAAACCCTGTCTCGAAAAACCAAAAAAAAAAAAAAAGAATGTAGGATTAGTCCAGCCCATTAGGGGGCGTGTTCGCCTCAGGCTAATGTTTACACATAAATCTGGCCGGCGTGAGCCCCGCTGCTCTCTTTTTTGTATCTCCTGCTCATCGCTGGATCCCTGGTGTTGTAAGCTATCCCTTGATTAAAATTTGCTGTTTCATATTAAGCTAGCCTGGTTATTACGCCGCCTACAGAAGAAAAGATCTGGGAACAAGAGGAAGGGAGAGGAGTTCAGGGGCCAGCCACCCACAGAATAAGAAAGAGGGGGGGGGGTACAGGAATAGAGAAAGATAAAAGTCCCAAGGCCAAAGATCAGGGGGATAATTTAAGTTAAGAAAAGCTGGCAGGAAACAAGCCAAATTAAGGCTGGGCATTAGTAACTAAGAACAAGCCTGTGTGTGTTCTATTTAGAAGCTCAGTGCTAGCCCCCCCACCAAAGTCAAAAGACTAAAGAGTCAAAAGAGCACAAAACAAACAACACTACAACCTTAGGGTTATCATTCCATGCTGGGCGTTGTTGGGATTCTTAAGAGTCCCAGTGGGTAGGACTGATGGTTATCTACCTCCTTTGAAAGCTTGCGTGGTGCCACCTGGTATCATAAAAGCTGGTCCTCAGGAAGGAGGATTTCAGGTCATTTCCCTCTCAGGGACCTGTGGGCCGTGCAACACATTATTTTTGACTAGGGCACTGCCTTCATCAGAAGATTCATGAGATAGGGTATAGGACTATATGGAGCCGTGGGTCCTATCCCGTCACCAATTGAAATATGCTAGTCTGACCAAGAGAATGATTGAAGTTTACAAGTTACAATGAAGAAGAAAATACTTCATCAGCATAGGGTTCCTGCTGACCAAGCGGGTGAGCTAGAGGGGGATAAATTCGAGGCCCTGATTTCCCCTTCAACACTGAAATGGGCAGCGTCTGCCTCTCTTGTCCACATGGACTACAGAACGCTAGAATTCTAAATAGGATCGTCAGAGGCCTTTGGAACAGCTGCATCCCAATTCAACTTTTTCTGACAATGAAACTACTTCTCCTCACGCCCTCAACATGGGACAGCATCAAAAGAGTTTCCCAATAGCCTTCCTGGATGTCATTCACCGCTGAGGTATCAGCTCTAACAAAACTGACCTGAATCAAACAGAAGAATATATAGTCTCTTTGCCATTAAAGTCTGAATGCAGACAAACATAAAATATATGTTAGCTATAAGGGCAGCTTTCCTTTATAAGAAGATAGTTGATTGGATGGGAGGATAGGAAGGCTTTTTGAGAAATGATACTGTATTTTTTATCTGGATGCAACTGACAGAGATGCAGTCACCTAGAAATCCATCCAACTGGGTGCCTGCAATTATGGTGTTGCTGAATTTATTTATTATATGGAACAGTTTCATATCTCATAATCTTGTCTATGATTCAGAGGTGACTTCACTTCCAAGGTGACACGGCTCGTAGATATGAATATGAGTTACCACCCTCTATTCCTGAGCCCTGATCCCAGGCTGTGTTTAGAGCTGGACTCAGGTACTGATCCCTGCATGAATCTTATCAAATTCAACTATTTCCTTAAGGTTTGTTTTTTGTTGTTGTCTGTGTCTAATGTGAATGAAAAGAGTACTACATGCAAATGTTGGGGTTAATTTAAAAAATGCTTTTAAAGAACACAGAGTGATCTTTGGATAGAATATAAAATCATTCATAATACATTAACTATGAAAATATGAGATGTTGAAATTATGTATAGGACCTATCCTTGAAACTACTTTTAAATTTTGTATGAAATTAGTTGTTTCATTTTATTCACAAAAATAAATGTCACCTAGTTCATGAGCCTTCTTTGCCTGATGTGTATAGCTTTGTCAAAGAAGCTTCGCTCTGCAGCATATAGAGACCATCACAGAAGTCCACAACTGGTCAAAATACAGAGAACAGATCATCATGCAGTGTCCAGTCCCAGCACCTAAGGCTCAGGGGAACATCATGAGGGACTGAGCAGAAAGAGTGTAAGAGTCAGAGGACCTAGACATCTGGGATGAGTGTGTCTCCTAGCTACACAGGGAGGCTACACGCCTGAAACCTCCAAAGCCTGACTGCTAAACAGAACTGAACAATGCAAACCAAGAGATATGAGAATGTGGAAGGGGAAATCTGCACAAGGCCCGACCCCTACACAAAAACCACAGGCAATTGACCTGGGCAGGCAGCAGATTAACCTGCCAGGGATGAAGCCCCTAATTGGTATCCAACACAAAATGCCAAGTCAGCAGATCATGTGCACACAAGCAACACTAACTGATCTCAGTATGTAGTATTCATATATTTAATCGTGTGTGTGTATGTGTGTGTGCGTGCATGTGTGCATGTGTGTAATAATAAAGAAGAAGAGAACATGGGTTTAAGATGGAGTAAGGGAGGAATAGGAGGTGGTCTGGAAGTAGAGGACACAGGAGATACTGGAGAGAGAAAAAAGGGAGGAAATGATGTAACTATATTTTAATTCAAATGATATAAACATCACTGTTATTTTGATAGGAGTATACAGAATTATATATCATATTTGGCATATAACATTATACTATACACAAATACAACTGTTGTGACAAATACTGACTCTGTGTCAAGAACACTGATAAGTAAATACTAAGTTTTCTTCCAGAAATATGTAGTTTCATAGTGTCAAATAAACACAGGCTATTTGACACTTTTATATATGAATTTTGAGTAAGAAGCGTCAGTTGATCCAAACTGCTTTTCATTTGAATTTGTATGTCTTCATTTCTACATTAAGAGAGATGATACTTACTTTAATGGGGTTCTTGTGATGCTACAGAAAAAAAAATTATGTTTACAATGCCGAGTTAATCCAAACACACACTTGCCATGCCTCCTCTTCCTTCTGGCCAGGCACAGATGTGTACACATGGCTTCTGAGATTAGAAGAATAACCCACAGCCAATGAAGAATCTTCAAAGGCATCTTAACTCAAGTGCGAAGTGACAGAAAACCTTATTGCTCAGCACAGGTATGTGGAGAATACATTATTCTGCTTTGGTAGGTGAGATACAGATAGCATGGGAACACAAAGTATGACTAAGGTCAGAGTGCCATTTTTTTGGGAAGTCTTGCTAATTAGCATTTATAACTGAAGGGAGTCATAGTGATGTGGCAAATATAATGATAACGCAATGCTTTATAAAATATAAGCTATAAAATATTACACTATTTGTAATAGTGAAAGCTATTTTATTGCCTGCCTCATAAAATAAGCATTCAAAAATGAAAATTTTTACAAGAATGTTTGCATGCCATAAATCAGGCAGAAGATTTACAAAGCTAATCAGGATATAATTCAGCATACTGAATTGCCTTTTAGCAACAAATTTAGCTCAAGTTTCCAGGAACGAAAATTTTAAAGCATTTCTGGTTCAATCATTTTCTACCTCTGCAAAACTCAGCCTGGCAGAATGTAAATGGGATACACTCTGCATTTTGTCTGATATAGGCTCAGAAAGTAAGCTGTCATTTAATAACTCTGTGACATGGAAGCAGAAGGGGAGACAGGGAGAGAAAGGGACCAGAGAAAGAAAGAAGGGGGGTGGAGATAAAAGAGGAGGTTTGAGGCAAATATGACCAAGGTACATTATATACTTGCAGTTGTGTTTATGAAACCATCACTATGTACAATTAATATATGCTGATAATTAATCACTATCATTTAATATCCTTGTATCCTGAACTAAACCTGGGTCTTCTGCAGAAGCAGAAGGTGTTTGAGGCTACATAACCATCGCTCTAGCCCCTGCACCTTTGTTTTTGTAATATCTATGAACCTCAGTGTTTTCTTCTGTCTAATGGGCATATCAATTACTTCATATTAAAACTTTGAAGAATAGCCAATATTAGGGAAAACAGAACAAACTGAAATACAGAAGAAATTCAATAAAGGGGTATTGACACACTACAATGTATCACTGGATTCCTAAGAAGCGACTTAGTTTCAATTTTTATAAAACTCGTCTGTTCTTTTTCTTTCTCTTTCTCATTTAACCACTTTACACACTCTCTGCAAAATATAAAAATGGAGCCCTACCCATTACATTTATAAAGTTCAGCAAGCACATTACAATATTTAAGCCTTGGCCCTTATACCTTGCCAATCATTCTGGCTAGAGGATATTTTCTGCTTCAGCACCTAAATGTGTAATGACAGATTAATATATCATGAAATTCCACCAAGGTGCAATGGCCTTTAGGGAGGAATAAAGATTACATGTGTAGCACATCATTCAACACCGTCTGTACTATCATTATCTATGGCCCGATTTCATGGCGTTGTGCCCTTTGTAGATAGATTATAGTGACTCCACATTCCACAGAAGAGCTTATGGCAAGGTAAGACAGTAAGGGGCCATTAAAATGAATTATGCAACATTATAAGAGAAGACCAAAATGGTCCAGTTTTACTAATAATAGATTTTAAACTTTGAATCCCTCTTCACTTATTTATAATTCCCTATTGAAAAATTTAAAAATACACATCAATATCAATAACCTTTTATTTCAAGTAAAAACTTGACTGGAAGACATTTATAGACAACACACTGTTCAATTTAAGAAGCACGCAACAGGCTTGGTTAATCAATGTCTTTGAAACTCTAAGAAGTATATATAACAAAACTGTATAGGTATAGTAACAATATATCTTTATTTTGAATGCCAAAGGTGGTCATGAATTAACTTTGTAGGCAATGTGTCTTAGTTTTGTATTGCTGTGCTAAAATATCATGACTGAAAACAATTTTGAGGGCAAAGGGTTTATTTCACATTACCTTATATGTCTATCATATGGAAGCCAGGGCAGGAACTCAAGGCAGGGACCTGGAGGCGGGTAGCAAAGCAGAAGCCATAGATAGATACTACTTACTGGCTTGTTCCCCAGTTTGTTTAAGCTTACTTTCTTTGACTATCTAGGACTACTTGCCCAGGGGTGGCACTATCCCTAACTCTGTACCCTGAGCCTTCACACATGAATCACTAACTTAAAAATGTATACAGCCATTCCTATACAAAATCTTCTCATTTGAAGATTTTCTCAATTGAGAGTTCCTCTTCCCAAATGCTCTAACCTTGTGGTGAGTTGACAAAAAACTAGCCAGCACACATTCCAATATTCTAAACATCCTTACAGTGATCAATGCTACATATACTACATGCTCAGGAAAGGTGCTTGTGCCTCACCTCGCTTCTAGCCTGCCAAGGACAGAATGTCTTGAACCAAGTACCAGGACTTGCATGGTCAGGCAGACCTAGATTAAAATGCTGATTCACCCATTTAACTATATCCATGTTTCCTGTTGTTTTTCTCATTCCTGCAGATCTCATTCCTGAGATCACGGTAGGCACTATTCTCCTCTAGACTTTCACAACCAGACACCACTAAGAACAGGTCAGCCAGCAGGAAGGCCAATGGTGAGCTGGCATGGGTGAACTTCCTAGGGACAAGACACTGGAGGACTCCACATCTCTTAGATGATGCTTTCAGCTGATCTTACCAGAAGCCAGCAGAAGTGAGGAAGAAGAGTTCAAGTGCCACAAAGGGTGCCAATCGGTGAGAACAAAGCAAATGCTATCCCAGAGGCAGAGAACCCTGCCAGGAAGTTGCTCCAGAAGGAAAAGTGGGTAGAAGAGCAGCCAACAGCACTGGGGAGCCAGAGAAACACTCTGTAGTTGAGAGAGTAGGTAAACTAAACAGCAAGCAAAAACCCTCTGGGTGAAGGTGGGGAGACAACCTGAGCCTGGAAATAAGAAAAGGAGGCAGACTTAGGAACAAGACGTTGTATCCCCAAATCTTTTAACACACTGTCTGTCTAATCATGCAGATACTTGGCACAGAACATTTGACCTCTATCACTTCAGGTTGCCATGCGGACATTGGAAAGGACTGTGAAATACTCTGTGTTGGAGAAATCTAATGTTCAAGGCAAATGAAATACTACATGTTGAGAAGAGAACAGACATTTAAAATAATCTATAATCTAGACCAACCCTAAACACAAAGGATCTCAAGAACATTTTGAGGTCTATGTGAGACTAACGGCAGTCACAGCAACTGAAAAATAATATCCATAAATTGCACCTAACCCAACTTTAACCACATATATACTGTAAACCCTACAGCAAATGCTTAAGGGGAGGCATGATTACTCCTAGGTCTTAAAACTCTTTATCGCAATCTCTTACTGGATTATATTGTGTGTCTAATATTTGATAGCATAAAATTCATGAGGCTTAATGAGATCAAAAAGAACCTCAAACAATGGAAAGAAGACAACACCCACAAAAGATACTCTCAGTAGACCAAAACCAATCCACAGAAGCAGACTCGATTGTGACGCTGACGTTGGAGCTAACTCACAGAAAATTTAAAATAACTAATAATTAGTATACTGAAGGATCAGGAAGGAAAAGTGAGAGTTTGCAAAACCAGATTGGGAAGTGCAGAAGGAAGGAATAAGCAGGTAAGGATCAAATGAAAATTCTACAATTTTTATGAAAAAAATTAATAAGGATCAAAGTTTTTTAGTATGTTCATTTGCAGACTCAACACTGAGAAAGAAAGACACACTAGCAGAAACAAATGATAAAAATAAGGAAGGAAATGTGTGGAGTGAGGACACCAGAGGGCATCCAAGACTGCTGGGGAAAAGACCCAATCATTTCTCACTGCAACTGAAATCCCTAAGGGAGACCAGGTTAAAGGACAGAACACAGATTTGAAAAATAGCTAAGGTCTTCCCAAAATTAAAGACACACACTAAACATCATGTTCAAAGGACTCAGGGACAACTTTGTAGAATAAAATGCAAATAGAAGATGCTCTCACAGCAGCTGTCCTGGTCTTCGGGCTTTTAGAGTCTTTCCACTCTTTCTTCCATGTTTCCTGAACCTTAGGTGTAGGGGTTTGTTGTAGAAGCATCATCTGCGTTGTGTTGCATTGGCATCATTTTGGTTGTGTTGTGGATGCAATATCTGGGTTGTACTGTAGATGCACATCTGTGACATGTTGTAGATGCATCCTCTGTGACATGTTGTAGATGCATCAACTGTGACATGTTTGTAGATGCATCATCTGTGACATGTTATAGATGCATCAACTGTGACATGTTTGTAGATGCATCATCTGTGATATGTTGTAGATGCATCATCTGTGACATGTTGTAGATGCATCAACTGTGATATGTTGTAGATGCATCAACTGTGACATGTTGTAGATGCATCATCTGTGATGTGTTGTAGATGCATCATCTGTGACATGCTGTAGATGCATCATCGGTGATATGTTGTAGATGCATCATCTGTGACATGTTGTAGATGCATCAACTGTGACATGTTTGTAGATGCATTATCTGTGACATGTGTAAATGCATTATCTATGACATGTTATAGATGCATCATCTGGGTTGTGCTGTAGATGCATTATCTGGGTTGTATTATAGATGTATCAACTGGGTCATGTTGTAGATGCTTCGTTTCGCTTGTGTTGTAGATGCATCATTTACTACAATTTATGGTCAGTTGTAGTAAAGAGAAAAAAAGAAATTTCACAAATAAAATCCAGTTGAGTGTACCATATTCAACTGCTGAAAATACAAGGCAAAGAGAGAACCATGAAAGCACTTATAGAAAAAGATAACGTACATGCACAAGGATAAGGGACAATTGTACCAGACTTATAGACATGAGACAATGGAGAAGTGGAAAAATTTAAGCCAGAAGTCTATATCTGGTGAAAATGTCTTCTGAAAATTCAAAAGTAAGTATTTCTCAATAAAAAATTTAGAGAGCCCACTGCCATCAAGATATAATAAGGGAATTTTTCAGGGAGAAAAAAACACGACAAAACACAGAAACTTGAACCTATGCAAAAAAATAAATGAGAAAATGGAATCCATGAAGGTCCTGGTTGGTTTATCTATCAACAAGCTCGAGTTATTTGGGAAAAGAAACTCCAATTGAGAAAATGCCTTCGTAGAATGGCCTGACGATAAACTTGTGGCACATTTTCTTGATTGCTTATTAATGTCAGAGTGTCCAGCTCACCAGGAGCAGTGCTATTTTTGTGTATGTGGTCCTGGATTCTATAAGAAAGCAAGCTGAGCAAACCTTGGGGGCAAGCCAGTAAGCAGGGTTCCTTCATGGCCTTGGTACCAGTTCCTGCATCTAGGTTCCTGTCTTAAATTCCTAGCCTGGCTTCCCTCAGGGACAGAAGTGTGACCTGAGAGTTGTAAGATCAAAGAAAGCCTTTCCATTCAGTTACTTTGATCATGAGTTTATCATGGCAACAAAATCCTACGGCAATAAACATAATGATCTTGCAAAGCCAAACAAAAGGCTAAAATTGTGTTTATGACCTTAAACACTTCAGACACAACTCTAGCATTGTATCTCAAGCAAGACTTGATTAATATATGTTTGTTAAGCACATAAATATCAAATCAAAAGGGCTTATAATACATGTTGAAATAGTTCTGAAATGACACACACTCCTCAGAGATATAGGTCCAATTTGGCAATGTAATTTCATGTTTATCATCCTATAAAATGATTCATAATACCATTAAAATAAAGGTTATAAAATGCTGCACATGCTATGATCATGTTTAAGGGGGAAATGTAATTTTTCTAAAATAATCCAGGAAACTGGCTTAAAGTCTAATATCTGTAGGATCACTGAAGCTTGATTTTGTCCTTGTATTTGAATTTTTTTTCAGTGACCTTATTTACGATGCTCTTATGAACGCAAAACCTACATTTGTTTGTCAAACACAGTAACTTTTCCGTCAATAGATTCACAATCCTTAAAATTTTATGGTTGGTTCTAAGTTATGAGTCAATTCTTTTCTGTTGAGATAAAGAGGAAAACTGTATGGAAATACACAAAATGAGAATGAAAAACGATCAAACATTTGTGACGTAAATATTACAAAGTCCAGATACAAATAAATATAAAGCACTTATGCAGAAATACTAATGCTAGCATTAATTATTTGCATATTGGCAACTAAGTAAAATATCCTTTCATCACCAAGTGGAACAAATACTCATTGTTTAAGGAAAAGCTAGTCTATAACTGTAAACACAGTCTGGAAGCCGCTTAAAAGTAAATGATGTGTGCCTGATAAACAGGACTATGGATGAGCCACATCTACAGAGTTAAATTATATGCATATATTATGAAATCTAATTGTTTCTGGAAGAGATCTAATCTTATTAAGCACTACAATTAGTGCTGTTCTCTTCACGAAATGAGTGTTAATTTGATTTATATTTAAGTCATAAAAGAATGGTGTTTCATATTCTACCAATATACAGTACATTTTATAGCTCAAACCTAAAAAAAAAAATCATGAAATTGAGTTTTGCTACCATCAAATGCGATCCACTAGTTCTGCTGAAAGCAATAAATATTTACTTCCAGTGCTATTTGCTCCCTCACCTGGAAAATGGATTAATCAAAGGATGTCCTTCTAAAGCTTCAGGGAGAACTGCATGTGGCTCATCAGAAAAGAAATAATGGAAACTTGAGAAGCAGAAACTCTGTATTCATACTAAGGTGACAAACAATGCTCAATTAATCTACCGAGTATGAAATTCATTTGTTGTTAAATTATTGTTACATTACTCTGGGAAAGCTTGCCAACTAAGTGCAAGGAATTTTGCAGCAAATTAAATTAATGATCCCCGAAATATTGTTGATTATAATTTTCAACTTTTTACAACCATTATAAATTATCAGACAGAAATTTTCAAATTTATATTTATGAAAATTTCATAAATCTATTTCAATATCATATTTTTTAATTCATATATATTTATTCCAACTTTTGTCATCCAGAGAGTGAGTTCGCAGAAGGACTCTCTTCTAATGTAGTATATAACCATGAGACAAAAATTTCAACCTTATTCGTTGTTAGAGTCTTAAAGGTTCCAATCCAAAGATATACCCAGGAAGATGGTACATGTACAGGATCCTGACGGTATGAGAAGAATGGGTCAGATGTGGTCAGGCTCAACACCGTACTACTGTCTAGGAGCATGGAAGCTGACTTTACTGGGTGTTTGATGGATCTAAAACAATGTGGTGGGATCTTTGGTGGTCAAACATTTTAACAGTCTTCATCTGCTGTCTGACTGTTCTTGATGTAATAACAACCATGCTGACAATGTGCTAGGGGCCCAAATCCCAGGATCCTAAATTCCTTACCCAAGTTTGGACAAGGCTTGAATATCAAAAAGTATTTTCCAAAATTAATATCTTCTGTTATAACTGTGATGCCATTTTTTTGGTTCGAGAATGAAAAAAAATATGTTAATGTATGTTTGTAAAATGTCCCTCCAATGAGAAGATGATACAAGATGACCACAGTCACCGAGACTAAAGGAATGTAGTGATATTCCATTTGTATTTTAATAAATAAAGCTTGCCTGAAGGTCAGAGAGTAAAACAGCTGCCCTGGTCGGCTTTACAGATCAGGCAGTGGTGGTGCACACCTTTAATCCCAGCACTAGAGAGGACTATAAAATGGGAGTAGACAGCTCTCACTCACAGTCTCGTTCTGAGATTCCTGGAAGCAGAATCGCCATTTCAGACTGAGGTAGAGGTAAGAGCCAGTGGCTGGCTGCTTTGCTTTTCTGACCTTCAGGTTAAACCCCAATACCATCTCTGGGTTTCTATTAATCGTGCTACAAAGGAATGTTAATATTCTGAAGGTTAAAAATGGTCATTTATATTGCCTTCTCTTCAAATAGAGTTTTGTTGTTCAAACCATCTGGGGATGCCTTCCAACTGTGACCACATACTCAGCCAACTTTCCCCAGTGGGAATCTTATTTACTTCACTGCATATCAGAAAATGTGGAGCTATCATTGTAAATTACAATAGAAAAAAAAAGAACGGTTTGCTTAAATATTTTTAAATATTAAGAGTGGTATTTTCTTTTTAATGTTTGCAGAAAGGAGGAAGGTACAAACACTGATGATGGTGAAACTCATTAAGTTTGCATCTCGTTACTCATTGACTTACACAAAACCAATGCATTGCTAGATTCCTTGAGCTACATGCACAGAGCGTTCACTACTGTGTTTGTTCTATTGGCAGAGACTGCCTTTAAATCTAAAACATAGTTGCTATCATTTTTTTTTACTTTAAAGCATCTCTAATATCCAGTATATATCAGACTCTGTACAAGATCCCAGAGAAATCAAACGGCTATGAACGTTACAGCGGGCTGAAGTTTGACGGGTACTCTTTAACCAGTTCACTGTTATCTCTGCGAGTTCAAAGCCGACAAAAAAGTACTTGAAAACCATCAAAATACTAAGTTTTTGGAAAATGTTCCACAAATGATCACCAGAAGAGCTTAGCTGACTCATAGACTAAAATAACACACTGCAGATTAGCTTTTGAAATCCAATTATAAAACTGTTTATTCTGGCCGCACCACACTGAAGTTGGACGCGAGTGACTGATGCTGAGCTGCAGCAAGGTGTCAGATCCACTTCCCAGGGTCTGGCTTCACTGTACAATGTGACAGGGCGCACCGAATACAGCCTCACTAACGGAATGCAGCCTCTCCAGAGATACTAGTTGGCCTGTTCAGAGACAGACAGACATACTGCACTGCTTTCAAAAATGACAAAAAAAATTGATTTCATTTTCATCAGACTGCTTTTCTTAAATTTAACATACAATAATTGTAGAAATGTACGGTGTGAAATGTAGTGCTGACCTGTGACTCAAGTCAGGGGAATTACCATATCTACAGGGGATGCAAGGACTTAACATTTCCTTGTGGTAAAAAACGCCAAATCCTTTCCCTGTACGCTTTGCAAATCTGCATTACCCTCCTGCGCTATTCGCCACCAACACTTCCTTCCTCTGTGTTTAGCTTTGCAGCCGATGCCCAACCTCCCATCACCACCCTGTCTCAATGCTCTTCTCCCAAAACCCCCATTCTACGACCTTCAACTTCTCTGAGGTTCAAGACTTCACATGAGTAAGACCTCACAGGACTTGCCCTATCGTGCCTGACTTCTTTTACTTAATGTCAGGTCCTCTCTGTGTTCGTACAGCTGTCACAAGGGACAACAGCTACGTTTTGCTGCTGAAGCAGAATTGTGTGTATCATGTTTTCGTAATACATTACCTTGTGAATAACCCCACAATAAACACAAGCATGCAGCTGTCTCTTTACTGAGACATTGGCATCTGCTTGGGGTAAACACACAGTAACTGGGATTTCTGGGCACTACGGTAGTTTTGTTCTTAACATATTGAAAGATTTCCACTTTTTTATAATGTCTACGTTAATTTTCCCAGACATGTTTGGATTTATACACACCTATTATCTATGGAGCATCATCTAGAGGTTAGGCATTGTGCCAGAGACTGATGACATGGGAGTGATTGAAATCAAACATGACCATGACCTTCACAGAACTCAAACAAGACAGACTGAACAGAGGAGAGGAAGCATCAGTATCTTGCTCCCTGGGAAATCTAGCAAAACTATATAAAGGTTTCATGGCTGATCCCATAAAGCCCCTATTAGTATTCTTCTGATGCCACCTAATTGGATCGGTCTTTTCTCCTGCCATAACAGACATCACAGACACCTGGGTAATTTCCTCAGACCCCCACCTGCTTAGTGATTCACACCGACTCTATGTATATTTTTTCCCACAAAGTAGATAGGGCCAAAGTCCCTTCCAGTTTCAATCAATAGCAAAATGACTTTCCTAGGAAGCTGCAAAGACAAAAGATAGAAAATCTTCTAGAAGAGCGTCTATTGAGTGTCTTGCTATGGCGCAGAACCATGGGACTAAGCATATCCCTCAAGCACCAGAGTTACTGATTCTGTCTCACGGTCCTGCTTCCCACAATCCTATCCTCATGCTCTCAGGGCATGTAAGAAATCAGTCAGGCTTGGTCTGAGGCCACCAAGGAGAAGACATTCTCTGTTATAGAGGTCTTTCCAGTGTAGTTTTGATAAGCGATCTGGAAGCCCTGTCTTTTTCACATTCTGTGTGCAAAATGCAGAAAGCTCTTTTGAAATGTCAGCTGCAGTATTTTTTTTTCTGGTTTTCATTCGTTACTATGTTCTGCTCATGTCCTTGTACCAAGAAACAGATTTATTCATTTAGGAGAACTGTTGTGTTCACACAGGATTTCAAGAGGAGGAACGATGCATGAGGCGGACTTTAAAAAGCAAGGGTGCTGGGAATGACCAGGTGTGGTGAGAAGCTGGCAATCCCAACATTCCGGAAGCTGAGGCATGAATACTTTGAGTTTGAGGCTATCCCGGGCTCAACAGTGAGACCTTATCTCAAAGGAGAAGGAAAAGAAAGACTGCTAAATCTGAAGCCAGACTCCACAAGTCTGCGGCATTGCCCTCCTCATTCCACAAGCTTCTTCTGAAGTGATCTTCAACAACTCAGTGCCTTGGTACCCATATCTATAAGCAAGGGATAACGAACATTATTCCATCTCTGCTTACTGTGAGACTTAAATGGTCACAAACACAATGCAGTTATCGAAGCATCACCTACCTAGAACAAAACAGGACCTCAGTAAATGAGAAACATTATTAACTTACCATTTTCCTTTTGCTAAGGACTTATCTCCTCAGTTGGATATGAAATCATGTAAAATTGATCAAATGAGATGGGGCACCTTATAGAACAGTGGTCAGGATAGAGACAAATAGCAATGAAAGAGGAACTATATCGAGTTTAGTAATAAACACAAGAAATTAATAACAAACAAATATTTGAGAAAAGATTATGAAATTTTGATGTTGGGGTGTTGGAGGTTTTACACTAGTAAAAACTGAATTATTTATCACACTGCATTTTGTACTTTGCTGTTTGCTAGGAGTGTTGCATGGGATTGGAATGAAAATCAGGTGAGAAAGTTTCCATTTTATCGTCTTGTAAACATAAGAACAAGGTGAGCCACAGACACAGCCGGAGATTAATTAACCAAATGGAGCAGAGACTGCTCTCCGAGCTGGGGATATCATATTGGGCAAAGCCACATGCAGAGGAAATGAAGAATAAATGGGGACAGAGGAACAAGCAGATGGGTTAATTCCACCTTGGGAGAAGGCTGGCCATGGAGGTGAGGGGAATTAGGCAGTGAAGGATGGGATCCAGAGGGGCACTGTGAGAGCAGGGAATGTGAACATCAAATCTCGACACTCAGACTCCAGCAGCATAAATTAAATGGCTGTTGGGAAAATCCATATTACCTCAGACATTCTGTTGGGCTTCAGAGAGGAAGCAGGGAAACCTGAGTTGGTAAATGCCTCTTCGGGGACCATTCATAATTTGCCTTGGCTACTCCCAATGCTCACAGCTTGAAGCTGAGATGCTGCCTTTTGCTGCCATGAAGAGAACAGTTACCTAGTGGAAGCGGGTGGGTCGGGGTTCAGTCTGGCTTCAGAGAGAAAACAAACGAAACAAAAACAGCAACAAAACCCCAGCAGCTACTTTCATCCACTGCTTTGAGATGCTCCAGCCAGGCACAGGTTTGAGTTGCTGGAGGGGAAGGACTGATCCCCAAGTGGCTATTAAAATCAGCTGGTTCCCAAGCCCTATCCCCCACAATAACTGATCGTTGACAGCCTGATGTCTTTATTGGAATGGTAATGTCTGAAGTGACCCCATTATGTCAGTGCTCCGTATCTCTTCGCAACATAGCATCATGAGAGAAAATGATCCTTATTGCCTAGCTTCAATGTGAAATAATCAGATTGGTGATCACTGGAAGATATGGTCATTAAATTTTAATTTGCGGGTACTTATTGGGTTTTAATTAAAACATTTTCTGCTTGTCCAAATTTTCTCATCTATCCTCACAAACAAGTTGATTTTTTAATTTAATTCATTTGTTTATGTACTCATTTATTTATTTGGTGATGTTGAGGCTCAAACCCTGGGCCTTGAGCAAGCCAGGCAAGCACCCCAGCACTTAGCCAAACCTCCAACTTTAGGAATGTATTTTTAAAGGAAAGCTGCCTTCTTTGTATCACTGAAGAGTGAGAACAGCTTCTGAGATTTGTTTCAACTTCGCCCCGTATTAAAATGGGAAGGTGACCTAGGTGTAGCAGCACCCACTGGGGCAGCAAACACACCTGTAACACCTATGACACATCATTAGCATCATAGCATGTCTGTCAGCCAGACCGAGCCATGGCGCTTCCCAGCCAGCCCCCTGAAACACCAGTTAACTGTGAAACTCTCGCAACCGTCCTAGGAGTTGAAGCATTGTCATTTCTATCAACCTTCTTAGTTAGCATAGTCCATCTAGGTCACTATGATTTCATCCTGAGTCATTTGTCCAGACACGTGGGTCATTTCCAGACATGTGGGTCATTTCCAGACACGTGGGTCATTTCCATCTCTGTATTCTCTTCTAGAATGGATCAAAATGGCAGGGGAAAAAATCAATAGCTACGCATAAATTGAATGTCATTTAATTAATTCAAGATTGTCATTAAATATTGATGAGCATGGGCCTGGAGAGATAGCTCAGAGGTTAAGAGCATTGCCTGCTCTTCCAAAGGTCCTGAGTTCAATTCCCAGCAACCACATGGTGGCTCACAACCATCTGTAATGGGGTCTGGTGCCCTCTTCTGTCCTGCAGGCATACACACAGACAGAACATTGTATACATAATAAATAAATAAATATAAAAAAAATATTGATGAGCATTGAAGGTGTTATAGCTGAATTCAGCAACAACCACCACCCTGAATGTATAAAAACACCACTCCAGTTACAGAAAACGTTGGGTATTTTACATGCAGAAGCAGGTAAATGTGTTATGATTTTCTTAATTATTTTGCCTGAAGTAAATACAATGTCCTGATTCTCATATCCTCATATAATATTGTAAGTGGATGTCTTACAAAGCAATCTTAGTCCCTAAATCACAATTTAAAAAAAAAAAGAAACAATACTTGAAGGCCAGTGCTGGCCCCCAA
Organism: Microtus pennsylvanicus; assembly: GCF_037038515.1. Classification (NCBI taxonomy): domain Eukaryota; kingdom Metazoa; phylum Chordata; class Mammalia; order Rodentia; family Cricetidae; genus Microtus; species Microtus pennsylvanicus. Next base: position 18,351,646 of record NC_134600.1, on the reverse strand, counting down.
GATTGGCAAAGATTAAGAAAGCTGGAGACACTCAGTGTTAGCATGAACATAGAACACAAAGGACTCATACCTATATATACTCTTCAGAGTTGAAATTGGCGAAATCAATTTATGAAACATGTAGTCACATGTCTCCACAGTCAAGCCTCCTACACATGTAGTCATGAGACATGTAAAAGAATGTATGTGGCAATATGTTCATTAATAGGAAAAATAAAGAAAAAAGGGGAACTCCCAAACCAAATATACAAACATAAGAGACGAGATGGACTGCATTGTGGACCTTAAACTTCTATAGGGAGACCACTTAAATGCACTCACGTGTGCACCACCGCACACTGATATCAAAGCAGACTATTAAAGGAGGAAAGCAAGTTTCAAGAGTATATGTTGCTATTTTAAGAGATTCAAACATAAATAAGCAGCACCTACCCCAAACCTGGACAGCAGAGCACCTATGAATGAAGAAAACAGCAAGAAAAATACAAAATATTTGGAGAGTGACAGTGGAGCTTAGGAGAGATCTTCATGTCCTTGAGAGGGGCCTGAGGTTTCAGTGTAAAACACCCCTGGGCCTTGCTCACGGTTCCTGATGCACTATCCGCAGACGGATCCTATGTTTACGGATTTGTTGAGGCTCTGTGATTCCCATCAATAGTATACGTGGACTTGTTCAAATGTTTTCAAATGTATCACGTAAGTGACAAAGGTGAGCATTTGTACAGGTTGCTTTCCAGAGAACCTAAGTCTGGCTCCCAGCACCCACATTAGGTGGCTCACAACCACCCATGACACCAGTTCCAGGAGAGCTGTTGCCCTCTTCTGGCCTCCATGGACATCCACATATATGTGTTCCTTCCGTAAATCAAGACAACAAAATAAAAATTAAAAATTAAAAAAAAGGTATCAGATTCTCTTTTCATGATTTCGAACTATCCTCTAAATATTTATGTTTCTAGCCATAGACAAGTGGTACCCTCAGTCTTAATCAGAGAAGCTTCTCATTGCGATGAACAGTGGTGACGACTGAAGACTCGGTCAGGAACAGGACATGTTGTACCCCAGCCCCTTCTGAGATTCAGGGAACTTCACAGAAGAAGGAAGAGGAAATACGGCGCCATGTTGTGAGCCTGGAACAGCCAGGAGTATGAGATGCCACATGTTGTGAGCCTGGAACAGAAAGGATTAAGAGATGCCACATGTTGTGAGCATGGCACAGCCAATGCAGTCATGAGCTCACAGCCACAGTGACTACATCCAATCAACAGTCATTCCTGGATTCTGAGGGCTCTTGGGGCCCTACTCCTCCCTGCGGGACTATTGGCAGTGACGGATTCTGGAGAGGGTCAATCACTCCCTTCAGCTGTATACTCAATAAAAGTTTCCAAATTCATGGTCACAATGACAATCCTGGTAAAACTTCATGAATTACAGGAGGGGCTTTGGGGGGTAATAGGAATGGGAGGGGGATTAACAAAAGGGGTGGGTTATAATAAGCAGAATACACTTTTCATTTTTAATACTATTTTCTGTTTTTGTGTGGTTTATTTTTTTTTATGAGTAAGGATTTTATTGGCATCAGGTGAAGGCAAGATCCCAACTTTACACATATTAATCCCAATTTCTAAACTCCAGGTTCTGAGATCTCAGTATTTTTTTTAATTTATTTATTTATTAAGGATTTCTGCCTCCTCCCCGCCATGTGCTGGAAGGATGCATGAACCACAGCGCATGTGTGACAGTCAGAGGACAACTTTGTGAAGTTAGCTCTCTCCTTCCAATTTTTTTTTATTTGAATCGCGGCTTGTCCAATCACTTAAGTGTATTGCTAGCTAGCTCTTACCTCTAGAATTAACCCATTTCCTGTATTTTATATTTTACCATGAGGCTCATGGCCTACCGGCAAGGTTCCAGCATATCTGTCTCTGGCTGCAGCTCCATGGCTTCTCTCTCGACTCCACCCTCTTTCTCACAGCATTCAGTTTAGTTTTCCCCACCTAGTTCTGTTCTGCCCTGCTCTGCTATAGGCTCAAATCAGTTTCTTTATTAGCCAATTCTCCTTCCAATTTTAGGTGGGTTCCAGGATCAAACTGCAGTCATCGGCTGGTACAGAAAGCACTTTGTCCACTGAGACATCCAGCTGGCCCCAAAACACAGAGAATACATTCTATATATGTCTCAACTTGCCAAAGAACCCAATTAATAAGATGGCTTTTAAGACCTCTGGGAAGGACTCAGTGAGGTTTCTACTTCGGATTCCTCACAGTATGACCTATTCACTGTGCGGGGACTCTGCCCATATGGGAGAATCATGCTCATTGAGATCTCGGATTATAGTAACTGTTAGGCCTGTGAATCAATATTTATTGGAGTCTGTTGACAGCTATTATGAATTAGCATCTACTGTACTTTTTTTTTCATCTGACTTCATTATTTGCAGCCTGCGTACCTAAATTAAACAATTCTGTGGGGAGGAAATGATTTTTATATGAACTTTATTCAAATAATGCTTTGTGAATGGAATTCTTGCTGGAAAAGGGCAAGGAAGAACATACAAGTCAGAACTGTCTCCTACTAGGTGAAATGTTGCCTTGGCTTAAAGGAGGTAAGCACATGAATAAATCTTTAAAACCACCATAGCTTTTGTCTTGGATCAACAGCATTCTGCTTTAAGCAACGTAATGTCAGTCAATGAGCAGCTCTGTTTTCTGGATTTGCTCATTTAGCCTGTGAGATGCTACTGTTAACAACGGAGACACTCTGCGTTGTAAACAAATTTCATAATGTGTTTTCTTATTATCTTTGTGTAGGAAACAACCTACTGCATAAAACAACATTTGTACCGATGAACACTTCTGTTTTCTTAGAATAGCAATTCTGTCATTTGTAGCTGACAGCGGTGCTCAATAATGTAGCCCCTTGGACCCAAGTTATTCTCATGTTAAGTACAAAGTGAAATATTTAGACTTATCACATAATTCTCTAATTGTGTAGAAACAACTTTTATTTTGTATCCATTTTTAAAGCTTGATCAATGTTGCCTCCATGTCCCACACTCTATCCTACCATAGAGATTTCCACACTACTTACCACTACCATGTTTATAACACAAAGAAAGGGAACTAAGCTGGAGGTCCATCAACAGACGAATGGGTAATGAAAATGTGATAAATCCACAAAAGGGAGCATTATTCAGATGTAAAGAAAATGATTTACTCAGAAAACATATTAAGTGAGATGACCTAAATCTCACAAGTTGTCCCTCATATGTGGATCCTAAACTATAATGTACCCATGTGTATATGTAAACCAACGTATGTGTAGGTGTACTGTAACATTTGGAAAAGGGACCTAGAGAGGGCAACCGTCAATGTAAGAAAGGGCGGGATGCAGGCAAAAGAGCTGCAGAGTATCGCAAGAACACATAAAGCTTGTTCTTCTAGTTTCAAAGCTGTCCATTTCTCTTTTGTGGCAGGTAAGTGGTTAAGACAGTCAATGTTCAGCACAGAGTTTGGACGGAGCCACATATGTGTTTGAGTGGCTTCCTGAATCTAGCTGCACAGTGTTTTTATTTGTTGGATCTTCACAACATCACAATAAATTCTAAAAATTTATTTTAGTCGGGCAGTGGTGGCGCACGCCTTTAATCCCAGCGCTTGGGAGGCAGAGGCAGGAGGATCTCTGTGAGTTTGAGACCAGCCTGGTCTACAGACCTAGTTCCAGGACAGTCTCTAAAGCTACAGAGAAACCCTAACTCAAAAAAAACTGAAAAAGAAGAAGAATGGGGAGGGGAGGAGGAGGAGGAGGAGGAGGAGGAAAAGGGGAAGAGGAAGAGGAAGAGGAAGAAGAAGAAGAAAAGAAGAATTATTTAAATAACTCTTTTTTTCAGGGTGTGTGTGTGTGTGTGTGTGTGTGTGTGTGTGTGTGTATTCAGTGTATCCACATATAGGCAAGAGTTTTTGGAGTTCAGAAGAGAGTGTCAAATCTTCTTTTGGAGCTTCTATTGCAGACTGCTGAGAGAACCTGAGGTGGTGCTGAGATCCTCTGAAGGAACAGTCAGCACTCTTAACTCCTCAGCCGTCTCACCAGCCCACCTTTAGAGCAATTTCTGAGGCTCAAAAGTAAAGTCATAATTTATAAGGGATATGAGGATCAAATCTTTGGAAAATTATGCTGGACACAGCAGTGATATGATGAAAATGTTACATTACATCAAATGAGAACATGCTACAGTCAGAGATCAATAACTGGAAGCTATTTCCTTCACCTAAATCATAGAACCACAACATGTTACTATTAAAATGACCTCAATAAACACATGAGTCAATAACTTTATCTACTATCAGATTTAATACTTGCTAAATTAATAATATTTCCCATTTCTAGTAATGAATTTCATTAGAAAAATTATCTAGGACCTGGGAACGGTCTCAGAATTTAAAAACACTAGCCACTAAATGTGACTACCTGAGTTCAGTCCCCCAGACCCTCATGATGAAATGAAAAAACTGAATAGCAAAAGGTGTCCTCTGACCTCTAATCATGCATCATGGCAATAGTAGACACCCGCACATGCACACAAAGTAAATAAATATACAAATATAATTATTAAAATTCAAAAATTAATAATAGACCCAATTTAAGGGAGGGTCAGACAGGAGAGCAGAGGAAAAGTGAAGGAGAGAGATGGTGTGACAGAACTCCATCAACTTGAGCAATGCCAAGAGTTTTAAGGCCGCAAAACTGCATTCCACTGAATCATAGGAAAATCCCAATACCGTGCACACTACGAACTCCAAGCCTTATCTCATAGATCACAGAAGGTTAGACAACAAATGATTCGATTTGGGAGCCTGAATAAACTTCTCAAAGTGATTTATAGAAAATAACTCCAAACAGATCAGAGGAGGACGAAACCGAGAGGTGAGTGCTAAGGTTCTCCCGAATATGTGGGGCGATAAGGACATTGAAGGCATCCAGTAGGCTCGGAATTTCTGAGACACAGAAAGCTAATTTGAGAGAAAGCAGGCATTAGGTCAATAAAATTTGATGAGGTGACATGAAGTAAAGGTGTAGGTTTTCTCTTTTCTGCTTCTGGCTTGAGAAACTGTAAAAAAAAATAGCGGATAAGAAATAGAAACTGATGGGGAAGGACAGAGACGGAGAGCAAGGAAGGAGATATCTTGATTGATGGAGCCATTGTGGGGCTAGAAAGAAACCTGGCACTAGAGAAATTCCTAAGAATCCGCACGGATGACCCCAGTTAAGACCCTAAGCAATAGTGGAGAGGGTGCCTGAACTTGCCTTGCCCTGTAATCAGAATGATGAGTGTCTTAAATGTCACCATAGAACCTTCATCCAGCAACTGATGGAAGCAGAGGCAGAGATCCATAGTGGAGCACTGGGTTAAGTCCCCAAAGTCCAGTCAAAGAGTGGGAAGGATGAGAATATGAGCAAAGATGTCAAGACCATGAGGGGTTCACCCACTGCAACAGCTTACCTGAGCTAATGGGAGCCCACCAACTCCAGCCGGACAGGAAAGGAATCAGCATAGGACCAAACTAGACCCTCTGAATGTGGGTGACAGTTATATGGCGGGGGCAGACTGCGGGGCCACTGGCATGGCACCAGGATCTATCCCTAATGCTTGTACTGGCTTTTTGGAACTCATTCTGTTTGGAGGGCTACCTTGCTGAATCGACTAACTGCCTTGGTCCTGCCTCAAAGCAATGTGCTAGACTTTGTTGATTCCCATGGAAGCCTTATCCTCGAGGAGTGGATGCAGGGTGGGGTGGGGGGAAGGTGGCGGGAACAGGAGGAAGGGAAGACGTGGGAAATAGAAACCACAGCCATGTTGAATGCTGGCAGAAAATCCTCAATAGTGAAAATAATACAGTACAGCAACATGAAAAGGAAAGAAATATGAGGCACGAAAGGTAATTTCCAGACCCCGAGAAAGTAATTTAAAAGGGAGAAGAGAGGGGTAGATTGAGATGGGTTAGTGAAAATGGAAATGGAAGAGGCAGCAACATCCAATCAGAGTTCAATCGTCATATCAAGGAAGACGGAATATTCATGTAAAATTACCATGATTTAGTAGCATCCGTAACTTGACTTGGGAAAGAGATGTTTGTGCATCTCAGTGCAGATGCTCCAGATGTTCTCAAACTCCTAACTCTTTAATCACAGTAATAAAACCATTCTGCCAAAAGGTAACGCTGGAGAGATGGAAACCGCGCGGGTCCTGAATTCTTTCTCTCGTTTTCCTCTCCCAGTACAAGAGAAGCCAAAACTGAAAGCTGGCAATGAGTCACAAGAACAGACTGTGAGCTGAGACCATGATAACTGAGGGCAGACCGGGTTCACATCCGGAGCTTGTAAGCTCCAAATGGGTAGACGTGTATGTGCCTGCCCCACATTTTACAGGTGCTGAAGTTTAGAAAAAGGCAGAATACAAGGATAAGTAACCAGAATGGTAATTACCAATGCTTAAATTATACAAGAGGCCTTTGGTAGTAAGAGAAAAAGTTGAAACTCTGAGAAACTTGTGTGGGAGTCCGGAAAGATGGTAATCTATCCAGAAAGCAAACATGAAACTAGGAAGGGTCTCTTGCTGTAACCAGTGGTCTTTTTTTTCCCCTCTCTTTTGATGGTACATATTCTCAACCATGAGGCCAGCAGACAGAGGTATACAAAAGTAAGGACCTCATTGGAGATAAGAACCTAAAAACTAGTGGTTCTGACGCCTTGAGGTATAGGGTAATTACCTGGTAAACTGTTAAAACATTGACTTATGGGGCCTGCCCTTGGCATCTGACCGGTAGCCTGAGGAGCTGTTCTCCTATATCCTCCTGGATGACATGCGATGCTCGTATGGGGACTACAGTGGGAATCACCACTCTGAGTCCTTGTGAGTCCTTGGCTCCAATCCATGAATGCTGGCTGGAATAACTTAAACAGCTTTGAAAAAAAAACCCTTATGGCTGAGCCAGCAGACTGGGAATGTATGCTGATAGCTCCATTTTTAGACATTTCCTGAATAACTCACTATGTTAACATGGCTCACAATTACTAATGCATATGGACATAAGTGTAAGCAGTAAGTGATGAAGTTCTTTCTGGATTCAGTGAGCCCTCTCCCTGAAAGCATGCTGAGTTTTCTCTTTAAACTTATGGGTTATACTCAGCTATGGTTCTGATAACAGTGATGTCACGGTTTTTACGAAAACTCTGAAGTCATATTATTGTGTCTGTGAGTTGATACATGGTGCATTTAGATGCTAAGAAAGAGCATATTACCGGCCCCAGGAAGCTGGCTTTAGACACATAATGTTGGGAAGGTGATGAGCTTCACATAAATTGACTTACAAGGCCATGGGAAGATCCATGATCCTACCCCACCTTTAATAGTTCCTTGATGCCCAAACCAACACCTGTGATGAATCTGTCTGCTCAGCTGAATGAGATCTTCAGGACTCCCACAGTTCCCTATATAACCATTCATTTCACTGCTACTGATGTCAGAACTTTTATTCTATCTTTCTGACAATGGTAAGGTCACGGAAACAGGGATGGAATCATTTCCAAAAGTCAATTTCCAGTGCTTGTAAGCATAATCACAAATCTCAGCCTTAAAAATCAACATCTCATGACCAACTTCTTCAACCAACAATCATTTAAAACACAAACAGTTGTTATCATAAGCAAGAAAGTTAGACCATCGAGCTGTTACCTCATAGCCACTCTTTGAATAATCATTATGGGTAAGTATTTGACAAATCCTAAAAATATGTACACTAGACAGAGCGCTGAGAATGTGAATGCTAGATCGGTTGAAACTGATTTACAAATGGCAGCCACATTAATGAGAAACAGTCACATGAAGGGCACACCAAGAGGACAAGCTTCCAAGAGATGGGCCAAAGCATCTCAGACACTACCAAACCTTAGCTATCCTTGCATCGACCATGCCTAATATGTTAATGTTAGATTTTCATTACACAGTTTTAATAAAACATTTTACTTATGTGTGTACAATACAGGATACACTAATCTTGAGAATATAATTAACATAAATATGTTGACTTGGCTTTAAACATGGAGCATGCTATGGTTTATGTATGATGAAGCTTTTGATTCCATGGTTCTCGTCTCCAACAAACCAATGCACTATTATCAGCATGCTGATCTTAATAGCACCTTAAAGATCCAAGTTTTGGTCTGTGTCAGGACTGCCAGGTGATTCAAAACAAAATGACAGCGTTAGAAATCAACTTCATGGAATCTTAGCAATAAATAATGAAGACATTTAACGCACAGAATGCATTTTCATCTGTAACACTACAGTGACAGTAAGAACATTATAAAGAACGCTTGCTCTTCTACCACGTTTATGCGAATCCATCCTCATTGCAGCTTTTGTTAATATACAGGAGCAAACTATCTTGTACCAATGTTTATGTCTATAGGGATGCTTACATATTCAATTTTCTCCTAAAAGATTAAAGTTTAAAATAAACTACAGTACCGTTTTAGTATTTTATGGGCAAGTTGAATAACCTTCCTCTCAAGTAGAATAGCGAGTCTGATTTGCCAATGTCTATTTAAAGAGATGGATGTTTTTAATTCCACCAGGCTGAATTGCAAAGGAGCCCAGAGATAAGCCGCATGCGGTTTTCAGGTATGTGACAGAACGACCATTAAAACCCTTTGCTCTCTTAACTATGGGAGTCCTTATCTGATCCTCACAGAGGTTGGGCCAGGCCTGGTAATTATACTCTCTAAACTATATCTTTATTGCAGGCTAAATCTCTGTTTGTGTCTCTTTGTGTTTCAGGTCTGTACTTATTTATTCTCTCAAACAGATTGCCCAACAGGAAGCAGAAAGCTCAAGTTCTTTACAGCTGAGAGATCCTTGCCTGGAAAGAAGACACCAGTTTTCTCCAGAACCAGCAGATGGTTACACCCCTAGAAGTTTCCAAAGAGAAGTCACCTCTACCATGGAGGATTTCTCTAACAAATGGGAAGACACATGGAGAAAGAAGAAGACAAGGCAAAGGCAACCTATTTATGTACTTTGTTCTTGATGTCATCAAAATAGCCCATGTCACAAAATAAGTCACTAAAGCAGGGATAAGTCAGAAACCAAGAGAGAGATGAACATAATAAATGGCACTGGAGAACAAAGCAACTTCACCTTTAAATTGGAAGCTTGGGATTTTAGCATTTGTGTTGGCTCATCTTCATTGCCATTCATGGATTCAGAAATCACCCAGGAGACACACCCCTGAGGGTACATAAGAGAGCATTTCCAGAGGGGCTTAAGGGAGAAAGGAAGGGCTACCCTGTATATGGATGATACCAATCTATACATCATCAGTACTGACTGAGTAAAAATGAACAGACCTGGTTGGCTCTAGTCTATTCTTCCTGCTGTTCTCAGATGCGAGGAGTCCCACCTGCATGCCAGAGCTACCACACATTCTGCACACCTTCCCTGCCATGGCAGATGGTACCTCTTAACTAGGAGCCAAAAGAATTATTTCTTCAGCAATGTTGCTTTCTGCCAGCAATTTGATTACAGAGACAAGAAAGTAACTAGTAACAGCATTTCAGTAGAAGTAATTTTATTTCTGCTATGTTCTCCACATCCGTATGGCAACAGCTAGCAGGAACTAAGAGAAAAAATAAAGTATCACTTTAAAAATGTCCAAATAATCACCTGCTGGGCCATCTACGCTTCAAAGTAAAATAATTTAAACTAAGAAGAACATATATCTTTCAGGCAGCTAGAAACACACTTCTGACAGCTATCAATTTTGCAATATGACAACCTTTTTGATTTCCATTTTTTCATTTCACTCTACATTTCTTTGATGTCATTCAAAATTGGGCAATGGTTTAGGCACCTGGGGAGCATAGACCCTATTAGAGATCCCAGTTCCATTATCAACTCCATTGGCGAAAGTTCTGAAATCTAAGAACATATTCAGTAAATTATATCACTTTCTACATAAGGCTAGTGTGAATATAAAAAAAACAATTCCTGGTTTAATGGGTTTTAGGGTATAATACAAGCCAATAAAATATAATGCCTATTATTATTTCCGAAATACAAGTTTGTAAGAAATTTATCCTATGATATAATTAATGATCTATTATGATATTAAAAACAAAAATCACAATCACCTTATGGTACATTTCTTTGATTCCCTGAACATTGGCGGAAAATGCAAAAGGAAGAGTTCCAGGCAAGTCCAACCTCAGCTTCCAAGAGAGACTTGGCAAAGGGTCTCAGTGGTAGAAGCTGCTAGTGGTAGAAATGCGTCGAGCATGTGCAAGGACCTAGAGCCAATCCCAGCACTACCAAACCAAAGAGTAAGAAGAACAGTGGGAGAAAACAAAACTGAGCGGATACAATGTGAACACTGTATCTGAGGACATGTCTATTATTGTAAAAGAGAACGGGACAAAATAATGTCATCAGTGAAAGAACGGCACACTTTCAGTAAATCCTTTTCAAACCCTAAAGCTAGGGCGTGTCTAGTGAAGATCTGAATTTGAGAGGGACCAAAGCTCATGTTTTTCACATAACAAGTTCTCTAATCCCTAACCATTTCATTTCTTTTTCCATCTGTAAGAAGTATGGATCTGTTGTGATTACACACACCAGTAATCTCGGCATTCAGAATGCCAATGCGAGGTGACAGCTGGTTAAAGTAAAGCCAGGACTACATAATAAGACAATGCATCAAAAATAAAATAAATTACAAAGCCATATGCATTGCATTTCTTCCCATCCAGTGTAAACGCCACAGCTCTGCAAGGGCCCAGTTTACATCTTTTGTTACTCTTCTTCAATGCTAAATTAAAGGAATTGAGACTAGTGAATCATACTAAATTTTTGATATGAGATTTCCCTCTGTATGCTGTGATTACCATTAAGGAATAAAGAACCTGCTTTGGGCATATAGCAGGGCAGAACTTAGCTAGGTGGGGAAAACTAAACTGAATGCTGGGAGAAAGAAAGGCAGAGTCAGAAAGAAGCTATGTATTCCCCCCCAGAGACAGACACCAGAACTTTAGCTGGTAAGCCACAGCTACATGGCGATACACTGATTAATAGAAATGGGTTAAATTAAGATGTAACAGTTAGTCAATAAGAAGATAGAGCTAATGGGCCAAGCAGTGATTTAATTAATACAGTTTCTGTGTTGTTATTTGGGGGCTGAGCAGCCGAGAACCAACAAACGGCCTTCCTTCAACAAGGATTTGTTGAATAGATTATTGTTAGTTGAATGGGGAAAAAATGATGAGATGAATAAATGAATTAAACTGTCATTTAATAGGGGACATCTTCAAAATAATGAAATAACAGAAGAAATAAAGATTTAGTAAAAAGTACCTAAGTTACTATCCACAACTTACACGCTGTGGTTGTGGAGGCAAAGGACAGCTGAGTGCCATAGTCTGTACATGGCTTCACATCCAGACAGTGAGCTGCTGAGGCCAGAGGATGCCAGAGTCACAATCACTGGCCGAGCCAGAGCAAGCCACATTCCACAGAATACACTGTGGCAAGTGACCGCGATCACAGGTTAGAATGATTTTGTTTCATAAATGTGTGGCTTCCATTGGTGCATTTCTGCTTTGTTTATAGAAGATGTATAGGAAAGAGTTTGGGAACAGTTATATTAGAGGATGCCACCATCCGGAAGTAGAGTCTCAAAGAGGAGAAATTACTCAATCTAAATCCACTCAGCTTTTGTGATTCCATGGAAATCTTAAGATAGTTCTCCTATTTCTGGAAAGAACAAGATGGAGGCTTTGATTAGGATTGCACTGAATTTGTAATCAAATTTTGGTGAAGTGACCATTTTCACTATATTAAATCTACCAATCCATGAGGATGAGATGTCTATTTTCTAGAATATTCACATATCTCTTTTCTTTAAGCTTTCATTGTGTGGGTAGGAGGTGAGAAGAACCTGAAAGGAGATGGGGGAAGGAAACATGATCAGATTGTATTGTATGAAAACATTTATTTTCAACAAAAACAAAAAACCCTACTAAAATTGTTTCCACTGTATTGGCCAATCACTCCCATGGTTAAGCTGATTCCTAGATATTTTATTTTGTTTGAGGCTACTGTGAATGGAGGGTACCATGATCTCTTTCTTCACAGGTTGATTGTTGAGGTAGATAAAATCTATTGATCTGTGCAAGTTAATTCTCTATCTTGCTCCATTATTCAATTTGTTTGCCATTTCTAGACATTTTGTAGAGATTTTGGAGATTTCTATGCTGTATGCAAATAGGGATAGTTTGACTTCTTTTTCCAATTTGGAACCCTTTTATTTCTTTCTCTTCTACAATCAAAATATTAGAAAGGAGTAGGGGTAGAGAATCGCCCTGTCTCATTCCTGACTTCAGTGGGATTGCTTCAAGACTTGCTCCATTTAGGATGCTGCTGCTGTGGGTTTCTTGTGCATAGCTTTGAGTATGTTGAAGTATGCTCCCTCTTGTGCTACTTTCTCCAGGACTCTAATCATGAAGGAATGTTGGATTTTGTTAAAGGGTTTTTCCTGCATCAATGGAGACAATCACGTGATTTTTTTCCTTTGAAGCTTTATTTATGTGGTTTATTATATTTATTGACCTGCATGTGTTAAACCATTCCTACAGTTCAGGAATCAGGTAGATCAACTTGGTCATGGTGCATAATGTTTTTTACATATGTCTGTATTTTGTTTGCAAGTATTTTGTTGAGTGTTTCTGAGTCTATGTTCACCACAGTTATGGGCCTGCAGCTTCTTTTTGTTGCTGTTTCTTCGCCAGATTTGGATACTAGAGTGTTAGAGGCTTTGTGGAAGGAATTTGAGAATGCTCTGTTTGTCATCATCTTTTTCTTTTCTTCCTCCCCCTCCTTTTTTCTTGTTTAAAATGGAATGATTGACTGTATATCTTCTCTGAATGCCTAGTAGAGTTGTGCTGTGAGTCCATCTGGCCCTGGACTCTTTCCTTTTTTAAGCTGGAAAGGTTTTATTGCGCTTTCAATCTCCTCATTAGGTCTGTTTAGACTGTTGACTTCTTGATTTAATTTTGATGGTTTGGATGAATCTAGGAATGCATCCATTTCTTTTAGGCTTTCCAACTTAATACAGTACAAGTTTTTAAATATTCCCTTAATTAATATACATTATTCTGAATTGCTCAAAGACTCAACATTCTGACATCCTCTTCTATTCCATAGACACTATTAAGAAATGGAAACAACATAAATGTCCCTCAACCGAAAAATAGATAACGAAAATGTATTGCCTATATATTATGGAACACTATTTAGCTCTAAAGCAAAATGAAGTTATGAAATTTGTAGGTAAATAGATGGAACTAGAAAAGATTATACTTAGTGACCTATATTCAGAAAGACAAACAATAAATGTTCTCTCTCATCTGAGACTCCCAGCTCCAAGTCTTCAGATGTAAATATGTAACTGCAGAAATTAGGAAGATAAGAGGAGCCATTTTAGGGTGGGGTATCAATAGAGATTGGAATAGCAAGGAACAAGAGATCTGAAAGGGAAATGAAAAGAACAGGGACCCTTTAATTAGGGACATGGAAGAAAAAAAACAGGGAGGACGGTAAAATAAATGTACATATATTAGTGTATAAATAAATGTACATATTTTAAATGGAAATTCCCACTTAGGCTGACAATGCCAAGGGCCACAGAACATCTAACAAAATCTCAATACCAATCATGAGAAGTCCTCTTCTGAGTTGTTCATCAGGGTTTCCCAGTGTTTCCCAAAACGCTGTAGGCTGCTAATAGTACACTTGGTTGCCCTACAGAAGTAAAGGCAAGTGCCCATTGCTGAAGATACAAAGTACTTCAGGCACAGTGCCCAAAGGCCCCGAAGGACCTCCTCCCTGAGGACTAGCTTTCATGGAAAGAGGAGGAGGCATGTCATCTCCAAAGGTTAACAGTCCGATGCTTCTATGATGCCTGTGTAATACAACGACGGCCAAGCATGATACAGTAACACTGATGGTGCAGCCGTGGCACGTAAGCCTTGGTGCTAATTAACAGTTGTCTAATTGGACCTTAGACCCCCTCAACAGGGGCTTACAGAGACTAAACTGCCAACCAGAGAACGTGCGGGATTGGGTCGAGAAAAAATTAATTAATTAAAAAGACCTATTCAGCAAGAGAGAAATCATGCGTAGGTCTGGTAACTCGACCAAATTCCCCAGGCCAGGGAAATCTTGAAGGAGAACCTACAATCACCATTTACTAAATCTACAGTATAATCCCTGACAACATTCTAAATAGTTATCCTCACACCCACCCCTTCATCAAAGAAACTTCTCTTTGCGACAGATGGAAACCATTAAAGAAAACCACAACCAATCAAAATGTGGAGTGGCGAAGGATAGTCCCAAGGGATACATCTACAATGCAACTCCTATAGCTAAAGGTCCCGGATCATCGAAGAAGAGAGAGTGGGAAGACTGTAAGACTCGGAGGATTGGGAGTTTTCTCTGAAGCCGTGTCTCCTGGGAATGGTACAAGGTACAGCCATAAAGGAGTCCCAGTCGACATGACTGGCTAACCATGTGCTGAATGAGGACAATACACATGCTAGCATGGACGGCAGGAAGCCCAGGAAGCCTCGAGCCTACACAAATAGCTGTAAGTAACTAATCAATGCTGGGGGCAGTTGCAATAGTCTTCTCCGAGGACACGCACATCTACTAGGTATCCGATACCAAACAGTCAGCCCTGAAACACACAAAGAAGTGACATGATTCAGACTGAGTGGACGGTACTCACATATTTAGGAGCGTGATTGCATGGAGGTAGGTATGTACATAATAACAATTGATGAAAAAAGAGATCACGAATTTAGAAGAGAACAAGCAGAGTTATATGGAAGGGTCTGGAGGAAAGAAAGGGAAGCGGGAGATGTTATAATTACATTAGAATCTGACAAATAAAAATGAATAAACTAGGGCTTATCAATGCACGATGGAAACACAACCCAGTCATCTGGTCTCTACAAGAACAGAAACCACTCTCTGAACGGCAACATCTCTGTCCTAACCAGATCTCTGGAATAATAAATGCACAGGAAAAGTCTTCTTAAAAATTCTCTGTGGTTTTATATACAAACAACAAATATTTAGTGTATGGGTTACTACAACAGATGATGCGCCACATAAATGCAGCTTTCTGGAATGCTTTCTTTTGCTAGAAATAACAACAGGAAAGGTTTTCCCTCCGTATAATCCCTGGCAAGTTCTCACTTGGCTTGTTGGATAGTTTCAGCTATAGAGTTCTCTCTCTAAAAAGAGAAACTGAGCTGACTGAGCGTAGGATTATGGGGGCTGTGGGAGTACTAGACAGTCCCGTCTGGCTGGGCAGGCAATGGCAATCAGAGCATGGTGCCTCTACTCGTCCAGGAACTCTGTGTCAAACAGGACATTCTCCTCCATAGAAATTAAGACACAATGGCCCTTTCCTGATAGGTCTCTCCATGTGTCGTTTCTCATCCTCCCTCAGGAAATACACACTCTAACCGAAGGAATTCAAATGTTGACTCTGGGTGTTGCTCCAGATGCACCGAGCTGTTCTGTGATACTATCTCCTCGGTAACAAAGTGAAATTTTCCTTAAGGAGGAAGTTACATCTGAGTTGCATTGTTGTCTCTTCACATCTGACGGGCTTGGGGCTGGGGGCGCTGCCCTGTGGATTCAGCACCTGCAAGGGACACAGAAAGCCTACATCCTGCCAGAGACCATGATGCTCAATGAACACTAACTAGCTCTTACTGAATTGCTCACCAAGTCACTGTCACTGGGTAATAAAGGAGCGTGAGAGAATCAGACCCAGGGGGTTTTAGTAGGCTTCTAGTAGGAAAAGAAAGGTGCTTCACAACTAGAAACTAGACCAGTCATTTCTAAGGTCTTTACTCAATACCACTTTGACGCAGAAAGAGGGCTGGCAAGTTAGTTCCTGGGAATAAAATGCACTACGAAGAACGTATTTTAATTGCTCACCATGGGTCCAGCTTTGAACCAGATACTTTCTACAGGTTGGCTCATTTAATCCTTTCAAATGCATTGAAATCTGAGTTTAATGATCCTCATATTTCAGACAAGAAAACTGGGCTCAGTGAAATGAGCTTGTACGAAGTTGTGTCGTTAGTTAAAAGGACTGGCATAGTGAATCATACTTGTGCAGAGACGTGACATTTTCCACGGGGGAACACAGAGACAGTGCCTTGTGCCAAGAATCTGCTGGCCTACCTCTAATGAACATCTCAAATTTTTATTATTTCAAATACTTGGGTCAATTGTTTTCTTACTTATAGGAGATACTCAATCATCTTAAGTATCACACAGCCAAATTATAGCTTAGTTACTCTAAACATTCTATTTCAAATCCTAGTATGTTCCAGTAATGTTCCTATTTCCAATAACTCCAGAGTCCAAATTTCCATTTAGCCTATGTCATCCCCAATAACTAATCACCAATCATCAAGAAAGCAGCCGTTACCACTGAAACTACTCAGATACTGGGCTTAGGACTATGAGAGATACAAAAATACATAAATTAATTTATTATGGAGGGAGCTTAACATCTAGTGGTGTTCACATATGTAAATCATAAAATAAACGATCCAGTTAAATACAAATGGAATTAAAAGGAGAGTAGGCTCTCAGCTAAAAGGGCCATAAATGTTTCATGTGAGAGGTAGTATCTGTCTGGACTCTAAAATACATATTTTAAAAGAAATGTTTGCTCGTGGTAATGTAAACCACATAAAAGAATGGGTAGGGAGAAAGAGATACAATTTTAACTCCCCTTGGCATGGTCTGGAAAAAAATCAGCTGCTATAATTTGTCAAAAAAAAAGACTGTAAATACATAAAGAGCAGAGAAACAAGTAAGGAAGACAGAATGGCCAGTGGTGAAGTCCTAGCCAGCAGGGTGTCTTCTGCGAAGAAGTTTAATACAAAGGACTGATTAAGAAGTAGGGCTGCTTCATTACCTCCAATAATTCTCTTAATTCTCTATTAGGTTTCTGTCTGATTGACCTGTCCATTGAAGAGAGAGGTGTGTTGAAGTCTCCTACTACTAGTGTGTGTGGTTTGATGTCTGCCTTGAGATCTAGTAATATTTCTTTTACATAAGTGGGTGCTTTTATATTAGGGGCATGGATATTCAGGATTGAGACGTCATCCTGATGAATTCTTCCTGTTATGAGTATAAAGTGTCCATCTCCATCTCTTCTGATTGATTTTAGTTTGAAGTCAGTTTTGTTAGAAATTAGTATGGCCACACCTGCTTTTTTCTTAGGACCATTTGCTTGAAAGACCTTTTCCCAACCTTTTACTCTGAGTAGGTGCCTGTCTTTGTGGTTGAGATGTGTTTTTTGCAAACAGCAGAATGTTGGCTCCTGTTTTCGTATCCAATCTTAAGATACGCCTGTGCCTTTTTATAGGTGAATTGAGACCATTAATATTAAGTGATATTAATGACCAGTGGTTGTTTACTCCAGTTATTCTTATTGGTTTTGGTAGTAGAGTTTGTGTGTCTCCCTTCTTTGAGTTGTGCTGGTGAAGGGTCACTAGATGCCTGAGTTATTGTAGGCAGTGTTGGCAATGTTGGATTCCTTGGGTTGCAATTTTCCTTCTATTACTTTCTGTAGGGCTGCATTTGTGGCTACGTAGTTTAAATTTGTTCTTATCCTGGAATGTCTTGTTTTCTCCATTGATAGTGAACAATAGCTTGGCTGGGTATAGTAGTTTGGGTTTGCATCCGTGGTCTCTTAAGTTTCTGCAGTACTTCTATCCAGGACCTTCTGGCTTTCATGGTTTCCATAGAGAAGTCAGGTGTAAGTCTGATAGGTTTACCTTTATTAGTTACTTGGCCTTTTTCCTTTGCAGCTCTTAATATTCTTTCTTTAACCTGTATATTTTGTGTGTTGATTATTATATGGCAAGGGGATGTTTTTCTTTGATTCAGTCTGTTTGGTGTTCTGTATGCTTCTTGAATATTCAAAGGAATATCTTTCTTTATGTTGGGAAAGTTTTCTTCCATAATTTTGTTAAAAATATTTTCTGGACCTTTGAGCTGTTACTCTTCTCCTTCTTCTATTCCTATTATTCTTATGTTTGGTCTTTTTATTGTGTCCCATATTTCCTGAATGTTTTGTGATGAGAGTTTGTTGGACTTGCTGTTTTCTTTAATCAGCGCGTTTATTTTCTCTATGGTGTCCTCAGCATCTGAGATTCTTTTCTTCTATCTCTTGTATTCTATTGATTATGCTTGTTTCTGTAGACTCTGCTCGTTGACCTAGATTTTCCATATCCAGCTGGTCCTCAGTTTGTGTTTTCTTTCTTGCTTCCATTTCAGTTTTCAATTCTTGAACTGTTTCCATTACCTGTTTGATCGTTTTTTCTTGGTTTCCCAGGGTATCATGTACGTATTTACTCATTTCTTCAAACTTTTTGTTATACTTCCCATCCATTTCTATAAGGGCGTTTTTTACATGTTGTTTAAGGGACTCTATTGCTTTCATAGGGTCAATTTTTTCCACTTCTTCTGTGTTAGGATGTTCAAGTCCTTCTGTTCTAAGATCATTGGGTTCTGGTGTTTTCATGTTGTTTTTCAGATCACTGGGTGAATTCTTGCCTTGGCGCCTGCCCATATCCTCCTATCGATGCTATCTAATGGGTCTTTTAAAATTCAGGATCAACCTACCCCTGGACCCAGCAATACCACTCTTGGGAATATACCCAAGAGATGCCCTATCATACAACAAAAGTATATGCTCAACTACGTTCATAGCAACATTGTTTGTAATAGCCAGAACCTGGAAACAACCTAGATACCCTTCAATGGAAGAATGGATGAAGAAAGTATGGAATATATACATATTAGAGTACTACTCAACAGTAAACAACAAGGACTTCTTGAATTTTGCATGCAAAAAGATGGAAATAGAAAACACTATCCTGACTGAGGTAAGCCAGACCCAAAAAGAGGAACATGGGATGTACTCACTCATATTTGGTTTCTAGCCATAAATAAAGAACATTGAGCCTATAATTAGCGATCCTAGAGAAGCTAAAAAAGGAGAACCCTAAGAAAAACATATAGGCACCCCCCTGAATATTAACCTTCATCAGGCAATGAAAGGAGACAGAGACAGAGACCCACATTGGAGCACCGGACAGAAATCTCAAGGTCCAAATCAGGGGCAGAAGGAGAGAGAGCACAAGCAAGGAACTCAGGACCACGAGGGGTGCACCCACACATTGAGACAATGGGGATGTTCTATTGAGAACTCACCAAGGCCAGCTGGCCTGGGTCTGAAAAAGCCTGGGATAAAACCGGACTCGATGAACATAGCAGACAATGAGGACTACTGAGAACTCACGAACAATGGCAATGGGTTTTTGATCCTACTGCACGTACTGACTTTGTGGGAGCCTAGGCAGTTTGGATGCTCACCTTACTAGACCTGGATGAAGGTGGGTGGTCCTTGGACTTCCCACAGGGCAGGGAACCCTGATTGCTCTTTGGGCTGACAAGGGAGGGGGACTTGATTGCAGGAGGGGGAGGGAAATGGGAGGCGGTGGTGGGGAAGAGACAGAAATCTTAAATAAATAAATAAATGGCTCAGAAGTCCAAAAAAAAAAAGAAGAAGTAGGGCTGCTGCCCGTGCCCCAGGGATACATCTGAAGGCACACTGTGCACAGCACATGCTTGGTGCTAAGACAGAGGAGTAAGGATGAGCGTGCTTTTCTATTCTCCTGGAAGTCTCGGGAAGACTTTAGAAACATTTATCTTGCAAGGTCTACTGATATCAGCCTGTGATCCCAGGACTTGGCTGTGAGGCTGGCCTGGGCTCCATCGTGTAGCCCTACCTTACAGGTATGGGGGGAAAGGGAGGGAGGAGGGAGGGAAGGAGAGAGAGAGGGAGAGAGAGAGGGAGGGAGGGGGGGAGGGAGGGAGGGAGGGAGGGGGGGAGGGAGGGAGGGAAGAAAAGCAAAGAGACTTTGGGGGCAAGAAATACTGCTCAGAAGCTTCTGTAAATTCCAGGCATAAAATGAAGTCTGGATGTTTGTCAACATCAGAATTCATAGAAATCCAACAATCTCACTCTAACCAAATGAGGAATGAATTAAAAGCAAGACAAGGTATGCATCTTCTTCAAATTTGGGCTGTAATTAAAGGCTTTAAACAGTAACCACAGCTGATAAGTCCTAGAGAACTCAACGTGAAAGCATGGCTTCAGCAGTCTGTGAGAAGAGAGAGGACAGCTTCTTTATCACATCAGACTCAGAACAAGGAAATGATAACACCTACATCTTGTCAAACGTAAAGGAACATTTTACCACGAGACACCATCAAAACGAAAAGACAATCACTAAGGGAGTGAAGACCATTGAAATTCATAACCCCGAGAAGGAAAGCATGTGACATCCAGAGTATCTAAATCAATGAGTTCAAATGAATAGCAGCGAGAGAGGAAAGGTTAATAGGAGAGAAACCAACCACCGTCCCAGCCAAAATTTTAATAAGAAGGAAAACCTAGCCAGCATTCCTAGCCGTCTTAGGGAACAAATTAATGCTACAATGAGATACTGTCTCACATCCACGCGATTAGCAAAACACAAAGTACATCACCAAGGGTTGGCAAGGATGTGGAACAAAAGGACCTCTTGTGGTCTGTGGGCTGGAATATAAAGAGATGCTACCAATTCTGGTACTCAGACATAATCTGCCAAGTGTGCAAGTAAGATGCCGTCCTCTTAAAACTGCTATGGTGAGCAATGACCCTAAGGAGCTCTCCTTTGTTAGCATAAGCAAAGAGCAACAGAATAATGAAAGCAGCCTTGTTTTTAAGCAGCATAAACTCCCATCAAGAAAAGACTGGAACATGAAACATGACATAGCCATAGACTAGAATAGTAGGGAGCAGTAAAGTCGCACAAACTGAACCTGTACATAACACATTTTGGGTTAATAAAAAAGAGCTGAAGAATGCAAAGAGCATGCCGGTATTTTTATAGAGCCTAAAATCCGAACTATGGTGTTTAGATGTATGTTAGCACGCAGCAAAGCATATAAGACACAGGGAATGGTAAGGATACAATATGGCAGGTAGAGTACCCAGTAAGGGGGGATGAATTTGTAAAATACACACACCACTGTGCAGAGGGACCAGTTCACAACCTGGGTAGGAGGCATGAGGCATTTATTTCATTCAATGGTATTTAACTTTTTGATAATATCAAAGTCTTTAATTATAGTTTTAGTAATATGGAACTGAAAACAGTGTAACTCGCACATAAGAGAAAACAGTCAAAAATTACTAGAAAAATTTATTTTCTCACATACCTATCTCCCTAGACCCATTATTCAAAAAGTGTCCCAAAGATATTGGTCTAGTTCTGGGATATGGTCGTCCAAACGACCCCGTCCTCCAAGCTCTGCCTATTTATAATCTATGAATGGCTGCTCCTAGAAAGTCTACACATTCCTATTCAAGTATTAAGCCCTCTATGGTAGGTCCCTATCAGTAATATCACCATCCTCCAGAATCAAATTCATCAGCACAAGGATGAAGCTTACCCCAGAGACCAGGAACATGCGTTGCCAGATTTCTATAGACATCTTACCCAGTCTGCAAGCCATATCCTTTGATTGAATTCTTTCTAATCCATGATGCTTCTAAGACTTTCTTCCGAAGCCTCCCATAATGCTTTGATTCTTTGATAAGCCCCACACATACAGTGAAGTTTAAAATAAAACAATAAATATGACTGGTGAGCCCGTATGTTTGAACAGTTGGTTTTATTCTATAACCTAACATGTTATTACTAATTATTCCCTTCATCTTTTTGTTTGTTTTTTTTTATAGGTTTTCACTCTGTAGCCCAAGTTAGCCTGAAATTCACTGTTGTCAAGACTGACCTTGAACTCACAGCAGTCCACCTACTTCAGCCTCCCAATATTTTCTGTGTTTTAATTTTATCCTCTAGATTGCATTTTATGCTGGTCCATGATTTGAAGCCTGTCTCGCACTTCTGTATTCCCCATCATAGTAAGTACCCAAGAGATAGCACACGTTTTGATTTCCTCATTATTAGACATAATATATAGTTACCAATATCTGATAGTGACTGTGCAAATTCTGGAGGATTCTAACCAGCAAGGTAAACTACTTCAAATCACTGGCATATGCATGTGAATTCAGCTATTATAACTGAGAAGATCGGCTATATCCACATTGACCCTCATCTTTCCTTATGGACCACTCAAGGCTGAACTGTGGACCTGATATCTGATATAAAACAGTCTGCAGTTGGCATGTCAGTGTACCAGGAAGCTAGTCTACCTCCCCATAGTTTTCAAATATGCCAGAAGTAGAGGCCGTGGAGGAACAAATTTAAAAAAAAAAACTTGAGAGTTGTTTATTGGAAAATACTTAGAAGGCTACACTCCCACTTAGTTTGAGAACTTAAGATTCAAATATGATCCACAGAGGGAGCATCATGGTTTGCGCTGAGGGCCTAAACAGAATTCAGCCTTAAGAAAGTCAGCTGAAGGGCTGGAGAGATGGCTCAGCGGTTAAGAGCACTGGCTGCCCTTCCAGAGGACCTGAGTTCAATTCTCAGCAACCATATGGTGGCTCACAACCATCTGTAATGAGATACAGCGCCCTCTTCTGGTGTGCGGGCATATATGCAGGCAGAATGTTATTATTATACAGAATAAATAAATAAATAAATCTTAAAAAACAAAGAGAAAAAGAAAGGCAGCTGAAGTACTGGGTTTGTCTCTCATCTCTGTGATAAGGTTCTTCCTTTAAGCCCCTATGCTAGTCTGCTTTCTGGTAGTTGCTGTGAGCAAACACCATCAGAACACCCAGTTTGGGGAGGAAAGAGTCTATCTGTCTTATAGATACATGTCATACTCCATCACGGAGGGAAGCCAGGGCAGGAACTCAAGTAGGAACCTGGAGGCAGGTACTGAAACAGAGACCACATGGGAACACTACTTCCAGACTTCCTTCTCAGCTCACGTTCAAGTACATTTCTCCTAAGTCCCAGGACCATCTGCTCAGGAGTGACACCACCCACAGTGAGCCAAGGCCACATCAGCAATCAAGGAGGTGCCACAAAGACTTGCCTAAAGGCCAATTTACTGGAGGCCATCACCCCCCACTGAGGCACCCTCCTCCCAGGTGACTCTAGTTTCTGTCATCTTGACACAAGACCAACTAAGGCAGAGTCCCAATGAACTTTTGCTTCTTTCCATATGCAAACCTTATACTAGCCACTGTCTCTGTTATCCCGTGAGCTTCTGGTCTTCCGGGGGCTGACAAGAACAGAAACAGAAAATCACCAATTAAAATAAGGCACAGGTGGACCATGTTCTTCTCCAAGGTGGGTGGCAGGAAAGGAGATTTAAAAGGTGAGGCCAAAAGAAACGGAATGGTTTACTATTGCTAAGCTTGCTGTGCATAAGGAGGAAGAAAGAGAAATGGGAATTTTGATTGGCTCTAGAATCTTCCATTTTTCATAAAAAGACTCCAGGCCCCTCGCTGGAAAAATAACATTACTACGACAGTTTGGCCGCCCTGGGATCATCTGTCTCTCAAAGGTATTATCCAAGTAAGCCTAGGGCTAAACAACCCAGAATCTGATCTTGCAAGGCAAGCTATGCAAAATCAATGACAGGAACCTTCAGCATGATGGTCTCTGCACAGCTGGAACACAGCTCCATTCACTCACTCGCCTATTCAATTATCCGACTGTTCACACAGCTGGTCCATGCTGACCGGCTACCAGGTGCCCTGCACTGTGCTGGTCATTGGTGGCATTGCTGAGCATGCTCTCTTTAGCTCTCAGGTCACAGCGTTCTGTGGGGAAGGCTGCCATCCACTCATACCGTCACCAGACAACACATCCTTATTAACTGTAAAGACCCTGAAGAGACTACAAAGCCAAAGCCGCCGAACTGTATCCAGCTGGAGACCTTCGTTAATTAAATGATCCTTCCGTTGAGGTATAAGAAAGAAGAAACCTTTGAAGAACCCATGTCCTGGGAGGAGAGGGGAAGGACTTCTCTTCCCAGTTCACACCACCTCATAGGATTGAGTGTGCCCCCTCTGAACTGCCCAGGCAAGAGTTCACACAGTAGAGGTCCAGACACAGCAGGGCTTCCTGACTCCCCGGCTGTCCTCCGCAACTGAAGAGGAAAGCACACCCTTGCTTGGAAAACTGAGAAGGTCTCCCTGCATCCTCGGCAAAAGAACTAGCATGGAAGGAGATGAGTGTGTGCCCTGCGTTCTTCCTCGTTCCCAATGTGATGAAGCCCATCTAAGAAGGGCTGTCTGCAGAGTCCAAGACAGGACCAAAGCGTCATGTTCCTCACAAACTGCAGCGTGTGTTTCTGTAAAGAAATGTAGCAGGGAAATTTCTAGTTCTGAAATAGATTTCACAGTGAGTTCCCACTGTGAATTAAAATCAAGACAGAAAGGGTCTCCAGGGAAAGGGCCATAACCCTCGGGTTAGAGGGAGTTAATGCTAATCTGCCTACCATGAACTCAAGTGCATTTGCCAGAGATAGAGTTAACAGGAAAGTTACTCTAGTAGATGTTTTCAAATTAGCTTAACCCAAGCCACAGAGTAAGGCAGCAGAGTTGGCAATGTGCCCAGGGAGACCTTCCCACAAGCTGCCTGAGCGAGCCCTTTAAATGTCTCTGAACGGTGGGTGCCGAGAGATTCTGACTCAAGGTCAGGGAGATAAGGCAACCATAGCACAATGCCTTCCTTGCCAACTGCTTAGCCATGGCATCCACACGCACATTGCGCTGTTGAATACTGAGGAAACTTGGCAAAGTTGGGCCGCTCCGCACGACGCACTTGACAGGCTGGCTTTGTGTAGCTGTTCATGGAGCTGACAAGGAACACTGAGAAGACAGACAAATTGTCAGTGACGACAGATGCGAGTTAGAAGTGAATATGAAAATAAACGGTTTCATTTCTGGCAAATTCTAGGAAGAGGGAAGAGGGTGCGTTTACATTTTCCTTGTGTATTCAGGGCATTGCTATGTAGTTTGTAACCAACTGCAAAATACTCAGTCACATCCCAGCCACCCCGGTTAGCAAGGTATCAGGCAGAGTGTCCTGTGAGCATGGGTTTTCCTCACTGGGTTAACTTCTTTCCCCGAAGTTATTAACTTGTCTCAGAGGAAGAAAATGATAAATATCAGTCAGGGAAATCTTAAGGCATTTAAGGATGCAGACTCAGCCCCAGCACCTACTACAATGAAGGCTGGGAAACCGTTGAGTCAGCATTTCTGTGCAAGACCAGCCTCGTGAAAATCACCCAAGGAGCAGTGGGCCTCAAAGGAAGGTCACTCGCTCTCCAAACTGCCTGACCTACACATCCATTTTTGTTGCTCTTCCTCTTAATCCCATTTGTGTGTAGGTTCGTACATCGCACGGTTGCAGAGAAGGAAGCCGTTAATATAAATTATGGAACTAAATGGATATGAGTTGAAGAAAAGGTTCTGGTATTCGCATTCACTGCCATCATCAGCCTCCATGTCTGTTAAATTAAAGAGGATGGCAGATGGCTGGTCATAAACCTTCTGTTGTGGAGAATGTCTCAGGTCCTCCTCCTAGAAACAAATCTTGGGCTACTCCTGACCAGGACCAAATCTAGTAAAAGAAACCTTCACCAGTGTTGAAAAATTATCAGACTGCAACGTCTCCCATGCTTTAAAATAATGAAGGACATCTTCAGGGGCACTATGATGATTCCTTTCTTTGAAAACATAGACCTGGAAGCACTTAGGACTTTTCTGGGAATAGAGACAGTCCAAGGTATTGGGTGCTTTTCAACCACCAATGTTCTCAGCAGCAACAAAATTTTCTGGAATGCTGCCAAAAGGCCTTCTTAAGATAACAGTCATCTGATTTTTAAAAGATTTATGTTTTTAATTGTGGATATGTGTGTATGTGCACTTGGGGGCAGAGACCAGAAGAGTCCAGAAGAGGGCACTAAAGTTCATGAATTTGGAATTAAAAACAGTTGCGAGCTGCCCCATATGGGTGGGTGCTGGGAACTAACTACAGTTCTTTGCAAGAGTTGTGGGTGTCCTTGCATTACATTTTTAAGCACACAACAGACAACATGTAATAGGCATGAATTAGAATGATGAGAGGTCTGTATTGAGTTTTTCTAGACCCTAACTAGCCTTCTTGCTTTAAGGTAAATTCTAAGGGAAAACCAACGTATCAATGCAGAGAGAAAAGAAATAAAAGAATTCACAACAAAAGTCAGTTTCTAAAGAAAAGGAATCTTTGTTGTGATCCAGCTGCCCTCACTCCCTCTGACCGATAGCGGAACTTCCTTGTGGTCTGTAATTGACAAGGATGTTTGTGTTCTTTCTAGCCTGTAGTTTTCCTCAGAAGCAGTAGAGGTATAAAAGGCTTTAGCTCGGGACAAAACAAAGGTAGGTTGCTGTTCTTCCACCTGAAAAGCCGCCTCCATGTCTCAATCCCAGCACCCCAGCCAGTCTCAGCATCCAGGCAGCCCAGCAGTGCGGCAAATCTTCACAAACTCCTCCAATTGGAAGCCTCCTCAATAGAAACTAATTCTTTGCCCTCTGCTGAAGGTTAAAATAATTGGTGAGAATGATACTAAAGGAAAACAATATGAGTTTGGGTTGATTGCACCAATTTCATTATAGAAATGTTCGATGAGTAGCATTTCACTCATTTCTGCTCAACTAGAAAGTGTTATGGTGAATGAAAAGAGTGAACTCTATTTCCACAAGAGTTTCCTGAAGAAGAAAAAAAAAAGGAAAGAAAGAAATGATGGCGCTTGCCTCTACTGAACTGAAGCCAGAGTGATGGTCTGCTGTCTCTGCGCCATTAATCAAACAAGCTCCCATCTCAGGGCTGTTAATTTTATATGAAACATCAGTCTTGATGGCTGTTTGGAACAAAGGTATGCATTTAACAAGTCTAAGTGCATACAGTTCCCGTCCCTAAGTCTGGATTTAGTAAGGTTTTTAAAACATCAGAATTTGGAAAGCAGAAGATGTAGGTTTGTGGTATTTCTTGTGCAATATTTTGAGGTCCTCTTTCTACTCGCTTTGAATAATTGCTCTGTGATTCATCGTGTTTTCAGTCCTGTGGAAAAATGAATCTGGAGGGAGAAATGAGAGGTGCTGAACCATCACAGTCCCCACAGGGAAAGCTTATGTGTGTGCCATTCCCCCTCAGCACAGGGACTGGAATACGATTTGAAAAGCTTTGTCGAAAAAGTGCATCTTTTAAAATGTCTGTTAACTAGTTTATTTTTTTTTTGGAAAATTCCTACAAATATACAATGTTTCTTGGTCATATCCATTTCCCACCCCACCCCCCATGTTGTCCCTATTTAACAGCAAAACTTAGGATAACAGAAAGAGAGAGATACAGATGTAGTTTTTAAACTTAGCCTACATCTGCAAGTGTTTTCTCATGCAAAGTTACATTTTCTCTAAAGCAGGTCACTTAGTTTAAAAAAAAATTTCACAGAATTTTAGACCTAGAACTTGGAATGAATATCTTAAAGCAATGGTCTCAGCAACTTTAAGATGAACTATCAAATCCAAATCAAATGAAGAAGCAAGCGACGGACAACAGATTTCTATCAACTTCATTTCATCTCGAAGTTTGGACTTTCTGGGCCCAATGGGTAGCTTTTAAATTCTAGCACTTAAATTCTGAACATGTTATGCATTTGTTTAATGTATTGGATTTCCTGTTAAGCAACATAAAGACAACTTTCCTCTGGGCTTGTACAAACCAGAAGAGTTGCACCATTCCGTGCCTGCACATGATCTCCATCTAACTTGGAATAAACAGTATTGTTATCTACACAAAATGATTAGAATCAATCGCGAGTTGCCTCCCGAAACTGAAATTGTGCTGTTTAAAAGAACTGTTCGTTACGGTACCTCCTTTCTGATTTAAAACAGACAAACAAAAAAACTGAGGGGGGGGGAGGGTGAGCAAGACCTTTGCGTTAGGCCCTAAATGTCTTTCCTGAGTTCTAAATTCTAAGTCCTCCCCTCATCCCCGTTAGAATGACTGTCTTCTAAGAAGTCATTCGTGAAGACCACAAAAGATAAAGATCTGTTTGTAATGTGTGACTTTTATTATCCATCTTGAGATTCTGTTGTAACTTCACTTGCTAGGCCAGGAGGCGTGATCGATCCCCAGCCTCGCAGAGCTCAGAAACAATTTCTCCCCACGTCTCTCCTAGAGAGGAGTGAGACATCGCCCCTCGGTCCATAAAAGACATAACCTCTTATCCCCCACAGAGAGCAGGTCCTCCTAGCTTTGCCACCTGCAACCCCTTCCCGTCCATATGCCCTCCCGTTCTCAGACAGAAGAAAAAAAAATCCGCAGCGTTCCAGGCCAGGCAAGGGGTGAGGAGACATCCAGGGCCAGCACAGTGCCCGCCTGGCACTGGAACTCAGCGTCTCTGGAGCGGACACTCAGGCTGCAGTCGCCCCTTCCCATGACCTCGGAGACAACATGAAGATGGGAACTGCTCGCCTTCCCCGGGTCCTGAATGCTAGGTCTTCATCGCCACGCGGAACCACTAAGGTCCCTCCCGCAGCTGCAGCCACCCCTCCATGAAAGTACAATTTGTTATCTGGCCCAGCCTGGAGCAAGAAGAGGTGCTCGCTCCTCTCCCGATTCCGACTCCAGCGCCACTCATTCGGTCCCTTGAATACAGGCTCTAACCGCCTGCGGTGCGATTCGCGGGCAGTTGGCCTCAGAGACACTTCAGTGACACCCCTACCCCGGGACCCTATCCTCTGTGTGCGTTTCTCCGTGACACTGTCTTTGTGTCTCTCTGTCTTTTTTTCCCTATTCCACACACGGGGAAGGGGTCGCTCTTCACAGCCAATGCCAAAAATGTCACACACAAAAAGAGTGCAACAACTTGCTTTGCAAACGACTCAGGAGCTCATGGTGAAGTCTCCTGCAGTGAGCAGCAGCAGCAGCTTTCGCCTGCAAGGTGCTGGACTCCGGGTGTGAATTTGGATGGAGACATTAGAAACATAGGACCCGGGTTCTTATCCCCTCCCCTCCCCTCCCCCTCCGGGGACCCAGTCTCAGTTAAAAAGCTATTCCTTCTCGAACACCCCAGGGAGCTTCGAGGATCCTATGCCCGGGGAAGGGGGACACTGGCCACGGGGATCCCTAGGTCACCACTAGGACCAGACGTGCCCCCTGGGCAGAAGTCAGGGAATTCAGAGTGCCGGCCAATGGCCAGCAGAGGCAGCCCGCAGTCCCTAAGGATGCGCGGGCAACCGCGACCTCGCAGCGGGAGGTGAGCCGGAGCCAGGAGCCACCCAGCGCCACCGCCACTGCCGCCGCCACCGCCGCCGCGCACGCCCCAGCCCCGCTGTGCAGCCCGGCGTTACCTTGCCGCTGCCCGCAGTTCCAGTCCGGAACTCGCTGGTGGCGTCTGTCAATCTGTCCGTCCGTCCTACGAACCTCGGAGCTCGGGCCAGAACGGTGGTCCCGCGGCCGGGGACGCCCCTCAGCGAGGTGATGGGAAGGCGCCCAGGCTGGCGCTGCCGCTCCTGCCGCTCCCCGCCGGAGGAAGGTGTCTGCGAGGCCGTGTCCTCTCGCTTGCGGCGCCCAGAGCGCAAGGCTCGCCTCTGGCGCGGAGACTGAGCGCCGGGACGCAGCGGCGGGCAGGGGCGGCGAGGCTGGGCTGGTCACCCGCCCCTGGGTGCATGTTAATACGGCGGGGAGGAGG
Source organism: Microtus pennsylvanicus (assembly GCF_037038515.1). Classification (NCBI taxonomy): domain Eukaryota; kingdom Metazoa; phylum Chordata; class Mammalia; order Rodentia; family Cricetidae; genus Microtus; species Microtus pennsylvanicus. The sequence goes on along the minus strand of NC_134600.1, from coordinate 18,321,780 downwards.
AGTCCCGCGCTTCCTCCGCCCAACCACCGGAGCCGGCGGGCGGGCGGGCGGGCGACGGCCGCGGCCCGGAGCCAGTCGCTCCCCACCCGCCCCGGCTACTACGGAGTGGCCACTGGCCTTGGCCCTGGCCCAGGCACGTGCGTCCCGGGCCGCGGGGAGGCGCAGGCGGCTCCCGGAGGGTGCGCGCTCGCTCTCTCGCTCGCTCGCTTGCTCGCTCAGCCTCCCGTGGCAAGTGCGTCCGCGCCTTCCTCAGAGCGGACTCGAGCAGCTCAGCCTGGAGCCCAGAGGCGGCCACCCGCTAGTGGGCGTGACCTATCCCTACCCTTGCGCAGCGTCTCGCGGCGTGGGGGTGGGGGGTGGGGAAGTAAACTTCCGCTCCCCTCTGCCCGGCGCTTGCTCCTTTTCTCTGCTTGCTATTCTAAGTACAGAAAGCAGAGCGTCGGTCCAGCCCGGAGACCCTGTCTATGGGCAAAGGGTTATTGGAAAGCTCTCCTCTCCATCCTCGAAACCCACCCTAGGATCTCTTGAAGAAGTAACCACTTAAGAAGAGACACATTAAGTAGAAAGGCTCGGACTCACACATCACAGAGGACTTCAGATCTGACACGAACACTCAAAACTGTTCTTCCTTGGCGACTCGGTTTCTTGTCTTTACATCAAGAGCTCTTGGGCAGGTTATATGGATTAGATAGATGATAACGTTTTTCATTCGTTCTGTTTTAATTAAAGAAAAGACAATCTCTTCCTTCTGTCCTCTGACATCAGCAAAACCTCTATCCTCTACCCTTTCCTAGAATAGCTCTGAAGGTAGGGTGAACCCACCAACATCACAAAAGAACCAGAATAACCGTGTAAATAAGTTAACTGAGAAGAAATAAAAGACCAAGTCAATCACTTAAAAACGCACCACGTTGCTGTTCTGCTCAATACTACACTAGGCATTAAGTATGACACTCAGGATCAACACTAGCATGCTAAAATGGTTAATTGTAGTTAATCATCATCTTCCTGTTTACTTCCGCCCGCGAAAAGAAATGTCATGTTCACAGAGAAAGCCCTTTTGTTCTTCAGCTCCCGGGGAGAACATTCTGATGAAAAGTATATAATCTTCTTTATGTAATTGTACCCAGAAAGTTATAACATAAGATTTAGCATCTGTTTTGTGTGCTATCTAATTATAAATATTAATAGAATATTCTTTTTAAAGAAAACACTTCTAAAAATGCATAGAAGTGAAAAGCAGTTTCCATAAAAATATGACTCAGATAAATAATCTCCACAATTTCAGTAAGTGATTTTCCATTAAAGAGAGAAAAAAATAACTAAGCTACTAAATAGAGGTAAACTCTGAGCATTCTAACAGAGCCGCAGCAGACTCAAGAATGACCATGTGGGGATGCTGGCCCTTCAGATCTGTCTCCTTGAAGAGGCCCTATGGAAATTCTCTTAATAATTTGGAAAGGGCAACTACAGGGCTTGCATGGGCTTCTAAATATGTTGAATCCATGCATATTTTTTAAAATGATGCCAAATATTTAAGAAAGTTTTCATAATTGTTAAGTTCTAACATAAATTAGATAACTTTAGTAAAGAAAAAATTTTGCTTGAAATCAAAGTTCTTTCTTTTTTATTGAAAATAGTTTTTTCCAAACAGCATATTCTATATAGCTCAGTGGTAGAGAGAGTTTGCAGAAACCAAGCTTCTTATAGGAGAATAATAATATCTGTACAATCCTGCTTTTGTGAGGCTTTTCTGACTGTGATAGAAGCCAAATATGACAAATGTAAGTAAAAGTTGTTCATTGGGAAGATGATGCAAACTTCCAGAATTAGAGAATGGGCTGCAAACAGTATTGTTAGTAAGCAGGAGCTGGGACAATGCTCACAGGGGAGGGATCAGGAAAGCTGGAGATAGTTTAGGGGTTTTTTTTATTATTATTACAAAGTCAAAAAGAGAGATAACCCAATGGGTTATTCTGCTCTCCTACTGCTGAACTGAGACTTTAGCATCATTGGCTTGAACATCTGAGCAGCCAGGGTCATACAGGTACTAACTGCCTGGCTGTACCATAAGAGAAGGAAACGCAGATGAGAACTCACTGTCCACAGTCTAAGGAAGGTCCATGGACTTGCCAGTCTTTGAGACACACATGGGATTAAAAATAGATAATTCATCAAAAAAATCAAAGTTCCAAAGAAGGAGAATTAGATGTTGAGATTGTTTTTATAAAGGGTAAATGTCTAGTTCATTGACTGGCTTCTGAATTTACATTATATTATGTTATATATGCATGTAATATATAATTTACATTATATATATATTCTTACAGTTACTTTAAAGAAACATTTTATAAGGAAACATGATAGTATTTTTGTTGTTGTTTATATGCTTGTGTTTATTTGACTTTGAAAAGATTAATATCTACCATCCGAATAAATTATATGCGCAGAATCTAAGCAGTAGACAACTCAGAGCTAGTCAGCTGTACTCCTGCTGCAATCGCAGTGTGTTGATTGAATAATACATGAAAAGATGTCCAGTCCTACTTCTTGGCACCAGTCAGTGTTACCTTCTGTGGGAGAGGGAACTTTGCCGATAAGACTCAACTAGAAACCTTGAGGCAGAAAGATTATCACCCTGCGCTCCTCTGACTCTTTGTAATGACAAGGTCCTCACCAGAGGTGGGGGTAAGGAGGGCCGAAATCAGAAGGAAAGGTGGGACTCTGCTCTCTGTATACTGGGAAGGTAAAAATGATGTGAACATGATGTACTCACGTATAAAATTATAAAAGTAATTAAAATAAAAGTTTTAAAAAAAACAAGACACTCCTTTTTTTCTTCACAATAAAAAGCAAAAACAGCAAAAAGCAGACCCGAAGCTTGAGGAGAACCAGACACAGCTACTCTGTCCAGACTTTCGTTTTAATAGACAGTCCAGTGAAATATAATTATCTTTTTAGCCTCAAGTGCTTTTCAGTTTGTCTTTTGACTTTATGTTTTATTTAGTGTTTTATGAAGATGGTAAGATTATTTATAGAATTGTCAATGCCGTAATACGATGGACAAACTGCTGCCCAGCATTTGATCTTGCCAGCTGTTCTCATCTGCAGGCCCCTCTTCCGCTTCCTTCTGAGAGAGTGGTTTGGTTTCTCAGGGAAAGAGAACTTTCAGAGTTTTAGCATCACACAACAGCAGAGCTCTCTTCCCACCGAGCTAGCAGTGGCTCACCCAGTGGAAAGGCAGATTCAGTATGCAGCTCATACCACACCTCAGACACCAAGGATGCTCACTTGGCAGAGGAAGTTCATTTCATGACTAGAGGTAACTACGTAAGAATCCGGAAGCCAGAAATAAGAAGTCTGCTGAGACTCTTGAGCTTTGCCACCACATCCAATTAGTCACCAAATTTCATTAGCTTTCTGAAGCAAGACGCTTTTTTGTTCACTCTGGTGCCTTAAGTTTTGGGTGAATTTCTCTTCTCTTCAAGATGACATTGAAACTCTTAGCTATGACTTGCAAAGTCAGTTACAATCATCGTTAGATTACCAAAATAATTCACTTGAGTGGAAACACGGCACATTTGGGACTGGATTAAAAACTTAATTAGTCATTTTAATACACTGGAAACAACAATTTCAGATAAGAAAAAGAGCAAGATATCCTTGAAAAGTCACTTTAAAAAATAGAATGTTTACCACAGAAGATTACAGCAAAAGAGTGAAAATAATGGAAAAAAACAGACATCCTTATTAGCAAAGTTAAGCTAACAATATTGTACACAATAGAAGACGGAGCTTATTCCATATTTTTATATCAAGGAACTGTAATATTTAACAATTCTACTTTAAGCTTTTTAATTTAGGAAGACATTTAATCCACTGAAGAGATCTTATAATTTTGCAGTATTCTAATTTCTCCAGAGACAGAAACGTTCTCAACAGACTACACTAAGTAAAAATTGGGCAAAAACAAATAATAGCATTAGGATTTGACCTTTGATTTTTTTCTACACAATACACCCTGACAGCTGCAGGAGTAATTGTATTATTCTTAATATTAATCTGCTTTCATATTGTATTTAATTTGGTGTCTTGTCTTTTTCAACTTCAGTTCATATTTAAGCTTGTCATGTTAGGTGGATTTTTTTCATAACCTTTCAGAAAAGGAAATATTTTACACATGGCCCTCAATGGAGATAATCCAAATTACGAAGAATTCATACGCAAATGACCTGAAATCAGCATAGGCCAACAGCAAGACCAGCATTGAGCAATGCACACTCACCTGCTGCTTGATGCTGTTTACACGGTTGTACAAAGGAGGCTTAAGGAAAACATCTTTTACCAAGGAAAGTGGGTGTAGCTCAGGGGAAACAAATGACTTTCTAGTGTATGCATAAAATGATGGATAAGAAAACCTGGAGGATTCTGTGAATAATGCACACTCTCCTAAGAGTTGATCCTTTAGATCTAAATCTGTCAGAAGATAGATCTTGAATTCTCAGAAGCATCGCATCCAGACATGTACTTAAATATTAATATCGATACTAACATACTTTTAAGACCTTTTTAAAAAGTAGGGATATGCTCAGGTCTGGTACATTAGAAAGACTGAAATAGATTTCTTAGGGATCATTTGGGATTCTGTCCCTATTCATTCTTTTTATTCTTAGACTAACCACAGCCTATTTTTATTTATTCTATTTGATACCAGGGGACTTGCATGAAAAAGAGCAAGGTATGTGTTCAGTCTCTAAGAAGTCTCCATTCTAAAGGAAAAATTAAAGATTAAGTTTGACAAGGTTAGAAGATGGCTCAGTGTTAAGTATCTATCCACCATCCTCTTGCAAGCATGAAGACCCAAATTGGGATTTTCATCAACCATGTAAACAGCAGCAGGGTAGCAGCATTTGTAATCTCAGCTCTGGAGGGATTGTGGGGACGGGGGAGGGACAGATGGATTCCTGAAGCTCACCCGATGGAAAGTCTAGCCAAAGGAGTGAAATGGATGCTCTCCAGGCTCAGCAAGAGACACTGTCTCAAGAAACAAGGAGGAGTACAAGCAATGGAGACATTCAACCCTGACCTCTGCGTTAGTAACATAAGGACTCACATACCCACTGTTGTAATAAATCTGCGAGCCTACCCTGCCACCTGGGTGGGTATCCTGTCCCTTTAAGAGACAAACTGGTGGGAGTGCAAGCTGGTACAGCCCCTTTGGATATCAGTATGGAGACTTCTCAGAAAATTAGCAAACAACCTTCCTCAAGACCCAGCAATACCACTTTTGGGTATATACCCAAAGGATGTTCAATCTTACACCAAGGCCATGTCCTCATCTATGTTCATAGCAGCATTGTTTGCCATAGCCAGGACCTGGAAACCTTAAATTCCCCTCAACTGAAGGACAGATAAGGAAAATGTGGTACATTTACACAATGGAATACTACACACAGAAAAAAATAATAACATCTTAAAATTTTCAGGCAAATGAATGGATCTAGAAAACTTCATATTGAGTGAGGTAACCCAGACCCATAAAGACAAATATCATATGTACTTACTCATAATTGACTTTTAGACATAAAGCAAAGAAAACCAGCCTATAAATCATAATCCCAGAGAACCTAGACAACAATGAGTACTCTAAGAGAGACATACATGGATCTAATTACATAGGAGGTAGAAAAAGACAAGATCTTCTAAGTAAATTGGGAGCATGGGAGAGGGTTAAAGGGGAGGGAAGCAGAAAAAAATGTATAGCTCAATAAAATCAACAAGAAAAGAGACAAGCCCATCCACTTTCAATCTCCCCCTTCCCACAGTGCCATGGGACAATAGTCTTGTACCCTGTATTGATTTGTCATTTGTATTGGTTTAATAAAATGCTGACTGGCCAGTAGCAAGGCAGGAAGTATAAGTTGGGCAACCAGAACAGGAGAATTCTGTGAAGAGGTAAGGCTCAGTCTGCAATCTTCACCCAGACTTAGAGGATGCAAGATGAGAATGCCTCACTAATAAAAGGTACAAAGCCACATGGCTAACACAAACAAGAATTATAGGTTAATGTACGATGTAAGAGTTAGTTAATAAGAAATCCTGAGCTAATTGGTCAACCAGTTTATAGTTAATGTAGGCCTCTGTATGTTCTCATTGGGACTGAACGACTGCGGGACTGGGCAGAACAGAAACTTCAGAGGCAAGTGGGTCATCCACCTTCTCTCCTCGTCCTCTTCTCTCTTCCTTCCATAACCCCTTACCTTTATACCTTATTCACTAAATAAACTCTATATCCAAGCTCTCTCCACATGGCCTAGCTGTCTGTCTCCCACACACCACAAGTCCTTGTGGGACCATCCCCAGGTCGTGCCATCATAAATGATAACGCCCACACCCACAGGAACATATATATACATATATAGAAGTGTGTGTGTGTGTGTGTGTGTGTGTGTGTGTGTGTAATGAAATGTGAAGAAAAAGCACATTAGTAAAATGCATCTTGCAATGCTTGTTGGTAAGTTAGTAATTACAACATTGTTCCTTCTGCTGATGTCCACACTGAGGGTGATTATTACACTTGAGACTCATTTGTGCTCTCATTAGGTCTTCATCATAAAGAGAATATAGCAGGAGTGTACTAGCCCTCCAATCAACTGACTTTCAACTACATCTCGAGCAGTTTTCTTTCCCAGCCTATATGTACTTATGCAAGCTTAGCTATGTTCTATGGTTATAGAATGAGTATTTGAGGTTTATTAGTTCAACAGTAAAATGAAAACAGTGAAGGAAAGAAAGTATTTTGGACTGCCTCCTACATAACTAAACTTGCATGGGCCATATTTTATTTATTCTATTGTGAAATTGATGCTTGAATTAAAATAGTTCCCTGGGACTTACATCAGGAAGTGGCAGAGCTGAACTTTGCCCAGGTGTATGGGTGTCAAAGGTTACATTTCACATCTCTCCAGGAATATGTGGGCAACTTTTAACACCATGGTAATCTGTGTATAGTAAACTCTAAAATGTGTTTTGTTGACTGGAAATTTAACAATTTTCATTTAATTAACCTTCTGACAAATGAAGAAAATTGTCTCTGTGAATAGATTCTGTAACTTGACTCCTATTTCTTAACTCACTGAATTTAATGATCTCCATTTCGTCTATGTTCTTACAAATGACCTGATTTAATTACTTATTATGGCTAAAGAATAGAAGATTTATGGTTTCCTCCTCAAGGAAACATTAAGTGTTTGAGAGGACTGATACATTTACTCTTATTTAAATATTATATAATATGCACATGTATTGAAACAGCATATGGTACCCCATAAATATATTTAATTATTTTGCTTCTGTGTTTCAGTTTTTAAAAAGAGGCCACAAATTTGAAAGAGAACAAGGAGGAGTAAAAGGGAGGGTTTAGAGGGAAGAGAAGGAAGGGGAAATGATGTAATTACATTGTGATCTCAAAAAAATAAAAAAAAGGGGGGGAATCTAAATTTAAAATACTAAAAAGATTCTAACAGATATTATCACAGTAAAGTACATTACATTTTTAAAGGCTACTGTCCCTTCTTGTTCCTTCCTTGGCCTATTACTAGTTAGTATAAGCAAGATTGAGACCAGAAACATAGACTTGTTCTCTTTGCAATTATTTGAAAGCATTGAGTTAAGATGAAGTCTCTTGTCAGTCTGTGTAACCCTTTCCATCCTTTATGGTTGATAAGATCCAAGTGAAAAATAGTGACTTGGCTCCAAAAGGTACCTTAGGGAACCATGGAATTTTGTTAGAGGTACAGACACCGTGTAGGCACAAGGAAAGAGATTTGGGTTAGCTTTGTAAATACTTTTGTTTCACAATATGGTAGTTTTGACTCTGGTCATTAACGCAACATTCAATTCTTGTAAACTCCTTTGAGAAATAATGTCAAGTTGTCAAGGTATGGATGTGTTATTTCTGTCACATGACTACCCTAGACATATCAGCCATAGCTCATGGAACCATTCCACCCACTTCTTGGAGCTGCATGTCCTTGGCTGGGAGACTAGAAATAAGAACCGTCTGAGGCTGAGGTGTGTTCATCAAGGACTGGGCACACAAAAAGAGCACAATGAGAACCCCAGAATCACACGTCATTGAGGCATCAATAAAAGAACAAAAACCAAATTTTTAAAAACATGCGTTCTTTAGAGGTCTTCTTTCAATGAAGCTGTGAAAAGGGGTCTACTTGCTCGTTCTTCGAGCCAATAAAATAGTTCAGGGGACAAAAGCAGAAAAAAAATATTAGATAAGGAAAACAGCAAAAAAGGGAGGAGGAGCAGAGGAAGGTCTTTCTGGTCTAAGGTTGTTTCCTTATAAGAAGGAAACAAATGTCAACAATGAGGACACACAATTCTCCCAGAACATTATTTCTCAGGTGATCTTGGCTTGAAGAAAAACTGAATGTGTCTGGTCATAAAACTAAGTTAAAATCATTTTGGCAGGTTTATTTTTTTCTGTCTCTTTTCTTCTCCTGTCTTGCAACTCTTTGAGAAAGTACCTTTTGTTGCTGTGATGAAATACCATGACCAAAAGCAATGTATGGAAAAAGGAATTTAGTTTGGCTTATGGTTCCTGAGTGCTGGAGTCCATGACACCAGGCACGGCAAAATTAGGAAGCTGGTAGATTACATTTTATCTGTACACAGTAGACATAGAATGAGAACAGAAAATGAGCTATCAACCCTCAAAGCCAGTCCCTCAGTTTCTCACTTCCTCTACTAAGGCTGTACCTCCTAAATATTCCATAACACCCCAAGACAGCACCATGAGCTGGAGATCAAATGTTCAAATGCATGGGCCTATTCACAACAATGGGGCAAAACAACAATAAGGAAATCCTTTGAGAAAATAGAAGAAAATCATAATTTCAATTTAAAATAGCACCCAAAGTACACTACTTCTTATAGAGTTCTTTGTCTAGAATATCTGATGGTTCCAATTCAATTTTTAAAAAAAACTACTAATTTACCATCAAGAACTAATGTATGAAATATAAAATTACTGTTTGAAATTGTACAGTACTATCAAATGTCTTTTTCAGAAAACTTTGATGCCTATCCTTGTAGTTGTTCCCTGCAGCCTGACTCTCTTCACACTCACGTAGTAAATGACTCAGTCACTATCCTCTTCAGCCACACCTCATATCTTATGAGAGCCAAGAACTGACCTCGGATCCAGTTCTGTACAGTATCCCCACGTGCCTAGCCCCTCTGCAAATCCCAGCATAGTAAGTGACATGTCCTAGAACAGTGCCAGGTAAACAAGGTGTTCTAACTCTGCTGCAGAGCACGGGTGGGTTCTTTCCGGGCAGTGTGACATCTAAGCATCAATTATCACTTGTGGGATTTCCATTCTTGTCTGCTCATTTGTTTAGCTTTCTCTTTCTTCCTTGCTCCTACTAATGTATTGCATATGTTGGTTTATTTCTTCCTGGAATCCACTGAGGCTGCAGTTTGTTTTGTTGTAAAGTTGTATCTGTTGATGCCGCTAACAAACATCTTCTGTATTCAACTCAAGCATCTCAAACAATGGCATGTCATCAATGGGTTCTAAGTCACCGATAAAGACAGTATCGGAGTCCTTTCTGAAGAAAGAAAACTATTTCTTAAACTAAAAATTATATTGTACCTCTAAAATTGTAACCATGTGGAGTTTGGAGAGATGTTTTCATGGTTAGCAGCGTATCCTGTTCTTTTAGAGGCTCCCAGTACTCCTGTCAGGTGGCTCACAAATACTTGTAATTCCAATGTCAGGGGAGTAGACCCTATGGTAAGCCACACACAAGTGGCATACACACACACACACACACACGCAACACGCACACACACACACACACACGCACACACGCACACACACACACACACCCTGCTCCTTCCATGAGATGATCTAACAATAACCCAGTGCCAGGCATGGGTCCCTCACTCCTCATCAGAGACATTTCTTTTTGCAGCAAAGGGAGATGACCACAGAAAGCTACAACTGGTCAGCATGCAGAGAAGAACAGATCATGTGGTTACATATATAACAACCCCTACACCTAAGGCCTAGGGACCATCACAGAAAACAGGGTGGGAAGAGTTAACTGCCAGATGATCACAATGTATGCTATGAGATACTATCTTCTGTATACAATAGGAAAGCTCTATCCGGAGAACCTAAATCACATGGCTGCCTGAACAACAAGGCCTGAAATCAACAAGGCCTGAAAAATGGCAACACCATTTGACATCCAACATACATAGGGATAAATCTCACAAGACCTCTCCCCTAGACGAAGAGCTATAGGAAGTCAATGTCTGCTGAGAAAGGGGAGCCAGTCTTCTCCAGAAAGGAGCCCAGTAATAGGTCTACTGACAGGAAGTCAGCCCTAAACTCATATACACATATGAGCAACACACACACACACATACACACATATATATTAAAGAAAAATATATAATATATATCTTAAATATAATGTTTATATGTACACACACACACACACACACACACACACATATATATATAATGAAAGAAAATGGTCATGGTTTTGAGAGGAAGTTGGGGAGCCACAGGTGGAACTGGTGGGAACAAAGAAGTGGGAATGTGGGAATGATGTAAATACAATACTCATGCATAAAATTCCAAAAAAAAATCAAAAGAAAGAACATAGACCTCAAAACTATAAAATCCTCCAGAAGAAAATACAGGAGAAAGTCTTGAGGACTTTATTTTAGGTGGCGACTTCTTAGTTTCTTACTTCAGGCCCTGAAGACTTGAGCAAAATCAATTATCTCCTCCGTGTTAGGCATTATTAAGCCAATGAAAACCCAAGGAACAGGCTTGAAGAAAACATTTTGTCCAATGAATAGCGGCTAAGGGAGCTGTATTTATCAACCATGAAGAAAATTCAAACTTAAGAATAAGAAAGATAATACCCAATTACAAAGAGGTTGTAACATATGAACAGACATTTTGCTAAAGATACACAGATGGTAAATTAGCCCACAAATAAAAATGCAAGATCATTAGTCATCAGAGAAATGAGGATTCAAATCATAACATGATGCCAAGAGAGTATTTAAGACTTCAAACGATGAAGAATATAGATGCCGAGGAGGAAACGAAGGGACTTGAAATACCATACATGGCTGGCAGGAATAAAGTGTGTTAATCGTTGGAAAGAATGTAGCTCTCTCACTTATGTTCAAAAACATTTTCTCGGAGCAGACTTCTTCCTGTGTGGACAGCTATGGTCATTTAACATATTTGTGAATGTCTATTGTCATTGTATTCCAACCTGTCCAAAATTAGAAATTACTCTGTCGCTAAACTAATTAAAGTAGAACAAGTGGCGGTACATCTTTACAGTGGAATATTACTCAGCAATGAAATAAAGTGATCGACACACTCAGAACAGGCGGGTATGGAATGAGGTCCGTTTTAAAACTCTCCCCAGTTATTCTGTTTATATGGTAAGTCTAGGAGTCCTACATGGTGAAGCATTTGCACCTCAACACTTGGGAGGCTGAAACCAGAGGAAGTCTGAGGCCAGCCTAGACTACCAGCCAACTGGGATTTAGCCTGTGCTGCAAGTAAGACCCTGTCTGAAAAACAAAACAAACACAAACCAAGCAAACAAACAGACATCCATTGGAGCAGTGGTTCTCAACCTTGCTAATGCCGCGCCCCTTTAATACCATCCCTTCTGTCGTAGTGACCCCCAACCATAAGTTACTCATGTTGCTACTTCATAACTGTGATTCTGTAAGTTATGGAAGTAAATATCTTTGTTTTCAGATGGTCTTAGGCAACCCCTGTGAAAGGGGCATTCAACCCCCCTCCCCCCAGAGGGGTTGCGACTTACAGGTTGGGAGCTACTGCTTTAGAATGAATACACTAGATATTGTCAGGAAAATTGGAACACTTGGGTCAAAGGACCTCACACAGGAAAACACAGTGCATAGTAGAATAAAATCTGGCATTTTCAAAAAAAAAAAAAACCTGTTGTTTGCACTTTTTCACCTCTTATCATTTTCATTTTATATTTTCCACTTAATATTTTATACATTTGACTCTCGTGTTTGCAGTGTACTGTGAGCACATTCAACACTCACTACCCTTTTTCCCTCCCCTTACACTGCCCCCCACTCTTCCAATCTAGTTCCCCTCCTCCCCTCACTTCTTTCTTTTTTCTTTTCTCTACCCTCCTCCCCTCTATTTCTTCTCCTCCCCTTCCATTTCTTCCCTTTTCCTTTTCCCTCCCTCCGTCTCTCTCTTTTTTTTTCTTTTCCTGCCCTGTGCAGGCAGTTACTGGTACTGTGCTTCAGTGTTTACAATGCTGATGTCATATGCAGAAGACAGCACCCCAGTAAGCTCTTCATCATCACTGGATGCCACAGTTTTCCCACCCCTCTTCTCTAATGTTCCTGAGGCCTCCAAATGGTTGGCACAGATACTGTGTTTAGGACTGAACTCGCAGCATTTGCTCGTTCTCATCACTCTGGACAGTTATAAATCCCCATTTGACTCTTAAAAGCATGCTAATTTGTGCAGCTTTATGCCAGGGGTGATGATTAATGTAATATGCCAGTCACCGAGGAAAGCAGCCGGAAAAAGCCATAGTGACATACAACCAGTTCTCTCACGTGCTTCTTACAAATTGTCGCTGGATTGAATAAAGCCACATGAATTAAATCAGTGATTCATGGTGGCCAAAGAAATATCATGAGAGGGCCAAATAACCACCCATGGAAATCCGAGTGTGAGCTTGGAAATCTTTAGCTGTGAGCTACAGAGTGATGATTTATGTGATGAAGTGCATGGGGAGACTTGCCAGCACTTTGTGTTGAAGAGTATTAGCAAAATTCAAGCTCCATGTACGTCAAAAGTAGGCCCGCCTATATGACAAACTAAAGAAAATGTAGCTTAGCTGGAAGACATGACATCAGGAGTTCTCTTACCTGGGGAACTAAGATATCTGTCTAATGCTGGCAGGTTTGGCTGAAATTCACTATAGCAATTGTATTGCAGAGGACTGCTAAGAAATATGGGCATTGCGGAGCAGGACAATATATGACACAGGACATGGGGTCCAAACCAAAGGAGAAACAGTTCCATGAAAGGAAGTCATCAGCCTGGATGCTGAGGAAATGCTCATTCTGGGTCCCCAGCGCCACCTACATCAGTCACTCAACAGGTGCTTCTGAAAAGACCAGATGTGTCATACGTAAAACAATCGTCTACCCAGTCTTGATTGTTTTCCTCTGAGATAGATATTTTACATATAAATGTGTCACATCAATGGTGACTTATGTTGTTATTCTTTTTCTTTTTTGTGGTCTTGACTGGGATATATCCTTTTGAGGGGCCTTGAGCAAGATTGTTTTTTGCCTTGGGATACTTGGTAGTAAATCAAAACATACAAAAGGCATTCAAAATTCTCAGTGGGTAAACTTTCTGGGAAAAAAAGTGATACACCAAAACCAGGGGTTCCTTGATTCGCATGGTGTTATTCAAATTAACTTCTTAGAAGGGGCTTTACCTGAAATAAAGGCATTTGTTTGGTGCTGACACTTCCATTGCTTTGTCTTATGACTAGATAGCTCTTTTGTGAGCCTAGCCTTTAATGACTGAGCTATCCCTCCAACCCTAGATAGCTTCCTTGCAATGAAGGCTCTCTTCCCAGTGACATACTGACATATTCGCAAGGCATCACTGGCATCATCATAAATGATGTTTATTTCAATAACAAGGAGCAAGGACATCACTATAAAGTTCTGGATTCTGGGGGCTGGAGAGATGGCTCAGAGGGTAAGAGCACTGACTGCTCTTCCAGAGGTCCTGAGTTCAATTCCCAGCAACCACATGGTGGCTCACAACCATCTGTAATGAGATCTGGCGCCCTCCTCTGGCATGTGGGCATACATGGAGGGAGAATGTTGTATACATAATAAATAAATAAATCTTTAAAAAAAAGTTCTGGATTCTATGACAAGTGTGAGGGCCCACAGCGCTGAGAAGTCAGAGAGTTTGAGCTTATTTTTGTTTTTCAAAGTTGTTGACAACAGATGTGGACACAAATAAGAGATTCTGACCGACGGTGTGGTTAATTAGTATTTTGGGTATAGACGTGGATCTACCCACCTGGAACAAAGGCTGGAGAATTCACATCTATTCCTTATATTATGTTAATGAAGTCTGTTCCCTCCCCGCTTCCCTTTCGGAGTGAAGTATATAAGTGTGTGGAAAATAAATGTGAACAGATTCAGGATTCAGCTTTCACTGAATCTCCCTCCCGATAGTGTTCTGTGTTTCTGCCTCTTATTTCTCTCATCTCTCTGTTCCTTTTGTTTAATAATTCTAATCCTCATGCTTCTACCCTGGAATGCATGAATTTCCTTGAGACTGGTCCTCAACAGACAAGGTTACTGGATTTGCCACTATGATGGCATAGGCAGGAGCTGGGATCTGACCAGGAGAAGAAAAAGAGTTCTCTTTAGTCTATGTTCTATCGTCACGGCTGTTGGAAACCAGGAGCTAAAACCAGGGAACATCTGGCAATCCAGGTTGATATCTTCAACTACCCTACCTTATGGATATTTGGGCTCTTCTCCTATAAATGTAGAAGTTACATCTTTAAAGTCTCACCATCATGACTGCCTACACATTAGCTGAACGAGGACAAGAGCAACAGACATGATAATGGGGATGGCCAAAAGCCCAGTGTCCTCAACAGTACACAAGAACTACAGACAACGAAGGAATGTTAGAAACAGGAGAAATGGTCTTCTCCGCGGAAGAACACACCAACTGGATATCCAGTAATACTAAATGGTCAGCCCTGAATACTTGCATACAAGTAACATTATACAGAGTGAGGAGTATATATCTTCTATGTATGTGTGTGTATAGCATATATATATATATATGCTGTACATATGTGCATGCAATGACAATTCATGAAAAAGAGGCCATAAATTTGCAAGAGAACAAAGAAAAATAGATGGGAGGGTTTGAAGCAAGGAAAGGGGAGGGAAAATGATATAATTCAGAATAAGAGAAAGAAACAGAGAAATTCCAACCTTATCATGAGTAGTTATCTGAAAGATCTTAGTAATAAATTTCTTCATTATTACCTAGGTCTTCACATGGCACAGTCTCTGCCACTCTGTCTCTTTCAAAGTCTTTGATTTGGTCCGAGGATTTGAGGCCAGTTTAGACTCTCCATATAGTCATACTTCGGCACATAAACAGATGCATCTGAAATCAAGCTTTCATCTAAATTCTATGCCCTGCCACTGGTACGAAAACCATAAGATAATAGAATGACACTTGGCATAAGATTGGTACTTATTTGACATGATTATATAGTATTATTACAGCCGGATGATCATTCCTTAAAATTAATATTTCAAGAGTACTTATGCAAAAAATCACAGTAGAAAAATTATTAAATTTGGGGTGTTTAACATAAAACACAAAAATGGAGTGATGATCTGCTGTCTGTCCTTCTTCAGAAGAGTTTTCACTGTTTGTCAACAGAAGTGGTTCAGGCTTGGGAACAACTTTGTTGTGACTGGGTGTATATTTATTTTACAACTCACCCCAAATCAAAAGTTCATTGTCTTGAATAAAGTATCTTTTATCTTCCAGCAACTCCTGAGGCACACAGTGTCTACTTGGAAGAATCCGTCTCAATTTACTTGAGTATGAATAGTCAAACTCTCTGGATGAACACACAGACTTGGTGGTGCTGTTCACGTAAAACCTGTTTCCCATGTCTGGAGTTGTGAGTTACTTTGCATCACAAATGATTTTATTAGTTGTTCTGTATTTCATTAAAGTGTCTTTGTTAATTTAGAACAATAAGCAGTTGTAATTTTGTATACCTTTTATCTAGAAACAGTTAAACATTCCCCAACAGAGCAAGTCACTTGAAACAAATGAGAAATATGAACGACAAATTACTTAATACGGTGTGCATTTTTTCCCTTCTTGATATGTATGAAGTTTTGCTTAGATTCTCTCAGATGTGATGCCTGAGATCCTTATGACTGAACTTGACCCTCCTGTATCATGCTGACGTGGACAGTGTTCTTTATTCTAAGCATTTGGCTTCATGCTCTTTGGGCTGTCTAGAAAAGATGGCTTTTTCTTTCCCCTAATATGGGTTATTACCTGGATTGCTGAATAGATACCTTCGCTTACATGTCCTTGCCTCTATCCTGGAATGTCTCCACCTTCACATGGGAAGGATTTGTGTCTCCTCCATGCCTCCCATTCCGTCAGAGTTCTTTATATTCCAGTAGCTTACTTTGTATCTGCACTTGACCATGGATACCCTTTTTTGGTGAAAGACTAAATGGCAAGTTATTTTTTTAAAACCCAGTAGCTGAGATTATAAAACACAATATGAATTTCTACTATAATATCGAGTTAACAGAAAACATCACCAATAACATCAAGCTGATATTTGATAAATGCATTCTGCCTTAGTTATTGTTCTATTGCTGTGAAGGGACACTATGGCCAAGGTAACTTATAGAAGAAGTAGTTGGGGTGTGGTCATAGTTTTAGAGAGCGAGTCTATGATCATCATGGTGGGAAGCATGGCAGAAGGCAAAGCATGGGTGCTGGAGTAGTATCTGAGACCTTACATCTTATTTTGAAGTTGGAGAGAGAGACAGAGAGAGACAGAGAGAGAGAGACAGAGAGAGAGACAGAGAGAGAGACAGAGAGAGACAGAGACAGAGAGAGAGAGAGACAGAGACAGAGAGAGAGACAGAGAGAGACAGAGACAGAGAGAGAGAGAGAGACAGAGAGAGAGAGAGAGAGAGAGAGAGAGAGAGAGAGAGAGAGAGAGAGAGGACTAACTACAAATAGCATGGGCATTTGAAAACTCAAAGCCCACTCCCAGTGACACATCTCCTCTTTCAAGGTCATACCTCCTAGTCATTCCTGAAACAATTCCTCAATGCTGGGCACCAGGCAGTCAAGTCTATGAGGCAGAGAGGCCCATTCTCATTCAAACCACCATACATCTGATGATAAGATTCATTCTTCGGTATCAAATTAACACCCCAATAAAGTGAGTCCCACACTACTGGATCCTAGGTTTATATAAAGATATATTATTTACATAGTGTTCTGGCTAGGCTTTTTGTCAAGACGTAAACTAGAGTCTTCTGAGAGGAGGAGACCTCAATGGAGATAATGCCTCACATAAGACCAATATATAGGCATGTATATGGGCATTTTATTGATTAATGATTGATGTCAGAGGACCAGCCCACTGCAGGTTGGGCCACCCCTTGTACAGTTGGTCCTGGGGTGTATAAGAAACCAAACCATGGGCAGCAAGTTGGTAAGCAGCAGGTACGAGCTCTATGCCCTCTCCTTCAGTTTCTGCCTGCAAGTTCCGGTATCGACTTCTCTTCTTGATGGAATACAACTGTAAGCCACCAAAGTAAATCTTTTTTTCTCCTCGAGTTGCTTAGGGCAATAGTACTTTATTACAACCACAGAAATCCTAACACAAAACCCAATGCTAGGGTGTGGAATTTTGCTGTAACACACCTGACCATGTGTTGTTGGAGGATTATGGAAGGGGCTGGAAAAGCCATTGAGTGTTTAGAGCATAGGGAGGTATTGTAGAAATTTAGAAGACAGTACTGAGTACATATTATATTTATCTTTCTGGCTCTGGGTTATCTCACTCAATATGATGTTTTCAAGATCCATCCATTTGCCTGCAAATTACAAGATGTCGTTTTTTTTTTTTCTTCTATGTAGTACTCCATTGTGTAAATGTTTTCCTTATCCATTCTTCAGTCGAGGGGCATTTAGGTTGTTTCTAGGTTTTAGCTATGACAAGCAATGCTGCTATGAACATAGTTGAGCACATGTTCTTGTGGTATGATTGAACATCCTTTGGTTGTATACCCAAAAATAGTATTGCTGGGTCTTGAGAAAGGTTGTTTCCTAATTTTCTGAGAAATCACCATACTGATATCCAAAGGGGATGTACCAATTTGCATTCCCACCAGCAATGGAACAATGTTCTCCTTATCCCACATCCTTTCAAGCAATAAGTTGCCATCAGTGTTTTTTATCTTGGTCATTCTTACAGGTATAAGATGAAATCTCAGAATTGTTTCAATTTTCATTTCTCTGATCATTAAAAATGTTGAGCATTTCCTTAAATATCTTTCAGCCATTTTAGATATATTATTTACTCGCTCATAAGTGGCTTTTAGACATAAAGCAAAGAAAAAACAGCCTACAATTCAGAATCCCAGAGAGCCTAGACAACAAAGAGGACCCTAAGAGGGACATATTTGGATCTAATCTACATGGGAAGTAGAAAAAGACAAGATCTCCTGAGTAAATTGGGAGCATGGGGCTCATGGGAGAGGGTTGAAGGGGAAGGGAAAGGAAGGGAGGAGGAGCAGAGAAAAATATTAGCACAATAAAAACAATTTTTAAAAAAAAGATAGCACTGAGAGAAGTACAGACATGGAAGTTTGCTTGTAAAGTGTTGGGGGAAGCAAAGACATTATCAAGGTCAGTTATGTGACAGTTCGAATTAAAAACAAGCATTGCTTTGCTGTGACAACCAATAGTCATCAACTGCACCTGAGACATTAGCGTTACAAAGAGACCAGCATCATTGCAGGGGAAATCTCTGTATCTCCTCAGGTCAGCACAAGAACCTGTGATCCAGAGAGCGTCAGGGTTGCATCTCATGCAGGTCGAACTTGGTGCGTGTGTCTCCCAGGTGGCACTGGCTTTGGAGGCACAAAGGGGTCATGGAGAACACTCAGGCTTGGCACTGTGTAGCAGCACTGGAGTCCCTGAAGAAAGGCTGGGAGAAGCCACTAGTTAGGTCACAGCTACTGTTACCCCAGAAACCCCAGGACCGAAGGGGTCATGGGAAGAAGTTGATGTAACAGAGTCGGTGTCCCTGAAGAGAGCAGGAGAGGCTGTTAGTGAACGTGGGACTATGTTGATCTCCGCATAAAAATGGCAGATGTTCTCAACGGCAGCTAGGCTGGTGAATCCTTGTCAGGAGGTTTGGGGTTTACATTTTCCTCTGTCCTTCAGAGCGATCACTATAGCCGTGCTTCTTAAATAATGAGACTTGACATTTGCAATTACTCCCACGTCCATGGGCTGCAGAACGACTGTTGTGTGAATATTACTATTAACGACATTAATCTTAGTGTACATCTCTCTCCCAGAGCGCCTGGTAACCAGGTGTACCATCAACGACAGACAGTAATATTTTGAGAAGAATTTTTTGGTCCTCTCTGAGAAGTAAGTCTCAACAGGGAGCTTAAACCCCCTCAGCAAACCGTGTAGTAAACAGATGTGCTGTCATCCGGCTTTGTTGTTTCATTATAGATTGGAGGCGGAGGAGATTAGGCTAAATCTTAGGGGCCCTGGATTAGGAATGGTAAATGAGCAGAGGCTTCAATTTAAAGTTGCCAGCTTCATTAACCTCAGACAAGCCACACACCGACTCCCACAGTTGTAGAAGCTGATACTGCATCATCTGAGGATGCTAGTCTTAGTACCCAACAAAGCCGTCTTTGTTGCTTCTTCCCCTGCGGATGTATCCTCTGGAGGAAGTCACTAGAGTGGTACATACTTCAGCAGGGAGGACCTTATGCTCCATCTTCCAAGGATCCTGCCTGTGCAAAGTACTTGGAACTTTTCCTTCCAGATCTGTTTCTTTGTGTCTATGTATTCATTCATTCGTTCATTCATTCATATGTGATAGCATAAATTAAACTGATTATAACTAAAATGCTGATTATAACTAAAAAATAATTTGAATTACAAACTCAATCTTACTTTATTCATTTTGTAGCTAAAAATTCCACTCAATTGAGATTTAAGGAGGCTTTTCTTCCTTCTTTCCTTTCTTCCTTCCTTCCTTCCTTCCTTCCTTCCTTTCTTTTTCTTCCTGCCTCTCTGTCTCTCAGTCTCCTCCTCTTCCTCCTCCTTTTTTTCTGTCCTTCTTTGTTCTATCATAATACAAGATGTTCAAAGTTTACCTTTAGTCTGGGAATCAGCTGTTTCTCCAATGAAGAAAGCATATTATTGAACTCATAACAGTCTTAGGTAATTTGTTTTTCTGTTTTAATCCAAGACAATCATTTATTATCTATTCATTAAAATTTGGTTTTCAAGGCTCAGGGATTGTGATGGCTATTCTTGGTTGTCACCTACATCAGAAATAAAATCTCAAAAAAAAAAAAGGAGGGTATAACTGTGAGGGATTTTATTTATTTATTTATTTATTTATTTATTTATTTATTTATGCTTAATTTGAAATAGGAAGATCCACTTCTAGTCTGGATCTTGGGGTTATGAAGACATGCTTTTAATCCAGATCTTTCGAGCTGAGAAAAGACAAGCCTCTAATATGGATCTAGCATGGAAAGACGCACCTTTAACCTGGGCCACACCTGGACGTCTATGTAAGGACATGAAAGAAGGCAGCTTTTGCTCTTTTCCTGCTTGCCCTTGCCTTGCTAACAATCCATTCCTTCACTAGCATTAGCGCCTAATTCTTCAGGATTTTACTGGAGACCAGCTGAGACATATAGTCTGTGGACTGCACAGGTACTAGATTCTTAGACTTTCCATTAAGAGCCAACCATTGTTGAACTAGCTGGACCACAATCTGTGAATTATTCTATAAATCTTTTATATCTATCTATCTATCTATCTATCTATCTATCTATCTATCTATCTATCTATCTACCTCTCTATCTATGGAACACACACACACACACACACATATGGAACACTAAATGGGCTAAAATGGTTTTACTCATATATGAATATCAATGTATGTCAACAGCAAATTTGAGAGGAGTGGATACAGCAAGGAATGTACTGGGGGAGAAGGGAAAATAAACTAACTAGTATGCACATATAAGGATTTCTTTAAAGTAAAAAGAAAAAAACTTGTGTTTCTCACAGCTCAAGTTGACTCAACTGGATGACTCTCTTGGTCTCACACCAGGTAAATGTTACTTTTACTCTTCTGAGATCGGAATCTCCAAGATCTCTTTATTTGTATAGATGGTGCTTTGTCAAGGATCCCTGGATCTTAGGCACAACTCGGACTGGGAAGGCTTTGTTCTCCGTCCATGTGAACTCAGAATCCCAATCCCTCCTTGATTTCTTGTACCATCTCTAAATATTATCTCTGGCAAGATAAAGCTATTTCTTTTTTTTTTATTTTCCCTCCCAGCCTCCCATTTCCCTCCCCCTCCTCTCACCCTTCTCCCCCTCCTCCCTTCCTAGATATGGACGAAGGGGGGAGGACCTAGGACTTACCACAGGGCAGGGAACCCTGACTGCTCTTTGGACTAGAGAGGGAGGGGGAAAGGAGTGGGGGGAGGGGGAGAAGGGTGGGAGGAAAGCTATTTCTCAACTGATGGTCTAGAGCTAAGTAACAGAGTTAGGCTTAATTAAGCTCTCTTAGTAACTAAATCTAGAAGCAGTACTTCCCTTCTACCACATTCTGTGAGTTTAAAGTAACCAAGGGACTGGTGTCCATTCAAAAGAGCAACAAAGTAAACAATGGATTGAAGAAAGTTCATTGGGAAAATGTTTTTTTTTTTTTTTGGATACTAGCTATGACACAAGTTGTTTTGAAGATGCTATTTATTAGACAATGGTTGTCTTCACTAGTTAAATTTTATTCTGCTTATTTAGAGGTGTGTGTCTTAGTATTTTGGAAACATTATCTTTGCTGTGTTAATATTGTGTTATGTACTTATCTAAAATAGCCAAAACTGAGATAAACAGTCAGGAGAGTTTCAATTGTATAAAGCAACACATAATTCTTAAACTACTATATTTCAGTGGTTTTCATATATTAATGAATTGCTTTTCTTGTTTTTACTTAGAGTGCCACTAACACTTCATATTTTAGTCAAAATAGTGTAGTTTCCAAGGAGTGGTGTAAAACAATAAATCAGTTTCAAAGCATTCTTCAGAAGTTATAGGCATTTCCCAGCTAAAGACTTAAGAAGTGATGTCTAGTGGATGAGAATAAACTAGAAAGCACTTAATGCTAACATGTCAATTTGTGACAAAGAAATGCATTTTCACAAAGCTACAAGATAGATAGAAAAATGTCCAAGGACCACTTATTCTGCTATGTGAAATAAATTATCATTTTAAAATACTCCCCACAGAGATAGGATGTATGCTAGGTAATAGAGAGTTAAAATTTTAATATGCCCTGAACACATATAATTAAGTTTCAATGAAAGTGACTTTTTGTAAATAAATTTGTCAGGTAACCTATCAGTTTTGCAAAATGTTTCTTTTCTGTTGATTTTGTATTGACAATATTGGCTAAAACATTTCAAGCCACATGATAGATATCAATTGTAACACGATGCTCTTTCTTAAAAAAAAATCAAGCTATTTACAATCAGATGCCAAATAGGTAGTTTAATTATGTAAAGCTGTATATGTAAATGTCTCTGGTTTGATTATTTTACACAATTTTACTCTTTTCAATGAGATATGTGTTGTGGGATGATTTTAGTATACTACAAAGAAGAAAATCATTTTTGTACTAAGATGGACTGTTTCTAATGCTGACACTGGGGCCTTCTTATGAAGCAGTGTCAGACACCAAGGTGACTGTAGTGGTTTGAATAGGAATGGTCCCCACAGTCTCATGTGTTTGCATGTTTTGCCCAGTGGCCCTGTTGGGGGAGGGCTTTGAGGTCTCATATGCTCAAACTGTCCCCAGTGTGGCATACAGTCTCCTTCTGCGAGGTCTCGTATGTTCAACCCACTGTGGCATACAGTCTCTTTCTGCTACTGTGGATCAAGATGTAGAACTCTACTACCTCTCCAGCACCATGTCTGCTTGTATGCCATCATGTCCTGCCATGGTGACAATGGACTAAACCCCAGAAACTGTGAGGAAGCTGCAGTTAAATATTTTCCTTTATAAGAATTGCCATGGTCATGGTGTCTCTTCATAGCAATAAAAAACCTAACTATGACAATGATCTTCATTTCAAAGTGGTGAGATTTCCTTAAACTTTCAACTGCTAGATGGATATTTTTAGTGATGAATATCAAAATATAATGGGAAAGATTAAAAAGAAATGTGAATAAGGTGGGGTCGTGTCTCTTCTAGATTCTCATAATAAAATGCAAAAGCAATAAATTGAGGAGGGAATTGTTAATCAAAAAAGAAACAGAACCAATGATTTGAAAGCAATGCTTGTTTAACCAGATTTTCCCAGTAACAGGGCCAAGGGATATGGGAGCAATGTTTTTCGGAAAAGGTCAGTCATGCAATTTATGGATCCAAGAAGTTGTTCCCTTAAGAAACACTGCTGCCATGGATCAGGAGGGATGTGGCAGAGAATATACTAAGTGAAGACAGCACCGGTGCTTATCCAGACACAAACTTGGCAGCCCCCGAAATTGGAGGTTACCACCGAGAGAGAGCATGGGATTCTCAGTGTGTCATCAGACGAACCACACACTTGGGCTAGGAGAGGGTACATTTCAGATGACCACGTGGAGACGCCCAGGGCAGATATCTGCATAATAACGAAGAGTGGAGTTATCTCCACAAAAACCCGAGGCCCAAGAACTGATGTCTATCACCAAAAACAGGAGAGCAAGCTTGGGCTCCACAGCATCTTCGTTCAACACTTAGCTCCCCATGAACTGTAAGGGAATAATTGTTTTAAGCCAACTGGTTTGTGGTCAATTGTTATGAAAGCCCTAAGAAGTGAACGTGCTAAGTCTAGTGACTGTGACCAGTGCTACCTGCTTTAGAGAAGCTGATGTTGATCTGGGAGGTATTTTTGGAATGACCAAACCAATGGACATCAAGTAGGTAGCTGAACTACCTTCTCACAGCACAACATTAAAGAGAGCCAGAATCTGGAGGCCACTTGAAATTATTTCATCAGTATTGTGTATGATGATGACCATTGTGAGAAACAAACTTTGCATTTTACTCTTTCTCAAAATTTAGGTTCCCCAAAATAAGTCTGACCGCATATGGCGTGTCTCTCCTACTTTATTCTTTTCTGTCACAATATGGCTGACCATGAATAGCCCAATTAATTTTAAGACTCAACCGCAGAAATTTTTGTGCATGGAAAGCAAGGCTTTAGAACCCTTCCTCACAACATTATTGGTGTCCAATGTAGCATTTTATTAAATTATGCTTCTTTCATGGGTTTATTTAATATTCTAGGCTTTCATTGAAAAAAATGAATACTATTTATCAAAATGGCATGCTATGCACAATGCCTTTCATGAATAATTTGACACGTGCCGATGATTTTCTTATTTGTTATATAAAGATAACATGAGATTTCTTCATCTGTCTATTTGTGGATGAATTTTACCATTTCATTATGATAAAATAGATAAGACAGAGGTAACCAATGCTCTATTGATGCTGCACATGTTTGGCCAACACCTAGGTCTTGTTCATCAGAGCTGGCGGGAAAATCCACTGAAGTCAGGAAGGATTTTCCCAGGCTTCTAGACAGCAATGATTGCTGATGGCAGGACACCGGTAGCGATCTACTCATTAACTATGGGTGTTACCATGGACACCGTACAGTACAGCAAATCATGAGTGGGAAAAAAGAAAATGACATAAGCCAAGAATAGTTTCTCTGCATATAGGATGCATTTAAGAATTCCACTGTCTTAGGATTTTCTTACTGGGGTTTCCCTTTGTTTTAGACAAAGAAACCCAGTTCTGCTGAAGTGAAGCTAACAGGGTCTCATAATGGAAGTAAAAATGGAAAGGTGTTGATCTGAATTCTACTAATAGCTATTTCTGTTCTAGTTTGTTTTTGACAATTGCTTTTGATCACTTTGTGAACCCATTTAATACTATCAAGAAAAATTAAAAAAAATAGATGGGTTGTCCTTCAGACTAAGCTATGTCACAGCCTTTTGATGCTATAGGTAACATAAGCTATGGTGGTCAGTGGAAATACAAAATCCACAACCCAGCTCTTAAATAAATTGTTTCAAATGCAAATGATTACTTGTACCAACTTTCAAATGTTCCCTCATTCAGGCATCTATATGTTTACTTATTTCATGGATCAATTATGATATGAAGAGATAAGAAAATTATCATGCAAATGTTTGTATGTCATAATTATTATATATTTCTGTCATATTTGGAGACACTGACAGGGAAATTTTCACATTATTTTTACCAATATATGTATTAAGAGGTAAGATATGTTCGTGGTGCAGTAAAAAGAAGTTACAATACCAGTAAACAAAACATGTTATCACACAGGCTGTATCAAAACGAATGAGGTAGTTAGGCATGTGGGTATGTGTGTGCTATGTACTGGTTTATGTGAGATTCTGGGAAATGATGAAGTAGTATCTGTAATACTTCTCTCTTTTATCAGCAGATCTTGAAATGCACAGAACAGTGCAATAGAAAAGATGCTGAGTCTAAACTGGAGCTGATGTAAAGCTTCAGAATCTATTAGCACAAACCAAAGATTCACAAGAATAGAATGAAAGTAAAAAAACAATTCCCATGAGCCTGTATCTTTCTGCTGCAGGCCTTGGTCATGACAGTTACCTCTTGAAGCCACTGTCCTGGTGGGGCAGCTAAGCCCGTGCTTAGTGGTGGCTAGGAGTCAGAAGAGCTAGAGAGAGGTCCAAGGCAAGTTGGAAGAACATCAGAGCTAGCTGCATCTTCATACAGAGAAAGTGGGTTAGCAGAGAAGCAACAAGTTTAAACTGAACACGCTGGTTTCCTTTGTTGTTTTGTTTTTCTACAATGAGGGAATTAATTTAGTGACAAGAAATTCTTGGAAAATAAATACAAGCATTGTTCTTTTTCTTTGTTTTCGTCTTGTTTTGTTTTACTACATTTTGAGGTTGGAGGCTGAATGTGTGCCTCAGAGGGACGTCTGAAGATCACCAGTTGCGGTGGCGCGCGCCTTTAATCCCAGCACTCGGGAGGCAGAGGCAGGAGGATCTCTGTGAGTTCGAGACCAGCCTGGTCTACAAGAGCTAGTTCCAGGACAGGCTCCAAAACCACAGAGAAACCCTGTCTCGAAAAAAACCAAAAAAAATAAATAAATAAAAATAAAAGATCACCAGTTGCCTCAAACGACCCTTGCACCTCAGCTGGTTAACGACTGCTCCTTGGGAGCAGAGCATGGGGACAGCAAAGGCAAACAACAGCATTCATTCCTATCAGGCATTGTCCTTCCAACTACAGGTCATAGAAGTACCGCATGTGTCCATTCTTGTGTCTCAGCTGCCTTTTCTAAACACATTTAAATTATCTTCATCTTGGCATTCTGGTACCCACTTCTGTAACCTCAGTACTCATGAGGCTGAGGTAGCAGGATCGTGAGTTGGGATTAATCTTGTTTACATAGTGTGACCTTAGCTTTTGATGGAGGAAGGACATTGGCTAATAAAGGAACTGCCTTGGCCCATTTCATTGGTTAGAAGATAGGTGGGAGGAGTAAACAGAACAAAACGCTGAGAGGAAGAGGAAGTGAGGTCAGACTCGACAGCTCTCCTCTCGGGAGCAGACGCCTCAGCAGAGATGCCATGCCCCGATCCCGGCCAGACACACGCAATGAAGCTCTGACCTAGAATCTTCCCGGTAAGACCGGTGCTCACAGATTATTAGAGATGGGTTGATCGGTATATCAGAATTAGCCAGTAAGGGCTAGAGCTAAGGGCCAAGCAGTGATTTAAAGAATACAGTGTCAGTGTAATTATTTCGGGTAAAGCTAGCCCGGCAGGCGGCTGGGGTGTTGGGGACGCAACCCCGCCGCCGCTCCCTTATTACAACAAGCTTTAAACTTTTTTCTCTGTATTCTTTAAGCCCTTCACAAATTTCAGTGATAGTAATCAAGCCGGAGACATTTGCTCCGCAGCAGGTTTAACTATGGCCTCATCTCATCCTCATAAGCTTCCAATGCGGCAGTCTGTTAATAGCCTAAGTCTAAAGAAGAGAAAAACACCTATGGGGAGCTTAATAAACATACACGATGCTACAGTGATAAACCACAGGCCAAGCAGGAGTGAGGGTCTGGCTAACTGGCATTGAGTTTATGCCCTGAATCCCTAGATTCTCGAACCCACAGGTTAACCATTTGTGTTTCATATAAAAACTCATCACATCTTTTTATGTCTGAAAATTTCATACATGTTCACGATGTGTCTTAATCAGACCCCTCCCATTTCCCTCTGACTCTGGGTACCCCACCAGACATCTCCTTCATAACTTCATGCACCTTTTAAAATGACCCACTGAGTTCAATTAGTGCCACCCATATGCACAGCTATGGAAACATCACTAGGGCATGGGCAGTCATCCAGAGCCCCAAGACAAGCAACAGTGACTGACCCAGAGAAGCCCTCAACTCATGACTCCTCAGGTAGAGGTGGGGCCTTGAGAAACCTCCATGCTCCATGCTGCAATTTCTAGCATGTTTGATCTGTGCAGGTAACCATACTGCTGAGTTCATGAGTACAGAGGACACTGTTCCACATCACCCAGTGCTGTCTTTACAAGCATGCACCTCCATGTCTGCTGTGTGTGTGCATGTGTGGTGTGTGTGTGTGGTGTGTGTATGTGTGTATGGTGTGTGGATGTGTGCGTATATATGTGTGTATTGTGTCTTGTGTGTGTATGTGTGTTGTGTGTGTGGATGTGTGCGTATGTATGTGTGTATTGTGTGTGTATGTGTGGTGTGTTTATGTGTGTGGTGTGTGTATGTGTGGTGTGTTCATGTGTGTATGGTGTGTGGATGTGTGCGTATATATGTGTGTGTTATGTCTTGTGTGTGTATGTGTGGTGTGTGTGGTGTGTGTACTGTGTGTATGTGTGGTGTGTGTACTGTGTGTATGTGTGGTGTGTTCATGTGTGTATGTGTGTATGGTATGTGGATGTGTGCGTATGTATGTGTGTGTTGTGTGTGTACTGTGGGTATGTGTGGTGTGTGTAAGTGTGGTGTGTATGGTGTGTGTATGTGTGTGTATGTGTGTGGTGTGTGTAGGTGTGGTATGTGTATGTGTGTGTGTGGTATGTGTGTATGTGTGGTGTGTGTATATGTGTGGTGTGTGTATATGGGTGGTGTGTGTGAGGTGTGTTTATGTGTGGTGTGTGTGTGTATGTGTGTGTGGTGTGTGTATGTGTGGTGTGTGTGTAGGGTTAAAGCAGGTCCTCATATTTGTGTGCCAAGCACTTTTATCTCCCCAGCCACCTAAAAGTATTTCCAAGTTGTGACATGGTTCTAACTGCTTTAAATTCTATAACTGACTCTTAATTTTGAAGTTCTTCCTATTGACCTTGCAATGTCCTTTGTAGATAGTAGTAGATCCTTGTTGATATTTTAAAAAATTCTCATAGAATATAAGGGCATATTGTCTCAGTCTGGTATGGGAACTGTATAAAGAGACAGTGTGTTCATCAGAGTGGTCAAGACAATATCCCGTCAACTCCAATCATAAAGCAAAATCACAATGTTTGCTGTATTAAGGTTAATGTTAGCCCTGTATCTGTCACAGTAGAGGACAGGCGGCTAACACAGAATGAAGCAGGTTGGTACAATACACACCTGTATGTCACCAGGGCTCCACTTGCTTCGCTTCCATGCTGAATAGTGTTCCACGAGCCTCTGCCACAAACCAAGATGCTTGGATTCTACAATGGTGAGTTACATGGGTCTTCTTTCTTCATAAATTATCTAGCCTCAGACATTTTATTCTAAGAACAGAAATGACTATGATAGGGTCCCTGCCCAAATTCATACTGGAGGTGTCAGGGTGGGAAGTAAGTTATTTCAAATATTGAGCCTCGGAGGAAAGCTAAATCATTTTAAGGTATGAATCCAAGGAAATGTGTGCCATTGTTCATGAAGAATGAGAAGACACTGCGTTGTGGCATCATACATATACAAGAAGGGGCACTTGCAAGGGAAGAAAGGCAATCATAAAAAGAGATTAAAGAAAACAGATCAGTCCCCCAAGTTGCTTAGATTCAACCAAATGGGATTTATTCTAAAGGAAGTGATCATCAGGGTCAAAAGCTGTATTAAAATCAAGTGAAATAATGACCCAATAGTGTCCATGAAAAAAGCCATGTATAGGTTGTTTATAGTGTTAAAGTGTGTCATTAGATCCCTCTGGGTAAAAATCAGCTTAAATCGCTTTTCTTTAGTGACAGAAATGGAAATGAAAAAGTGAAATCAGGACCTGTTCAAGGAGTTGGATGGTAACTGGGAAGGGCACAAAGGGGCTTGTGTGGGAAGGGCTGTTTGCTATTTTTAGAGACGCTGGAGCGTGTTTAGAAGCTATTTCCAAGAAGGCACAGCCAGGGTTCTTACAGGGGGCACTTCAAAGGTTAGGCTCAAAGGTTTGATTTGAGATATTTGTTATGCCACAGTAAAAAGTGATGCTTTCTGCTCATTTACCAAACCAACTCATCTGGGAGTCGCAATACGTACATGCTGACAACTGACATGTTGAGAAAACAGGAATATTTTGTGTCTCAATTTCTCCTGGGTAGCACCATTGCCCAAATTAAAAGACTCAGCTATGATCTATGTTAAACACAGAGACTATAGAAGAGGCTCCCTGTTGACTTGAGCTCATTGGCTCTGAGGCTGTTCCATGATTATCAAACATCTGCTTGGCTAAGGCTGGCCATCACCATTAGAGCATGCGCACGCCACACACACACACACACACACACACACACACACACACACACACACACACGCACGCACGCAAAGGAATGGGCAGGACTCCTGAATGTGGCTGGACCGGATGTTACTGTTCCTTCAAGTGAGAAGTACAGAGGGATTAATCCCAGGGCATCTCTAAAGCAGCCATCTCAGGGCAGCAAAGCATGGCATTATTATTATTATTATTATTAATGTTGATGGATTATAATAGATTTTACTTTCTTATACTCAGCGCCTGGAATCTATCCTTCATTTTCATTTCTCTAATAACTTATAAACTAGATATAGGCCTTGAAATTACTTTTAGATAACACCTAATGTTCCTTTTCACATTTTAAATGCAACATATGCTCATTATAGTAATTTTATGCTAACTAGATATTGAGACAAATATTAAAATGTCACTCATTTAAAATACTTATAGATTAACATTGTTTTATGTATAATTACAATATACAGTAACAAGTATATAATAACATATATATTAAATTATTGTGTTCCATAACAAGTATTTACAAATAAAATATTCAGAAATATGAGCATTACATTATAAATGCTGTTGTTCTTTCAGATACTCAAGAGTGTTTTAAATAATTCACTGAGTGCTTTTGTTTTCCCAGTTAGGATAGGTCGATCTATACTAAGGCAACCATTAAACTAGGTACCTTACAGAATTAATTTTCATCAGGGTCTCACCATTTAAACTCCCACCATCAGCATAAGAAACCAGTGATCTCAGTCGCTCACTTTTTAATTGTTAATTTGAGGTTATCTCTGTATTTTTAAAATCATTGCTAATTTGAATATGACAATAAGTTTTAATTTACGCTTCTTTATTTAGAACAATCTATGAATGTGTGCTGGCAGCCTCTGTCCCTGTGCTGTCTTATATGACATCCCTGGGCGGTTCCAGAAAAGTTCTGTAAGTATCGCTTTCTTTTTCTATGAATTGACTGTGTATTTTGCTCCTTATTTAATCATTTACTAATTTTTAAATTGTTCATTCTCCAGTATACGTATTTTTTCTAGTAATATCACAAAATCATTTGTATCTCATATGTGTAAGCCTCTCTTCCCTGGGAACTTAAGCTAAAGCAATTAGGTTTTTTGCTTTCTCTCAAAAACATGAGTGATTAAACAAAGGGAGTTTAGCAGTGAGGGAGCGGGGAGTAGATTTCATTTGGTGCCTTGCTTCATCATAACAGGTACGATTTATACCCAGTATGGGGTGCGGAGTGAGAAGCAGTTCTGAGCAGTGAGACACGATAGGGAAGCCAGACAGTGACTCCAGTCTCTGTAAATAAGCCACAGTTTGTCTTCGTTATGAAATTTGGGGCTGTCAAGCACAAAGCATACATATTCAAAGATGGTAAGCGGTGGTTAGATTGTAGCTCACCTTGAAGGAGAAATTAGCTTTACATAAAGGGAAAAGAAGAGAGAAAAAGATCCAAGGGAAGATACATGAAGAACGAAGTCAGAGAGCTTGTAATGTATGTGCTAAAATTTTTGCAGGGGTATTTGGATGTGTATATATGGTACTATATACTGGGAAAGGCACTATGACACATTTTTTTTTGTCTTCAGATTAAACAATTAGAAAATTTGCCTGGTTGTGTTTGTTTGTTTTCCATTACTATAGAAAAATATTTAAAGCTCGGGAATATTTAATCAAGAAGTTTATTTAGCTCACAGTGTTGGAGGCTAAAAGTCTAAGGCGGCCTCAACAATAAGGTCTCTGACTAGACTCCCTTGATCAGGTTACATGAACACAGTTGTCATCCGAGGAGCACACGCTGGCAAAAAGACACCATGTGGTAAGGCAGAAAGTCAGGGAAGGGGGGAGGAAGTCTGTTCTTTCTATAACAACCCTTTCAGCAGAACTAACTTACTGTCCTGAGACACTGAAGGTGACACTCCCGTGTCAAATGACTTCATGAACTCACCAAGGAGAGCCGTGCCAACAGTGCCATATCAAAGAGAAGTTTTCAGGACATGGTCCTGGGTGGGATATACTCCCAAGACCAAAACATTAGCACTGATCTGTTGTGAAACATGCAACCTAATTAGGCTTTGTGGCAAAGTGAATACTTATTGTATCTTGTAAGACTCAGAAAAGAATTCACAGACTGTGGGAAAGACTAGTTTTCTCATCAGAGAGCTAACTGAAAGGAGAACACTGACTAGCTGAAGAGAAGTGTGTAGGTGGTGTCCTTGAAACTGAGGAAACAATAAAGGTAAAAACACATGGGCAGGAAATAACATGGTGTGTGTGTGTGTCCCTCTGCTATGTAACCATGTCACCACAGATACATTAGCTTAAATAAAACACTCTTCATGTCTTGGCTCACAGTTTGGGTGGCTCACCGGAACTCTCTGCTTCAGGGTTTTCATCTTAGAGGCCATCAAATAGTAGACATCATCAGAAACTTGACTCAGGGCAAGTGTATTTCCAAGCTTACCCTGGCTGGGACAGAATCCACTCATTGACTGCTACCTGCTCAGATTCCCCATGGCCAGAAGACTTTACAGATCTTGTCATGGGTATTTCTGTAACACTTCTATCAAGCCATCAAGGGAGAATGTTTTTCTGATGGATGTCCTATCCCTACAGAATGTAATTATATACATGGAGTCACATCCTGGTATCATGTGAACTTGGATACTTGTTTTATAGCTGTAGCGTTCATCTGTATATATGAGAAAGTTCTGAGATGGACAGGAAGTGGCCACATGAGATAAATGATAAAAGACATTTAACTTTTTAAACATAAAGTGATAGCCTGAAAAGATACTGATATATTTTATGTCAACTTATAGTACACATATCAATAAAGTAGAGTGATTTGTTTTTATTTGTGCTTTAGATAGCTTATTCTAGTAGTAGTAGATGGATGAATTTCACAACTGTAAGGTTAGTTAGGAAATCATTTTAGTTTATATTAAAACAACATGAGTCAAGTCCCTTAATGGTAGTAAGATCATTGAGAATAAACAGACATTGTTGGCATACAGACCAGCAAGTAGATACTGCTTTGGTGTTTATCAACTGATATTCATAATTTCCTCAAAAATACTTGTCAAGGGGGCTGGAGAGATGGCTCAGTGGTTAAGAGCATTGCCTGCTCTTCCAAAGGTCCTGAGTTCAGTTCCTAGCAACCACATGGTGGCTCACAACCATCTGTAATGAGGTCTGGCGCCCTCTTCTGGCCTTCAGGCATACAGACAGAATATTGTATACTAAATAAATAAATAAATATTAAAAAAATACTTGTCAAGATACTTTACCAATGTTGTGGTCTTAGAAGAAACAGTGATACCTTCAAATGTATTGGAAACAACTCCTCTAATTTCAATCACTAGAGAAACTTCTAGACAGTGTGAACTGCCATTCTTACAAAGATGGAAAGTCAGCCACAGTTTGTGGATAGGAACTGTGGTAGTATGCTAAAGTTAGTGTTCACTGGCATAAAGGTTACTAGAAAAATGACAGATGAATCAAAAGAATATCTGGACATTGCAAGACAATGTACATTGTTTATAGTTGTGAGATGCTGCTGGTGCTGGTGGTGAGAGGGAAAAGAAACACCTCTGTAAAGAAGAAATAAAAGCAGGTCATGACTAAACACATGCAGAAGATTTAACAAATAGAAGTGTTTTTTAAAAAAAAGTTAAAGGAACATACATTCATTTCTACTGTTTTTATCAATGTACTTCCAAAAAGTCAATTGGGAGTCCAAAATGGTTCATGGGATGTATAAACAAGGTGAAGTCAAAATCAGAGCAAGGGTCAGGAAGCAGTCCCCAACGACAGAGCAAGGTTGGGCCAAAACCTTTGTGGGTTTGTTGTTGTTTTACTAGGTGGCTTCTTCAAAAAATTTGCTCAAAATATACTGGTTTTTCAATAGAGAAAAATGAAAAGGAACACACCCAAAGTTCTAATTGTTATCAAAATATTTCCCTGTATTTTCTCAAATTAAAAAACATGGTCATTAAAATATAATTAGGATGTTTACATATCCAGTAGGGGGAAGCTCAGCTTCCTGCTGACCAATCTTCCTTTTGAGATCAGCTGTAATTGCTGGAGATGAAAACCAAATGTCAGCCAGGCAGCGAGGGCTTGAGATGCTAAAACCCTACAGGCACCAGCTTTTAACCTGGTCATTTGTCAAATCACACAGGGAAGCTAAAAACTGAGTGCTGATCCCACAATTGTATTGTCCTGATATACTAAGACTGAAGTACAGGAGATAAAAAGGAGTTTTTGCTCCCCATACTTTCCTCCAAATCCAGTTCTGTTGTTTGCCCTTCAGTTCTGTAGCAGAGCATCTGCCATGGCCTTCCCCCTCTCTCTGCTCATCTCCAGCAGATCACACAGATCTTCTCCTTCAACCTTTCTCCTGATGCATCCCTTTGTCTTAACCCCCAAGTTCAGCAGGAATTACTGGGAACTCCTAGTCAAATCTGCCAGAGAAGCAGGTAAATCACCAACTTCAGATCATAACCTTACCTCCTTTCCTTCAAATCCAGTCCCCCACCTCGTTCCCAGCTTACTGTGACCTCCCCTTACTCTCTGCTTCCATTCCCGGGGGGAATAAGCAGATCCTGGTGGAACACCCTGCTTTTCTACCTCCTATTTACTCCCTCAATTCTCCCCTTCTAGCCTATCCCCATGCTCAAGTGTT
Source organism: Microtus pennsylvanicus (assembly GCF_037038515.1). Classification (NCBI taxonomy): domain Eukaryota; kingdom Metazoa; phylum Chordata; class Mammalia; order Rodentia; family Cricetidae; genus Microtus; species Microtus pennsylvanicus. The sequence continues at coordinate 18,287,305 of NC_134600.1, read as the reverse complement.
AGCTTCCAATACCAAGAAACACATTGTACCTGGAAACCCCAGTGTCCAAACCTAGTAGGAATCCAGAAGCATTCACTACCAGACAACATACAGTTTTCATACTCTCCTAAGGGCCAGAGAGAGCAACATAAACCAAAGAACAAACACCCATGCAACAAAGATAAGACCAGCTATCATCAACTAGAATTACAATCATTGCAAACACAGATGCCTGGACACCGGTGAAAAACCACAATCAAAAGCAATCAGGACAATAAATATGCCCACACTACAGCCCAGCAACCCTACTGCAGTAGGTCCTAAGAAATGCAGCATAGCTGAAGCACAAGACAAAGATCTTAAAATAGCCTTTATGAGGGAATAAGTCCCTTAAAGGAATTTATGAAAACACAAAGAGAGGGTAGAAGGAAATGAACAAAATATTAAAAGACCTGAAAGTGGAAATAGAATCAATAAAGAAAACTCAAACTAGAGAAATCTGGACATCAAGATTTGGAATTCAAACAGGAACGTCAGAGACAAGCCTCATCAACAGAATGCAAGAGATGGAAGAGAATCTTGGGCATTGAAGACAAAATAGAAGAAATAGAGACTTCAGTTAAAGAAAATGTTCAATCTAAAAAACCCTAGGCACAAAACATTTTGGAAGTTTGTGAAGCTATGAAAAGGACAAATCTAAGAATAACAGGACCAGAGGAAGGAGAAGAAACCCAGGTAAAAGGCGCAGAAAATATTTTCAACAACATCTTAGAAGAAAATTTCCCCAAGCTAAAGAAGTAGATGCCTATTGAGGAACAAGAAGCAGACAGAACACCAAATAGACTGGACCAGAAAACGAATTGTTCTCAGCATATAATAATTAAAACACTAAATGAACAGGATAAAGAAATAATATTAAATGCCAAGTAAAATTTAAAGGCAGACATATTAAAATAACACATGAATTCTCAATGAAAATCCTAGAAGTCAGAAGGGCCTGAATAGTGTAGGCTCATTAAATATAGATTTTTAAGGGAAGGAACTTGGTAAATATTATATGGATGTACCAAGAAACCAAAACCAAACCAAAACAAAACCTATAAGAAGGGCAAGTGGAAGCTACAGCATTCAAAATATAAAAGTAAGGAAATCACCAAAATAAAATACAGTTGAAGAAAGAATTAACAGAATAGAAAATGGGTCAGAATACCATGCCCAAACAGAAGCTTCTAAAGAGAAAAGAAATTTAAACCATTTTTGAGATCCATAACTCTAATGCTCAGTAGCTGAATTCCACAAAGGAGAGGAGAGACTAAAACAGGAGCATGTGTTATCAGACAAGGGAAGGCAGTTTGCAAACTGATAAGTTATCAACGGCATGCCATGGAGCTGACATGCACCTCGAGCCCCATGAAACAAGGAAAATTGTAAGAAAGTATGTCCCAATAACATGGTGGAAAACCAAAGGCAAAGGAAACTCTGAAAGACAGGAAGACTAAACCACCTTGCTTTCACGGCCCCTGAATAAGTCAAAGACTGGCTTCTCAACTAAAATAAAAGAGAATAAACAATAATTAAATTATATTTTCAAATGCTGAAAGTATGTAGCTTGCTGGCTTAAGACTGACCTAGCAAAATTATTAATAGGGAAAGATAGAAAAGACATTTTTAGACAAAGGAGAAGCAAAAAAAATTGTCATTAACTTGTCTGTGTAAAAGGAAATAAAATAGAAAGAATAATGAAGACAGAATAAAAACGCTCCAGGTGGAAGTATGAAAACCTAGGAAGCAAGAACAGGAAGTCCAAACAAGTTTATAAACGGAAATCAAAGCCAACTGTACATTTACAAAAGCACCCCCTCACCCTTCAAACTCCCATTTTAACACCTTCATATGGTGCCGTTGGATTAAACGTCAAAAGAAATAAACTTCCTGAAGGACACTGGAATCAACCATGATAAAGAATTCTGCAACTGTAAGAGACAAGTCTCGTACACCCTACTAGTTTGCAACTAGATTTATCCAAAGTACAGCATGAAATTAGCAAAGCAAGGCTACATAGGAGCAGAAACTAAAGATGCAAAACTCAGCAAACTAGTAAGATAGAGAAAAGAAAGGAATGGAGAGAAAAATGAAGTTCCTCCTCAAAGTCGATTCCACACAACCTTTAGACGTGGAGAACTGAAAATCTGTGTGAGCCATCAGGGAATTGACATATATCCACATCAGGACAGTAGAAAATACTGACAATATGGAATAGTGAGTGGAAAAGTTGGTACACAGAGATACTTAAGCTTGTTTAGTGGCTCGTATTGACACGCCACACTCCTGGGAGGTACTAAGCAAGAAGACGAGAAATTCAAAGTTAGTCTGGCCTGCCTAGATATGACTGTTTAGAAAAAAAAAGCTGGAGTTAGCCAATAGGTAAACAATTATACTGTTTATAAGCGAGTATAATATAGAATCTGCATTGAAAATATCCTGTGAGTTCTACAAACTGTTTAAAAATATTTTCAGTATGAGAAACAAAGAGACATGTTGATTAATTTAAACTTAACCTCAGACATTTTATCTTTCAAGAAAATTGTTTTCTAGCAGTCCTTGCTTTTCAAATATGCAGCATCAATCTTCCTGGGAAAATTTCTCACCCACTCACTTTAAGATCACTCTCTAGGCAACAACTCGAGTAATTGCTTTAGGCTATCATTTTGTAATAGTTAAGGCTGTGAAAAGAGAGCAACATTTAAAACAGATGCAAAATAATTTTTACATCTGTAGGCTTTATATATATATACATATATATATGTATATATATACTGTATGCTTTATACATATATAAAGAATCTACTCATGCATGATTCTTACATTTAAAGCAATATACCTCATTAGCTTCTCCAAATACAATGAATTTGATGCAATTAATATAATTTTTTAATATACTAAGAACTTGGAACTGTCAGATTTGGGGGCCTTGCTTAAAGATTCAGGACACAGATTTCTGACAGTTTGTCTTCAGAATACATGTTTTTTTCCTGTAGTTGTTTGTTTGTTTGCTTTTAACTCTTTGGCTCTTTGTTTTTTGGGGGACCTGCCACCCACCTCCCAAATAAATAGAGTCTTATTCTTATTCATAAGTGCCTGGCCTTAGCATGTCTTATTTCTAGCCAGCTTTTCTTTGCTTAAATTATCCTGTCTACCTTTTGACTCTTTACCTTCCTTTATTTCTGTATATCTTTTCTTTAGTTCTTACTCAGTGGCTTGCTGTGTAACTTAATGACTGTCCCCTGGAGTTCTCCTGTTCTTCTCTTGTTCCTTGATCTTCTCTTCCCAGACTTTTCCTCCTCTTTATTCTCTCTACCTGCCAACCCCGCCTATCCTTTCTCCTGCCTAGCTATTGGCTTTTTCAGCTCTTTATTACACCAAGCAGGTGTTTTAGATAGGAAAAGTAACACACCTTCACAGAGTTAAACAAACGCAACATAAAAGAATGCAACACATCTTTGCATCATTACACAAATGTTCCACAGCATAAACAAATGTAGCACATTTTCAACTAATATTCCACAATATTTTACACTAGGTATGACTGCACTTCAGGAAAGAGTTCATTCATAATTTTATAGATTCAATATAAAATTGAAGTTATCCAACAATGAACATTTTTTGTTTGGTGTTTGTTTGTTTGTTTGAGACAGGGTTTCTCTGTGTAACAGCCCAGGCTGTCCTGCAACTGGCTTTGTAGACTGGCCTGGCCATGAACTCACCGAGATTCACCTGCCTCTGCCTCCAGAGTGCTCGGATTAAAGATGTAACGAGCATTTCAACTGCTCTCTTTGCAATACATAAAGTTGTAAGACAAGAAAGCAAAACGTGAAAGCGATACATTATTATAGGAGTTTTTAGACCTATAATAGGTTAATGTTTACTAAAGAAATATCCGATATCTTTGGTACATTAATAAATAAATAAGAACGTACCTGAGGTCTAGAGAGAACATCCTTGCTACTCTTTTAGAGAAGCGGAGTTCAGCTCCTAGCACCCACACGTCAGCTTGTAACTGTCTTTTAAGTCCAGTTTCAGGGCATCTGGGTCCCTCTTCTGGCTTCTGCAGGTACCAGGCATGGAATGGCATACAAATATACATTCAGGAAAACACACACACACACACATAATTTAAAAATAAATAGATCTTTAAAAAAAGAATATAACAGAGAATAAGGCAGCTGACTGAACAAGGGACATGTATGTATTAAAATGAGCAGAAAGCAAAACGCCTGAGTGCGAGGAATCCGTTCCTTTGAGATGAGATGTGAGAATGTGGCTGAAGAATTCCTACTGTTTGGATGGCTGTCCAGGAACTTCTGTGAGGCTTCTGATGGACAGAAAACCTATCCTATAATACTGTATTGAACAGTATTGTGTTTCTTGATCTTTTGGTTGGTTGTTTGTTTTCTTCTTTCCTTTTTAAGAGAGAGAGCATAAATTGGATGGGTAGGGAGGATCTGAGTGAAATGGGGGAGGGGAAGGCACAATCAGAATTGAATTATATGAAAAAAATGTTTTCAAACTACATGAAATATGACCACAGGGGTCTGTAAATCTGATGCCCACCTGCACCTCCGGTCGCAAGCTCCGTATTCTCCCAGACTTCTTTATAGCCTTGTCCTGCCCACACCTGCCAAGCTGTATGAATCCAACTCCCATACTCCCCATGGTACTCACTGATGCTCCACCTTCTCCCTGTCACACCCTTGGCCACCTCACTGTATTTCCATTCTTTTAATAATTATTTTATTATTTTATGTGTATGAATTTTTGCTTGCTTATACGTCTGTGCACCACAGGCTTTCAAAGCTTACAGAGGCCGGAAACAGGTGATGGACCCTCTGGAACTGGAGTTACGCATGTCTTTGAGACACATGTAAATGCGTGGACTAGCAGCCTGAAGAGTGAGGAAGAGCTTGCAGGGCTCTTCGCCACAGAGACTTTCACTAGCCCCCCTCACTCTTTTTTACATTATTGGCTTCTCAGGTCCGGCCTCAGTTCAGGTCTTCAAAGACAGGACTCTGCTGTTAAAAAATAGCGTTGTGTAGTTAGGCCCTGATCACTGACAATTCACAAATTTAGTGAAAAGACTTGTTATAATTTATGGCTATGAAACGACGCTGCTTTGGATGTTAGAAGAGATTCTATAATAGAACATAATGGAGACAGATAGCATCTTTCAGACATTAAAGCAATTTCAGAAGTACTTGTATTTTGGGAACTTCGTCTTCTTGTCTGAATAATTGTTAATAGTATAAAAAAGAAATGTGAACCAACCATGGTGTTTTCCATAATGACTCATAATGACATCTGTTGAATGAACTAATTAAGCATTCAGCAACTTCATCTCCATATGTCTTAAAATGTTTTACCCTTGCATTCAATATTGATATAGGCAGTGTTTGGGCTATTACAGGCAATAAAATGTAGATAATGTACATTTTTATTGCTTAATCTTAAATATTTGAGCAAGTTTTTATGGCGGAGAACTTTGCAAAGCAAGTATAAAATGCTAGACTGCTGAACCGGACTCAGTTCGTCCTCTGATTATTTAACCTTTGTAAAGCACAAAGAGGTAACCGATGACAGACTTCATGTTCAAGTTAACATCAGTTGGCCTGGGTTCTTAAAAGTGGCAAACATTGAAAGGCCCAGGGCAGAAATGTCACAGAGTGCACTGGCTCTTACAGAAGAGGTACTGGCAGTATGGTATGGCCTCTAATCTGGACAGAGTCTAAGAGGAGTTTTATCAATCAGAAATCATGCCAAGGTTGCCTAGAATGCTCTACAGAAGTACTATAGTAAGACAGACAAACAAGCCACTTGACAAGCCTTATGAACACACAGCAAGACCCACACTCACGCCAAAGTTTAGTGAGTACAGAGCGAAGCATCTCAGCAATGGAAGTTGAAGGCGCGGTTGCTGACAGTTTTCCCAGCTCAGAATTATACTTCAAGTACAGAACAGAACGAATCAAGATAAACGGATGTGGAGACACAGAGTGGTGAAGTTGGAGAAGGTAGAGAAGAGGCAAGTCCTATGGGGTGGCCAGAGCATCACCGGCCATGGGGCGACCTGGTAAACCAGTGCGCAACACAAGCAAACCCAGAAGCTGCTATAGTGGGATGATATATTTAAAGCATCGTCAAAAGAAAAGAAAGGAAAGCTATCTTCGCAGATAAGCTGCTGCTCTTGGGTAAAGCAACAGTGCAGAACTGTTATGCCTATAACTGCTGGAAGAATTGGCCACCCACACAGACTCTCATTAAAAGAACTGTTAAATGTATACTTCAGCGAGAAGAAACTGAACAAAGAAAGATGCAGCAAGGATGGGGGATGAAAGAACCAATGGCTAATTCTGTAGCTGATGAACTACCAGGAAATTTATTAACCTTAGGAACTATTAATCATGTTAAAACAAGCATTTGGCATTGTTTGCTTACACAATGCCATAAACAACAAAAGTGGACAAAGTAGGTTAGGTATTGTGCATATTTATACATATATGTATATAAAAATAAGGAAAAGTACACAATCAATCTGAAAACAAGAGGAATGAGAGGGGTTAGTGGGAGAGTATCTGGGAGGGGATGGAGAGAGGAAAGGTAAGTAAGAAAATGATGTAATTCAACTTTAATTAAAAATGTATTAAAAATCTAATGATAAGTTGGTATTCTATTCTTTAAAAGTTCCAAGATTTTTTCCAAGTTTGAGATAGAAGAAAAAAATGAGTGAATTTTGGTATTTTGAAGAAAATAATTGTGGGTAGAAGTGATAAATATTATTTAGGTTTAAAGAAAAAGAAGTGTTAATGGCATAGATTCTGTTTACAAAAGTAAAAACAGGCTAGTACACCACATAGCTACCTAAAGTCATAGATATAAATATTGTAACTGCAATTCTTGCTTGATACCTGTCTTGTTATATGTAATTTTACTATGTTAAAGTTAAAACTTTCCTTTTTTATTTAAACAGAAAATGGGAGGTGATGTGGGAAGTCTTCCTATATATGTGTTGCTTTTATTGGTTAATAAATAAAGAAACTGCTTTGGTCTGGCAGGGCAAAATAGATGGAGCGAGGAAAACTAAACTGAATGCTGGGAGAAAGAAGGTAGAGTCAGGAGAAGCCATGTAGCCCTGCCAGAGGCAGACACGGGAACTTTACCTGGTAAGCCACAGCTTCGTGGCAATACACAAATTAATGGAGATGGGTTAATTTAAGATATGAGTTAGCCAGAAATAGGCTTAAGCTATTGGCCAAACAATACTGCAAATAATATGGTTTCTGTGTGGATATTTTGGGGCTGAGCAGCCAGGAACAAACAAGCAGCCCCTTACAACAGTTATTATTTAATAGTAGCCACATACTAAGAAATGTAAAATAGAAGAGGACAAGAAAAGAAACTAAATGATTAAAGTAAATTAAAGTAAATCTGACTATGTAAAATACCACAACTACACACACACACACTTGATTTGCATGTTGAAAATCTCTTCTATAATGCTTAAGACAGACGCACCTAAAATAAAAATCACTGAGAAATGTTTAAAATGAAAATCAGAAAACACGGCAGCTTTGGTAGCTATCCTAAAGGAAATAAGTTTTTCTTGTAATTTTTACTCAAATTCAGAAATAAAAAGGAATAAAAGTGATAAATCCAATGATATGAATATTTCTACATTAAAAAAACAACATAATGTCTAATGACGTGTACAATTCTGAGAAAAATAATTGTGCCATGACCAAAGAAGGGAATTAAGAATCACTGTGGGCTATCAATACACAAGCTTGTTTACCTTAGGGAAACACACCATGCACAGACCTCTGAAACGATGGTTTTATATCTTGGAGCTCTTTACAGAAGTGAAAACTCAGGTATCAAAGACATCCATAACCAAAAAGATTACTTTACATCGATACTGTAAAAAAATTACATAATAGATTAATTTGATCTTTCAGTTTTCTTGCATATTCACACATCTCCCCACATATTTCAGAAAGATTATATATCTATATATACTTATTACATAATTCTTGAACAGTGTTTGAATTGTATCATTCTCATCCAAACCTGCTTTTCATCCTTGCCAATTACTTCTGACAGCCTCATCCATACTGCTTCACGAAAATCAAATTTAGTCATTTCTATTGCTCTTAAATATCCTGCTAGAGTCTGACAATAATGAATCTTCGTTTTCCTAGACCTTGACCACAAATGACTTGCAAAATAAACTAAAAGTGTAGAATCTGCATTTTCAACTCTTTTTCCTGTTGTCTCTTTTTGAATGAAAACGAAGGCAATTTCCATCATCATTGTGGGCCTCCAGAAATTCACTCTAGCGTTATTAGGCAGATGTACTTCCCCAAATATGAATGGAGTCACTGTCGGTGGGCAATTAATTAATCATTCCCAATCATTGTTTCAGTGTGCGGTGTGTGTGTTAAGGGAAGACTCCTGAAGCGATGGTAAGCTCCATCTTCACCCTTTGCTTCTGACATTGGTCGGGTACCTTACACACTCAGTTAGCCAGTCAGACTGGCACCATGGAAGCTGCTGGTACATCATCAGTTTCAAGGTATCACCTGTGCAGGAGCCTCTGAGGGAAAACTAAAGAGAGATCCTTAACTGCAATCGCAGAATTCGGTGGCATAAGTAATTATTTTAAGAGTTAATACTGCAAATTCTATTACTGATTCTTGAATAGCATTTAACAGCTACTAATTCCATTTGGGGGAAACTTTCCTTTACATCAACACTTCTTAATTACTTGCTGTATAAAATCACTTGCTCAAAGGTAAATAATTGTCTAGTATTATGACTTCTAAGAAATCTTTTGAAAAACATGTATTTCAGAATGGCATACCTCATAGTCCCACAGGAGATTTGGAGTTCTCAGTTTTAATCAAGGGACGGGGTATTAAGTTCTAAAAATATAAAGGGGGAGAACCACCACTCCACAACATAGATTTTCCTGTACTGACCAACCATTACATGTTGCTGACATGTTAATTTTATTAGTAATCACTGAGGTCTCTGTGCAGACTTCCTTTGTTCTGAATCCCTAGAATCACTGCTGAAGGAATTCAAATGTTACTCCGACAGTAGTGCCAGAGGCAAGTCAAGCCTATTGCAGAGTTAAAAGAAGCGCCTTCAAATAGTGAGAATGAATAATGTACAAAGAGACCACGTGCCAATCTGCATTTTAGGTGTTCTTTACATTATTTCTATAATTCTCAGAACAACCAGCTTTTCCTGGGGAACTTTATCTGTCCATGTGATTGGCAGGTTCATGTGGATTGAATCCTACAGAAGGGTTCACTGGTATATCCCAGTCCTTCATTAGAAAGTCTTCTGAAGTATAGCAATCATATAAGCCTGAGGGCGCCAGAGCCGAATTTAGATAATTATCCATTAATGACCTTCTGGACTATTCAGGATGTCATGTCTCCTCTTAGGGTTAGAGATGGGACTCAGGTTACATTCTTCTGATTAGTAACTAGAGCCTGCAGGTCCAGGCTTGTGTTAAGTCCTCCTGACTATGAGGGAGGAAGCTGTATCCACAAAACCTCCCGATATCTAACTAGCCACCTAACAGGCATCATTGCATATTATCCATTGGGACTAGCCACCTTCCCTTTAATTTTGTTGATGTTTATATATGACAGACTAGAATACAATTTAATGAAACTGGAGTGGTGTAGCACAAAAGATTTTCAGGCAATTTTGATTATAGTCATCACTTCAATAAACAAATGTAGAGATTTCCATATATCCAGGGGTACCTGTGCTCATCTGTGATTGAAAATCGATGTGATACATGCCTTTAACCCTGATGCTCAGGAGGATGAGGCAGTCGGATCAATAAGTTGGAGGTCAGTCTGCACTGCATAGCAAAATCTTTAAATAAATAACTCAGAAAATCAAAAGTGTTCCTTAAGGTCCATTAATTGTTGACCTTAAGATATAATAACTTTCTAACTAGATAGAATATTAAGGACTGGACAGAGATGCAGTTATTTGAATTTGCCATGCTAAGCTGACAGAACCAGAAAACTATTTTGTAAATAAGTGTCTTTTTCTTTTAAATAAAAGCTTATAGTTTGGCACATTAAGAGCACATCCAGTCTTATAACGGAACCCAAGCTTGGTTTCCAACACCCACATGGTGTCTTTCAACTTTGTAAGTCTAGTTCCAGGGCATCTGATGCCATCTTCTGATCTCTGTGGGCTCCTGCATGCATATGATGTGCACATGCTCATGAGTGCATACTTGAATATATAGACACAATTTAATAGATATAATTATGCATAAATATTGTTACATAATCATATACAGTTACATGTAATGTTACTATATAAGTGCATATTAATAAATATAATACATTATAAATAATATATTAAGATATATTAAATGTTTTATTCTCTTTAAACTGCCTAGAAAAGATCTTGGAATATTTTCTCAATGTAGTTATTACCATGAAAAAAGATATGATCGATTATATATATATAAATACATGATTAATACATTATATTATATGTGTAAGATTATATAATATATAAAATATATATCATGTGAAATATATGTATATAAGTCTACATTATATAAATATATCATGTATAATTATATGTAAAATGTTTACTCAAGTATACACTCATACAAATAAAACACATAATTTAAAATTTTTATAGTCCCATAAAATACTCTAGTCTCTACAACTTGATACATCTTTTAAGTTTCAAAATGTAGAAATTAGAAGATAGTTAGAAGGGAATGATGGCATTATACATTTTAATGCATGAAACATATTTATTTTATGAGAAGTTTTAAAGATAGCTTGTTAAAGCTTATTAACAAATTTTTATTTTCACTTGATTGACAAATTGCTTGATACGATCCTGTTTTTCTAGTTGGAAACATGTTCTTCCTAGACACTGAATGGACTTAATTCAGCCATTCTGGGAGTCTGGCCTCAGGACCACATATTTTATGAAATATATGATATGCTTTATGTGCTTTGCACTGCCTAGAAAAACATCTTGGAATATTTTTCAAATGTATTATTTCTATGAAAAAAGATTGTAACTTATTTGTGAACAGAAACTGCTCATTCATTCCTGGATGCCCAGACCCAAATAATCACACAGAAACTGTATTAATTACAATACTGTTTGGCCAATGACTCAGGTATATTTCTAGCTAGCTCTTAAATATTGAATTAACCTATTTCTATTAATCTGTGCCACGAGGCTGTGGCTTACCGGAAAGATTCCAGGTCCTTCTCCTTCAGCAGCTACATGGCATCTCTCTGCCTCCACCTCCTCTCTATATATATCTCTATTTGGATTTTTGGCCTGACTTTAATCTGCTAAGACATTGGCCAAAACAGCTTTATTTATTAACCAATAAAAGCAACACATATACAAAAGGACACCCCACATCACTTATTTGTATTGTTTTCCCTATGGTGATTGTTATATAACTTAAAAAAAATAGAGCTTAAAATTTAATTTTTAAGTAAAATGCTTGTAACTTTTCAAAACTACCAAAAAATCTACCAGATCCCTGTTGTGTCTCCTGTGACCCTTAAAGCACTGACATAAAGAGCAAGCCCGAGAAGTCACCCAGATTGTAGGATTTCTGGGCAAATGCATTGAGTGCATTACTAGCTCCCCATAGTGTCTGCACTCTGTGTATGTCCTTTGACCCCTGGTTGAGCCTTTCTCTATTTTCATGTTGAACTCACCAAGTGATACACCTGGTCAATCAATAGAAGGAGTCTCAGTGTATTCTGCCACAGCAAAACACCAAACATCAAAGACCCAAATGCAGACACTTGTTTCCCATAGGTTGGGAGGTTGAGAAGTCCAAGGTCAAGTTCCTCAATTTGGATTTGTTTTTTCCATGAGGATTCTCTTCTTGGCTTGCAAACATGGGACACCCTTCTCACATGATGGCGAGAGGAGCTACGGCCTCTCTTTATTTACAAGGGCCCTGAGTCATTTGTGGGGGCTCTACCTTGTAGTAGTTGTTGTTGTTTGTTTATTTTCTCTTTTGCTCTTTTAGGGGCCTGCTACCCAGCTCCCAAATACATACACAAAGGCTTATTATTACTTAAGAATGCCTGGTCTTATCCTGACTTATTTCTAGCCATCTCATTTCTAGGCAGCTTTTTAAAAAAATTATCCTATCTTTTGCCTCTGGGCTTTTATCTCTCTATTTCTATGTATTTTTCTTTACTTCTTACACCACAGCTTTCTGTGTAGCTAGGTGGCTGTCCCTTGGTGACCTCCTCTCCTTCTCCTTTTCTCATTCCTTTCCTCAAAGATTTTTTTCTATTTATGCTTTTTGCCTGCCAGCCCTGCCTATCCTTTCTCCTGCCTTGCTAATGGTCATTCAACTCTTTATTAGACCATCAGGTGTTTTAGACAGGCACCGTAACACAGCTTCATAGAGTTAAGCAAATAAAGCATAGAGAAATACAACACATCCTTGCATCATTAAAACAAATGTTCCACAGCATAAACAAACAACACACCTTCAACTAATATTCAACAACACTACCCTTATGACCCCAACAAATTCTCACTATCTCCCAAAGGACCTACCTCTTACCATCATTTTGAACATAAGGCTTCAACATATGACTTGAGCAAGGACAGAATCACTTGCTTTGTAACACAAGATAAGTGAACATCAGCAAAGGCCATTTTTAAGGCTTAGGTAGGCTCTTAGGCATGTTCCCTTTCAGTCTTCCAATATCTCTCGCAGGACCTTCTGGATGAGCCTGCTGGAGGCTTGTAAGAGACAGGTGGAAGACAGTCATTCCCGCCACAGACATCTCAGTCCTGACCGTCATCTTAGGTCAGCTAATCCTGGGAAAACTCTAACAATAGTACATTAGAGATTTCAAAGAAAAGCAGGTGAATCAAGTCTCCACAACTGAACCCCTGAATGTACTCACAAAATACTAACCCATGACCACTGTGTTGTAATCCACTTAGTTGTGGAGTGTCATGTCAATGAGGCAATAGCTGATACTACACACATTTTTGGGAGGCAGACAATTTCTCTTTGGGGTTAGATATTTTAAGCATGTGAATTGTTCAGATTCTGGGCTATAACTCAACAACTTAGCTTCTCTTAGATAATAATATATGACTGGCATGCCAGGATGGAATTTGGGTTTAAAGATCTAAGTTCTAATCCAAAATCAAGTTTAAACTGGTAAAACTTTTCACTTCCAAAATTAAGGTCATAGCACACACTCTAGGGTTAACTTAAAGGAACACTATCACCACAATTTACAAAAAGAAGAAGAAGGAGAAGAAGAAGAAGAAGAAGAAGAAGAAGAAGAAGAAGAAGAAGAAGAAGAAGAAGGAGAAGGAGAAGGAGAAGGAGAAGGAGAAGGAGAAGGAGAAGGAGAAGGAGAAGGAGGAGAAGGAGGAGAAGGAGGAGAAGAAGAAGGAGGAGGAGGAGGAGAAGAAGAAGGAGGAGGAGGAGGAGGAGGAGGAGGTACTTCCAAGGAACTGATATTGTTTCCAACATAACAAAGGAAGTCGATGGCAGAGACTATCCTTTGATGGCAGCTTTCTCTGTGCAGAAATAGCCTCCAGCTGCTAGCCTGCTCAAATCAGCTGAGACAGCAAATGGGAGCTGAGCTCAGGGCAGAGAGGGAAGTGTGGGCTTTGTGTAAACAGACCCCGAGCGGGAAGAGGAGAAAGCCTGGTTACTGGTGATAGGCACTGAGATCTCCAACATGCTGTGCAATTTTGTCACTAGAAGGCTGAACCTAACTAAAACTCTGCACATGTGAAAGTCTAAGAAGAGGCCCAACCTCCATGGATGACTGCTGTATGAAATCTTCCCTTGATGGCATTTGCCATGCACCGAGTCCCACCCTGTCCTGTAGAGTCTGATTTAGACCACTGGCATGACTATCTTGTCTGTTATTATTTATTTGTTGTTCTTTGTCAGTATTTTGAAAGAAAGTTTTATTTTTTCTTTTTGTTTCCTGTCTTCTACAGAGGAGATGTTGACTTGGTTCTTCCCAAACGGAGAAATGCAAAGTTATTGGGTTTGAATATTGAGCTTTATACATATGTATTCAAGCCCACTTCAAACTTTGCTGTTTTAAATAAGCTATAGTGTTGTAGAAAGCTGCTTGTTCATTTCTGGCTGCCCAGACTCCTGAAATAACCACACAGAAGCTATATTATTTACAATTCTGTTTGGCCAATAGATAAACAAATTTCAGGCTTATATCTTAAACTAATCATCTCCATTATTCTGTGTATCGCCATATGGCTGTGGCTTACTGGCAAAGTTTCGGCACGTCTGTCTCTGGTGGTGGCTCCATGGCTTTTCACTGACTCATCCTTCTTTCTCCCAGCATTCAGTTTAGTTTTCCCCACCTAGTTCTGTTCTACCCTATCAGGCCAAGCCAGTTTCTTTATTAACCAACAGCATACAGAGGGGAATCCAACATTACTATAATAGTTCCAATTTTACGGAACCAATGGCATCCTTTGTTTTACTTCTGGAAATAAAAGACCATGCATTCTCTTGTCTATGTCAGCACATAGACCAAATATTATGGACCCTATTACTGTCTCATTCCAAAACGTGGCTTTTCTGTGACTACATAGAAAGGATGTTCTTTCTCCCAGGACTCTTACAAGGCACGGACTCCATTCACAAGCTCCCTGCCTAATGCTGAGTGTCTCCCAAATGTTTACTCCCCATCGCCTAGGGGATAAGAATAGATTTCAACAAATGGATTGTAAAGAGATACTGAATTCGGTCTAAGCCAGCCTCCAGGCTGAAATATTTTGTTTCTACAGCCTGAACCAAGACAAATATTAACTTGGATAAAGAGATAAACATAGTTAATGTATGACAAGATCTTGCATTTCTTGTGATAAATGTAAAACTATTCCTTAATTTTTAAATCTGCTAGAATAGTACGTACATAAAATGTCTAGAGTGTAGATTTTTGAAAACTCAGAAAATAATTTGTATAACTTCTCTACCCATGGAAGGGACAAAAAAAAAAGGAAAAGTTAAATTTAAAAAGCAAAAGAATGAAACGCAATTTTAATGCAAATAAAAATGCAAAGAAGGAGCAAACTTGTCAAAGAACAAATAGAAAATGCACTGAAATATACTTTGTATGTGGGAGGGATGCAAATTGTGGCCAAAGGGCAGATGACAGCGTCTTATGTTTTCCTGAAATAACCACAGCAATATTCCTGGTCTAATGTGCTCTCCCAGAACCACGGCAATCCCTTGCTAAGTAGAACGGGGATGAGGCTGCGTGGCTGGCTTGACAAACAGAATGTGGCAGGCATGGCAGAGGGTGACTCTCAATGATGAATCACAGAAGGTGACTCAGCGTACAGTTAGTTTTCTTCTCTCTGTAGGAACACTTATTACTGGAGTTAGACTTCAAAGAAACTGAGAGCCGGTGAAATAGAGACAAATGAGAAAGTAAAGTGCTTGATGCTTAAACTGGAGAACATTAGTTGGCAATCTGAAGCATCTTCAGAAAAGTTTGGCCTGTTCCTCTCACCACAGGAGTTAGGATGAAGCCAAGAAGACTCCTGGGACTTGCTCACCAGCCATCCAGCTGAAGAAGTAAACTCCTGATCCAGTTAGATGCCTTTTCTAGAGGGGGACATTTGATAATCAACCTGTGGTTTCCACATGTGCTTACATAAGCAAGTGTGTATGTACACATTACTGTATGCAAAACACACACACACACACATACACGAACACAAGCTTGAACACACACACACATACCTGTATCAAATTGAGAGGCTAGACATGGTCCTGTGGATGACAGACCCTGCTAAACACTCAGCCTATGGTGTCAAGACAGGTATGTTAGTGATTAGGACTGCAGATGATTATAGTCTTTGTGTCTTATTGTTCTCTATACAGAGCTTGTTCACTGGAGATACATCAAGAAATCAATGTCGCCAATAGCTGAAGTCACTGAGTTTTACGTGGTTTGTCATGCAGCAGTAGACCTTCACTAAATCAGCTGCTCTTTGGTCTATAGAGAGGATAACGAGCTTCTTTTCCATTGGTTTCTTCATCCATGTAGTGATCCTCGACATTCTTCAGTCAGTTCCTGGCCTATTAGCAGACACTTGAAGAAATTAAATGATTCGAGTAAGATCAAACATACGAATAACACCCTATCCCCTGCCCTTGGATTACCAAAGTCTCCTGCTATGTCAGATTTTTCTGAAGTCCGTAGCAGTGTTTTTCACTTGTCTTGCTCAGGGTAGTGTTCTGCAGAATCACTTTCCACTGGGACCTCGCTGCTTAATGTGTAGAAGAGTCCATGCATGCAGGGCTTCCTTTAGTCCAGGACCTTCTGCGGCACAGGTAGCTGTCTCTTGAGCACAGTCAGTCATACACAACTCTGAACAGAGTGGCCCAAGGTCCCTGGATTAGGCTTATGGTCTGTCTAGTTAGCACTAGATGACTCTAAGTTCCGTCCCCATCTACCCAAGTCAATTCTACCCTTGGCAGTTGTAGTAAAAAAGGAACTAAATACTTCATCAAAACTTGGTGTCACAATTAAGTGATGGAGGAGGGTCATCTGTCTATCTGTTGCTTTCATTGGTTAATTAATAAAGAAAACTGCTTGGCTTGATAGGGCAGAATTTAGATAGGCAGAGTAGACCAAACAGAATGCTGGGAAGAAGGGAAGTGAGCCAGTCGCTATAGCTCTCCTCTCCGAGATGGATGCAGGTTAAGAATATTTCTGGTAAGACACCATCTCGTGGTGCTACACTCATTAGAAATGGGTTAATCAAGATGTGAGAGTTATCCAGTAAGAGGCTAGAGCTAATGAGCCAAGCAGTGTTTAAAAGAATACAGTTTCCGTGTAATTATTTTGGGTATAAAGCTAGCCATACTGGAGCCAGGGCCACGGTCCACCACTCCCACCATCAACAATTAAGATACCAGAACAATTGACACCTCTTACCTGAGGGAAAATAGTATCGGGCTTAACTGTCGAGGGCTAGAAAGATTAAGGTATTTGCTGTCCTAAGGAAAGACACATTTATTAAAACAACAAAAGAGGTGAAAAACATAGGGAGGAAAATGGATGGACTTGTATAGTTTTAGAATAATTTATACTATAAAAATGGATTTTTTTGAAAAATAGAGATTACAATCTTGAAGCAACAGTTTTCTTTGATGGAAGGAAACATTGCCGAGGTCTCTCTGCATTCCCGGAAGACATTGATTATAATACAGCTTGTTACAACCTTCAACACAGCTACTAGTGAAAGATGCAAAAAAAGTCCTGAGACAATTTCAAACATTAGAAAAACAAAGTGGACCGCATTTTGCTATGAAATTCTACTTAACCCGCTGTGGCTCTCTAAGGAAACCTCAAGCCTAAACACTTCTAGGTAACATAAGGAAGCTCATGATTGCTGAGATGTGTGTTTGCAGAGCTTATTCTATTTAAAACACAGCACATTCTACAGAATGTAAAGTAAGACCCCATTGCTGACAAAACCACACACTTTGGACACAAGTCTGGAGGATGCAGCTAGGACTGACCTATAGCCCTGAGGACTAGCACACATAGTATTGGAAGATCCTGTGCAGGCTGCCAAGGGGGAAAAACATTCTACTAGGAACCGCAGCAATGATTAGCAGGGCCAGAAATATTCAAGGTGCAAAGTGGCACGTACATCTTAAAAGTAATCAACAATTACTCAATCATACTTGGGGTGTAAGCAATAGGAGGGAATTCATGCCTGATGCTGTAAACTCATCCAATTTCCCATGTTTGGTGAGGCCATAGAGGAGAGCCTACTGCTTACCCTTTCCTATAATTTCTACCCACAGCCTTCTGAACATACCCTTATATCAGCAGTAGGTATAGTATAGTATAGTATAGTATAGTATAGTATAGTATAGTATAGTATAGCTTTCATCCCGCATCAAATACACTCTTGTTACACACCAGGTGAAGACTACCACAACTTGTCAAAATGCAGAGAACAACTGACCAGAAGTATTCATTCCCAACAGACAGTATCTACAACACAACCCCTACACCTGAGGCTTAGGGAACACCATAAACGAGAAAGCCAAAAGACTGGAAGAGCCAGAGGACCGGGCTGTATACTTCAAGAGGCTGTCTTCTATGTGTGATGGGGAACTGCATCTAAGAAATCTCAACAAGATGGTCACTTAAACAAGACCCGCCTGATGACTCTGTCAGTTGATCTGCCAGTGTAGATGGGGGAATATGGCAAAGTCCCATCCCCAGGTGAAGAGCAAAGGTGACCAAGAAAAGGAAACTAGTCTTCTCTAGGGCACAGGAGAGTTGGAAGGGAGATAGACAAAGTGGGGCCCAGAAAAAAAACTCTAACTTTGAAGGGCAGCCCTTCCAATAACCTCCTTCCTCCGGCTGGGCCCAGTGACCCGAATCTTCCAACCAGGCCCTCTTTCCAATGTTACTATAACTTTCCAATAGCCAAATAAGATGTGGATCTACTAGTGATTAATTCTTGGATAAGATAAAAGCCATCATTCAATCATCTCCCAAATGCCCTATCTGTGTCCAACTCAGTGGTGGGACTTAAACCTTCAACAGAGGACCTTTGGTGGGTATTCATGCCCCAAACTGTACTGCTATTGTTAGATCTATTATTAGATTGTATTTAACTTTCCCCAGTCATAGATAGTACTTCTATTCACCAACATTTTATTTGTATTTCTTTTGATCCAAATCCCTTTCAGAATTATTGTCACCTTGCTTTTGTCCTCCTTAGTAAACAGGAATAATCGGAATTTTTTTGTTCTAAGTTCTTTAACACTGCACATTCTAGATTTTCACAGAGAAATAAGCCCAGTAAAGTTCAATTCACATATAAAATCCCATAGTGTTTAATGACACCATATACTTGCTTAGAAAAATATATTAAGAAGGTAATAAAAAAGCATCGCAATATAAAAAAATAGAAGTGTTTTAAAATAAATTCCACATGTAAAGGAAAAATGACATTCTTTCAGAAATAAAATAGTGTATTAATAAAAAATAAATAAAGGAGAAATCTGAAAATGTGTGAGTGGAGAATCAAAGAATAATATTGTTAGATTAGACACAGATGAAAAGATCAAGAGATAACAAGGGGTGGGTAAAGCTCACACCAAATACTGTGTTTAATGGTGATCAGGCAGGAAATACAGGCAGCTAAGCAGCATCGTGGGTTTTAAAAAAAGACTCTAGATTCAGGCGGTGGTGGCGCACGCCTTTAATCCTAGCACTTGGGAGGCAGAGGAAGGTGGATCTCTGTGAGTTCGAGACCAGCCTGGTCTACAAGAGCTAGTTCCAGGACAGGCTCCAAAGCTACAGAGAAACTTTGTTTTGAAAAAAAAAATCAGAAAGAAAGAAAGAAAGAAAGAAAGAAAGAAAGAAAGAAAGAAAGAAAGAAAAGTTCTATGCACCTGCAATAAATTTCTTAAGAAATCACGACAGAACGAAGTCCAAAGCAGAGATACCCAAGTGATGTCTCCTGCGGGAATTTCAGAAAACCAAGCCTGGACAAAAGAGCCTGAATGAGCCGGGCGGTGGTGGCGCACGCCTTTAATCCTAGCACTTGGGAGGCAGAGGCAGGCGGATCTCTGTGAGTTCAAGGCCAGCCTGGTCTACAAGAGCTAGTTCCAGGACAGGAACCAAAAGCTACAGAGAAACCCTGTCTCGAAAAATCAAAAAAACAAAAAGAGCCTGAATGAACCCAAAGGGAAAAGAGATTGCTTCCAAAGAAATGGGTACAGTTTTAGAGAACACACTCAATAATAACTTTGGATAATAATATGTGAAGCTGGGGGCAGCAGTAGAATTTGGGAACACTTCTGGAGCATTAGTGCTAAGAGCAGGGGTAAAAATGGAAACCAACCCTTGCATCAAAAATCTGCTTTTTCTCCCTCTGAGCCACACAAATAATCATTTTGAAGAAGTCCTCTAAGGCTCATATTGATCACCGTGGTAAATCTTTAGAAGGCCTGCCGTTTTATAGGGTTGCAATAAGCAAATGAAAGTCTCTGAGCTCTGGAGCTACTTTCATCTTTGTGCTTTACAGAGTAAGAGAGATGCTATTTGTATCCCACATAGTGCTCGATGGATAGAGATTTATACTTAAGAAATAACTTGGTCTTCTGTCAGTAAACAGAACAATAGCATTGCAAGATATTAACCAAGCATACATGGATCTTGAATGTTCACATCAAATTTAAATCCCAGTAAGTCAACCATAGCATGATTTTGTTGCCAACTTCAAATCACTGATCACTCCCATGAGGGAGAGACAATATGGCTTTTATCTTAGGGGAAAATATTTGGCAATCGCATCTTGAACCTATTAAATGTGCCCTAATATATATGGTCGCTCACAAATGGAAGAGTTTATGGTGAGTCTAAGTCAAGGGAGTCTCCTCTCGACAGGAGAACAGTAACTGATAGGTCCCCCTATAGATAGCGCCCACTGATAGAAAGCTCCCCCTCTGCTCGCATTGTTGTGATAAATGACTCAGGAAAGAACGGCAAGTCAGTGCTGAATCTATCTGCTGAAAAAGTGTCAGGGGAATACGATATATTTGCTCTCAAGGTGTCACCTTATGGAGTATTTATTAGAGTGGGAGCAGGGAATCTAATGCGTGATGTCTTCTATAGGGAGGACACTCCCAGGGACAATACTTTAATATCACGGAGAAAGACATCAGGAGCCCCCTCACCGTGACACACACAGAAGCACAAGCTTTGTGGATGGTGGCATCTTGTTGGGAAACTGAGCATGAATCTAGAGGCTGGATACAGAAACAAAGAATGGACCAGACAGATTCAAACTGAAGGGTATAGATCGGGAGATGCTATTGTGATTTTGAAAACAATATCATGAAGGACAAAGAAAAGAAATGCAGGGATTTCTCTGATCAAGAGAGAAAAGGGTGACAATAACAGATCAACGTTTGGTTCTGGATCATAGTGAAGACACCAAAACAGCTGTAAAGTATTATTAGAATGGCTCATGAATTCTGAATAATATGACCTATGTATATGTAATAAGCTAGGTATTTTAGAATAGTAGAAGGACCTAGATCTTAACTGCCTGCCCCCCCCCAAAGATTGTGCAGCAGGGCTCAGTGGTGGCGGAGGGAGTGGTGGGAAGTTATTGGATCATGAGAACTCTGATCCCTGGTGTGCACTAATTCATAATATATTCATATCTCAACGAGATGTTGGGATGTGTGGAAACTTTAGGAAGTTCAGCTTAGATGGAGAAAGTAGTTCATGAGATAGCTACCTTGAAAGAGTGTATTTTGTCTCGGGGTCTCAACTTTTTCCCTCCCTGTTTCTGGCCATCATGATGTAAGCAGCTAGGTTCCATGTTCTCCCCTGTCCTGACTTGGGTCCTCAGTACCACCCTAAAATAGACTGAACTTCGGGGGACACAAGCTAAAAAGAGCCTTTCCTACTTTTCAGTATTTTTCTCGAGTATTTTGTCACTGTATAGAAAAGTGACAACGAAGTGGTAAAACCCCAAAATATCAATAGTACAGAGGTGATGCAGGTGCCCATGCTCCCTGTCAATAGAACACCCACAGGTGACCGCAGTGATGTAGGTGCCGGTGCTCCCTTTCAGTGGAATATAAAATACCCACAAATATACCAAAGCCTGAAGGCGGAGCGATAGTCTTCAGGGTTGAAAGGGAAGAATGCCTGGGCCTTAGCAAGTAAACAGTGCCCATTGCACTGTCTCCCTGGCTGAACCTTATCTGAATACAAGCTGGTGGAAGGTGACTGTGCACTTAAACCTTTTGTGTCTTGTAATAGTTCTTATTTTTACAGTTTTGTAAATATTTTCAAAATGAATATCTCTCATAAGAATATATAGTAATGTAATATAATATTATATAGTAATAATAATTATGTTCTTAGAACTGATCATTTGCTATGTCAGGTACCTCAGTAAACACCCTAAAGAATATATCATTTTATCTTCCAACTATAATCATTCCTATCTTTCATGCTAAAAAGCTGGAATTTAGAGAGTAGATGACCACCTGCCCAGCATATCCGGTACATCACGTGACTCAGGAGGCAGTACTTCTGCTGGTATCATCTGCCAAGTATGATGCCATATGTGTATGAACTGAAAGCTTGTGATGTGAACTTAGGAGAGGGGCAGAACACTGAACTCAGACTCCACAGGAGGATAAAAACCAGAGGTAAATAAAACCATTTTCAAAAATGGTTAACAAAATTTTACAAAAAAAATAAAATGAAACAAAACCCTGCCATATTTTACATATATTCTAATATCCTACCATTTCGGAGAATCTTTGTCTCTGTTGCTACTTGTGTCCTATTATAATTTATTTGCCCATCTTAATTAAAGTAGATTAAAAAGAAAATGAGAATGAATCAGTCTATTTTGTCCATGGGCATGAAGTCAAATTCCCTGAAGATCCTGTATTAGTTCTTGATTTTTCTGTGAATGGCTTTTTCTCTGCTTGAAGTGACAATACATACTCACACAATGCCTTCAAGCGATTCTGATAATTAGGCTAGATAACCTTTGTGGTGCGCTATTAAGATTGCGTGAAATGATATTTTTCTGGATAATAGTTTCGTTGCTGCAGATGGAATTGACAGAAACAGAGAGCAACATAGCAATTAGGATAAAGCACACAGAAGGTTTAATACCAAGTGTTGGAGGAAAAGCTTTGAAAGCGTTTGCTGTAGGAGAACTACACTGCAGCCAGAAAATATTTACTGATGGTGGAAGAGACTTCATCCTTATACGCTCAAAGAAAACCCCCAGAAAATTTCTTTAACCCTAAGAGAGCATCATGTAATATATAGAACATTATTCATCCGATATACCTCAAAGGTGAACAACTTAACCGTTCATTTGTCTGTTCATGTACTGTCTTAGTGTTTCTCTTCGACCATGACCAAAAGCAACATGGGGAGAAAAAGATTTATTTCATCTCAACACTTCCACACAGTCCATCATGAAAGGAAGTCATGGCAAGAACTCAAGACTGGAATCTGGGGTCGGGAACTGAATCAGAAACCACGGAAGCTTGATGCTCATTGGCTTGCTCCCCATGGCTTGCGCTGTCTGTTTTCCTATACACCCTGGAAGACCTCCTCAGGCCAGATTATGGGAGTGTTTGGGGCTAGAAGATCCACTGAATCCTTAGTGGTTAAAGTAGTATAACTTTAAAAGTCTTACAGTCTCTAAAACCTTTATCACTAAAAGTCCAAGATCTCTTTAAAAATCCAAAGTCTCTTTAAAATAGTCCAAGTCTTTTAACTGTGGGTTCCTGTAATATCAAAAACAATATACTTCTTTCCCCAGGAGGGAAGAATTAGGAAATACTTACCATCCAAGCAAAACAAATGCAACTCCAGCATGTATGTATCATTACCTGGGGGCTTGGAGGTAGGAATTCATAAAGAGATACACACAATGGATGTCTGGCTTGTGAAGTTTCTGGGGCAAGTAAAGATTCTATCAGAGACACTTGTATGATATTTTCAATTAAAGCTCTGGTTGGCTGGGGCTGAAGAATCAGCTGTCATTAAGAAGAGGCCACCATCGTTAAAATAAAACAATAGTCAATGTTTCCTCAGGGACAGGACATAAACTCTTGTCCAAAGGCAGGCAAAGCTGCATGTACCATATGCTGGCAGCCCCACTTGGGAACGTGTGAGTTTCTCAGGTGGTTCAGGTTTTGGTGGTAGGAAGGAGTCATGGAGAGCACCTGAGGCCTGACACTGTGAGAGGCTAGGAGAGGCCTCTGGTAATGGTGACGCCTCAGTTGCAATAGATGCCACAGTACTGAAGGGGCATGGAAAGAATTGGAGGCTTGGCACCATATGGCAGGGTCAGAGTCCTAGAACATAGCCCAGGAGAGGCTGATGGTGAAGTTGCAGCCCAGCTTCAGAGAAGACCCCAGCATTTTGGAAATGTCAGTGCCAAGGGATGACCAGGAAGGACTGCAGTAGCTATCCAGTGGAGCTGGCCTGAGAAGAGATGTATGTTTGCCGGGAATAGCAGACCTGGGGAAGTAGAGCACCCTGGTCCTTTGAAGTCCAAAAGATCATGGGTGAGTCCAAGACATCAGGCAGTAGTAGCTTATTTACAGTGCTGGAATTGCATTTGTTTTGCTTGGATGGTGAGTATTTCCTAATTCTGCCCTCCTGGGGAAAGAAGTATTTAGTTTGTTTTTGATTTTACAGGAACCCACAGTTAAAAGACTTGGAATATTTTAGAGAGACTTTGGATTTTTAAAGAGATCTTGGACTTTTAGTGATAAAGGTTTTAGAACTGTAAGACTTTTAAAGTTATACTACACATATATTGTGATATTGATAGGAGATCTTGGGGTGAACAAGGAAGGAAGTTATGGTCTAATAAATAATGTGTTTTGTGTTGACAAGGTTTCAGTTGGTTTTTGTCAACTTTATGCCAAATCTAGACAAACAGGGAAAGAGGAAATCTTAACTTATAAAATGCCACCCTAAGACTGGCCTGTAGGGGACTCTGATAGTGAAGGAATTAAGACCAACAATTCATAAATAAGACCCCATGAAGCCAAATTCTTCTGTACATTAAGACCACCACCATTTGAACAAAGCAGCAACCTGAAAAAACGGGAAAAATTTCACCAATTTTCTGTCAAACAGAGGTGTAGTGACTGGAATATATAAAGAAGTTTTAGAAACAAAATATCATGCAAACAACCCAATTTAAATTGGAATATAGATTTAAACAGAGTTCTCAAACAATGAAGCACAAATGGCTGAGACATGCTTTAAAAGCATTCAAATTTCTTAGCCGTTGGGTAATGCAAAATAAGACAACCACATTGAGATTTCATCTTAAACCAGTCAGAAGAGCTAAGGTCAATAAAACAAATGTCAGCTCATTCTGGCAAGAATGTTGTGAATTAGGAACACTTACTCATCACTTGTGAAAACTTGTACAGCCCCTATAGAAATCCGCGTGGCGTTTCCTCGGGAAGCTGTGAGTAGACCCATGTCAAGGTTCAGCTACACCACGGATGGGCATATAGCCAAAGGACACTACATCCTGCCATAGAGATCCTTGCTCATCCGTGTTCGCTGCTGCACTGTTCATAATAGCCATTGACTGGAACAAACTCATTGTCCATCAATGATGGAAGAATAAAGGGAGTGCTGTGCATTTACACCATGGAATATTTTTCAGCTGTTAACAAAAATAAAAATTGAAGGCAAATGAACAGAGGTACAAAAATCACCCTGAGTGACGTGCCCAGACCCTAAAAGACAAATACTATTTATTTTCTATATGATGTTAACTTTCAAGCCTTTGCTGTTTGTGCTACAGTCCAAAGAACCTCAGACGTTAGGGGGCTAATGAAAGGCTGGGAAGGAAGAGGGAGTCTCGCAAGGAATGGGAGTTAGAATGTAGTGTTATGAAGGGATGAATGGGAAAATAAAATAAGAAGATTAAGTGGTGATGGGGAAGAGAGGGCAAGTAAATGAGGCAGCATGGGGAGAGACAAGCAAAGCTAAAGTCCTTTGGAAAAGCCATATGGAAAGGCACTGCTGTAGAAGCTTGCAGACATAATAAAAGGACTTAAATGAAATTACCACATCATATGGGAGACACCACTCTGAGTAGATGTGAAAATCTCCAAGGCAAGGAAAATTATACAATAGTAAGTCTCTGTATTTTGATATCCTTTTGTATTTTCTACTTTGCTTTCTCTCTGACATTCAGCAAAGGCTACATTTCCTCACTTCCCGTGTTGCCAGTGGGTAGAAACATGAATTTTATTCCATTCTTGGGATTTTTCCAAAAGTACAACCAATAGATTGGGGTACATGAAGCAGACACACACCTAGGTTCAGTAGCTGCAAGAATAACTCTAAGACAGGGTTCTTAGAGCTTTTCTGACTACTTAATAGAGACTGTGTCTTCACAGAGTTGCCCAAGATGCTGAAATCCATAGCATATAAAAAAAGGATAGAATTTCTTCACATAAATGGGAAAACAGGATTCTATTATTTCCCTCTATAGACCCAGACAGCAGAATCCTCTGCCATTTGCCTATGAAATGGAGAAAAGGCACAAGTAGGTCTCCGAAGCTGAAAGACTGGAATGATGTAACACACGTAAGACGACTTGAGAAAACACCACCGAAGAACACGTATCTAAGAAGCAAGCATGGCTTAACAGTATTCGAGAAACATGAGCTGATTTGCTTTAAAGCTTAAATGTGTGTGTGTGTGTGTGTGTGCACGCGCGTGTATGTAAGTCAGTGTATTCACTTGAGTCTGGGCTATAGGGAATTCATCAGGCAAGCACTCTTACCCACTGAGCTATCCCGCTAGCCCAGAATGAGCACACTTTCTGTTACTCCAAAAGCAAACGTTAAATTAATGGAGGAATTTTTAGCATATGTTCCGAAGTTAGTAGAGCTGACCTGTCCAGTTCGGCCAAAGACCATGAGATGGGAGAAGGCCCTGAAGCACACTGCAAGAATGATTTAGTAAATGTTACTTTTATTTCTTTCCTTTTATTTAAGATTCCTTTTTATTACATTTAACCATACATATATGTGAGTGGGTGGGTGTGTACGTGAGCAGAGTGTTTGCTCGTGAGAGCTGGTGGTTTAACAACCCTGTGGTTGTGAGAAGCTCAGCATGGGGACCGAGAACCAAACTTGGTTCCTCTGCTGCAGCGGAAAACGCTCTTTACCACTGACTCCAGGGCTTTCGTTTCTGATAGAAACAGACACTAATTTCCCCTTTCTCTAGGATGTTTTCATGTGTGAATTCATCCCATATATTTTATGTGTGCTATGATGTAATTGCTTGGCTTCCTCATAAATTACATACACATACAGTTTTAAGTCCTCTTGTGTATATGTCTAGCAGACTGTTGGTTCAGTGGGAAACTCTGTTTAACCTTTTAGGGAACTGTCCTTCTGATTCTAGACTGCTAGCTTCATTTAGTATTCTTTTTTTAATAATTTTTTTATTAAAAATTTCTACCTCCTCCCTGGCTATTTCCCTCCCCCTCTCCCTACTCCTCTCCCCTTCCTTCTCCAGTTCAAAGAGCAGTCTGGGTTCCCTGCCCTGTGGGAAGTCCAAGGTCCTCCCTCCTCCATTTAGGACTAGGAAGGTGAGCATCCAAACAGACTAGGCTCCCACAAAGCCAGTACATGCAGTAGGATCAAAACCCAGTGCCATTGTCCTTGGCTTCTCATCAGCCCTCATTGTCTGCCATGTTCAGTGAGACCGGTTTTATCCCATGCTTATTCAGTCCCAGTCCAGCTGGCCTTGGTGAGCTCCCAATAGATCAGCCCCACTGTCTCAGTGGGTGGGTGCACCCCTCACAGTCCTGACTTCCTTGCTCATGTTCTCCCTCCTTCTGCTCCTCATATGGACCTTGGGAGCTCAGTCCAGTGCTCCAATGTGGGTCTCTGTCTCTATCTCCATCCATCGCCAGATGAAGGTTCTATGGTGATATGCAAGATATTCATCAGTATGGTTATAAGATCAGTAGTATCTATTTCAAATTCCATACATTCTCACCAACACTTGCTATTAACTGCTGCATTTCCTAGCTCCAGAGATGTGGTATAAAGAAATATCACGGTTTTGATTGTGTTCCCTAATTAGTGACATTAGTTGTATTTACATATTCTAATTGGTCATTCATATGACTGCTTTGGAACAAAAGGAGATTAGTATCACTCACCCGGATTTAATTGAGTTACTTGTCATTCATTACTGAGTTGTAAGACATCTTCACAGACTGTGGTTAAACGTCCTTATCCAATTAACATCCGGTGGGGATTCTCCACTTTTTTGATTGATTCTTGGTATCACAAAAAACTTTTAATTTTTTTGATGTGCCAGTACTATACTTTTACTTGCCTTGCATGTTTTTGCTGGAAACCATTTCCAGTCCGAGGTCAGAAAGACTCACATCTGTGTTTCCATCATAGATTCTCACGCAACAGTACTAGCACGTAAGTCATTGGTCCCTTTCAATTAACTTTGTCCACAGTAAGAAGTGTCTAATGTTGTCACTTGGAAGGACATAGACTCTAGCACCAATTTTGTTTATTGAAGAGACCATTTCCCTGTTAGATTCTCTTAGGCCCCTCATCAAAATTTAAATAACAAAAACTGATTTTAGGGATCTTATAGTGGTATATTATTTGTGTTTTAATAAATAAAACTCACCAGAGGATCAGAGGGCAAAGCAGTCATACTAGTCAGCCATACAGGCCAGGGAGTGGTGGCACACACCTTTAATCTCAGGACTCGGGAGGCAGAGGCAGACAGATCTATGTGAGTTCAAGGCCCTTCTGGGTTACACAAGATTGAATCTGTCTAAAAGAGAAACAGGGTTCACACAAAGGTGATCACATGCCTTTAATCCCAGTACTAAAGAGGTGGAGACAGGAGCGATATGGCTGAGACGAGAGAGGAACATAAAAGGGAAGAGACAGGAACTCAGGGAGAGTGTGGAGTTTGAGGTTAGTTGTTGAAGGGAGCTGCTTGGCTCATTAGCTCTAGCCCTTACTGGCTAATTCTGATATCCTGATCAACCCATCTCCAATAATCTGTGTAGCACCAGTCTTCTCGGGAAAGATTCAGCGTGTCTGACCTGGCGGCTTGCTTCATCGTGTCTGCCCCAGAGAGCAGCAGCATGGCGTCTTACCTCACTTCCTCTTCCTCCCAGCATTCTGTTTTGTTTACTCCACCCACCTATGTTCTAACCTATGAGGCCAAGCAGTTTATTTATTAATTAACCAATGACCTTCCCACATCAGTTAGTGGAGAGCGTTTCAGGATTGCCCCTTTGTTTGTCTGAGCCTTGGTAGAGGTAAGATCTCTCTAGTGGCTTGGCTGCTTTGCTTTTCTGATCTTCGGTTTGAACCCGAATAACAGTCTCTGGGTTTCTATTATTCATGCTATACGGTCTGAATTTCCCATTGATTGGTATACCAATCCATATCTATTTTGCACTTCTACAACTTGTGCTAGGCATGGCCTTTGCAGCGTCTGTGTGTTTCAGATGAGCAGAATACAGCTCATCTGACCTTTTCTGGGGTTTTAACAAGTCATTAGTTCACATCCATGCGTGGTAACTTTCAGTCATCTTGAAGAAGGTGACTAAAAAGAAACATCCGAGCCTTTTAGCTCTGACATGCCGCTATTGCCACCAGAGAACCCACAAACAGCCTAACTCAAGGTCAGACGAGAAACCTGCTCAGTGTTTGGGGACTTGTTTTCCTCTTATGTAACCTTTCTTGCCTGTAACACTCTTCTGTGTTCTTGTCAACTCCATTCCTGGATGTAGGTGACAAAGTTAAATTTATAAGAATGGCAACTATGTTTTTAAAAAAAAAAACTGAAAAAAACCTATTGTGATATTTTAGTTTTTATAGTCTGTATTACATAAGTTTAAAAAATAGGAATGTAACAATGTGATAATGGAATCAAAACAAGTGGACTATGGATGGCATTATATTAACCATATTTACTGTGTACAAGTGTGGTCCCATTCTCTGTATACATGGTATCATTTTACCTTGGCCCAGAAATGGAGAGGGTACAACATTATCATGGCTATTATAAGAAGAGAATATCAGAACACCAATAGAGAAATACTCGAACCAAATTCACAGAGGTAGAAAGTTTTGACATCAGGATTTAAACGCAGATATGGTAAATTCCAGAACCCATGGCTCGCTCAGGAAACAACGGTCAGGGAGAGCAGCAGTGCCACTTTACAGGAGAGAAGACGAAAATGCCCCTGGATGTTTGGCAATCATGCTGGCACGTGGTGATTCATGCAGCACACTGCACAAATCAAGAACTACCAGCTACACTAAGCAGCTAGGTCTAGAACGCTTCGAGCCATTTCCTTCACAACAGCTCTCTATGACCTTGCAAATACTTATCACGTGCATCTCAAAATCCAATGTAGCAACTCTGAGATAAGAATCTAAAGTCTTCTTCACCTTATTCAGGTGAGCAGACTCTCATCAAGAAGTCCCCACACTGACTTGTCTATTGGTATCGTTCTTGTTCAGCTCGTGCTTGGGCAGTCACGTTGGTGGGGTGAAGCGTGATGACTAAAGACTCAGAGAGAGAAATTGGGGCTCAACCTGAAGATCTGAAAAGCAAAACAGCCAGCCACTGGCTCTTACCTCGACCTCGGTCCAAAATGGCGATCCTGCCTCCAGGAATCTCAGAATGAGACTCTGTCTGAGAGCTGTCTCCTCCCGTCTTATATTCTTCTCTAGAGATGGAATTAAAGGTGTGCACCACTACTGCCTGATTTCTATGGCAATTAGTGTGTCTACTGGGATTAAAGGTGTGTGTCACCACTGCCTGGTCTCTAAGGCTGACCAGTGGGGCTGTTTTACTCTCTGTGATCTTCAGGCAAGCTTTATTCATTAAAATACAAGTGAGGCTTTAGGGGTATAGCTTCAGTCATTACTAGGAGACACAATCTCATAGCAAACATTCTGATCTTCTGCCACTTTTCATTTTCCTACCTTCCCTTTGGCATCTTAGGAATATGAGTAGGAGAAACAGTCTACCCCATGGAAAAGCATGCCAATTAATTGTCCAATACCAAATAGGCCTGAAAACATGCATCCAGTAACATTATATGGACTGAGTAGAATAAGCAGTTTTTAATTTGAAAGAGGGCAAAGAGGGGTAAGATGGGAGGTTTGGAGGGAGGAAAGGGAAGGGAGAAACATTATAATTTTATTATAATCTCAAAATTAAATGAATGAACTTAAAGAGTCGTCTCCATGTCTAATATAATCAGGCTCATATGTCACAGTCCACATCATGTCCTGATATCTGGGACCTTAGTTGATTTGCAAGTCCTTTTTAATAGGAGGGCTCACTTGTTGTGATGTCCACTTCAATGGATTGTGACAACTGAACTAGTCACATGCCTGTCACCCTAGTATTGTGTGGAAAACTGCCAGTCAGGTTCCCCAGTGACTCTGATTTGCCCAGAAGAAAGAGGACTCTTGGAACACAAGGCTTTCAGTTCAAAAATGAAACAGTCATGAAATATGAAGACGACTTGCCAGTCAATTACTCTTATCCTCCTTCTGCCGTCCTAAAGTTTTCTTCTGAAACTCCAGTCAGTCTTTCCCCAGGCAACACTGTGTGATCACGCCCCTCTTTTCTAATCTACGCTCTTTGTTTCTTTCTAGAATGTTTTATGACAGCTTCATGTCCATCTCTATTTCCTATGCTCTCTGATGGATTGAAGAAAGGTTATTGGAGTTGGGTGGTGGTGGTGCACGTCTTTAATCCCAGGGCTCAGGAAGCAGAGGCAGGAGGATTTCTGTGAGTTTGAAGCCAGCTTGCTCTACAAAGTGAGCTCCAGGACAGCCAGGGCTGTTATATGGAGAAACTCTGTCTTGAAAAACCAAACCAAACCAAACCAAACCAAACCAAACCAAACCAACCAACCAATCAAACAACAACAAGCAAGCAAGCAAGCAAACAAACAAACAAAGAACAGAGGTTATCAGTGTACATTTATTCTGTGTTTTTCCTTGCTGGTGTGGTGAGAATACTGCCCTCTCCAACGATGTCTATTTATGAATTTAAATAAGTCAGCTAATTTTTGAAGGGAAGAAACAAAAATCTTGAACAACGTCCTAATAATCAAATGGTAGCATAAATGTATGTGTCTGTTATGTAAAAAGAATAGATTAAATGCATGCAATGGTCAGACTTTTCCCAAAGATGGTTCCAGAAAAGGGATAGACCATAACAAAACAAATACGTGAAAATGTTCAAAATTGTAGAGAATACCAAATGCAGACCTAAAGAACTACTTACACTATATGAAAACAATAGTCCTTTTATGGCCATCTGGGGTAAAAAAGAAATCGTTTTAAGTAGTTCTCTGCTGGCTGTGATTGTACTCTGGTATCACCAATTAAAGACCAACTTCTCATAGAAAGCAAATGATTGGCACCATAATTCTTTTTACAGTGCTGTGAGGAGTGAACGCTTGGCAACTCTTGTTTCCTAACGGACTCATCTTCTAACAGCAATAATAAAATTATTACTCTGCAATCTTGTAAATGATTACAAGTTACTAAAAGGAAAAGGCATCGAGCCTCACCGGCGCACAGCCAGGGAGTTCCAGCGTTAACAGAAGTCAGGTGTGAGCACGTGGGGCCTGTCTTCACACCAGTAGAAGTGAATATTGTCCTCTGTACACTACATCCTCCTTGCAGGCTCAATAACATACAAGTAAAATTTGTTCCTCCCAAAATATTGCCACTCACCACATGGTTCATTTCTTTATTCTCGTGTTTAAAACTCCCTTATTGGACATAATAAGGATAATATTATATTAGTATTTAAAGGGAGAGATTGTATTCTGAATAATATTAAGAAAGGGAAGTGAAAATTCTGTATACCATAAACCTTTAAGTAACCTCCAGAAATCAATATGGACAGACAAACACACACACACACACACACACACACACACATACTTCTTTAACTATGTAAGAAATATACAAAAACATACAAAATCCTAAAGTTGTGGGACATCTCTCTCCACCATCCTTGGATGCTTAAAGTCTAAGACACATGTAAGAGACTAAAACAAGACTGTAAAGAATGTGTACGTATGTACACACACAGTCATTCATCCAAAACAAATATGGAACTGTAGATTTCATGGAATTTATTTGATAAATATTTGACTGCCAGAATCAGCATAAAACCAGGCCCAAGTTGCTTCAGAAATTGCTAACCTAGAAAGATGTTTATGAGTTAGAGAAGCAAAACCGAGCTGGTAGATTGAAAGCATGTGAGTCACGCCCACTTGGCTCACCCTCAGAAGCCATCTGTGCTAGCATAAATACTCCAAGCATTTTTTGTTAACCACCTATTCTTTTCTTTACTGTTAAAATGACCTGAGATAATTGAATTGTATAAAGAGAGGTTTATTTTGGTTTGGTTTTAGAAGTCTACGGCCAGGAAGAATTGGCCCTGAAGCTTTGAGCTCACTGAAAGGCAGGGGAACCTGGTTGGAATACATGCAAGCTTGGTGCTGCTCATCTCTTGGTTAGGAAGCAAATGATGAAGAGGAGCACACAGGGGTCCCAAACACCCTTCAATAGTATGTCCTCAGTAGCCTAAAGTCCTCCCATAGGCCCTACTTCCTAAGGTTTCCATACTTCCCATGAGTGCCAGGCCAAGGATCAATCCTTTAATACCTGGAGACTTAAAAGACACCCAATTGTCAAACTATAGCATGTTATTAAATGCTTTAAGGCCCACTGTAAGACAGAAGGTTCTTATCCTGACACCCATTTTTCCTTTTATTCTCAGCATTTCCTATGATGCTAAGTCTTCATATGGCTGCCTGGAAGCAGGGACTGTATTCCATGTCCTCCCTTACTGCTCTTCGTGGCTCTGTTTGGACAAATTCTGGTCAGTGAATCAGGTCAAAGAGTGGAACTTTCAGGAAGAGCATTAAAGGGGAAAAGACATAGTTTCTCTGCCTCTTGCCCCTTTTTGTTGCTTACAGAATAAAAGCAAAGATATGATACAGCTCTCCTCTCTGATGGAAGAGATCTGCCTGAGCAAGTAGAAAAGAATCACACAGAAAAATAAGACTCTAAGACACTGGTGAGACAGCAAATACAACACTAGCCCAGATAGTCTACCTCCAAGGTGATTTCATGTGAATAAGAATTAGCGTACGTTTTCTAAAGACAACCCTTATCTTGGGATGAAACCAATCCTAAGAAATATTCTAAAATTGTATTGGATTATTATCATGTTATTTTGTTTGTTTATGTATAGTGTATGTATGAATACATTATCTGTGTGAAGTAAATTTTCATTTACCATATTATATCTACAAGGCATTCTGAATATGTCTACGGTTTTGAACTAGTCTGTAACCAAATGACTCTTAAGAGAACCAGTCCTTAGTAACCCTACAGACTCTGTGACCTGTGTCAGTTACTTGAAAAGCCTTGAGCTTGTGAGATAACAATTGCACTTCTGAATCCACTTACACATGAATTGCAGCTTCTCCTCCTCCTGGTTACACTATGGGTTTCCATGTTGACAGCCACCCCCAGAACCATGTGAATGATTTTCTCCATGAAACCTTTTGATAGATGTCAGGATTGATCTCATTTCTCTGGTTCAACCTTGACAGATACAGGAATGAAAATGGAACAAAAGGATGATGGGGAGGGGGAAGCAAATTCTTTGAAGAAATTAAGCTATGATCTTTCATTTATATCTATGTCAAAACTCCAAATAAGAAATATTTGTATCTTTTTGCTTCCTTATGTACACCTTGGGAAATTTCCCTTTTACCAAACAGTCACACTGTGGGTTTTTGTTTTCCCAGTCCTCTTTCTGAGATGACATCATACCACAACATTTTAATTGAATTTGTTTTATTCAAATTTCCCAATTATAACCAAAGCTAGTTAGAAAAGTCCATTTTGATCTATGAAAGAGTATTTGTGACAGACCATATGCCTGCTTTTTGATCCTGCTCCCTCATAAATTTAAACTAGTTTCTGTTTGCTTGCTTGCTTATTTATCTTTTAAGTCTGTTAATTATCTTTGATTCCCATCCATATGATTGATCGTTTTCATTATTTCCTGACATTTTCCCAGGAATCATGATTGTCTCTATTTCTATTCTCTGTTCTAATGGTAAGAGAATAGTTTGCATATTTTTAGTCTTGAGGTTGGAAAACTGAAGTTTGGTGTGTATTGTTTATCTGGAAATCGCTGGTTACACTCACCTGCTAGGATCTAGGTTGTTCTGACATTTTAACTAGTTAGCGACAGGATGATCTTCACTGAAATGAGGGCATTTTCATGGATAGGATTTTCCAGGAGTGGGTTTTGAATAAGTATGAATGAAAATACTTAAGCAAAAAATGTTCATAGTCAAGCCATTTCAGAACATAGTCATTGTAATGTGGAACTAACTCCTCAAACCCTTAATATGCTGACATGTACCATGAATGACCAGAAGACATGTACTGTGAATGACCAGAAGACATGAATTATAAATGACCAGAAGACATGAACCATGAATGACCATAACACATGCAGCAAGAATGACCTGAAGACATGCACCATGAATGACCTGAAGACATGCACCATGAATGACCATAACACATGCAGCAAGAATGACCTGAAGACATGCACCATGAATGACCAGAAGACATGCACCATGAATGACCTGAAGACATGAACCATTAATGACCTGAAGACATGCACCATGAATGACCAGAAGACATGAACCATGAATGACCAGAAGACATACACCTCAAATGACCAGAAAGAAGGCAGCATATAGCATTTCACACTTTACAGGACTCAGCTGTGATCAATTTCCCCCAGGTTAGCTATTGGTAGTATGTTGTCAAGTGGAACCATCTTTCTTCCAGGGCTTGACTCCCACCAGTATCTGAACTACTAAGCTAGCGATCATCTCACAGAGTTACTTTAAGTAATGTAAGAGAAATACTACCTATCCACGTACTGAGCATTGACAGTTCACGAGACATCATTTAGAATGTAACATTGAACATATTTGACGATAGATATCACATGCTACCTCTGTGAAACAAGCTTGAGGTTTGAGGGATTTTGTTCCTGCTTCTAAACACAAGTAATTCTTCCCTTCTGTGCTCTCCAACACCCACAGAATGTTGCAACCATCATTAATTTTTCACTTCGCCCTTGACTTCTCACACATGGGCAGAAATCTCCCACGTTTTAAAATACCATTTGTGTTATAGTCTATACAGCTGAAAATTTCCTGCAAGTGCTTGCTCCTGACTTTTAAAATTGATAGCTCTACATTAGCACTAAGAAAGTGGGCCACAGATTGGAGCATCTTTGTACATCTCTATGGGACACAGTGATAAACTGCTCCAAGTTAACACCACTCTTAGCATTTATGTGACTAGCCACATGGTCCATGTCTTTCCCTTCCATTTGATCTCTCAGGCGATGTCTTTAGGAAACATTTTCTATATGCTGTGAAGACTATGTAAGTTAAAGATGTATCTGCCAAATAATATTGGTGCACACCCATTTAGCGCACCAGCCTGGAATAGCAGTGCTTGAGAATATACGGGTAATCATTTCTCTTTAAAATGAGAAAGTAAAGGGAGTGGTGTTGTAACGAGAAAGTCTTAGATGGATTCAGAAAGGAATTAAAGAAGAATTGGATGATACAGTTTAAAATTTTTCCTATAAAAAGTTGTTTTCCCCTTTATTCAATTATAGATTTTAATGAGCTACTATCTACGTTTTCAAAACAATACAAATTTCAATTTTCAATATTCTAAAGCCAGAACATTGGTATATGGGTCATGTAGCTTAACACATATATAGATGTTGAAAAGATTAAGTTTGATTTTTTTAAAAGTCTAGAAGTGGACTAACTTATTTAGATAACTTTCCTGATTTCTTATAAAGTAGCTATTAATACACATTAAGGCAGAATGCTCCTCTAAAAAGAAATATAAACCACTTGCAAGGTATCTTACATTGTCTCCTTAATTTTCTTTATTTTCCTGAGTAATGGATTGCAAAAATAATTACATGACATTTAAAATACAAAATAACTTTTTTAAAAAAAAATCAGTGAACAAAAGCATTCTTCTTCTTTTGTCCTTCTTCCATTCTTGCCTTAGTTTCTTCCTTCTTGTGAGTACTTACTACTTTTTAAAAGACAGGCATCCTATATTTCTCAGCAGATGTGTAAAACACATAAGGCTCTCACCCACATTTACCCCAAGAGCAATCGAGGTGTCAAAAGAACAAAGCGTAGGCAGCTAACAGAATGCCTGAAGTCCCCAGTGGGTCCCATCACTTTTAAATAGCCCCTTAGAAGCTCTCTTCCCTGCATCCTTCCTGCCACAGTAGCAGATGCTCCTGTCGGCTTCACTCAAACTTAAGGGAGGAATCATGTCACCCTTCCCCAGGGTCTGCGTGCCCAGCTCTCCCTGGCTTTCTTGTTTTCTCACATTGTTGAGAGACGCTGAGCATGGAGGACAAAGGAGGAAGACCACAGGGTGTGAAAGAGGAGACGTGAGAGATGCCTGAGAAAGTATGACTCGTCAATCATCACCTTCAATGTAGGGTATTTGAAGTCTATTTTGTATATCCACGAACTGTTTGAGAATTATCTCCTTCCATTAACTCACCGCCATCTTGTCTTCACTCTTTTCATGGCTGATATTCATGAGAATTCCCATTTTAATACTGTAGGCACACCATGAAATATTTTTTCTAATTTACAGGCCACATTTTAATCGAATATGATTCGCTTTACTCACTTGCTTACTTGGACCATAGTCACTTAAGAAATTCCCATTTTTCTCCATTACCTAGCTGTCTGTGGTTTGTGTTTTCTGTTTCCAAGCTGAAAGGCAAACTCTCTTGTGTTCAAGTCTGTTGCCTTTCTCTACCTTGCTATTATCTTAGAGTTTCAGTCCCTGGCTTGCTTATAACGATGTCAGTTTATGGTTTTTCCAGCACTCCCAATGCACTTGAAATGACTGGAAACACCGTTTAAGTAGAGTTTTCACAGGGCATGAACAGAAGATGTAATTTTCTCTATTTTATCTACTTTTGTTATGAATAAGTAAGATAATTTTAGAATATTTATTTAGTTCTTATGCTCTTAACAATGCCTAAACTACTTAAGAATTAATTTTCCTAAATGTTTGAATGAATTTATTTGTAGAGCAATTCTGGCATTCCAAAGGCTACTCGGAGAATATAGCTTTTATGACTTCCCCTCTTCTTACTAATTGCCCCTCCCATTAAAAAAACAACAAAAAACTACGACCTTATAATTAATTTTAAATGGATCAGGAAACTGTAGAAAAGAAGGGAGAAAAATTTAACCAGGATAAAGACAGCACTTTAAAACCCAGCCAAGTATCAGGGTAGAGGAGGCATCTGTCTGTCCTTGGAGGTTCTCATGAACAGGACTGTTCTCTCTTTCCACTGCTACATCAACAGTTCACTGCTTTGTCTTTCCAGTGTGTACCCTCATAGAGAACAAGTTAAAAAAAATAGGCAGGCCTCATTTGAACCACTAAGTTAAAAGTATCTTTGGTTCAGTACCTCAACCTGACTATCCTAGAGCAAGCATCCCACACACTACGAAGTCTTCCAAAATGCTCAGCTCAAAGCAATTTGACTCGTCATTCACAACAGCTCTGTTCATTCACTGTGCCCTACCAAGTTCCTATCCCACCTGAAAATCAGAGCAACTCAGCCATGCAAATTAGCACAAGAGTAGCTATTTACTAAATAGATCCCTGGTGGTTTTAAAGAGCACAGATAGCTTCTAAAACTACCTAACCAAGCCTATTCAAAGTTTAAGCCCTGGAAGGGCTCACTATAGACTAGTCCTTTCCAGTTCTAAAAT
This sequence comes from Microtus pennsylvanicus, assembly GCF_037038515.1. Taxonomy (NCBI): domain Eukaryota; kingdom Metazoa; phylum Chordata; class Mammalia; order Rodentia; family Cricetidae; genus Microtus; species Microtus pennsylvanicus. Next base: position 18,248,719 of record NC_134600.1, on the reverse strand, counting down.
TTTAAGAATAGTTATGTAAGTAGCTGGGCAAGAATGACAAGGAATTTTCAATCAACTTGTTCAATTTAATGAATGTTAATTGGATAATCAATGTGGAGGTGGCGCTGACTTAGCCCACCTCTCCTGTCTAGGGAAATAAACATTTCCATTCTGGGACTAGATTACAAAATGGAGAATTGTAGGATGTGTGCAGACAGGAAACAGAAGGCATCTTGGGATACTTACTCTTCATGCTCACTCTTGAATGAAAGGGAAGACTTAGGAAAAGCCCAGAAGACCAGCTCCTGGCGTCACCATAGTACAAGGGTTTATTCTGTGTCTCCCAATAATGACGCTTCGGGACTATCGTAGCGACTGCTTAGGTTATGACATTTATCAAAGATATTCTTCTACTGTCTTCATAGAGATTCTCACAAAAATCTGGCAAGATAAAATAATTTCTCTGTATCATTTTATGGATTTACTTAACTTATTACACACCCAGAAACAGTTTGCACTTATAAATTTCAGCATCCAATGGCTCCAGGCAAGTGGAAGAATCTCGCTCTACAGGTGAAAAATTTAGACAAGTCGCCTGATGAGTTATGAATATGTGGAGACGGTGAAGTAGGTGATTCGATATGGAGATCGTTCCAGAAGAAAATCTGCCTAGAAGATCATTGCAATTTCCAACTTGTGCTAGTGTTGAGCCACCCTGTTTAAAATCTAGCTAAAATAAGAGAAGCTACTCTCAAATTAAAATTAATGCAGATATTGCTTATCGTCGTTTAATTCTAGAATGTTCCCTGGTAGCTGTATTTTGTGAGACATTTTACAAAGATAAGTGGTTGATTTCTTGCTTCAGTAAGATCAGTGTTATTCTTTCAAACAAATGTAATCGATGCTACATTAAAGAAGTTCCCCGGAGAGATAGTGGGTATTTTAGGAGAGCGGATGTCATGAAGCGCCTTCAGAAGGATGGTTTTGTCTGCCCTGAGCTTCTGTGGTGACACTAGGTGATTCTATAGTCTCACCCAGGAACAGCAGCACTTTGTAAAACGTGCCAGAGAAATGCCTCGAACAGAATTCTGCCGGAGCGTTTTTCTAGTTAATGAATGGGTGCTGATCAAGAACATACGCAAATCTAAACTTCACTTTCTGAGGGGAAAAGAAAATGTTCTAACACAAATCAGAGACTGTAACAAGAACAAGAAGATGCTCCCAGAGAGAGCCTGGCTTGAGCAGAACTATTCCCTGGGTCCTGGCAGGTTAATGCTGATCATCTCTGAGAGGGAGTGAGGGGCAGGAATGAGAGACAACCATGAGGCTGTCTTTACTAGTGTAACTGTGTGGGAAAGATTCTCATGCTGATATGGGCTTTTATTTGGTACTGTGATGATGTTATGAGTCTTTAAGCATTTTTAGCGGTTTTGTTTAAGTATGTTATTCAGACATATGACATATCTTGACTCCCTTGCCCACTCTTCCAGTTCTTCCTGAATGTCCCACCAACACCACTTTCCCCTCTCAACCTCAGGGGCTCTCTATCGCTAAACCAACTCCATCCTCTTAGTGGTCCCTGTATGTGCTATGTGTAAGATACTGGAGCAAGGAAAGCCTCTTAGGGGATAACTCCCTGAAGACAACTGACTCTCTCTTCCCCAGTAGCTATCATTTCCAATAGCTCTTCCGTTAGGATTGGTACTTCATGAGAACTCTCTCATCCATGTTGGGATGTAGACTGGCTTGGTATTGTGTGGCTGTTCCTCAAGCCATCAGAGCTTGTTATTTTTTTATTATTTATTTACATTTATTATTTATTTGTTTTTATCATTTATTTGCAAATAGATATATTTGTTCAACTACTCTATAATTTCCAGATGATACTGGACACTGTTTGGGTGCAGATATCCATTGACTATGGCTCCTAAAATCTTTACACCTTCCTTCCAAAGTATATATGAGTGCAGGTGTCTGTGGAGACCAGGGTCATCTAATACCCCTGGGCCTAGAGTTGCAAGCAGCCACCAAATCTATGTCCTGGAAAATAAACTTGGGTCTTCTACAAGAGCAGCAAATGCTCTTAAACCATGGAGCTATTATTCCATCCCAAATAAAGGCATTTATTTATTCTGAGACAGGGTCTCACTGCATAGCCATGGTTGGCCTGGAACTTGCTATGTAGACTAGACTGTCCCCAAGCTGGCAAATTTCAACTTGCCCCCATCTCTCTGTTGCTGTGATTAAAGGCCTGTGCCATCATGCCCAGCTCATGTGCAAAGTTTGCATGGACATCTTTGCACACAATTCATGTGTGTGTTGTTGTTGTTGTGCACACATATATGTGAGGTTATGCACATCTATAAAGAGGCCAAAGGGACAGTTTGAGTGTCCATCGCTCTCCAGTTCTTTAAGACAGGGTCTCTCACTGAATCTGTAAGTGGACAAGCAAGTCCCAGCGAACCTCCTGCTCCTGGCCACCAAAATAGTAGGGTATCAGTTGCAGGAAACGATGCTCAGGTGTTTCCTACAGTTTCAAACTCAGGTCTTCCTGCTTGTACATGGAAGACGCTTTCCCACTGACTTGTTCTATAAACCCCTCTTCACATCTCTGGGGTAGATGTGTCCAAGTATCGTTACAGGCACATAAGGTAACTCTACAATCAACATTCAAAGAATTTCTGGATCATTTCCAAAAGGAGCCACAGCGTTTTATGATTCATTAGCAACACAGGCGGGTTGAATTTTGGGGAGTTGTCATTAATACTTATTTCAACCTGTTTTTTTATTATTATTATTCAATTCATCCTAATGCATGTGACTAGAAGCTCACTGTTGTATTGACAGCATTTCCCTGGTGATGAATGACACTGATCATCTTTTCATACAGATCATGGTCATCTATAGTGTATGCTTAACATCCTTTGCCCAGTTTTCATTGGCATGATTTTCTTTTTATTGCCTGCAGAATCCTACAATGCCCTCTCCTCTCCTTTATTCCATGGCTTCTTGTTCCCTCCCCTCCCCCAAAAGAAAAGTCCTTGAATCAGAAGTAAAGGCCATTTTAGAACTTTTGCTTTCATGCGCTAAACTTCTGCCTTTCTGGGAGCATCAGAGATTTTATTGCCTTCCTCTAGGCTCCATGTCATGACTAAATAAACCCGACACAATTCTCTTCTGCACTAGTAGTTAGAGTTTTCCAAGCAGAACTGTTTTTATGGATCCCTACGGGGCAGCTAACAGAGCATTGCAATGAGTTGGAGAGCTAGGTGAGTTCCTAAAGAGATTACAAAATTTTAGTATTTCTTCCACATCCTTCCAATGACGATACAATTCTCACACTGGCGTTAGAAGTTTGCCTGGTAGGTTTTGTGTTCAGACAGATTGCAAACTTTACACACTTGTTTTAATAATAGGTGAGCATTCATTAGTCTGTGATTTCTGTGTGCTTGGCACATTTACAAATTAACTGTTCATAACAAAGGTAAATTTTGTAGGACATTTTATGTGCTTAATATATCATTCAAGAATATAAGAAATTGACAAAACTATTGGTAATTATATTGTATCTAAAATATTATGTTCAGTATTTGCTTAGTCAATAACAAATTAAATAAGAAAATGTAAGCAAGAACATATGAGTAAAATAATCAAAGAAATATGCAAAATTAGCAATTATTCCAGAGTTGTCTCTTTGAGTACCGATGAGGAAGCATAGAGCATTCCATTTCAAGGTCTTGGAGTAGGGCTCAGCTGTACAGAAGCTGCCTAGCATGCAAAAACAAACAAACAAACAAACAAACAAACAAATAAACACCCTACTGGATCTGGTGCTCAGCCATGCAAAACAAAATAGCAGAATTGTTCTTCCTACCAAGAGGACATTTTAGCTGGGTATGACTGTGTGGCCTAATGTCTCTACGCTTGGGAAGGTATGACAGAAGAATCACAGTCTCAAGGCCAGAAAGTTCCAGGCTAGCTACAGCTGCATAGCAAGACCCCATCTCAGTGTACATGTGTGCATGTGCATGTGCATGTATGTATGTATGTATGTATGTATAAATTTTTCCATATAGAAGGCTGATAATAATTTTTCTTACAATCCCAAAATCCATTCATTTCCTTTAAGACAGAATTGCAGATACCGCATCAGGGATAACGGGGAAGCATTGTATAAAGTCAGAACCCCATTATCCCATGCTCCTCTCCTCTGACTCCCTGAATTACAGCCATCATAATCCAATTTTTAGAGAAATGCATGAAGCTGTTTTATACAAAAACCCTCACCCATTTTCTTTTCAGGAACTGAGATAAGTTTCTGTTTTTATTTGACGGCATGAGCACTGAGAAACCTAGAGACAGGCACTCACTAATCCCAAAGAAACTTTCCCAATAATTCTTCAAGGGAAGCCTGTAGCAAGAAAGAGCTTTAGCAATCTCCTTAAGTTTTTCCCCAAGTCTCTACTGATCTCTAGTTAACTGAGCTAGAACACGTGGACTGCACTTGTGGATTAACTGACCTCTGAATTTCCTAAAATAAAATCCCTGAGAGTTATGGGAGATAGACAACCCAAGATTGAGAACAGGTCAATGTGATTTTCTAAGGGCTTCTCTGGGTGAGCCAAGCAAGCAGACGATGAGTAGAAAATAAGAGAACTAATTTTCAGATTTTAGGAAGGAAGGAACGAATTTAGTGTTTGCACTTCCTCTTTAAAAAGTCACTTGTTTCCACCCATACCCATCCAGCTCTACCTGCACAGGGTCACAAACGATTAGCCATGTGTCGTGCTAAAATTCAGTACACTTCAAGGGCTGGGTATGTAGCTCAGAACATTTGCCCCATGCATGCAAACCCTTGAGTTTAATCTCCATAATTTCAGGAAAACAAAAAAAGTATTATTTCTAGAAGGGAGCTCAATGAATCTTTCAAATAAAAGAAGTTTGAATATAGTGGCAGTGACAAGGCCCAGGGATAGTTTCGTCTGAGCCAGAGTATGGTGCAGTGACAAGGCCCAGGGACAGTCTCATCTGAGCCTGAATATGGCAGCAATGACAAGGCCCAGGGACAGTCTTGTCTGAGCCCCAGTGACCATCGTTTTCTAAATGAGTCATATGTTCTTAACTTTTACAAAAAAAAAAGAGTGAAAGTAAGAAAGAGAAAAATTGTCTTTAGTATGATTGGACTAAATATATAGTTTATAAAATGCATAAAGAAATAATTGAGTGTGAGGAGAAATGAATGACAGAGGAAAGCAAATGGTTGCTCTGAGCAGCCTTAACTCTGAAGAGGACAGGGAGAGCCTGATGGGTTTCAGTATAGATATTTCAATTCAATCTGCTTGTTACAAATTGCCTCCACTTATTCCACTTTTCTCTAATGACCCCTGGTAATAACCCCATGTCTCTAAAATTTCTCGGGGGAATGCTAAAATTTCAAGTCATGCCTGGCGCTATTTTGAAAATAGACTCGTCAACAGCTTTATCTCGTCACGTTTGACTCAGTCCTCAGCATTTCCTCGTCAAGCATTCCCAACGCGTTGGAGCAGTTGGTGGTGATGCACAGTTGATTTAGCTGACCGCCAGTTAAAGCTCCCCAATCTCATTCTGCAATAATTTCCAACCAGGTCTGTTGCAGAGCAGCCTGACGACCCCCTGGTGCTCTGCACCTTCTGCTGCTCCCACACAGTGTGCAGCTCAGCACCCCCATGCTTTCCTGCCCTCTAAATACAATCCATTCCCTCCCACCCACCCTTCGCTGTCCTCACGCACCCAGTCCGTCCTCCCTCCATCCCTCACGTTACATTTGTTACGGGCATTTTAAGATTAGGCTTTTGATGTGGGTATTTTTTCTGCTACCAGGGATTGCTCATAGCTTTAGAAGAAGGTCAAGGCTCTCTAAATATCGTTCTTCTTTGAGTGTTCCCAAGAGCTCTGGCTACTGCTGGGAACACTGTGTGACCACTGCCCCACTCCATGCCCTTGGATGAATTAGTTCAGTTCTGTTTACTTGTCAGCTCAATGCCAGCTCTTCTGGGAACCCATCTCACACTCCCTGACCTTGGGGAGCAGTCCTATGTGTGACCCAGTCAGATTCATGGTTCCCAAGAGCAGTGTGGTCACATGGTGTGCTTCTGATGTGCTTGTCATTGCCCCCAGGAGCAGATGCCATGATGGAAGGGATCCTGTCTTCAGTGTCCTGTACGTGATTCCTAATAATTAATGAAGAAATTACTTTACTGCTGGTTATTTTAATTTTTCCTCTATAATTAATAACAATTGATTTCTCTCTAGGATGACAGAGTAATTCCCATTTTACAAAAATCCTTCATATATTTGAGAGTCATTACTACTTCCTATCTTTACATCCTCTATAATCTGGGTTAAACTTTGACAATTTTTAATTGTTTCATAAGAAATATATATGTGAATTTGAGGGAAAAGTATTCTTATGTGCACATGACATTAGAAAAATTAGCACACACATACAGTGAATGAAGCATTTATATGTAATACAAGCAATGTCAAGGTGTGAGGCCCAAGTGTAGGACAAAATGGGTTTGCTGTTCATTACCGTGAGGGACCATGGATCAGAGAAATTGAAGGGCATAATGACGACAGTTTTGATTCTGTGGAGTACTACAGCATACCATTTATTACTGTCATGAATAGTCCAGAATGGAAAACAACCTTCACACACATTTGTAGATGATAAATTCTGCCGATTCATGAATTAATGCTCTTAGTACCATTCTACAAAAATTATGGAACAAAAAGCCAGGAAGTTTTGCCTTTGGGGAGATTTCTCCATATGGAAAAATAAACAAAAAAGAAAGGCATTTCTCTTCTGAAAAGATAGCAAAGACAGACAGGCTTGCCCATGTTGTTTTGTGAAAAGAATTTGTATAACTTCAGTGGAGAAAATGTTTCTTTTCCTTACGGACTCATTTTATTTTTTACTTTTTATCTTTATGTCAAATGTTAATACATGCTTGATTGCATATAAATATGCTGTTGCTATATTCCATTTGTAATACCCTATGTTGTACTACGAATGTACTATTTTGTTTATTCACTATTGACTTCTGCTTTATGTAACTATGCATTTGACAAGAGCCCTATCTTCATTAAAGTGTGTTGTGGCAACTTTCAAAGGAAACAATACAAAATCCTGTAGCTTGTCCCTGGAAAGTTCTAACTGGAAAGATATTGGGCCAGAGAGGATGTTATTCCAATGACTGGGGGTCCTAAGAAGGAACCAGATGCTACTGCTCAAGGTCACAAAAATTTATATTATATCCTCTACTTTCTATTCGGATGGTTAGTTAAATTTACTTGCCTTTCAAGTAGCAAGCTGGGTTCAGTTAGAGATATTCTCTTAATTAAAGTACTATAGGAGGCAAATTTAAGTGGAATAGTTTTCCTTTTCTTATTACATATAATGTTCCATAATCACTTCAGTCTTTTGTTATTTCTAGAAAAATCTTTCACTGAGCACTCTCTAGCCACTGGATATGTTATACTACAGTGCTAACTTGGTTTCTTTATTTCCTCTTGTGCAAATCTGTCAGGGAGGAAAGGAAATTATTATGTGTTTCATTCGAGGATCATAACATTCCAATGAGACGTGACATTATTGCTTTGTCATCTTCTGTTTCCTTATATTTGCTACTGAACAAACAAAATTACACTGCTTTTATCATTTGATGCCAGAAAGTTGGTGGACACATCTTAAAAAGCACTGTGCTTTAGACACATAAATATGTGAGTGGTATCTAACTTAATTCCACTTATTTTTTTCCCTCTCTTTAGAAAAGTTATTACACTTCATTCTTTGACAATTTCACAAGTGTGTAATGTATTCAGGGTGCTTTCACCCTACCTTTTCTTAGCTCGATCCCTACCCTGAACATTCCCCTTCCCTACTAATGTTGTTTCCACCTTAATGTCTTTTGGTTTTAGATTTGCCCTTCTAGATTTGATCAGAACTTTTTGTGTATCCATGGAACTAGAACTATCTGCTGGGGCACTTTGACACACAACTGAGGAATCTGACTCTTCCTCTCCCAGATTCTATCTGTAATCTTTAGTTCAATATCAAGGTTTGGGGCCCCATGAGTCTATCCCCTACTCAAGACTGACTGTCAAAAGGGGCCTGTCTTGAAGAGGCCCAGTGCAAGTAATTGCAATTCGTATGAGTTCACAATTGCATCCGCTGTGTTTTGTTGAGAGAAGAGGATTTTACTGCCCTTCTCTCTCTTCTGGGTCTTACATTCTTTCCATCCCCTCTTCTGAAATGTTCCCATAGTCTTCCTTTGAGGAGGTGAGTTCTCATCTGTCACTTATTCTTAGAATTTGGGGCAGCCACGAGCCTCTGCATTCACTGCAAATAGAAGCTTCTCTGATTGGGCTTGAGAATAGCCTTTGTCTAAGAGCAGTTTGACAGTCTATATATTTAGCTATCATCAGTACTAATTATCCTTGATGTACCAGTGACTTCCTGAGGCATGAATTTCTTAACCAGGCTTACAGCACCAGGATGAGATCCCTTTGCTGGACCAGGTGTCACATTCAATCAGCGAGCACTTGGTTATCTCTATGACAGTGATGCCACTTTTGCATATGTGGGCCCATGGAGTTCAGTGATGAATAAGATAGTGGTGTCATTCCCATCTCAGCAGTCTGCATAACACCTTAAAGTACTCTGAAATCTACCAGCAGGAAGGAGATTCTGAGCTCAAGTCCAGCTTGAGTTTTCTATATCTTGCAGGCATGGTGTGTGGTGTCTTAGGCAATAAAGTCTTATCATTCCATTCTGGTGGACAACCAAGAAGAGAGGCAGCAGTCTGTTGTGGGAAATGCTCTTGGACCTCCTTGACTAAACTCCTACAGAGGTATCCCCACACAGGTAAAAGGATTTTTGTTTAGCATTTCTGCTTCTGGAAGCAGCAAAATTATGTTGCCATATGGGGTATTTCTCTTCAAACTTTTCTTAACAATTTTTAATTTGGTTCAGAAGAAAGATAGTAGGTTGCTATGTGGCTTTATCATACCTCCTTCATTTTAATTTACCCTTTTTCCCTTGCCACCCATCCATTTCTGTCTCCTAACCATTCCCTTTATAAACAATATAATCTTCTCTATGGATGTAAGTTTCTGTCCCGCCTGGTCCCACAGCCATTCAGTACCAAAGAAACATACAAAGGCCTACATTAATTATAAACTGGTTGTCCTATTAGCTCAGGTTCATTATTAACTAGCTCTTACAAATTAAATTAGCCCATAATTCTCCTCCATGTCTAGTCACGTAGCTTGGTACCTTTTAACAGTGAGGCATTCTCATCTTGCTTCCTCTGCATCTGACTGGTGACTCTGCCTTTCCTCTTCCCAGAATTTTTAGTACAGTTGCTCCACCTATACTGCCTGCCTGGCTACTGGCCAATCAGTGTTTTATAAAATTAATATGAGTGACAAATCTTTACAGTGTACAAAAGCATTATCCCATAGCACTTCTCTACTTTAAACTTACTTACATTCAACTCTCAGTCTCCTATAAAGCTTAATTTTCGATTTCTATTTTCATTCAAAATTAGCTCATGTACTACAGACCTCAAATACATATTATGTTCTTAAAACTAATCAAGACTCACTGATAGTTTTCTCACTGGAGTTATAACAGAATTTTTATGTTATTTCAAGAGAGCCTTCTCTTCTTACATCTATTTTTAAGTTTCTTAACATTTTAACATAAGAACGTAAAATTCTACCTCTAAAACGTTTCGTTATTCTTTTGTGCTAGTATTCTGGAAATAAAAAAAAATATAATCTATCCTTTGTCCATGAGCCTAGTCGTCATTTCCAACCAGGTATGATTTGGTGCCTCACCGTGTAGGGACGATTCCTCACAAAAGCTTTAGAGGAAGCTGTGTTGTTGTGTGGTGTCCCTGTAAATCACGAAGTTAAGACGCTCAAAGACTCAGAGTGGAGAGTCCATCTTGGTATTATCACAGAGTGGAGCTGCTAGGCAGAGTGTGGGCTGCAGACCTGCAGGTGCAGAGGAGCAGAGCACAGCTGAGCCAGTTGCCACCACTCTTCACCCACATCTGTGTTGTTCTCCAGTGTGATGACAGCCGAACACCCCACTGCCCTCTGGGGGAGCAGTCACAGGATGCTCAAGCTCTGGTCCAGGTGTCTGTGCGCTCTGAGATGCTTGTAACCCTGTATTCCACATGGCCTGATCTTACAGTGATGTGACCATAGAATTCAACCAAAGAGTCACATTGGGTTTTTTTCTGTTGCTCATCCATTCATCTATGCATTTTACCTGCGTCTGTAATACGCTCAGATAACTCATCTCTATGATCTGCTTCTTCACTTCTTTCATAGTCTGTCACCTGTATCCTCTTTGGCACATACACCTCTTTGGCAGGGCAGCATCATTACTGCTAGAGAGAACCATCTAGCGCACTAAGTCATGTATTCTCCACTGAGATGGAATATTTGAGAATATTTTATCCCTGACACTTTAATCTGGAGTTAACTTTAGAAAAACCGAGACATGCTGCAATACTCAAAGAGATTTAGCAAGGACATACATGAAAAATAAATACAGAATTCCTAAGAAGTTGGTTTCTTTTATGACTCAGAAACACTTTATAACAACTAAACACTGATAAAAGAACTTCTTATGAGATGCAGACAATGGACAGGCTGCCTCAGTGTGATGTCAGTGTTTCCAATGACTGACAGTGGACGGCTACCTCAGTGTGCAGTCAATGTTTATTATAAAAAGAGACTGCTCTTTCATTCCCAGCCACCCAGCCCCAAATATTAACACAGAAACTATCTTAATTACAACAGTAGCCAATAGCTTAGGTGTATTCCTAACTAGCTCTTACATCTAAATTAACCATTTCTATGAATCTATGTATTACCTTGAGGTTGTGGCCTACCAGTAAGGTTCCAACGTCCTTTTCCTTCGGCAGCTACATGCCATCTCTCTGACTCTGCCTTTTCTCCCAGCATTCAGTTTAGTTTTACCACCTAGCTCTAGTCTGCCCTGCCATAGGCCAAAGCAGCTTCTTTAATAAACAATGGTAATAAAATAGATTCACAGCATACAGAGGGGAATCCCACATCAGTTTCTAATGACTGACAGTGGACAGGCTGCCTCAGTGTACTATCAATGTTTCCAATGCCTTTCCTTTACACGGTCCCAACATCTACTCCAAACTCAGGTGGAGAACAATTAATAAAGTCATGATCAATAAAAATTCAGGGTCAAAAATTAAGGTTCAAGCTGAAGATCTGAAAAGCAAAACAGCCAGCCCTTGGCTCTTACCTCAACCTCAGTCTGAAAATGGAGATCCTGCCTGGAGGAATCTCAGCTGAAGACTGCATGTCTAGCTGTCTCCTCCCATTTTATAATCCTCTCTAGGGCTGGGATTAAAGGTGTTGACCCACCATCAATAAAGGCATGCACCATCCAGTTTCTATGACAACTAGGGTGGCTACTGGGACTAAAGGTGTGTGTCTTCATGACTACTGAGATTAAAGGTGTGTGTTAACCATAACCTGGTCTGTAAGGCTGACCAGTGGGACTGTTTTACTCTCAGATCTTCAGGCAGTCTTTATTTATTGAGATACAGCTGAAATACCACTACACTCAGGAACAGTTTCCACTCACACTGAACATCTGCTTTGGGTCCCAGGACACTTAGGTACCTTTATTCAAACTGTCAAAATGCTTTTTTTCTTTTGGAATCAAGCAAAGATGTGAGACCTTCAATAAGGATGGGTTAATAATTCCTTCTCCTCTGAGGAAAGTGAAGTGTGATTTAGTGAAGTTGTTTTTGTACCTCATTGTGCTTCAGGGCCTCTTTGAAAACACTGCACAGAATATAGATTCATGGAGCTGGGCACTTTGCTTCTGACTTGGTCAGTTATGTATGGGGGTCTGAAACCTTGGGTTTTAAAACTAATATTTTAAAAAGACAAATGGTTTGCAGCAGGAAAATTGACCCAACTCTGTTCTGTTATTTCCTTTCAGGGCTTTCTCTAACTTTCTGAGACATGTTTCATTTTATCATTTTCATTATATTTTAGAAACAGAGCCTCACTAAGTGTCACAGGCTGGCCTTGAACTTGCTATGTAGACCACTTAGGGCTGGGGATCATGGCTTCCCTTTCTCAGCCTCCTAGTACTGGAACTGTAGGTATAAACTATCATACAGGCTCTTGGTTCATGATTTGGGACTGCTGATGGATCTACTTGGCAAAATGTCCGTCTAGTGTGTATGAGGTCTTGGTTTGATTCCTAGGACTTTAGACACTGGTCATGGTTGCACATACCTGTAATAACAACACTAGAGAAGTGGAAGAAGAGAGATAAGACAGGCAAAAGAGCTGTGTCCACTATACAGAGTTGTATGTTGACATGCTAACCTTACCATTGTAGCCAGCTTTCCACGATTAACAACAAATCACCTGAGATAATCAAATTAAGAAGAGGAAAAGTTTACTTTGGTTGAAAGCTCTAAAGGTTCTGGCTCTGTTGCTTTGGGTTTATGGAGAGGCGGTAAACATTAGACTGGATTGTGATGAGTTAACTCCTTCAACCCAGAGTGCCTAGGAAGCAAAGAAAAGGAAGACTAGAACATCAGTATTCCCTTAAGGGGACAATGTCCCTGACAATGTTCCCCCCCAATAGCTCCAGGATTCATATGTTCTGAATAACACTATGGATTGCTGGTCTTTAAGCTTGGGCAATGTTTATCCAAGTGTAGCAGCCAGTAATAGCTTAAGGAATTAAGTCTTTGGTAGAGATCATATAGAATAGGATTCTCATGAATGGGACAGCGTCCTAGCAAAAGAAGTCACAAAAGAGCCACCTCACTCACAAACTGTGTGGAGACACACAATGAATTGGGAGAAATCACCAGACACAGTTCTGCTGTCATTATGACCTCTGTGAGAAGTAAGTTTCTGTTGTTTGGGCTGTCCAATCGACGGTACTTTGTGAACAAGGTATGAACTAACATGGACTATTCATTCAACTGGTGTCTTTTACTTAACGCTGTGTCTTTAAAATTTGTTCATGCATTTCTGAATTATGCTTGTGATGCTATATAACATCCCGGATTTGAATATGGGCATAGTATTTTATTTTTTCTATTATTGATGAACACTTGACTGTTGCTCATTGAACCCATTCTGAAGTCTTTTACTCTGGAGAGTCTTTGGGTATAATCTGTTATTTACAAGTAAATGTTTCTTTGGGGTTACAAAATTATCAGTGAAAAAAGTCATACGGTTCTTCAGAGTCAGCCAGCACTGTTAAGCTTTTAAAGAGGTTTTACAAGACTGCGTCTCTTCCATAATACATAAAAGTCATTACTGCTCCATTTCTTTCCCAACCCTTGGCATTGCCACCAGACCAAGGTGGTGGGTTCATACTGGTATCACTGCCATGTCATAGTCATTGTTACTGTATATATGGACTTCCCTGGAATGAAGAGATTTGATACTTTAGCATGTAGGAAGAGGGCCACCTTGTTTGTCCCGGCTGTCCAGAACAGAAATAATCACACAAAAACCATATTATTTAAATCACTGCTTGGCCCATTAGCTTTAACTTCTTATTGACTAACTCTTACATCTTAATTTAACCCATTTCTGTTAATCTGTGCATCACCACGAGGTCATGGCTTACCAGCAAAGTTTCAGCGCATCTGTCTCCAGTGGTGACGGCTTCATGGCTTCTCTCTCTGACTCTGCCCTTTTTCCTCCCAGCATACCATGTAACTTTCCCTGCCTACCTAAGTTCTGCCCTATCAACAGGCCAAGGCAGTTTCTTTATTCATTAATGGTAATCACAGCACGCAGAGGGGCCTCCCACATCATTAGCATCTCTGTTGGGATATAAGCACACTGTGAAGATGGACTGTTGTGATTGGTTTAATAAAAAGCTGAATGGCCAATATCTAGGCAAGAGAGATAGAACTTCCAGGCAGAGAGAGAGAGAACACTGGGAAGAAGAAGGCAGAGTCATCAGATGTTGAGGGAGCAGGGTGGGCAGAACACAATAAAGATAACAGAACCATGTAAAAGAATGTACATTAAAAGATACGGGTCGATTTAAGTTATGAAAACTAGTTAGGGACACGCCTAAGTTTAAGGCCAACCTTTCATAATTAATAATATCTCCATGTCATTTTTTATGAGCTGGTAACACAGCCAAAAAGTCCATCTACACATCTCTGCTGGAAGTCATTCTTATTTAATTCCTACTTGGGTGATGAGCTATTTGTATGAGACAAGATTGTCTTTGTTTTCTTATTGAATTTGGGAATATTTTCATGTTCTTAGTGTTGTCTCATTCTTAGTTATATATTAAAATAGATTTTCACAAGCTGTATATTTCTGCTTTCTTCTTATGGGATTATGGTTTAAAATTTAATATAGTTAAATCAATTTTTCTGTTGTGGTTAATGTTTCTGAGTCTTATTTAAATATTTCCTACTTAGAGATGATAAAGCCATTCTATGTCATATTCCAGTGGCTTTATTGTTTTGATATTTATATTCAAGCCAGCTATCAACATGAACTGCTTTGTGTGTAGGCAAGGAGAGTGGTAAGAGTTGCTTCATTATTTTAGAGTGGAGAGCAATATCGCTCAAACGTTTTCCCAAGACCCCTTCACTTTGTATTTTTTCTTTGTCTTAAGCCAAATGTCCTTATGTGTTCATGTCTGCTTCTACTGTTTCTCTACTGATGCATCTGTCTTGTTTGCTATATTAAGATTACATTTTTACTTCCATAATTTAGTGCTATATCTCCGTGTCAGAGTTTGCAGATTTTCTCCCATCAGCTCTTAGGAGAGTTTGTTTGTTTTTTACTATTCTATGGTATCATAATGCTTCAATCACATTTCAGGGTAAGCTAAGTTCACTCAAAACAAAACAAAATAGAACAGTTCAAGTATTTTTTAAGAAGTTCAAACTTGATTAAATTGGATAGAATCTGTACGTTGACCATCAAAGATTTGACCACACCTCCATGACTCATCATTCTTCCCAATTCTTTGGGTATTTCTTCTGTGTGTGTGTGTGTGTGTGTGTGTCTGTGAGTACATGTATGTAGTGTATTAGCCTGTGTGTGATGCCAGAGCTTGGCTTGTGTCCCTTGCTTTCCACTGCACTTCCTGAGAAAGTATCTTCCACTGACATGAACTTGTTGGTGCAGACTACTGTCTTTACTGAGGCCTCATGACCTGTCTGTTCCCTGCTCCCAATCACTAATATCGCAAACCTGTGTCTCCTTTCTGGGCAGATGGTGGGTGGTGGGACCCAAATTCAGGTCCTCAGGCTCTCAGAGCAACTGTTTTACTGACTGAGAAGTTTACCCAGCCCTGCATATTTTATTCATGACCATTTTTTTTTATATCTAGTACCTTCCATTCTTTTAGGGCATTTACTATGATGTGTTTATATCTAGATTCTTCACACTTTCTAAATATACTATGTGTTTGTGTGTGTGTGTGTACACACATATATGTATGTATGTATATGTGTATATATATATATATATATATAATTTTCAGTATGTCTTAGAAGCAGCAATGGCCTCAACATAGTGACATTTCAATTTCTTCCTTTTAAATCCTTAAAACTTTGTTTCTCACTTTATTGTTGTCCTGGCCCAAACCACCAGGTAAAACTGTAAATACTGGACATGGCAGGATTTTACTTTTTACCTAATCTCAAGAGAAACGTTTGGTATTTTCCAAGAAGATATTATGCTTTTACATTAGCTATTTTATTTATCCATTTTGTGTATTTATTTGTGGTGTGTGTATGTGTGTGTGTGTGTGCATGTGTGTGTGTGATGCTCATTCCTGTGTGTGCAAGGAGGTGTGTGTACCATGGGGCGTGGGTAGAGATCAGAGGACAACCTCAAATGCTGGCTCTCATCTATCCTGTTTGAGACATCATTTCTTTTCTTGTTATCCCACTGTGTACACCAGGATTTTTTTTATTGATTTTTGTTGAGCTCTACATTTTTCTCTGCCCCTCTCCCTGCCTCTCTTCTCCCCTTCAACCTCCCCCAAGGTCCCCATGCTCCCCCCAAAAAAGGAGATCTTGCCTTTTTCTACCACCCATGTAGATTAGATCTATGTACGTCTCTCTTAGGGTCCTCATTGTTGTCCAGGTTCTCTGGAATTTTGATTTGTGGGCTGGTTTTATTTGCTTTATATTTAAAAACCACTTCTGAGTGAGTACATGTGATAGTTGTCTTTCTGGGTCTGGGTTACCTCACTCAAAGTGAGCTCCATCCATTTGCCTGCAAAATTCAAGATATTTTTTTTTCTGTTGTGCAGCACTCCACTGTGTCAATGTACCACATTTTCCTTATCCACTCCTCAGTTGACGGGCATTTAGGTTGTTTCCAGGTTCTGGTTATGAAAACAAAGCTGCTATGAACATAGTTGAGCACATGTCCGTGTGGCACCACTGAGCATCCTTTGGATATATACCCCAGAGTGGTATTACCAGGTCTAGGGAAGGTTGTTTCCTAATTTTCTGAGAAATCTTCACACTGACATCCAAAAGGGTTGTACCAGCTTGCATTCCCACCAGTAATGCAGAAGTGTTCCCTTTACACCATAATCTCTCCAGCATATGTTGTCATCAGTGTTTTTGATCTTGGCCATTCCTACAGGTATACGATGGGGTCTCAGAGTTGTTTTGATTTGCATTTCTCTGATGACTAAGGATGTTGAGCATTTCCTTAAGTGTCTTTTAGCCATTTAAGCTTCCTCTGTTGAGAGTTCTCTGTTTAGGTCTGTACTCCATTTTTTATTGGATTATTTGTTCTTTTGATAACCAATTTCTTGAGTTCTTTGTATATTTTGGAGATCAGACCTCTGTCTGATATGGGGTTAGTGAAGATCTTTTCTCATTCTGTAGGCTGTCGTTTTATGTTATTGACCATGTCCTTTGTTTTATAGAAGCTTTTAAGTTTCAGGAGATCCCATTTATTAATTGTTTCTTTCAGTGCCTGTGCTGCTGGGCTTATATTTAGGAAGTGGTCTCTTGTACCAATACATTCAAGTATACTTCCCACTTTCTCTTCTATAAGGTTCAGTGTGACTGGTTTTATGTTGAGGTCTTTGATCCGTTTGGACTTGAGTTTTGTGCATGGTGATAGATATGGGTCTATTTTTCATTCCTCTGCATGTTGATATACAATTATACCAGCACCATTTGTTAAATATGCTTTCTTTTTTCCAATTGATATTTTTTGCTTCTTTGAAAAAAATCAGGTGTTTGACTGTGCGTGGTTTAATATCCAGGTCTTTAATTCAGTTTCATTGGTCCTTCTGTCTTTATGCCAATACCAGGCAAAAAAACAAACAAACAAACAAACAAAAAAAACAGGACAGCCAAAAAATCCTGCACAATAAAAGAACTTCGGGAGGCATCACAATTCCTGACTTCAAACTCTACTACAGAGCTACAGTACTGGTCCAGGAATTTCTTAAGGTTCTCCTGTCCCTGCATCCCATCTTCAGATAGAAGCAATGAGGCTATCACAGAGGCCTGTTCTGTGTCTCTGGCTTCTTATGTAGGCCCTGGGACATTTGATCTTATGTCCTCACAGTTGCACAGCCGGGACTTTTCCCCCTTGAGCCATTTCCCCTTTCTAAATCATTATAGTCTGATAGCTAAAGATTAATTTAAAAGGTACAATAATAACTGATTTGCAGGCTTATTTTTATGTATTAAGTATGAGTACTTACACCTAGCATTTAGTCCATATAGTTGAAAAATGGCAGCTTATTCAATATTCAACCATCAGTTTGGAAAGGAGAAGTTTTGAGATCATAAGTACCACTTGTAAGTAATTATAAGCATCCACACAGATCACCAAAGATGGTCTTTTCTGCAGTCAGAGAGGAAAATAAGTTTTCGAGAATGCAGAATTATTAGCTTTGTAGATGCTCACAGAAGATAGAAATTTTAGAATAAAGCACTTAGTTAAAATGTCCCATGCTGTACATACTTGATCGCTTTTTCTATGACTAAATAGTTTAAAAAGCAAAAAATGAAGGAATAATAAGAAAGAAAACATAAGTATAGCCTCATAGTGGCCAAAATGTGTGAATCTAGTAGTTATTTGTGATATATCCAAGCCATTTTCAAAGACAGATGGCATTTGAAAGATGGTCTCATGCTCTAGTGGCCCCTGCCCAACCCCAACGTATCCATAGAGGTGAGAATTAAGGAGCCAAGGTAGGACTGTGGATGCAGGCTGCACGGCAGAACCCCGGGCTTCTCCCACGCAATCACTTTGTTCTTCCTGGGGACTCTTTGATTGCCAGGACAATGAGAAGAAGGCAGGAGATGACCTAGTTGGAGTAAGGGAAGGAGAAGCAAGTTCCTAGCAGGGAACGAAAATTATGAAGTCTTTTTTTTCCTTCCTGTAGAGGTGATCTAGGGACAGGAATGCTTGTTGTATTGAGAGTGGGCAGGTATTCAAAAGAAAGTAGGGGATATGGAGTTAGAGGTTTCTATTCCAGGCTAGATGTGAGGTTCCTGATTTCTCTTTTGTGTCTGTTCTTCCTTTTGTAGCTGGCAGATTGCAGAAGCAACACTGGCTTCAAACATCCACCCCCTTCTTGAACCTCTCTGCCTTTTACATTTCTTTAAAAACATGCATTTCTCATGTTCTAAGAAATTTTCAAAGGGAACTATGAGTGTCTGCCTCAACTGTGTAATTAGTGACTCTGTCACACGAAGCCGTCACACACCGAACCTTCAGTAGAGACTGAACCTAAGCTTATGAAAGAAACAATGTTTATTAACACATGCAGAGGGGATCTACTCCATGCACGTGGATACGTGTAAGGTCAAACATAAAACCAATAATGTACACATTTCTCAAATCAGACCTGGCCTTGATGCTGTATTTCTGTCTCTGCCTCTCAATCCCTTAAACACAGCACCCCTGAATCACAGTACAACAAGCATTCAGTCTCTCCACGCTCAGTCCTTCCCCACTTTTCCTTACTTCTGCTCCATCATTTGAGATCATCACCTGAAATTCATGTCTGATTCTGGCTGCTCATGTAAAACCTTCCAGGTATCATTGATTTTTTCCCCTCTATAGTTTAATATCCCCTTCCCCAGCACATCTCACATTTACGAAGCATTTCTGTCTTGCCTTTGTAGAGCCCGTCTCCTGGTTTACTGATTTTCAATAATCCCTTCTCTCGCCTAATCAACTGCGCGTACACTTACAAGTTATTTCTACTAAAACCCATTACCATCACTTTCTTTCAGTCACCTCCCCCTCTACACGGCTGAAAATGGTAGGTCATTCAGCCAAATATCAGAGACACGGTGAACTAGACAGCTTTTGCCTTCTAGTACCCTGCAGTCCAACTGAAGAGACTGATTAAATAGGTCACTGACACAAAGCATCTTTAATTCTGTGGCATGAGTAAGCCTAGAACCCCGGGGTCCTCTATGAATTCCCGTCAGCGGAAATAATCAAGGGCTCTCTCCTACGTACAAAAGAAATCCATACACCAGAGAACTCAACTGTCAAAACCACGATTTTGGAGTCAAGTTTTCAATATTAAGATTAAGACACCTGAAAAAAAACACATTTTTTTTTGTTTGTCTGTGCTAAGGTCTCTCCTTGTAGCCCAGGCTGGCCTCCCATTCATGGGTCTTCCTGTCTCTGTCCTCGGAGTCACGGTATCTGGCAAATGATATGCTGTTATTTAAATTAGTGATACTATAAAAGGAGGCCACGTTTTAAAATATCATCCTAAAATTTTCTGTTAAGAGATAAATATTGACAGTTTGCATGTATCTTGTCAGGTCATTTTCTATAACTAGGTCATATCCCCCATGTATGAATATGAGTATCAGCATACTTTATTTTCTAAATACTACATTATAGTCAACTTACCAAGTAAGCAAACATAAATTTACATCACATTTTATTTTTTTATGTTGCTGTCAAGGACAAATTTTATTATGTAATAGTTGGCATAGAGAAAAATACAAAAATCTTAGTGTACTTGGCGATAATCCAGTGCTAGTTATAAGTAGCACCTTGGCCTCTATCAAGGTAGAAATAGCCCCCATTTTCCTACCCTCATGAAATTCCCAGTCAATAAACTTCTCTCATGGATTCTGCCTCTATTCCACCGTCATTTACCATAGATTAGTAAATCCAACTAACAAACATGCCACCTTCTACGCAGCTCACCTGTCTAGTTCTTCACTGACAGAGTCTAAGGCATTTCACACCACCTGTGACTTAAACAGAGTAGAATAGGACTGGTTAGAGTTTGTCCTTTTATTTGTTTTTGTTTTTGTTTTTTTTTTTTATTTTTCGAGACAGGGTTTCTCCGTAGCTTTTCGTTCCTGTCCTGGAACGAGCTCTTGTAGACCAGGCTGGCCTCGAACTCACAGAGATCCGCCTGCCTCTGCCTCCCGAGT
Organism: Microtus pennsylvanicus; assembly: GCF_037038515.1. Classification (NCBI taxonomy): domain Eukaryota; kingdom Metazoa; phylum Chordata; class Mammalia; order Rodentia; family Cricetidae; genus Microtus; species Microtus pennsylvanicus. The sequence continues at coordinate 18,228,227 of NC_134600.1, read as the reverse complement.
GCTGGGATTAAAGGCGTGCGCCACCACCGCCCGGCTTGAGTTTGTCCTTTTAAAGAGGAAACTGGATCTTCTTGTTGACTTGCCTTTCCTTGTTTTAACACACAATTGAGTGCAGCTGTTTGCCCCGTCCTTGGAGAAGCACCAAGAATGAGTCTCAACCTGACCTAATAAAAGGAAGCTACTTTTAGAAAAACGATCAACAGTTTGGGAAGCATAAATAATAGGTCTGCGAGTTTTGTTAATATAATGGAGAAATTGTACGGGCAAAAAAAAATGTCTTTTGAAATCTGCAAGGGAAATGCTCATCTAAATTTCAAGGCTGTCAGAAGATTCAAGCGGGCAAGCACAAGCTACCAAGCCTGCCAGGTAACTGGTGGCTACCCCAGGAGAGGCGTTTCTCTGAGATGAATAGGGTGAGTAGAGTGAGGCCCTGGCCTGTGAGAGCCACAGTGCCTGCTGGGAGGTTCTGGGAAGCAAAGCATCTACGAGGCCCCGACATGTATTCCTTTCTAATGGCCATATATATTTATTTCATTTTTAATTGTAATATATCATATATACCTTGCTATATCACAATGCTTTCCTTCAGTAAGGATGGCATGAATTGCTTCAAGGTCAGGAACGAATCTGATGTGTCCATCTGTGGACACACAAAAATAAAAAGATGGGCTAAGAGAAAACAATTCCTCGGATGGGCCTGGGATCAGTCTGTGTCATCGAGGGGTGGTCAGTTTCCACAACAGAGGTGGGAAAGGAGACTCAGGCAATGACCTTCAGTCAGGAGTAGCCTACAAAGTGTGAGGACCAGCCTGGAGGAAACCCAGGTAGCTGGAGATCTCCAAGTACCCAGGAAGCAATGAGAACTTGAGATCGGTGTGTATTGCACCCTGGCTGGGGCACCGGTGGAACTCATGAGTGTCTGATTACCATGAGAGGGGTGGGATGTTACTAATGGGATCTAGGCATGATGTAGGTGGGTCTTCTATCTATCTGTTGCTTTCATTGGTTAATTAATAAAGGAAACTGCTTGGCCTGATAGGTCAGAACATAGGTAGGAGGGAAAGATAGAAGAGAATGCTGGGAGGAAGAAGGCAGTGAGGCAGATGTCATAGCTCTCCTCTCCGAGATAGATGCAGGTTAGAATCTTCCCGGTAAGCCACCACCTCATAGTGATACACACACATTAATAGAGATGGGTTAATCAAGATATGAGAGTTAGCCAAGAAGAGGCTAGATATAATGGACCAGGCAGTGTTTAAATGAATACAATTTCCATGTAATTATTTTGGGGCTAAGCTAGCCGTGCGGGAGCCAGGCGGGACGAAAAGCAGGCCTGCTCACCTCATCACTACATAGGTGGGAGAAGTTCATGATCTCATTTCTAAGGGGAGCATGGGGAAGACAGGCCAAAATGGAGTCAGTGCACGTAGACAGGAATAATCCAGAAACGAGGTGATGGAGACTTGGTCCCTGGGACAAGGAAACGGAGTGAGGGTTGTTGACGGTAAAGAGAGTTTAAGGATGGAGGAGTAATTCCTCCTCCATCTGTAAAGACAGTCCACAACTCTAACCTAAGGTGGCAGGAAGTCCAGAGTCCTCACTAATAATACAACACCTCAGGCTGAGGGACTGCCAGGCACTGGACAAGCAAGGCCCTATGAAAGGGCTCATTTAGTCCCTTGTCAGTCTGACGTAGCTGTTGTCAGATCCATTCATTAAAAGATTATGGAATGGAATCAGCTCCATATTATTTGCTTTAGGTGTCAGCTCTAGGATCACACGAAAAAAGATCTCCAGGGATACAGTGGAGTCACTGATAAAGGACCTGGTCCAGGGATACAGTAGAGTCACTGATAAAGGACTTGGTTCAGGGATACAGTGGAGTCACTGATAAAGGACTTGGTTTAGGGATACAGTGGAGTCACTGATAAAGGACCTGGTCCAGGGATACAGTGATGTCACTAATAAAGGACCTGGTCCAGGGATACAGTGGTGCCGCTGATAAATAACCTGGTCCAGGGATACAGTAAAGTCACTGATAAAGGACCTGGTCCAGGGACACAGTGATGTCACTGACATAGGGTCTGGTCCAGGGATACAGTGGAGTCACTGATAAAGGACCTGGTCCAGGGATACAGTGGAGTCACTGATAAAGGACCTGGTCCAGGGATACAGTGATGTCACTGACATAGGGTCTGGTCCAGGGATACAGTGGAGTCACTGATAAAGGACCTGGTCCAGGGATACAATGGAGTCACTGATAAAGGATCTGGCCCAGGGATACAGTGATGTCACTAATAAAGGATCTGATCCAGGGATACATTAATGTCACTAATAAAGGATCTGGTCCAGCTGGCTACCCATATGCTTGAGAATTTATTTAAATATCGATTTTTCTGGCCTTCCATTGTTGTTTTTATTCATCTACAAAGCAAGCTCATTGTGGTCCCTTAGTTATAGACTTGTAGCTTTTGGTCAAATTCTTCTAGATGTAGACACTTCTTTTCATCATCTGCTAGATGCCCTCGATAAGAATGTCTTCTTCCATTCTCATCTCTTCCCCTCTGCAGTCCTCAAAGCTCCAACTTTTAAGTAGTTATATTCTGAATGTGGAAGTTTAATGGAAAGAGAAAGAGATGCCAGTTTCTATTTCTTTAAAAGACTATTTTTATACAGCTCACGGCTGTATAAATGGCCTCTGGCTCTGACAGTGTAGAACTCATATTAGGCAAGTTCCTGCAGCTTTAGTAAGTCTGCAAATGTCTAAAGGCATCTCAAAGATGATGCGCATGATCGCTGGTGGAATTTACACTGCGACTGAAGGCAAATATCTGTTGCCTATTTAGAAATAGTTTGTGCGCACTCATGTGTCAATGTGTGCGTGTTCATGTGCGTGCATTTGCATGTTGTGTGTGTTCATTACATGCTCATAAATCTTACATGTTTCATACATATGATTTACATATGATAATATTTTCAAAATCAAATTACTTTCTGAGGAAAAAAAAGATTGAAAGCCCAAACCATACAATTTTTGGCATGCCGTTCAAATTGATACTTTTCTTCTCCCATAGGGCACACAAAATGACCTTAATCAGACTGCTCCAGGATACCGCGGATGCTGAGGTCACGGTTTTAATCTACAGAGATCATTCTATTCAACTAAGCCAAAGAAAATTTCTTGAAGGAGCCTTTTAGCATTAAAGAATCGGTAGAGGAGCAAATAGCAGGATCTGAAGGGAGTCAGGGCTGTTTTTATGAAAATAGAACTAGAGGTAACAAGAATGAAATTAACTTTCCTACAGAAAATGCATACAAATAAGCAGAATATACAGAAGTCTTATTTCTAAGACCTTGGACACTAGACACCAAGGATACAGAATCCCAAAGAATGGAAGAGATAGATAGCAGGAGCCTTATGACACTACTACCTTACATTTCGAAGACATGTTTAATTTTTAGTTATTAGTTCCCAACATTTTAGAAATAAAACAATCTTAAAAAAAAGCATTCTACAGAGTTCATGTGTGGCCCAAGTCTCAGAATGTGATGGAGGTGGGTCATTTGTCTATCTGTTGCTTTCATTGGTTAATTAATAAAGAAACTGCTTGGCCTTTGATAGGACTGAAAATTAGGTAGGCAGAGTAAACAGATCAGAATGCTGGGAGGAAGAAGGCAGTGAGCCAGATGCCATGCCTCTCCTCTCCAGGCAGACACTATAGCTCTCCTCGCCAAGATGGATGCAGGTTAGGATCCTTCCTGGTGGGCCACCACCTCATGGTGCTACACAGATTGTTTGAGGTGGGTTAATCAAGATGTGAGAATTATCCAGTAAGAGGCTGGGACTAATGGGCCAGGCAGTGTTTAAAAGAATACAGTTTCCATGTAATTATTTCTGGTAAAGCTAGCCGTGCGGGAGCCAGGCGGTGGGAAGCAGTCTGCAGCTCCGTACTATAGGAATGTATACAAACTGATTCTTTACATAGAATAGTTAGTTAATATCTATTGAAAGTTAAACAACTACTTCACAGAGTGAATCTTGGAACTATTCATATGAGAAAATAAATATAAAAGACAGGATGGCAAAATTCACAAAGCCTGGCATTTGATAGAACATTTCAATTCAATTCCCTTTTAGATACACCCTCATGGGCATAACCACAGTGTGCCTCACTATCTCCATCTTGTAGGGACTTCAAAATCCAGGCAAGTTATCAATGAAGATTAAACATTATAAGAAACTAAAATTTAATGGAAGATGTCAGATGTACCTTAAAAATGAATCCAAGGATGAGAATCAAGAATCAGAAAACATGATCCAAAGCCAGTGCCCGTGCTGTGGCCGCTGCTAGACCTGCAGGCGCCTCGTCTAAGAGCCAGCATCCCAGACAGATCTGGTTCGCTCAGTTGGTGCCAAGTGCTAATCCTGGTGCACCTTCGTTTCCACAGTGGCAGGTGAACACCCAGGAAGTTCTTACCTTTGGAACTGCACATGCTAGGGATAGATTTCCTCTAAGGCCGTGTGGAAATGAAAGACATACAAGAGGAACACAACCAGCAATCATACCTGCTCTAATGTCCGGAGTAGGGATTTTTGCGGTTCTCTGAGTGTTTATAGTGCGAAACCCTCAGGATGTTCTGGCATAGCAGAATCTTCTCAAAATACGCACATTTTGGTTTAATTATTGAATTTTTCCATCCTTTACTGTTTACTAAGATTTTGTTTTATAGGGAATATCAATGAGGCAGCAAACTCTTCTATTTGTATATTCGTTTGAACAAATACATCGACGCCTAAATACTGAAAAAAAAACCCCATGGATTTTAAGAGATGACAGTTTTAGTCTTCAATTCTTTTATCTGACCCCTCCTCTCAGTGTGTACATGTATGTGTATGTATATGTGTGTGTGCATGTGTGTGTATGTATGTACCTATGTGTGTGCCCAAGTGTGTGCAGGTGCACTTATGTGTATACTTGGAGGGAAATGCATTAACATGTGTGCACTGTGCATCTGGATGCTAGATATCAACCTTGAATGTTGTGCTTCAAGGGACTTTACACTGATTTTTGCCACAGGGTTTCTCACTGGTACCTGGAGGTTACTAATTAGGCTAGGATAGCTGGCCAGGGAAATTTAGGGATCCACTGGTCTCTGACTCCTTGGGGTAGAATTACAAGCCCGTATCATAGTCCCTGGCTTTTTAGGTAGATACTGAGGACCAAATTGAAGTTTTTCACGCTAAAAATTTTACCCAAATTGCCTCTCTCTCCAGGTCCTGTTCACTGATTTTAAATGAAGTAAAGTGTTTGTGTGTTTGCTATTTTCAATTAAATAGCACTCATTATATATTTAAATGAAATAATAAATTATTGGTATCCAATGTGTGCCTGACTGATATAGTTTTATTATTGAACTACAAACTTTTTAAAAAAGGCTGAAGTTCACATACTGATGAGCACTCAGTTACACTATTTTTCTTAAAAATACTAACCCTCAGTTTTCCCATGGTTCTGCCGGGGGTAGAAAAATGGGGGCAGCTAACAGGAGACTGCAGGGTTGAAGGTCTATGTGAGAAGCCATTTCCCATGGGATTATTTCTCTTTCTTGTGGATCATTACACAGAAACTTCACGTTTCTGTCTCTTAATTTCCCCAGTTACAGAGAAGAAAGAGTCATTTCTTCTGCGAACATGGGAATAAAGACTTAATGACTAGGTTTAATGATTTCATTTAATTTAAACTATATCTGTCACCTGATATAGTGTAATTTACAAAATGTGTGTGGTTTATAAGGCTGTCAGAATACAGATGCCGAAGCAGTATAAGCACCTAATATATGTTGCGACTCTGGAATTTCTTATGTAAATCGTTTTTGGAAATGTCACCCAGCATCATAGAAAAGCAAATGAAATGACTTTAGGTTCAATTTGGACAATTATTTTTAAAAGACATGGTAAAGAAAACTGAATGCAATTATTAAGGAACCAACTCAATAATTAAATCCTTAAATTAGTCTCTAAACTATACATCGCTACAAGCCAAGCAAACTGCCCTTAGTCTATCTGTGTATAGCTGTCTTAATAAATATTTGGTGGATATTCTCTCCTCTTTGTTTAACAAACCATGTGTCTCATCCTGCCTGGATATTTTTTGCTTGTGTCTAATAAAAGATTTTAGAGCTTAACTAATTATTATAAACTTAAATTATAATTCTAGGTCTGTTGCTAATTACGTGTGTCACCCTAGTTACATGTCTTAATCCTTCAACATCTCAGTGTCTTTATCTACAAAATGAGGAAAAGAAGAGAATGAGCAGGGCACATACCACCACTGCCCCTACTTACACCCCTTGCAGACATTAGTAATCAAACAGGAGAACTTTTCCTGTAAAACCCACATACTATGTCAGAAACCTTTCCATCACAACCATGCCCCTGCATGAGATTTCCCTTGTTTTCTTTCTTACTCTCTTTTAAATACCACTTTAAATACTCCTATGACTCATGTAAGCATGACCAGCTCTGTGGCATACTGCAACAACTATGCTCACACAGTGCAACAATTACGCCTTTTTACAGATAAGCCAAATGAGGGCCCCGAATTCGTATGTCATAATCAATAGAGCTGAAATCCAAAAGTCTTAGGTGTTTCCTTCTCTTGGCTACATAGCCTTTGCATAGTCTAGTCTAATTCAGCGCACATAACATGGTTAGAATTTAAGATGTGCTACCACCATTTGACAAGAGAAGCGCCCTCTGTCGTTGGGGATACTTTGTCTTGGTGTTTGTTCTCAGCTTCATTCTCAGCCCTGAGCCCAGTGCCCAGCTTACAATAGACACTTCGTCAAGATTGAATAGACAAATGCTCCAACTCTATAGCCATAATGACTATTTTTAATAAAACTATCTTTTTGATTTTTTTATGTTATATACATTTTTTTCCTGCAACATTTACATGGATTACTTTCCAGTCAACATCTTATTTTTTTTCTTCAACATCTTATTTTTTTTCTATCTGACATGCTGTCCAATGGTCTATCTCCAGTCTTCATTGGTTTGGTATATTATTCTCAGAGTAACTTCTAAGATCCTATGCTGAGGAGTGCAAACCCAGCAAACCCTTAATTGTGGGTATAGGAATGTCCATTTATCACATAGGCTGATTTGTACCATGCTAGAAAGAGCGCAACACTGGGAACAACCTCAATTGATTAAGGGACTGATGCTTTAGAATGCAATGAGTGTACACTTACAATGACCTAAATTGTTATTGAAATAAAAAGGTGAATAAAAATATTGAATAAAAATAAAGGCAAATGGCTGAACAGACCCTAACGGTGACAATGCACAACACACTGGTGAGAGAGTACTTATGGTGAAGTCTTTAGAAGCGGAGTGTAGACCATTCAGAATTGATGGTGTGCTCCAACTTCTTCTTTGTGCTCTAGTGGAATAACTAATACAGAATATGTAATAACTAATTCATAATACTGGTCTGAATTAAAATGATAACATGAAAGCTAAAAATAGCTAGGTAATCAAATAGTTGGTATATGTTTCTATTATTAAAATGACAAGTATATTTGGACCGTAGTCTTGCAAGGCCCTTGGCATCAAAGTTTAGTAAGTATGACTTCTGAAATGATTGTATTTTATACAAATATCTTGAAATGAGGGATGAAGGCTTTGGGTAGCTTCAAATAAAAGAATAAAAGTTTAATGTTATAAACACGGGGGTTAGGAAAAAAAGTAAAAAAGTAGGCACAAAGGCAAGAAAGCTATCCACCTCCATGAAAGCCTCCAAAAGGAACTCCACAGATCAAGAAGGGGAAGGGGCCCCATGGGGACTCCCCGCTAGTGCTAATGTACTTCAGCCACCGGAGGCCTCCTTTGTGGTTGGTACAATGCCTTCCAGTGCAGGGGCGGCCACTTCCCACCACTCCCATTGGGTAATTCCGTACAGTTCCAGGAGGAGAGCAGTCCTTGAACATACTGAGTTGCAAGAAAAGGAGACTGCAACGAGACGGAGAGAGTGCTGTTGTATTAAGAGAGGTCCGCGTTTATTTTCCTTAAAATAACAAGTATTGGGGGTACCGTAGGATGGAGAAGTGGGAGCTGCTCTTTGAACGCCACTGAAGAGGTGTGGCCAGCAGCGGCAGATGTGAGCGGCTCACACAACACGATGCCTTGTCTTTAGTGACAGCAGTGGTTTCCAGCAGAGCCAAAGACAAGCTGTTGCCTTGCATACTGCCAAGCTGCCTCGGAAAACGTCCTTACTCTAGGTAGCCTGCGACCCAATCAGCCTTCTCATACTATTTCTGGAATAACTCCGATATCTTTCTAAAGAGACCAAATGGCACCCAAACTGTTCCTTCTCATTTCTGATATACTCAGTAGTGCCCCTCCCCATTCTACGTGGAAACTCTGATCATTCTACGTGACAGTATTTAGAGAAAGGCTTACAGTTTGGAGAAGTAACTCGATTTATAGCAAATCCCAAGAAGAGGGAGACACTGGAGCTCTGACACCCTCTTTGTCCATTTCCCAGAGGTGAGAAAAGGCCACATAAGTAGGTGGCTGCGGGGCTGGGGAAATGGTTCAGCTGACAACATGCTTCCTGTGTGGCGTGCAGTCACAAGCATGGGAACCCAAGCTCAGATCCGTGGCACTGAACTATAAAACCCGCAGGTGACACCATACATCTGTAGTATTAGAACTGCACACACAAGGAGCACAAAGAAAGAAAGGTCCTGGGGCTTGACAGCCCACCAGTCCATCCAATGAAGAGCTTTAGAACTCAAAATCTAGGTTCAGTGAGAGACCCTGCCTCCAAAATGAAGTAATCTGGAGAGCAATGGAGAAATGCAGCTAATGCTGACCATTGGCATCCACATGTTCTCTCTCTCTCTCTCTCTCTCTCTCTCTCTCTCTCTCTCTCTCTCTCTCTCTCTCTCTCTCTCTTTCTCTCTCTTCCCCCCCACTGCAGATGCTTCTGGCACTTTGATCTTAGACTCTCAGCTTCCAGGGCAGTAACGAATCATTTTTCTGTTGTTTAATCTGTGCTAACCTAGTCATAATAGACCAAGCTAACTCAAACAACCCGTGCCCCCATGTCATCAAAACATTCTAAGAGAGAGGCAGTGTGTTTGATAAGATGCGTTGATTTTATATTTAGGGAGTCAGATTTTACAAGCTCTGCCAAGAATGAGTCGTATGGACTTGGCAGACACACTTAGCTACACTTAACTTCCCTCACAAAATGAGGGGTTTAGTTTGACAATCTGAAAGAGTAGTTCCAACTCCCCCACCACACACACACACCACACACACACATCTGACACTATGTGAATCTTGTGCAATTGCTTGAGAGCTCCTGGAGACATCCGAAACAAGAAAAAAAAAAAAGAAAAGAAAAGGATGTTCAGAGTATACGGTCATGATTTGGTGCCATTATCCCCCCGTATAAATGATAGCAAAACAGAGGCTGACAAATTAGCCCTCCTCTTGTGCAACTGCTGACCTCTGAGACAAAACATCACACCAGAAGTCAGCCGGGCCTCGAGTAAATGTCACTTGTTCCTAAGGAGGGGGTGGCCACGTGGTAAGGGCCACTGAATGCTAATATGCATGTCTCCTCTGCTGAGCTAATCCTGGCTTCGCTCCACCAGAGGAAGGATGGAGCCCCCTTTGCATGTTCTGTGTAGCATCAGGGACCTGGGCCTTGACCAGGACAATGCCTCCTTAGGGCTTTCCCATAGGAAAATAAAACAATTTTGCAAAACCTGGAAGCCAAGCGTCTCTGTCTTTTGCTGACATCAGAGGTTTCAAACTCATCCATGCAACTGTATTTTATGGCATTATGAAAATTACTCCAATGCATTCAAAAAATCTGGTTCAGATTATTCTGGGTTTCCAGGACTCTATTTTTTAAGTCCTTGACTAAAATCTAAGTGCTATATAATGGCGGCAACAACAGTTGTGCTAAAAAAAGGGAGACTTTCCCTCACACCGCCGGTGAAGGGAGGCAATTTAAAAGACATCCCCTTCAACTTTCTCTCACCTTTGCCATGGAGCTTTGTTCTTATTCATCGGCATTCAAACAGGATGGAGCTAATGTAGCAGGAACTCTGAAAGCCCGAGACAAATGGGCATGACCGTGACAGATGAAGGCTCCCTTCCTTCAGGAGTTATTTCAACCAAAAATAACTCCAGTAACTTTCGCTGATTGCCTGAGAAGCAATGAAAAACTCATCCAGGGAGCACTGTACTCATAACAAGCACAAGAGCTTCGCTTCTGAAACTATACTCTTAAAGCATTAGCAGCCGGTGGAAGGCTCAAAGAGACAGCAGGTAACAGCCATCAGTGGGCCCTGGAGAATGCATCCATGCTAACTTTGCAAGGCCATTGTTAAAACTGTTTATTTAATTGCTAAAAAAAAATGCCCAAAGCGTATCCCCTTTAAACATTTATTTTAGAATTGGCTTCTTTAGAACTCAACTGTCTGGAGACTATGCAAGTGTTATATCAAGCTCCAGGAGTGGTTTTGCTCCTCTGAAACACTGAATAACGAATACAGATATAATTACTTGTCACAAGTGTGTGTGTGTGTGTGTGTGTGCACATGCATGCATATGTGTGTGAAAGGTTGTTATTGAATTCTAAAGGGCAGTGGTCAGAGATGTTGCTCAACACTTTTCATTTGCACTGGACAGTCCCAGAACAAAATATGACTCTGCCCTCGAAGTCAACACTGCAGAGACTGAGACCCTGACTTAAAGAACAGGTTCTAAAGCACAATGGAAAGAATATTTAATCTGTCTTTTCTAGAAGTCATTTTCAGTGATTAAGAAAAATATGATTAACAATACTAAAGAAATTTCATTTTAGTGCTAAAATGAGATCCACTGTTTAGATTTAAAAGACAAAGCATATTATTGTCTATAATTATATATATATGTATATATAATTGTTAAAAGGGACAGAAAGAAATATAATACCACTCTTATTTATAGGAACTTAAATCATTCCTATGTTCTAGAGAGCTGATGAGAAATCATGAGTTTGAAAACGTAGTTTTTCTTTGAAGCCGAGGAATAATGTTTATGTTCTAGTGGGTTAAAGTCTGGACTAAGTATAAGATGTTACCCCTGTTTTCACGGGGCTCATGATGTGGGTTGGAGGACGTGCTTATGGATAATCTATCACCACTTCAACATTTGTTAAATGAATGCTTATGGTCTGTCTCCCATGCATCAGCCTGGGGATACCAGTGAACACACAGAAATCGCTCATCCTATTGTGATAAGAGGCGATTTAGAGTCAAGATGAGAAGGCAGATGGTTTCCAGAGCTACCCCAGGGAAGTTTGTAACTGTGAGCATGGAACATGTAAGTCAGGATCCTTAATATAGTCTGCAGGGCCGCTCAGAGGATGAGGTGAAGGACAGGTGGAATCAGAATAGAGAAATGGCTCCAACAAGGTGCTCTTAGAGTCCTCTTTCCCTCAAACCATTTCATGGGAAAGGAGATTTTCTTTCTGTCCCCCTGATTCTCTCAGCATTACTCCCCCAGTTGGCTTTGTGCTACCATGGCAATCCCCAAACTGCCAAACAGACGCTGAATTACTCCTCTTCCTCTGGCTTCCATCCATTTGCTTAGGAGTCTAGAGATGTCTATATAAATGAGAGAGCCAACTGCCAACAAAAAACTGACTAGGAAATAATTTAAAAGAGAAGGTCCTTTTTTTTTCAGTAAGTTTATAAACCAGAGATCTGGAACCTTCCCTAGGTATGCTCTGAAGGGACAATGATATGGGTTGGCTTGCTTACGTGTAGTAAGTTCCTACCCATGTCCCCCCTGCCACTCTGTTAGAAATGAATATTCTACGCCTGCTCCATTCTATGGTTTGGTTTTTAAATTTGACTGCCAGGTCACAGTTCATTCATCAAGTCCATGTGGGTAAACGGGACATTTTAGTAGCTCTTTCTCTGCCAATCGTAAGAATAGTATCGTTCAGTGCATGGTTTGTCCAAAGAACATAGATCATGCATATGACACCAATAAGCTAAGGGGCCCCAGCTTCCTTTTTGAATCTGTGTTCAATTAGCCCTGGGGAGTCCTTTTGGAAGATCACATTTTCTTAAAGTTCACAATACACATTCATCTTAAAAGTTGATGGGACCAGCAAGGCCCTAATGCTGGAATGGAGGACATTCTGTAGCTGCTGTGTTCTCAGTGTCAACTTGGAATGGGAAGAAAATTGGCTCATAGTGGCAGAATCCTGTCAGAGCGAAATGTAAGGAAATGTGCCGATTGCTAGTAACTCTACTGAGAAGAAAATTTTGATTAAGAAGTTAATAACTAAAATAATTCATAAGCAGGCTTAGTTTTTTAGCAAAACCTGGGCCAATGCTCCTCCTTGGTGTTAAGTAGAGGGACTAACTAATTCAATCCTCTTCTTATTCCCACAGGAAACGGTTACCAGAGTGTTGCCCCAGGCAGAACATTCACTTGACCCCCTTGAAAATGTTTTTAGTATTTTGAACTTTTACTTGTGATAGCACTTATCCAGCAGTGGCACACACATGAATGTGCACACACACACACACACACACACACACACAGACAGACACACACACACACACACAGCACCTGTAAACAAGAGACTTCCTTCCACTCACCCAGATTAGCTGATACCTCCAGAAGTCCCCTGATATAGTCAAACCTGCACAAGATTTACATAGAACTTGGTGGTACAGAGAAGGATATGCTATTGTCTCAGCGAAGAGAAGAAATCTCGGGTTCAGAAAGCGACTCCCTTACAAGGCAAAAGCGAGGAGGATGCTGTCACGCATATTTTGTGCCAGTTTCAGCTGATGTTGAATGTGATTGTCCTGGGTTCCAAGGCAATGAGAAAGGAGGTCATCGTGAACCTTGTGGCTACATGTCATGTGGAATAGACCAAAGGCCATTCAAGTAAAGATTCTGAAATATAATTGTGTGTGTGTGTGTATGTATGTACATGAACATACTAGTATGTATGTATATGTGTATGTATGTATGTACATGTACATACTAGTGCTCACCAAATAGACTCTCACTGAACCATATCCCATCCCCTAATGTTCTGATATTTTACCAAAGGCCATAGTTCCCCAACTTATCTTCTATGATTCTAACTGAAACTTACATAAAATGCGATCATTGTACCGACAAACAGTTAATGCAGACTCTTGTAGTAGGAGTGGCCGGCCCGCCACAGGGCTAGCTTTATCTGAAATAATTACACGGAAGCTGTATTCTTTTAAACACTGCTTGGCCCATTAGCTCTACCTCTTACTGGCTAACTCTCACATCTTGATTAACCCATATCTAATAATCTGTGTAGCCCCACGAGGTTGTGGCTTACCGGAAAGATCTTAACCTGCATCCATCTTGGAGAAGAGAGCCATAGCGACTGGGAGAGGCATGGCGTCTGCCTCACTGCCTTCTTCCCAGCATCCTATTCTGTCTACTCCGCCTACCTATGTTCTAACCTATCAGGCCAAGCAGTTTCTTTATTAATTAACCAATGAAAGCAACACTCCCATATCAGACTCTTCAGGAAATAAAGACCTCACAGGTTTTGTTTGTGCGATTGCTTTGTTGTTGTTGGTGGTGGTGGTGGGTTTTCTTCTTGTTGTTGTTGTTTGTTTGCTTGCTTGTTTTTTTTTGACAGTCTCATTATATAGTCACAGATGTCTTGATATTGCTACATAGACCACACTGGCCTAGAAATCACAGAGCTTCTTTTACCTCTGCCTCCCGAATGCTGGGATTAGAGGCACATGCCATCATTCCCAACCACCTTATAGTTTTATTTAGAGAAAGAGAAGGAATATTGCTTCTATATTCACTGAAAAGTGGTAAGAAGTGGGTGAAAACATAGTTGGTTTTCTTTGTGTGTGTATATATATATATTATTAATTTCAGAAAAGCATCACGTGAGACACCACTCAAGCACTTAGAGTGCTCTCTACGGATAAACTGTTGGGAGGAGCCCCTACTATAACATAGCAGTGAATCATATTGGACTTTAAAACAATCTTGTGAAGGAATCGGTAGCTTTAAGAAATCAGAAATTTTAGGTTGGAGAGATGGCTCAGCTGTTAAGAGCAGTGGTTGTTCGATTATAGGCAAAAGGGATCCAACACCCTCTTCTGGCCTCCACAAGCATTGCACACACATAGTACATAGACTCACAGGCAGACAAAATATTCAACACTCAAAATAAAATGAGTAAGTTGGAAATCTCAGCTCCACAGAATGAAAGATTTTACCAGGGACTACAAAGCTATTACTTAACTAACAAACCTAGGCAAATGATTGAACATTAAAAAAAAAAAGTTAACTGTCCCTGTGAACCACATGACTTACGATTTTTGTATTTGAGACTTTATCAATTCCAGATTTGGCACATAACTCAAGAGATTCAATATATACTCCATTTCAGATTCATGTCTTTCAGGTTTGCTCATGCTGTAGTGTAAGTCAGAATTATATTTCTGTGGTTATGGCAAAATAATTTTCCAGTGTATGTTTGTTGTATTTGTTCACCATTGTCTGAAAATGGACATCTGAGTTGCTTTCAAGATTTTGTTCTTCTAAGCAAAGCTGCCATAGACATGGACGTACAATATCTGTTGAAGTATCCACTTTCATTTTTTTTGGAGATATGCATATCCAAAATGAAATTGTGAGCTGAGATGGTAATTCTTTGTCTAATTTATCCTGTTTCCACAGTGACTGTACCATTTCGCATTTCCATTAGCAGCACTCAAGGGTACGAGTTTCCCCACATTCTTGCCAAGGATGTGGTTATTGCGTTATTTCTGGTTTAGTTTCTCGATACTAATGAATATGAAGTGTCACCTTGCTGTGGTTTAGATTGGCATGTCCTTCATGATCAGTGATGGCAACAAATATACGTCTGTGTACTTACTGGCCATGTGTTTCCTTCTTTGTAGAAATTCTTATCCAGTTGTTTACCCATCTATAAATTGGTCTATTGTGCTCCTGGGTTTTAGAAGCTCTTTGCAGGTTTTGTATTTCAGTATCTAATCAGGTACATGACTTGAAAATATTTTTATCATTGTGTAGGTTGTTTTGCACTCCCTTGACAGTGTCTTTTGATTTTTTTTCTTAATTTTCATGTCATGAATTTTTCTTTAATCTGTGCTTTTGGTGTCTTACCAAAAATTTTATTTAAAATTCTAGTATCAAATCTTTTCTTCTAACAGCTAAACTATATTTTAATTAGTTATTTTTCGTGGTATTTTTCCTTTCTAATCCAAGAAGCAACAATCCTAATGGAATACAGATTTTAATTTGTACTCTAATAGTTCCACAGATACCAAATGAAATGAAGGTACCTTTTCAGCCTAATAATAATTTCAAAACCACCCATGTTTGCTTTGGGGTGGGTTTCAGATAAAGTGTTTGAAGGTCTTGATGAAATCCACTTGCTACAGTAGACTACAGTTCATGACATTTCTCACAGTCATGGGCAAATCTTGCCCCCAAATAAATGTGCTCTGTCTGTGGCACGTGAACAATCCGTGAACTGTATCAGGCCACTGTGGATGAAGTGGCTGTGGGGGAATGGGCTCCATCTGTTGCCGCAGAATGTCCGAGAAGGCATTCATCACATTTATCTGTATTCAATGGATGTGGACACATTGGAACTAAATGATAGGGGTGACACTTGGGCATCCAACACCGATGTCTGCCAGGCCTCTGACAAAGCTGCTTCGTGAGAGGCTGCCTGCATAGACTAAATTAAAAATGCCAATAAAACTTGGCTTTTTTCCAAGACTTTATTCTAGCTCTATTTATTGACAATAAAACAACTCGCATTTTAACTTTGGAAGGTATGAAGTCATAAGAGTAGCAACTAGAAAAGAGAAAAATTAGTCACTTGATATCATTGCCCTGATCAAGAATATTTTTATGCTTGAATGAAATTTTTCTGCATTTCTGCAATAAGAACGTATTGGTGCTCAGGTTCCAGGAAAACTGAATTGGGTTGAAATTTTGTTCTCCTAAACAGTGTCAGAACAATCAGAAAGAATGGAGTTACTCTCCTTCTAGACACCGTGACTTAAAAAGTAACTCGAGTTGGATCAAAGGTTACAATGAAATAGTATTCTTAGAAGTAAATCCTAATGATCTTGAGTAAGAAAAAGGCTTCTTAGAAACAATAAAAAAAAAGTACAGGGGACAAAAGGAGATAACGGGCAAACTGCCCTTCACTGAATAAAAATTGTTCTTCCAATGGAATCATAAAGAAACAAGAGACAAAGCCCAGAATGTTTGTAGGCTATAAATTAATAAAGCTTTGTATCCAGGACACATAAAGGACTCATCAACAATAAGAACATTAATGGCTCATTTTAAAATGAGGAAAGGACCTAGTTCTCCAAACAGATACATGTAGTCAATACGCACATAAAGAGATTGCCCATGACAACAGCTAACTTGAAAATGTGAGTAAAATCTACAGTGAAATCCATTACAACCATTCATGAGTGTTCATGAGGATGGGGACTATGAAGGCTTGTGAATCCCAACCTGTATGTAAGCTCATTACTAACATGCTTTATAAAAAAATAAACATAAGTTGTAGCAGGAGTTCCCCACGCCAGTGAACCATGATTCTCCCGAAAGGTATGGGTTATTAAATAAAAATCTCCATGCTGGTGGTGGGATTCCTCCCTCTGGGTTATTGGTTGGAAGGGCCTCTCATATGTACCATAACACCTTTTTTGAATTTATTTTGTCATGGAAATGGTGGAATCTGCTCACTTCTTTTCCACATCACCTAGCAGACAGATACTGATTTCTTTAGTTGGAAAGAAACCCTTTGAGTGAAGGATAGAAAGTACATTTCCATATGGATACACAAACAACTGCATACACATTTATGCACACAAATGTATATACACATATGGGATGTTTATACTCCATAGATTGGAAACGTCTTCCAGAGCTAAATCACCTAAACTCTATTTCTTTCATTGTGTGACTGCATTTACTCTCGGCTGCCTATGCCCTTTCTGAAGCATCCTCACCGTCCTCCTCCTGTGTCCTCTCTGGAGATCCTCACTGTGCTCCTCCTGTGTCCTCTCTGGAGATCCTCACCGTCCTCCTCCTGTGTCCTCTCTGGAGATCCTCACTGTGCTCCTCCTGTGTCCTCTCTGGAGATCCTCATTGTCCTCCTCCTGTGTCCTCTCTGTAGATCCTCACCGTCCTCCTCCTGTGTCCTCTCTGGAGATCCTCACCATCCTCCTCCTGTGTCCTCTCTGGAGATCCTCACTGTCCTCCTCCTGTGTCCTCTCTGGAGATCCTCAGCGTCCTCCTCCTGTGTCCTCTCTGGAGATCCTCAGCGTCCTCCTCCTGTGTCCTCTCTGGAGATCCTCAGCGTCCTCCTCCTGTGTCCTCTCTGGAGATCTTCACTTTCCTCCTCCTATGTCCTCTCTGGAGATCCTCAGCGTCCTCCTCCTGTGTCCTCTCTGAAGATCTTCACTTTCCTCCTCCTATGTCCTCTCTGGAGATCCTCAGCGTCCTCCTCCTGTGTCCTCTCTGGAGATCTTCACTTTCCTCCTCCTATGTCCTCTCTGGAGATCCTCAGCGTCCTCCTCCTGTGTCCTCTCTGGAGATCTTCACTTTCCTCCTCCTATGTCCTCTCTGGAGATCCTCAGCGTCCTCCTCCTATGTCCTTTCGGTCGCATTCTTAAAGGGAAAGTTGCCCCTGAGTTTCAGGCCCCGGGATGTTTGCTTCTGTAGAATGCTGAAATATGACTGAAAAGTGGGGCCTGCCTGGTTGCATTAGTTCTTATACTTGAATTTCAGTGGGAGTTCACTGGCTTTCCAAAAACTCATTCACAAAGGCAGGGAAAGGTTTTTTTTTCTCTCTTTTTAATGTAGATATGCAGGGTAGAAGGCACATTATTACTATGAATACAAGGCTCTGCCTTTCCAAAGAATGGTCTTCATTCAGAGTCGCTGTTCATCCAGCATCTTTCTTTCTGTATTATATGGGGTGTTCATGAAATGCCCCTCTTTTGAATGCATGTCATCATGTACTCACTGTATAATTTTTTCAGACCGACTTTTAAACTTGCCTTTGTAAAGCATCGTCGAGATATTGTTTCTGTGATTGGGAAGCATTGGGCATGTGATTTAAGCATGAACACCCTGGAGAATCATGACTTACCATGCTGCCCAGCGAATCTGGACTAGTGACCACAAGACCAATTATGAGACACCAGAAGGAAATACTATGTTAAAAGCAATAAGAAGATCCCTGATGCCTCCATCTCAAGTCCACTCTTCTTCGCCCACAGACAAATCTTCACTGAGATCATTTTCCTGAGAACGTTTAATATGATATGACGTCAGTCTGCTTTTCTGTCATCACACTTCCCTGTTTATATTCTGGCATGAACCATATTGATAGGTTATTATATTCTTATTATCAGAAAAAGTCGTTTCCCTGGTAATTTTTAATGGATCATATGCATATGTGTGTATACATATATTGTAGAATATACACACACACACATATATATACATAAATACATATTCAATATATATATACATATATTCTGTAGAAGAGGACTGTACTATAGACTATTAAAATTACCAGATTCTATGTTATCATTCTTTAGTTTATCCCAATTGTAATCATTATTTTTCAAAACAGAGACTTTAATTAAATTCCCAAGTAGTTTTTTTTTTAATGCTTGTTAGATCCTGATTCTTCAGAGCAAACCAAAAGTATGTGTGCCTTCAAGGGGTTTACAATCTTTGTGTGGAGATAATGTAGATTTTAATCACTAGTCATGATCAACAGCGGTCCATCGTTAACAATGACTCTCCAATATTTGATAATAAAAGCAACTTCAGGATAAAAACGAGAAAACAGAGACTCCTTATCCTTGGTCAAAGTTGTATGAGCATCTATGCTGTGAAATTCTACATTTTTTTATGGTTAGCTACTGTGTCAATAGAAACCCATCAGTGATTGCTGGTCTGAGAAATCCTTAGGTTGAAGCCATGTATCTCCTTTAAAGCTGAGAAACTCCTTCTAAGATCAAGGTTTCCCTGGTGCCTAATACTCTGCTCACACCTGTGATGAATTTGCCAGGTGCTTTTCATGCTTCCTTGAACTGACAGAATGCTATCTTGCAAGACGCCATCCTTGCTTGTTTAATAGAGAAGTTCCATATACACACCTGCAGTGATACTTCATTTGTATTTTAATAAATGAAGTTTGCCTGAAGATCAGAGAGTGAAACACTCTCCCTGGTCAGCCTTGCAGACCACGCAGTGGTGACACACACCTTTAATCTCAGTAGCCACACTAGTTTGCCATAGAAACCAGGCAGTGCATGCCTTTAATCCCAGTGGTTTACACCTTTAATCCCAGCCCTAGAGGGGAATATAAAACAGGAGGAGACAGTTCACAGACGCAGTCTCATTCTGAGATTCCTGGAGGCAGGATCGCCATTTTTGGAATGAGTTAGACGGAAGAGCCAACAGCTGACTGTTTTGCTTTTCTGTCCTTCGGGTTGAGCTCCAGTGTCTGTCTCTGCGTTTTTATTAATCATGCTACACAGAAGGTTTCCTAGGATGCTATTCCTAGGACACAGTATGCATAAGGCCAAATGTCACAACTTCTTCCTGTTTCTGGGAGATTCCACAGCTTGTGATGTTTAGGGCTTCATTTCATTTCTTGGAGACTTCGCCAATAATAATGAGCGAAAAGTAAAAGCAATCGCGCCAGTCCTCTAGACTACAACTTTTCCCCTTCTCATGGATGACGAGAAACATTCCTTCACCAGTTGTGTATAAGCCTGGTCCTGTGAAGACTTTCTATGCAATTAGAAAAGTTCAGGGGTGAATGAGGGAAGAATTGCACACTTTGCAATTGAATTCTTCTGGAAAAAATTGTGTGTGTGTGTGTGTGTGCGCGCAAACATGCATATTGAAGTCAGAAAACCACCTCTGGTGTGATGTGAGATCTACTTGTGAGAAAGGGTCTCTCTTGCTGTGCACGCCTCTGACTCTCAGACTAGGTAGCGTGCAAGCTTCCTGTCTGCATCTCCCATCCAGCTTCTGGGATTACAGAGCTGTGTATACTATCGAAACTTTTACACTGGTTCTGGGAATCTAAACTCAAATTTTCAGGCTTGTGTGGGAAGGACTTTACCCACTATGCCATCTCATCAGCCTCAAGTTGGGATCTTTAAGTGAAAGTCTGGAAAAAAAAACAAATTATTCAGTGATGGAAGAATGATGACTTTTTTTCTCAAATAAATGCCTAACAGTCAAAATAACTTGTCTGTTTTTCTAGTTGAAATATGTTATTGACTTTCCCACAGGCAGACACATACAGATATGTATTAATGAAGAAAAATGTATCATATATTCACAAATAATCATTAAATATAACAACCTCAACTGTCATGAAATTAGTGCTTTATATTGTTATGATATTAACTTGAGAAAAAGCATGACTGTAAAGATATACTACACAACCCAATCTGATACACTAAAAGTCATGTCCCTTGTTATTAAGGCAACTATCTCGTATTGCTACAAATGCTGATGACTTACTAACTGATGTTGTACTTAAAATGTTGAAAAGTATCACTAAGTTTCATAAGGCATAGTTTCATTTACAGAGACATTTGAATAAATATTTGCTTTCCCCCCTGAACTAAGAAAGAGGCATTTTTAATTTATTAATAACATTATCTTCTCTACAAAGAATAAAACAATAGTCTTCAGTTCTTGGGGGGGGTTAAACAGTTTAGATTTATTTTGATTAATTTCAGAATATAGCTCATATATTAATCTTGCACATATAAAATACCTATATTTTTTATTTGTTAGATTTTTTTAAAAAAAAATACCAATCCAAGTTCCTACTCCCTCCCTTTCTTACATTCCCTCCACACATCCTCCCATCCCATCTCCCATCCACTCCTCAGAGAGGGTAAGGCACATTGCTTTGGGGAAGGTTCGAGTCCCTCTCTACTATATCTAGGCTGAGCAAGGTTTCCCTCCAAAGAGAATAGGTTCCCGAAAAGCCAGTACATGCAGTAGGGATAAATCCTGGTGCCACTGCCAGTGGCCCCTCAGTCTGCTCCAGTCATGCAACTGTCAACCACATTCAGAGGGACTAGTTTGGTCCTACACTTGTTCCTTTCCAGTCCGACTGGAGTTGGTGAGCTCCCATTAGCTCAGGTAGACTGTTTCTGTGGGTGAACCCATTATGGTCTTGACCTCTTTGCTCATATCTTATTCCTCCCACTCTTCAACTGGACTTTGAAGCTCAGTCCAGTGCTTTGATGTGGGTCTCTGCCTCTATTTCCATCAGTTGCTGGATAAAAGTTCTGTGGTGATATTTAAGATATTCATCAATTCTGACTACAGGGCAAGTCAAGATCGGGCCCCCTCTCCTCTATTGCTTAGGGTCTTAGCTGGGGTCATCTTTGTGGATTCCTGGGAATTTCTCTAGTGCCAGGTTTCTGCTAACCCTATAATGACTCTCTCAATCAAGATATCTCTTTCCTTGCTCTCATCTCTGCCCTTCTTCCATTTCAACTATCCCTTTCCCTCAAGTTCTCCTCAACCCTCCCCTTCTCTCTTCCTCTTCCCCTTTCACCCTCCCTTCTTCCTCCACCCCCATGCTCCCAATTTTGTCAGGCAATCTTGTCTGTTTCCAATTTCCAGGTGGATCTATATAGGTTTTTCTTTGGGTTCACCTTATTGCTTAGCTTCTTTAGGATCATGAACAACTATAGGCTCAATGTCCTTTGTTTATAGCTAGTATCTACTTATGAGTGAGTGCATACCATATTCATCTTTTTGGGTCTGGGTTACCTCACTCAGGGAAAATCATAATCTTTATACCCATGTGACCCCACCAACTTCACACAGGGCAAATTCAGAGATACATTTTAATTGACCTTTGAAAATTGATTACAAAAAGGTTTAGAAATAAGGAAAGAAAAAATGACTCATTATATAGCAAGTGGTCTAATAATTCATAAACTTACCTGAAATGATGGAGGCCAGAGTCAGTTGGATGACATAATCAAAGGGGTGAAATAAAAATAACATTTGTAAAAATTCTATATTTATCCATATTATCTTTCAAAGAATGGAAAGTGAATAAGTCCATCTGTAAACAAAAATAAAAAATACTAATGGAAGTATTTCAGATTGAAAATAAAGGGATAGATGATAATTCATGTCAAAACAAACAGGAAAAAAATACACGATTAGATCTTAGTTAGCAGTCATCTGAAGTAGATTTCCAAAATCCTGCTCAGAAAAAAAAAAGTACTCAGAGACTTAGAAAAAGAAAATTAAAGGTTTTGAAATGGGAAAGCAGGCAATATACGCTAACACAGAGAAAGGAAGTGATGAAGGAAGAGAAGCAAACAACAAAATAGGCATACAACACTGAAATGGCAGACTTAAATCATTTCATGTTACAAACTGCATTAAATGGCAAAGTGTTAAGATTCTACATAGGATTGGAGAAGTGGCTTACTGCGTAAAATGCTTGGCATGCTAGCATGAGAACCTGAGCTCACCAGTCAGGTAAACCTACATGTATTGGTGCATGCCTGCTAACCCAGAGTTCTTCAGTGTGATGGTATGTGGGGACAGGAGACTCTCTGAGTCTAGAACCACAGAGCCTGGTGTACATAGGCCACAGAGCCTGGTAGATAGCAGGGAATAACAAAGACCTGCCTCACACAGGCTAGAGGAGGACACCTACCATTATTCTCTGGTATCCACAAGTCTGCCCTGGAGCACACTTGCCTGAATTCATATATATGTGCAAATACTCACATAGACACACTATACATAAACAAACACAACACATACACAGGGAGAGACAGAGAGGCAGGCACACCTACAGAGATAGCCAGAGAGACACATACACAGAGATAAAGAAAAAACCTCCAGTTGGAAAGGCAGCTGAAATGATGCCATCAAATTATACATTGTCAATAAGAGACAAAACTTAGTTGTCAAGATACAAGAGGTTTGAAGTTTTATATACATATCAGAATATAGAATATTAATCTAACAGGGCTGAACTATGATGAGGTCAGATAAAACAGACTTTGAGATTAAAAAGCATTATCACAGACAACATTTTACAATGGGAAAAGGATAGCGTCAGCACACAAACACATAAGTAACAAACAAAAATGATTCAGAGTTCATAAAGCAAAAATGAGAGCACTGAAGAGAGACTTAGACAACTCAACAGGGAACACTGGAAATGTTCCAATTTTCCAGTCTAATGACCGAAATATTCACTAAACAGAGCAGTACCAAGAATATTAGAAAACTACGACACAGAAGCCATATAACCTGAGGGGTAGCGATGGACTGCCGGGTCTCCAAAATACAGTCTTCTTAAGGGTGCACAGAGAGTTAATTGAGATAAAATGAGCATTGGCACATAAAGCCAATCTGATTAAATTTTATAAGGTAAAATCATTCAAGCGGATTACAATGGATTTAATTAGATTCCAAAAAGAGGAGGAAGCTTGAAAAACACATAGATGCTTTTAAGTTTGTTTCAAAATCCTCACATTGAAGGTCACTTTAGAAGGATCTAGAATCACCTTGGAGCTGAGCCTCTGGCATGTCTGGGAGGGGTTTTTAGATAAGATTGGGTGGGAAGAAGCACATTAATTGTGGGTAGAAACTTCCATGGAATGGGATCCTTAAAAATGAAATAAAAGAGGAAATCCACTCACTTTTCTGTGCTCTGTGACTATGGGTACCATGTGACCAGCCGTCCCCTCTATCTCCCGCCTCTGTGACTTTTCCTACCTTAGTGGACTGCGTCAACCCAAACAAATATTGCTCCCCCTTTAGTTGTTTTCATCAGGATATTTCAGGACAAGAGCAAGAAAAGCAATTAACACAGAAAATTTGTACGAAACAAAATAGGTTGTTGCTGCGATAAACTTGGCTATGCCATGTGGTTCCTAAGCCTGTTGGAACTGGTTTACAGCATGCATGGGGAAGAGGTTGGAATCTAGCCTTGAATAGTACAAGCAGAATTTGGTGCTCCGTTCCCCCTAGGAGTTTGGAGGGCCAGGAGGCTGAGACAAAAGCATACAGAAGAGTCTAACTTAAGGGTTCTATTGGAGAACGAGGAGTCTATTGGAAAGTGGGCTAGCATTCCACCCTGTCCTCGGAACTCGACGGAGGATGTAACTAAATGAAACAGACAGATGACATTTTAAGCCAGCATTGCAATCAATCTTCTCGGAGATTTTATTTGAATCTCCAATGAGAGAGCAAAAAGATAAGAAAAATGCCAAGTTCAGCACAGAAATTTGTGTAGCAAGTTTAAAATAGCACATACGCAGGATGCAGAAGGCAAAGCAACAGCAGTCATTAAAGGGAAACCTCACTTTCCTCACTGGCATATAGGAAAGGTACCCTGAAGGCGAGACCCCACACATCAAAGACTCTAACTTATAAAAATGCAAATGTACGACAAAGGAGAAAGTCTGTGTTGAGAATACTCCTAAATGGGTTCCCTGCTGCAAAATAACTGCATAGGAAAAGTGATTTTGCAGACCAGCCAAGACATATAAAGGCTGACGTAACTGGGGTCTGAAGTGGGCCAGGCTCCGTTTTAAACTCATAACAGAACTTGACATTGTCTATGTAATTCTAATTTTGCAGGAATGAAAAAAAATGCAAGATTGAGTCACATCATCTCGATCCATGATGTCAGTGAGCTTCTGAGGCCAGGTAACATGTAGCATGGTCAGAGTTCCTGCAAGAAACCCCTGAGAAGCTGTTGCATGAAAGTGGAGCCTAAAGTGCAATAGAGACAGCAAGGTATTGGAAATGCCATGACCACAGGACAACCACCAAGGAAAGGTGCAGACACAGAGTCGAGCAGGCCTAAAAGAAAAGTTTTCCATGATGCTAATATCAGAGCTAGAGAGGCAAGCCGCTGTAGCCTTCTGGAGCACAGATGGTCCAGTCATAACCCCAAGATGCCTGACATGGAGCTGCAGGATTTGAACTTGCCCCTGCTGGATTTTGATCTTTCTTTGGTTTAATCATTCCTTGGTATGCCTTGCTCCTTTTCTTTTTAGGTGGGGCCGTGTCTTTGTATATTGGAACTATGGGGGTTACAGATGGTTGTGAACTTCCTTGTGGATGCTGAGACCTGAACGTGGGTCCTCCAGAGAAGCAGCCAGTGCTATTAACAATAGAGCTATTGCTTCAGCTCCAAAATCCTGACTTTTTAAATTATCTTGGAATGGTTAAAGACTATGGAGATTTTTTAAGTTGTACCGAATACATTTTTGCATTATGGAAGGGTCATAAGCCTACGGAAACAGAGGATGAAGGTATGGTTTAAAAGTAATATAGAGGGGCATCATATTGTAAAGGGGTAAAGCTGTGATGGTTAAAATGATAAGATTGGCAGAATTTAAAATCACCTTGGATATAAGCCTGGTCATGCCTAAATGGGATTGTCTAGACTTGGTAGCCTCTGGGCATGCCTGCAAGGGATTGTCTAGGCTAGTTTAATTGCTATTGGAAGGCCCACCCTAAATATGAGTGGACATTATTGGGATGGGGCTTCAGACTGGATAAAAAACATGAACTGAGCTGTTCTCTGCTCTTTGACTGCAAATGCAACGCGGCCTCCTCCATCTGTCTTCACCATGACATTCCCACCATGATGGGCTGCATCCACGCACTGGGAGCCAAAATAAGAGCATTTTATCCCAGAACAGGACAAATAGCTAAGATGCCATGGGCTTACAGATAAAGCAAACAAGCTGCAGAAGGAGAGTGGGCTTGAGATCCAGCAGGTAGGATGCTTGTCCTGCATGCATTCAGCCCTGGGCTCTGTTCCTCACCCCACGTGATGACAGGGACAGGCTGGTGAGATCTCAGCACTTCGGAAGCAGAGGCAGGAGAAGAGAAAACAGGAAACAGAAGTTACAGGAAATGGAAATCATCCTTCTGTTAGAGCTTCCTAAGACGAGGGATCAGAACTACACTGTTGAAGTTCTGCATGAGCTAAGAGACGGAAACACTCAAGATTTTTTTTACCTCCCTCTTTATCCAGTCTTTGTGACAGTGAGATGCTTCTTCAAGAAGTAGAATCCTTCTGTTTTGGAAAAGTGGACGTTTTGGTTTGCATTGGTTAATAGATACACAAATGGCCATGTATCTTAGAATGTAGAATTCAGATTACCTTGTCTGATTGGCCCTATCTCACAGAGCCTTCACTGTTAGATGAAAGGTTTATGTCTCCTGGAGTCTAGGAGTCCCTGCAAAGTAGAGAACTGTTCTAGCTAAAGATATCCGAGACCAGTTCCAAACACGGGAGAGGGGCACACTAGAAGTCAGTGGGTATCCAAGGACAGAGAAGGCACCCATGTCCGAAAACGAATACTTCTGCGGATTCAGAAGACTTCTAAGTTCTCCTCTGTAGACTTCTAAGGAAGAAAGCGCACAGTGTAAACTGTGAGAGGGGCTAGGCCTATGTTTTCTGTCTAAGCAGAAAACTGAAAACCATCAGATCTGCTCTTAGCTGTGTACCACACAGAACTGAGACAAAGAAGGGAACTAATGGGAAAACTGGCCATGCTGAGTGTATTTTCAGAAAATACAGAGGGTGGGAAAATGAATACAGTTTTCATCTCCAAGACGCTCTGTGGCGTGACTCTAATTGGTCTTAATAATAAAAACCTGGAGTCAGACATCAAGGTAAATGCTGAAAGATCAGAGAATTAAAGAAGCCGGCCACTAAAGTTCTTACCTCTATGAAATCCTCGGACTGGAAAACAGACTGAGCTCCTGTCTCCTCCTGCCTCATATTCCCCTCTCTGCCCAGCCATATCACTTTCTGTCTTCACCACCCGTGTCCTGGGATTAAAGGCTTGTGCCTCCGAAGTGCTGGGTTCAAAGGTGTGTGGCAGGCACTACTGTATGGCCTCTATGGTTAACTAGCAGCTAGCTCCGCACTCTGATCTTCAGGCGAGCTTTATTTGAGCAAAATGTCACTACACTGCTCAATGCTATTTTTTAATATAAAATAAATCCTGAAAATTAAACTAAAGAATAAGAGTGTGTTGGTGAAACTCCTTTTAAAGTGCATTGAGAGAATTAAGTTTTCCTGGCCGACTTTCTTGGATGGACAAAGGAACCCTCAAGATTTTAGGGCATAATGTCACAGATGTCTAATACCAAAGGGGTAATAAGAAAATATTAAAGTCATTGAAGATATGGTTTTTGAGGATGAATCTGCTGTGCAGAATGTTCGTGGAAATTTTAAGTCAATTGACAAAAGAGAAACATTTTCAGATTCAAAGAAAAAGAGAATATTTAAATTACAGCAAAGCCCCTGGACTTTCAATTTCCTAAGATCAAAAACCAAGCTAAGAAAACTATTGAAAAACCAAGCTAGAAAATTTTCAGAATTGGCCAAGAAGATTCAAGGAAACGGATATTCCAGAAGGAAGTCTTGAAGATCTGAGTACACACCCATTAGTTAGACAGGTTTATTTTCTTAAGTGAATATCCATTTTCTTGAATCATCCTTTTTATGATCAAGCAGAGTAGGTAAATTAGACGTTGCTGTGCTTTTTAAAATGACTGTGCTGGGGGCTGGAGAGATGGCTCAGTGGTTAAGAGCACTGGCTGCTGTTCCAGAGGTCCTGAGTTCAATTCCCAGCAACCACATGGTGGCTCACAACCATCTGTAATGAGATCTGGCACTCTCTTCTGACGTGTGGGCATACATGGAGGCAGAATGTTGTATACATAATAAATGAATAAATAAATATTTAAAAAATGACTATGCTGAGGTATTGTCATAAAACCTCGTGGTTCATTCATTCATTCTTTCCCATTGCTATTGTTGGATTAAAGTAAAAGTCTGCTGTGAATGTCTTCACTAAAAATGTGAACAGTGTTTTCCCATTGAAGAGCTATTAACAGAAGAAAGGATCCATCTTGATCTGGAGTTTGCATGTCCCAAGCTTCCTCTGTTCCCACTGAACAATACTGCCAATGAGTGAAAAAAAACTGTCCTGTTCTTACCATTTGAACTGGAGAGGAGGACGTTTTATCCTGTTGTTTCTGACACAAATATAGAAGCACAAAGATATGAGCCGTTCCACCTTGACTAAAAGTCAGAGACTTTGAGCTTATTTTTACTCTTTCAAAGTTGTTGACAACAGGCGTGGCTCCAAACAAGAAACCCTGTCCTAGGTTCTGGCTACTTGGTGTATTGGACATTAAGGTGACCCATAGAGGTGATCCGCTCCACCCTGACCATAGGTCAGAGAAGAATTCAAGCCTATCCCTGCTCCTTCATTTTAAAATAAGCTTTGACATAGGGAGTGGTTGCCTACAGGATACTTGGTCTAGGGTGTATTCTCTGCATATCCTGCGCAAAACATCAAATGTTTTTCTTAGGAAATAGTGACTTGATGTCTCAAATATTGAAGCAAGTAACCGTTCTGGTTGTCCTTTGTGTCATGTTAAAGTAGTCTTTTGCCTCCTCCCCCCTTTTGTATTGGGTTAAAAGAGTGCATGAAAATAAAATACTGTCAGATTTAGTATTCACTGAGTTGCCCATCCTGGTACTATCCTGTCTCTGTGTTTCTTTCATATCTCAGTTCCTCCTCCCTGTCATTTCTAATCCACACACTATATGAACCCATCGTAGCTGGACCATGACAGAAGTCACCCCAAAGTATGGCTTGTGACAGATGGCAGCCCAACATAGTGGCTTACAACACCCATGACTTTCCTACTTATGTATTCTATTACATATATATGTCATTACACACTTATATAGCTTATACATACAGTTATAGATTATATATTATATACACATATATTTAATTGTATATTTTAAATTATGTTATTATGCATATTCTTTTTTAATTTTTTGAGACAGGGTTTCTCTGCTTAAGAGCCCTGGCTGTCCTGGAACTAGCTCTGTATACCAGGCTGGCCTCAAGTTCACAGAGATCTCCCTGCCTCTGTCTCCTGAATGCTGAAATTATTATACATATTCTTAATGTTTCTAATAAAAATTAAAACTTAAATATCTTTTGATAATTGCAAAACACAACTATCAGTGCCATGGAAGTCTCAGTGGGTCTTGGACTTGCATTGAAAACGTAACGTACAAAAATTACTTTTTTCTTGTTCCTGCAAACACTTGTTTATGATATTGGTCTATGAAAAATAACCAACAAATATATATTAAATCAGCTAACAGGACTATATTACCGAATCAGTAGCAAAACACAGTGGAGCAAAAACTTGTTCCCTCTCATAATTAAAGTTACAAAGCGTTCAGAGTTATCTGAAGGCCTCCGTGTAATCAGAGCCTCTGTGATAATAGCTGCATATTTTTATCTTTTGCTGGAAGTCTAATTGTTTGATTGATGGTTCAACGGAGTGAATTTAACAGATTCAGCTCCTCTTTTCTGGAGGATGACCGGACAAGTGCTGAAAGTGCACACTCATATATTTTGGACTATTGCCCACAGTGACACTTAGAATTCAGATCAAAGAGCAATGGTTGAAAAAATTTCCGCCTCCTCTCAGCCTCCCATTTCCCTTCCCCTCCTCCCACTCCTCTCCCCCTCCCTCCCACTCCTCTCCCTCTCTCTCTCCAATCCAAAGAGCAGTCAGAGTTCCCTGCCCTGTGGAAAGTCCATGGTCCTCCCACCTCCATCCAGGTCTAGGAAGGTGAGCATCCAAGCTGGCTAGGCTCCCACAAAGCCAGTACATGCAGGAGGATCAAAACCCAGTGCCATTGTCTTTGGCTTCTCATCAGCCCTCATTGCCCGCCATGTTCAGCGAGAC
The DNA here is from genome assembly GCF_037038515.1 of Microtus pennsylvanicus. NCBI lineage: Eukaryota > Metazoa > Chordata > Mammalia > Rodentia > Cricetidae > Microtus > Microtus pennsylvanicus. The sequence goes on along the minus strand of NC_134600.1, from coordinate 18,198,274 downwards.
TGGTTTTATCCCATGCTTTTTCAGTCCCAGTCCAGCTGGCCTTGGTGAGCTCCCAATAAATCAGCCCCATTGTCTCAGTGGGTGGGTGCACCCCTCGTGGTCCTGACTTCCTTGCTCATGTTCTCCCTCCTTCTGCTCCTCATTGGGACCTTGGGAGCTCATTCCGGTGCTCCAATGTGGGTCTCTGTCTCTATCTCCATCCATCGCCAGATGAAGGTGATATGCAAGATATTCATCAGTATGGCTATAAGATAGGGCCATTTCAGATTCCCTATCCTCAGCTGCCCAAGGAACTAACTAAGGACATCGCCCTTTTTATAGAAACCAGCATAGACCAGGAGAAGGGGCACTTACTCGACAGCAGAAATGACATCCCAATACAGGGGTGATGCTCTCTGGCTGTTTTTAAACTCTGTAAACTGCAGATTCTTATAAGACTATACTGGTGTAACTGGCGGTTACTGTGGTGATTAAATATGTTGATACCCATAAAAGATAACATCCAAGTTGCTATGGGAGTGGAAAACTATGGATTATCTTTGGTTCGTTGTACCCAGGGATGCTCAGGCTCAGTAGTGGGGAACAGGAAAGAAGAGAGGATGGGGAGAATGGAGGAGAAAGAGAGGAAGTCGGCTGTGTGGAAAGCCCTCGGGAGTTTCTCATGGAGAAGAGCATTTCCACGTAGAACCTCAGTGGAAAAGGTTTGCAGGTCGGAACAATCAAAAGAATTCCTATTAGGTTTTCTCTTTTTCTCTTCCAGTGCTGAGGATCAGATCCAAAGCCTCGTGTGTGCCAGAAAGTGTTCTACTGCTGAGCCTCTTTCCAGTCCCAGACACTTCCTGAAAATAAAAGCCTGATGCATTTTTTTTTGTTTTCTGTGCAGCTTAATATAGCATTTTACTTGTATCTCAAATTCTCTAGAAAAAATTATAAACTCATGTTTTATTTGAGAACCACCAATTCAAAGTTTTATCATATCTCAAACTTTTAGTTTTAAAAACCTAAAGATGAAAGAATTGGGTCTGCTGGGAATATAACAGATGCTATAGCCCAATGCCTCATGCTGTGGTTTGGATAATCATCTCCCAGAGGCGATACATTAAATGTTTGGTACCCAGATCATAGTCTCACTGTGGAGGTGGTGTAAACTTCAAGACTGCAGCCTAGTGAGAGAGTGCCTAGTCACTGGGTTCATGCCTTTAAGGGGACTGGACACCAAGGACCCTTCTTCCTGTCTCATGTGTCCCAGCCTAAAGGGGAATAATCCCACCACATGCTACCACTATGGTGTCCAGTTTGACCACAGGCAAGAAAGGAATGAGACCAACCAAATATAGACTAAGCCAAAGCCATGAGTGGAAATAAACCTCTTCTCTTTATAAACTGATCACACCAAGTATTTGGAATGGTGACGCCAAAATCAGCTTACATCATCAGCTCGTTCTAATAGATTTGTAACTCTAGCAACCCCACTGGGACAGAAATCAATCTCTTCGTCCACACCATTTAGGAAATGCTGTTGCATTATTCAAATTTGACGTTAAATTCCCCAAATTTCTGCATGGCCTTGTCCTTTCTGACTGACTTACCTCCCATACAATTATCCCTGGGGCCTGTATTTATGCAAAACAACTTTGAGATTCTGTTCCCTTTTCCCATTGAGTCAATGAAGGTTTTTCTGTTCTTTAAGCAAAGGAGTTGAGCTGAGCACTGAGACCCTGCCTCAAACATGAGGTGAACAGAAATAGAGAGAAAGACCCAACATCAACCTCTGAGCTACCGGTAAAAAACAACAACAACAACAAAAACAAAACTTTGATTCCTAAATCCATTTATGGCAGCTTATAAATCGGAACTAAGGATTCCATGAACAGAAGCTCACAGTGAAGATCTGTGGGGTAGGCAAAACTTACCAGTCTGATTCTCTCTCTCTCTCTCTCTCTCTCTCTCTCTCTCTCTCTCTCTCTCTCTCTCTCTCTCTCTCTCCATGAGTATCCAAAACAAACAATTGCTGTTGACTCTGTTCACATGTTCATACACGATGCCACTCTGCAACCTCTGCGGGGCAGAAGGTCTACGCCTTCTTATGCCAGCCAAGGGACGGGATACCACTTCACCCAAGTGAGAGAAGCATGCTCAAAGAAAATTTAAATATCTGCTAAGACAATGTCACCCCAATACAGAGTTGCATGCCATGCAGAACATCTTCGTGTGGACATCAATAGGGACAGTACAGCGTGCTCAGCGTGAGCCTTCCTTCCTCTTGTCTGTCTTTTTGTGCTGTTCTCTGCACTAATTTACAGTGCAATGTGTACTTGAAATCAAAGAAGTAATTCTCTACTGTACTTGTGCTGAACAGCTCCTGGAATGAATGAACTTGTCAGTGAATGATTTAATGAGCACCAAATAAACCTCTGCTTGCAGAAAAGCTTCGACCATCATCAATTACGAACACTTTCTGGTTTGGAGACTGGTGAGTGTCTATGAGGAGAGAAGGGTTAGCATTGATGTGAGGAGGAAATGGCAGTACAAAGACACAGAGAGGATGGGAGACAAAACTATTTGGAGACACAATTAGAACGTCTTTTAGAGGGGAAAGGGTCGAAGTAGGAATGAATTGGCTTGATTCAGTTAATTTTCAGGATGCTCAGGCCGTCTATTTTTGCCTTCCTTGTCTGAGTTAAAATTATTCTACCATTTAGAATGCCTGAGTCTTTTGCCCCTGCAAACCTTTGCCCTGCTTCTTTTTTTATGAATGTCTTCACATAACGTTTTTCAATTCTTTATAAATTGGGTGTGGGATGAGGAACACTAGTTCAGAAAGCCTTCTCTCCTATGATGAGAATAACTTAAAAGTGCTTTGATATTTGTTTCTCTTTCATCTGAAGACAGAGCAATACACTGAATTTTCTGTTATGATTAAAATCATAGGTGTAATGTTTTGATGTATATTTTGTTCATTTCTTGCAATATTTTGCTCTTTTATTCCCATAGACATCCCTGCAGAAATGTACTAAAATATTTTAAATGATTTTCCTTCTTTAGTTATTAAAAATTCAAGTGCCTCTTTAATAATTATCTTTATTGAAATACAATCATAAAAGCTGTTTGCTTAAAACCCACTTAGACTTAAAATTACCAAGGTTTCTACCAGATAAGAACTTCCAGGAAATCTCATAAACTCGGGATGTCAGTATGAATTCTGATTTGCCAACATGCAAATACACGATATCTTGGTCACTTTGAGTATCATGGAAATGCAACTACTTGCATTTGTGAGTTGAATTTGATTAATTTTCATGTTTATGGTGTGTACTGCTGGCTATTTGAGTATCTGTCTATATTTAGAAATAAAAGTTAAGGATGAGGATACCATAGGTCCTGTTCTCAAAGGACCTATTTCCTGTCCAATCCTTTAAAACATCTAGGGAAATATGAAAGTATACGGTATAGTAGAGGTAGACTTCTGTTTGGCTTCCAGTAGCATTAAAATATCAGTACAAAACCAGCAAAACTTCATTGGGGAAAAACTCGAAGAACAACCATATTCTAGAAAGCCGCTGCTTGGCATGTTAACTACTATGCATTTGACAATTGCCAAAAAGTAAATCTCAGTGTTTTTGCCACTGAAGAGTATACATTTTGAGAAGGTTTATTGACTTCATCCTTTTAAAGGTACATATATATCAAAGCACCGTGTAAGTCTAGGCTTACAGCCAAAGCACCATAAGTCTAGTCAACTTTTCGTGGTAAATTGGATAGTACTATGATGAGAAGAGTTATAGTTTTTAAAGATAAACTACTTTTAAAAATTATTTATTGTTATTATACATATGTGTGCCCCTCAAAAGTGTGAGCCCATTTGGTCTAAACTGAAAAGATCAAGCTTCAGCAATCGTTCACATGTTTCTGCATGTCATTTTCCAAATCACTCCTAATGTTTGTTTATTGGCAGTTTGGAAGCATCATCGGTTTCGTGGTGTTAGAGGCTACAGTGGAGACAAGGAGTAATGATTCGAGTTTCCATCAGACTGGGTGGGGGTGGAAAGGAAGTGCATGTGTACAAATCACTTCACAGACACTCCAGAATGCTAAATCTGCCTGTGAGAAATATTAATGAAAGCACGAAGCCGAAAATAAGAGTATGCAAAAAAGATGAGAAACTGGAGCTTAGAGTATGCAAGTGGAGGAGACAGAGTATGTCACCTAAACATTGAAAGGCAAAGCATAAGAAAAGTTACAAAAAGGAGGAAAGTGTTCTAAAATATCTATTTATATATTTGTTTTGTATACGTAATGGGGTAGCCGGAGGACATATGAGGAGGCCAGGTGACAACTTATAAGAGTCAGTTGTCTTTCCGCCCTGTGGGTTCTGAGATTGCAGTCAGTCCCTGAGGCTTGATGGGAAAGTGCCTTTACCCCGAGAGCCATCTCTCTGGTCCTAAAATGTTTCTAGTCTGTTTGAGACAAGAATGAATTCAAAGGAGCACATAAACCCGCACGTCCTTCGCAATGAGAGCTAATGCACCCTTCACGGTTCCCAAAAAGCCTGTGTCAGTTTCAAATGCTATCGTTTGACTTTCTGGTGGGAGCTGAACGTTTGAAAGGGGTTTTAAAAAAAAATGTACCGGTTACATTATTTGTTTCCTATGGTTCCTTACAGCAGTATATGTTGGATTTTTCCCCACTAAAGCCATACCCATGGGTAAGAATGAAGCCAGCAAAACAAATGCCTGCGTGCTTTGGGATTCATTAGCTGTAGACAGCAACCTGAGGACCGCTTTCCCACATAAAGTGCCCAATAACAGCATCAGCGAAGCTGGTACATCACAGCTATTGACCAGCGTCCTTAGAGCTGAGCCGTAATTGACAATTTCAAAGATGTATTCAAGTTCAGGGCGGCCATTGAACTTGCTCAGTGTGTGGCCAATTTGGGAGAATATTTGTGTAATGTTTTTTGAAAGTCTGAACAGCCTCGGGTTCCCGATGCTGTGTAAGTGCCTTGCAACACAGTTGGAATGGAGGGAGACCGCATGATACAGCTCTCTTTCCCTGGTCATCCTTTATTTCCTGTATGAAACGTCATTTTCTGGAAGCAGTGTTTTAGGCTGTGTTCCTAAATAGATAGTTTCAGCATTTCAACACTGAATTTGACATGGTATAAGCAAAACGCTTATGTTTGCCTAACATTTATTGATCAATGAAAGTTATTGATTTTTCTAGATGAGAACTTTCTGTAAAATATCTGTTTGGGGCCTATTATCTTACTTAGCCTACAAAATGCTACAAAAGTTACTTTATGTCTTTCAAAAGCAGGAAAATTGTAATGCAAAAAGAGTAATATTGAATCTAATCTTGGACAAATATATTTAAATGACTCTAGGAATGTTATGAACCTCTCTGCACCTCCATGACTTCATCAATAAAGGGGTGTGCAACCATTCCCATGCCACTTCTCATGGTTGATAGAAGTTATAAATGAGCCCCAGGGTCATTCGGAAGCAGAGAGACACACAGTGGATCAGGGAATCATATGGAGATCGGACTGGAAGAGATCTCCTAATCAATTAACTTCCCAAACTAAGGCAGCATGTACGAGGTTTAATTACAGAATATGAGGTAATTAACGAGGGAATTTTGCTGTCTCACACAGAAAATATATATTGAACAAAGTAAACTCATGAAGTTTTGTCTCTTAATAAGGAGAACTTGGAATTATTTGTATTATGTTTTCTTTCTCTTTCTAAATATTGTATAGTGAGAACAATTTAACTTGTATTTTATGTAAAAGAACATAATAGAATAGGTACCTTCACAAGATTGTAGCATGGATAATAAAAACCCAAAGATAGATATTGAGGTTCAGCCTGAGGATCAGAAAAGCAAAGCAGTAACCACTAGAGAGACCTTTTACCTCTACCAAATCTTCAGACCGAAAGGGCCAGATCCTGTCTCCACGAATCCTCAGACTCCACGCTAAAGAAGAATATAAGACAAGAGGAGACAGCACTCAGGTGCAGTCTCATTCTGAGGATTCCTGGAGGCAAAAATCACCATTTTGGACTGAGGTAGAGGTAAGAGCCAGGGGCTAACTGTTTTGTTTTTCTGACCTGCAGGTTGAACCCCAATATCTGTCACTGGGTTTTTGTTAATTGTGCTACAGGATTTTCATAAGGAATGCACAAGAAACTATGATAACCAACTCTAGATATGAGCGTCAAATGTTTTCAGAGTGGAGAAGCCTAGTGTTTACTTCAACTAACTTGTTCATCTGAGAGATGAATAACCTAGATCGAAAAGACGATGTTATTTGTACCAGGATTGTGATGACACAAATTTTTGCCTCTTCATGTGGCTTTCATTGTACCATGCAATTAACAGGGCAGTGCACACAAAACTTTGAGAAAGTGACCCAGAGAAGGAACTTGTGTGCGTCACACACAAAGAAGAAGCCAGGTGGGCTTCAAAGGGATGAGCCCTCTAGGGGGGTCTTCTCAAGTTAAGAAAGTGAGAGTGCAGGTCAGTAGGAAGATTGTATTGAGATAAAAAGACAAAAGTTTAGAGAAAAGTTAAAAACAAAAGAAAAATATAGAAGTGGAAAGATGCATGCTGCCTTATGACTTTTGTTCCCTGGTACAGATGTAAGTACCATAGAATCAGAAGAACAGGTCTACAATTTGGAACTGAATTTGAATTCTGAATCCACTAAATCCTACATACCACCTGAGACACTGTAATTGGTAGGGAGATGGGGATGATCTGGGAAGAGCTGGGGGAGAAGAAAATGATCAAACTAATAAAATAAAAAGATTCTGGTATTGCTGGGTGTTGTAATAGGAGCGGCGGGGCTGCGTCCCCAGCATCCCAGCTGCCTGGCTAGCTTATGCCCCAAAATAACAACACACAAATTGTATTCTTTTAAACACTGCTTGGTCCATTATATCTAGCCTCTTCTCGGCTAACTCTCGCACCTGGACTAGCCCATTTCTAATAAAGTGTGTAGCACTGAGGTGCGCTTACCGGGAAGATTCTAGCCTATGTCCATCCTGGGATGGGAGCTTGATTGCCTCTGCCTCAGAGAGCAGAGCTATCGCGTCTCCCCGGGAGAGGGGAGCATGGCGTCTTTGAGCTCACTTCTTCTTCCTCCCAGCATTCTGTTCTGTTTACTCCACCCACCTATGTTCTAACCAATAAAATGGGCCAAGGCAGTTTCTTTATTTTTTAACCAATGACCTTCCTCCATCAGCTGGGCACTGCGTTTGTTATCCCATTTGCTTATATTCCTTCCTCCTGCAACTCCCCCTGCCCCAGTTCACTGCATTTCCTGCGTGGATTTGAACTTGGGAGATTTAAAAACTTTACCCACTTCACAAAGTCAGTTAGCAGGCAAGTTTGAATTAAGATTTCTCTCAACCATCTTTCAAAACACCCGAGTTTGTACCACATCTGTCCTGTTTCAGAACAAAGGAAAATTAATTAAATGGTATCTAGCTATCAGTCTTAGAAACATCTAACTCTTGTGCTTCATAAATCTATCAATAAAAGTAAAGAAAGGCTGCATGGATTACTGTGTTCCAAGTACCCAGAACTTAGTCTTTGATAAATATTTATGCTTTGGTGGATTATTAATCATTTTCAACTTCCTTTTCTCCCCAGTTTCCTTCCTTATTTTCCTCCTTCCCACTTACTTCCTGCCCGTCTGTCACCCAATTTCTGCGTGGCCTATTTCCCCCTTTTGTTTCTTCCAGATTTCTTTTGTTTTATGTGTGTACACCAAAGGGGGGAAAAAAAACATGAGTTTGTTGGACCTTGCATTTTAACATTGTCACCAACACACCTGAATGGAGTTTGCTGTGTGGTCAATGCAAGAGGCAAACTAGTTAAAATGGTAACAACATATTAAAAAATGCCATGAACAGCATGCCCAGTGATTTAAGTTTTAGTTCTATTTTTTTATCCTTTGACTGTTTCATACATGCATGTAGTAAATATTATTCGTGTTTACCCCTTATCCCTCTCCTGTCTTTTCCTCTTCCCCCTCTGCTATTTCCCTTCGCCATTCCCCTTTCTTTATGAAACCCTTCTTTCCAGTAACTCCTCATCCATTTTCATGTCTTAGTGTGTGTGTGTGGTGTGTGCATGTGTGTGTACGTGTATGTGCATGCTGCAGAGTTTAATCAGGGTTGTTGAACAAACATGAATAGCATGGTATTTCCTAGAGCACAGGCAGCTTTTCAGTGGTTCTCTTCTCTAAAGACAGCCACATTTCCTGTACTGGAACTAGCTCTTGTAGACCAGGCTGGCCTCGAACTCACAGAGATCTGCCTGCCTCTGCCTCCCGAGTGCTGGGATTAAAGGTGTGCGCCACCACCGCCCAGCTCAAGATAGGACATTCTTTCTGTCCCATTCTCCATGATGTCCCCAGAGCCCTGGTGGGAACTGAAGACACAGATGACTCATTTAAGCCTGAACACTCCACCATCACTTATTTTTGGCACTTTGACCATTTATGAGTCTCTATTAGCATTTGGTGATTTTGGTAAGAATAGTTTTGTTATTTTTGTGCTTTCTTGAAATTTTCTCCTTTCTCTATTTCATTACATATAAATTCAATCGCATCTGTTGTCTATTGATTTAAAAATATCCATATTTTATCTATACTCTTACAGAATTACTTTGTCATTAGAATAAATGTTCAGAATCCATGCTTTAATTACGAAGATAAGAACTTATAAGACTTTGCTAATCCATTTTCTATAACCACCTATAAGATTCTTTGCCTAGACTTTTACCAGGGTATAAAATAGTAGATAATGCAATTAGCCGGGTGGTGGTGGCACATGCCTTTAATCCCAGCACTCGGGAGGCAGAGGCAGGTGGATCTCTGTGAGTTCGAGGCCAGCCTGGTCTACAAGAGCTTGTTCCAGGATAGGAACCAAAAAGCTACAGAGAAACCCTGTCTCGAAAATTAAAAAAAATGTAGATAATGCAATTAGTAAACATGATGGAGCTACAGGAATCATACTTGTCAGAAACAAAAGAAGTATAAGCTGTAAAATGTGTAAACCCAACTTCAAAACTCATGTCAGGAATGCCACCTTCTCTTTGGAGCCTTCCAGAAGTGTCAGTTTACTCAGGGCAAAGACCAAACCCAACAGAGTAAGCCTGAAGGCACTTTACAGTGATCTGCACATCCCATTTTCCATATGACTCTGCTCATGGCTTTCCCTCTCTACAGTCATACTATGGGGCTTCCTTCTATAATGGGCTTCTCTGTATATCATCTCCTCTGCCTGACTATTCTCCCAGCACATGTACTTATGCTTCAAAAGTCATATGTTCCTCACAGCCTTGCTTGAAATGCTAGACCTAACCTCCTTAGTCTTATGCTTGACTTCTCCATTTCCTTTTTCATAGCAATGACTTGCATAGCACACCTTGTAATTTATCGATTTGTCTTTTTATTGCTCCCTCCTACTAGAATACAGGCTCTCAAGTAACAGTGGTTTGGTTAGGTCTTCTTGGCCCTATGATGCCAGCTTACTAAATAGAGTATAAATTCTGTGGTAACGAGATAAAAAGGGTTGCAAGAAGATGTTAAGGCTGATCTCAGGGATAGATTAGAAAAAACTTCTGTTTCATAGCTTCATAATTGAACTAGTGACTTGCCTTAGCTAACTGCCCATCACTCTAACAAAGTGCCTGAGCCTGCCAACTTGAAAGGGTTTGTGATTTAGATGTTTCAGACTAGGATCACTTGGCCTTGTTACTTTGGACTTGGGGTAGGACAGTGCATCATGGCAGAGGAGGCCCATGCTACCAAAAAACAAAGAGAGCAGCAGGAAGGGCCTGAGCATCAGGATCCCCTATCTATTCATCACTTGTGTCACCAACGTCCCCTTTTCTCCTACATCTTATTGGTTCTACCACCTCTGAATAATGTCCTTGAGGGTCATCCAAGACCCAAAGTAGGACATGGATGTTCATGGAACCCATATCAAGCACTCTGACTATGACTAAAGAACAATCTCAGTAAAGTTGATATGAATGTTTGATGTTTTAGTCAATCTATGGGAAGTTTAAATAGGATGAGGGCATTGGGATATGGGTTTCACTATAGACTAGAACACCTGTGATAGAAAAATAACTAATTGGAGTTTTGCGAACAGTCAATCCCTGCTACAGACATGACTCAATAAATCATGTCTAGGTAAGATATAGTCATAACAGTTCTAAATGGTCATTTTAAATGGCACATATGAACAATTAAAGTCATAGCGTCCACAAGTACTGCAGAGACAACCTGAAGGATAGGACAAAGGTGTAGATGGTCCTACAGCCGTTCAGTCCCAAAGAAACACACAGAGGCTTAGATTAATTATAAAATCTTTGACCATATGGGGAAGCTGAGATTCAAAAGCAGTGGGAGGATAAATGAAAGAATGAGAGAATGCGGGGAGAACACATAAATAATCAAAAGACAGAATAAATTAGCAATCTACCTGTGAGTGTTAACAGTATGGAAGCGCATCTTTGAGGGAAGATAAGAAGCCTGGTTTATTTCCAAACAACAGAGCAACATGAAAACAGTACCTCCATCATTCACACCAATTAACACTGGGGAGATTGCTTTCAAAAGGATATAATTGTGTTGCTACAGATAAAAGTATTAAATTCTTGGAATATGTGGTATTGTAAATCAAAGGGAATGAATGCTGATGGCCTGGGTTTAAAAATGCTAAGCCTTTCAATGTAAGGATCCCAGTGTGTTATTATTTAAACCTACATCCTAGAAGTAAAATAAATAAATAAGCAAGCCAGAAAGTGAGTCAATGCATTAGATAAAATTTAGACATAAAACCTAATCATGTCTTTTTGGGGAAGTAACTTAAAGTTTCAATAGAATTACTTTCTTAGAAGAAATAAAACATGACAGAAACATAGTTAAGGTGAGATTTTCCTGTAAGGTTAAAACAAACTACATGAAAAATGTGAGCTCTATTTGCTTTGGAGATGTCAGAACATGTTCAGATAATTACGTAAAATGAGAGAGAGCATCAATGACAATGAAGAATACAATGAACATTTCTAGCACCAGATGCCTTTTACTAGAAAATTTATAGAAAGAAAAGTTTTCTGCTGGAGAGCAAGTACGTAATGACAATGATGAGAAAGGGAGGGTAAGTCTGGTTGGAAGAAGTCAGATGGTGACAGGAAAGCAGAAGAAGATAGAGGAAACGGGCATGTGCTGTGGGACAATGGTCTGTACCCTGTCAATTATACTTCAATAAAATGCTGATTGGCCAGTAGCAAGGAAGGAAGGAAGTATAGGTGGGGCGACCAGGCAGAAAGTAGAGACAGGGCAAGGAGATCAGGAGAATTCTGGGAAGAGGAAAGGTCAGTCTACCGTCATCACCCAGACACAGAGGAAGCAAGACAATGAGCAAGCAAGATGTGACTGCCTCACCAAAAAAAGGTACCAAGCCACGTGGCTAACACAGTCAAGGCTTATGAGCTAATAAAAGTTATAAGAGCTAATAAGAAGCCTGAGCTAATAGGCCAACCAGTTTACGATTAATGTAGACCTCTGTGTATTTCTTTGAGACTGAATGACTGTGGGATCTGGTGGGACAGAAACCTCAGCCAACAAATGCATGGAGTGGGAATTTGAAAAGTTAAAACTGAGGCAGCGGCTATAGTTCAGTGACAGAACACTTACCTTCTGTGTACAGGACCTTGGGTTCAATCATCACTACTGCCAAAATAAATTAATAAATAAGTAAATAAGTGAGAAAATTAATCTCTCCTACATTTAACCATTTTAAATATTCATGTGTTCCTGAGGGTGGATGATAAGGATAAATTTACAACTAAAAGTAAGATCCAAGACTTTACCAAGAGAACACACAGACACGGAAATGTGGGCGGTATGCTTGTCTAGTTAACTTTCCTCATCCACCTACACTTACTTACAACTTCAACCACTAGACTAAGACAGGAATTATGTTTTGTTTAGTTTTGGATGCTAGCACTCAAAACATACTTAGTGCTTCGAATCCCTGAACTGAACAGTCTGTGGATGTAGTGATGAGGCAAGCAGGCCTGCTTTTCATCCCTCCTGGCTCCTGCATGGCTAGCTTTACACCCGAAATAACAACACACAAATTGTATTCATTTAAATACTGCCTGGCCCATTATATGTAGCCTCTTCTGGGCTAACTCTCACATCTTGATTAACCCATTTCTATTAATATGTGTAGCACCACGAGGTGGTGGCTTACTGGGAAGATTCTTAACCTGTGTCCATCTCGGAGAGGAGAGCTATGGAGTCTTACTCACTTCCCTTCTTCCCAGCATTCTGTTCTCTCTACTCCACCTATCTAAATCCTGCCCTATCAAAAAGCCAAGGCAGTTTCTTTATTAACCAATGAAAGTAACACATAGACAGATGACCCACCTCCATCATGTGGAAGTGCCTCTCATCGGTGTAATTAACATTCAGGAACAAATGAATGAGTACAGGCTGCTTCAACTGTACGTTAAGTCTGCAGAACCTTCGCCCCACACCCCCCCTCAAAAAAACATTTTAGTAATATAAAGATCTGAGAATATATTTGAAGCAGTGTTTAAAATGTATCCAGATAATGTCACTTTCGTGGTGTTTTGAATGATAATAGCCACTATAGGTTCATACATTTGAATATTTAGTCACAAGGGAGTGGAATTCTTTGGGAAGGATTAGAAGGCTTAGGAGGTAGGAGGTACTGCTCCTTGCTGCAGTAAGTGTGACCTTGTTAGAGAAAGTGTGTCACTGGGGGTGAGCTTTGAGGTTTCAGGCCCAGTCTCTCTCTCTCTCTCTCTCTCTCTCTCTCTCTCTCTCTCTCTCTCTCTCTCTCTCTCTCAGTCTGCAACATGTGAATCAGATGTGAACTCTCAGTTATTTCTCCAGCACCATGCTTGCTGCCTTGCTTCCCACCATGATGATCATAGAATAACTCTCTGAAACCCGAAGCAAGCCAGTAATTATGTGTTTTCTTCTGTAAGTTGTCTTGGTGATAGTGCCTCTCTTGTCTCTCCACAAGAATAAAATAGGTATGGAGATACTAACAGATAGTTCTACTACTGAGAATTGTGGCATATATATATATACATACATATATATATATATATTTGTTGAAGCCACTTACTTGACATTATTATATCACAGTAGCCCTTGAAAAAAATCGATGTAAGTAGTAAAGAATGAAAAAAAATATTTAGAAACTGGGTATGGTCATACTCGATGGTTGAAGATGTAGAAAGTGAAGGGAAAAAAAGATTTTTTGTATTGTTTTTCAAATTTCTCAAAAAATATTTAAACAGTGACAGATATCCTAGTAGAATGTGTCTAGGTAGACATAGTGAATTCTCTTGTTGTTTTCTGTGTATTTCACATAAAATCATAAAGGCTTCAAGCCATACAGAGAAATGATTACTCTTCACGTCACCTAACATCACCAGATCCTAGTCATCACACAGTGCCCCCCTCCTTCCATTCTTTCTACTCTTCCTTCTTTTTATTTTTTCTATTCCATGTGTGTGCATTTTATATGTGTATTGGTGAAACTATCAACATTAAATGGAAGATGCACTTTTGGGGGTCATGATGGTACAGAATAGTCCTTGTACAATATAGTGTTCATCAGCGTCATGCACTTACTGAAATATAAATTAAATTAAATAAAATTAAAATCCAGTTGTTAGCAACAAGATCTACATTTCAGGTCCTGAAAGCCACTAGTAACCATTCTAGGGAATATAGACATATAAATTTTCTTTTTAGTATTTTTTACTTTTAGTATTTTTCTTTATTATTCAGAATTTCATGTGGGATATGATCTTATCCACCATCTACCCCTTTTTTTCCTCTTCAGCTCCCTCCATGTTTTCCCATCAAGCCTTCCTCTGACTTTATTTCTTATTTTTCCTTCTTCTCTTCCTCCTCTTCTTCTTCTTTCTTTTTATTTTGATAATCCACTACTTCCAGTTAATGATATTCTTGTGCTCTTGCGTGTGGGGTCATTCACTAGAGCACAGAAAACATACCAGTAGCCAAATCCTCAAAAAAGAACAAGTCTCTCTTCCCAAGAAACAATTGCCAATCACTCCTCAGTAAGAGGTGACCCCCTAAGAAACTATCTATTTCCAATTATTTTGTAGTAAGAGCCGGTCCCTGGAGATCATCTATCCATTGGCACGGTCTTGTGTAGGTCTTGTATAAGTAACCATAGCTCCTGTGAATTCACAAGTATGATAACCATGTCATATCAAGAACACAGAGCCTCATCACATACCTCTCCATCCTCTGGAACTTACATTATTCGTGTCCATTCTTTGGTGATGATCTCTCAGCCTTTGTGATAGTGGGTTTAATAGAGATGTCCTATTTAGGATTGAGTGCTAAACAAATTAATCTCAGCATTTGACTGGTTATATATTATTATTATTATTAGTAGTAGTAGTAGTAGTAGTAGTAGCAGTAGTAGTAGTAGTAGTATATTAATATTATTATCATTGTTATTTTGTTTTTTTGAGGCAGGGTTTCTCTGTGTAGCTTTGGATTCTGTCCCGGAACTCACTCTATAGACCAGGATGGCCTTGAGCTCATAGAGATCCATCTGCCTCTGCTTCCTGAGTGCTGGAGTTAAAGATATGTGCTATTACTGCCCAGTCCAAGAGGAGTTTTGGTGATGATGTAGGGATTATGGCATACCAGAAACCAGAGACCTTGAACCAGACCAGTGATTCATTGCAATGAAAATTTGTAAGGAAAGCTGATTGAACAAAAGGTTTACTATGTGACACACCTCAACTCCCATCAGGATGAATGAATAAGACTCTAATAACACAGAAAAAAAAGTAAGAGCAACAATCAAGAAATGGGATCTCATGAAACTAAAAGAATAAGAGGAAAAAAAACAGTAGGCAGCTCAAAGAATAGGAGACAATCTTGCATGTATTCCTGTAAAAGAAGATTCCTGCCCAGACTACACCAAGAGCTAAAAAAAAAAAATCCTACACATTAAAAAAATAAACAATACATTTTAAAACTGAGCAATGGAACAGAGTGGAAACTTCCCAGAAGAATGAAAATGGCTCAGAAATACTTGAAAGATGTTGAACATCTTCAGCCACTAGGAAATGCAAATTAAAAGTAATTTGAGATTATATCTCATGTCTTCAGAAGGGTCATCATCAGGAAAACAAATGAAAACAAGTGCTGGTTTGAATGTGGTACAAGGGGAATCCTTAAATTCTGTGGATGGGACTGTACTTTAATATTTAAATCTGTCTGGAGGTTTCCTATGCAATACAGACAGAACTGCTTAGGATGTGGCTACACCAAGCCTAGGCCCAGACCCAGCAGACTTTGTACATACTCTCAAGATACTTGCACATCCATGTTCTTTGATTCTTTATTCACAATAGAGAAAAAAAAACCGGAATCAACCTGGATGCCATTCAACAGATGAATAATAAGAAAAAATATATTGCATACATAAACAATTGAAAATTCCTCAGCAGTAAAGAAAAATCAAATTACAAAATTTGGAAGATGTATATTAATGGGAAAAAAAACGTATACTGAAATGGGTAACTCATGCCCAAAGACAAATGCAGCTCTCCCTCTATCTCTTTAAGTAGAACCAAAATTCAAATTTTTTGTCCATTTTACTTGAGGGCAGGTGGAAGTCAGGCCCGTGGAAAGAGGCCTTTGAAAAGCAACCATGCCAAGGGAGGGTCACAGTGGCTTAGAGGTCAAAGGAGAAAGGTGAGGTGGACAGTGGAGGTGGCAAAGCTTACACAGAGAGCAGCATAGTGGTGAGGGAGATTGGACATAGATCTTTTATCTGTCCAAATATTTGTACTAAACAATACTGGGTTAAAATGTCTTGCTTATTGCTTAGCTAAATAGAAGGCTGGATAAAGAGATAAAGACACAGGAGTCAAACAAGATGGAAAGTGATTGCATTTTTAGGGGGATTATTTTGAGGGAAAAGTATGGAAGAGAGCTGAGGATGCTGATTTCAGGACGTGCTGAGTTTGAGGCTTCTTTGATCCGTAGCTGCCATTCTTAGAATGATGCTCAGGGAAAAGCCAGGAGGAGACCTGGAGGGCTTGCATTCCGTACGACTCTACATGACCTCTCCCTTTGTGCGTGTGCGTATAAGGATATAACCAAGGATACAGGAAGACAGGCTTGTTATTCCAGCAAAGAGAATTGGGCAATGATAGAAGGACAGTACCTTCAGGACATAGTTCTTCGAATTCTTCAGATGAAAACAAGAGAGATAGTATAGAGATTAAATGGACTGATAAGTAGCGAAAGCCTGAATTCTCATGAAGCCAACTTAGAGTGGGCTCTTATAAAAATAAAGTTTTCGGTATTTTTGTATTAGTTCTTTGAGAATTTGTATAAAGTGTTTTGATCTCTTTGACCCCTTTACCTTAACTCCTTCCATTATAGAAATGGGAGATGGGTTGAAGTCTTTCCCTGTACAGAGGAACTGCTAACTGTTGGAAGAAGAGTGATTTTCTCTAAGGGTATTGTGACCTCTAGTGAAACACCACACACCCAATCAAGCACAAATTGCACTTGATGCTTAAAATTGACTCTTTAAAAAGGAATGTATTTCAGTGACATCAAAGGCAGCAACAAGCCCCATAGAATGAGACTAATCTGCTTCATTTAGTTGTGGAAGCAGGAACACTGGATACAGAGTTTATGAAACTCTGTGGAGAGCGGAAGTCACAGTTCAACCTGCAGAGGATCTGTTAATTACAGATCAGGGGCAGTAGGTGCAAAGAAGGAGCCCTGCTACTCACTGTGGGCTGCCACATTGGGTTAGCGCCATGAAGTATATGGATATAAAACACCAGGTCTTGGAGAAAACTGACAAATCTTCAGGGTAGCTGGACCACAGGTGCTCATAACTGTAAGACAAATAGCTGGAAGGAGAGAAATGCATAACCCTGCTGGAACAGAATCAGGCAGGAATTCCTATACGTCAGACGTCCAATAAGATTTTAAAAGGACAGAAATATGACATACTTAAAGTGTTTGCCTTCAGTCACAAAGGATACCCAGGCTCCTGTGACCTGACAAAGTGGGTAGAACAGTTGGAAGTAGAAACACACTCACGGTGAAATGAGAAGGAAGGGTCGTTATTTTCAGATAGTATTGATTAAAGGGGAATCTAGCTAAGCTCGGAATGGAAAGAGTGCATGTAGCTTCCAAAGGGGGAAAGCAACCAACTGTCCTACCCTGCTAGGACACCTGCGAACTGTGATGACCAGCATGGCACAATAACCCTAAGGGTGCAGTAGAGGCCCACATACCCTGGCAATAAACAACAGCTCTCTACTTGAACTTGAGACCTGCTCAACAAGAGGGAGATTGTACCTGGTTCTGGAAACCTAGCCAGCTCTCCAGGAGCAGTAAAGTCATTGATCTTGGAGGAGAACCTACAACTGTCACTTCACTAAATCAACATAATCCCACATTCCAAACATTGTCCTTGTACCCACAGACAAGTGTAGCTCTTACTTCTTATTAAGAAGACTTCTCTTTGCAATAGACAGAGACCAATAAGGGAAGCACAATCAATCAAATGCAGAGATGTAGAGCCAGTTCCAATAGATACAGCTACTGAAATACAACTCTTGCTCCTAAGGTTCAGAGTTATTTCAGAATAGGGCTTAGAAAAATTGTAAGAGTCAGAAGAATGGAGTTTCCTGAAATTGTGTTTCCTAGAAATGGCATGTACACCCATGAAGCCTCACCAACAAGACTGCCTCCTTAAACATGAACTAAACCAGGATAACAATAGTCAGGCTAAAGCAGGGGAGGGAAAGCCCACAATGCTTCATCCTATGTAAAGAACCACAGGCAATTTGAATTTATGTGTTTAAATAGAAGTAACAAGAATTAATAAAAAGGGGACCACAAAACTGAATGATAATAAGGGAGGCCTATAAAGGAGATTATGAAAGGAGGAAAAGCAAAGAGAAAATGATGTAATTACATTACAATTTTTAAAAAATTAAAAATCAAAGTTATATTTTCAAATTGTAAATTCCTTCCGATTGGAATTCTACCTATTATTTCATTAGACTTATGAGCTATCTCTTTATAGGCCAATATCATTACTAACCAGAGAGTGAAGTGTTTCAAGAGTCAGGCGAATGAAGGGTGATTGTAATCAGAAAACTGTCCCTTTGCAATATGGTGAAGGGGGAGTTATGTCAGAACCAACAATGCACTCTAAATCTAGGGAGAAATGGTGGTAGCAATCATGAGGCAAGAGACAGAACAAGCTGAGGAAGGCACAGCTTTTGAAACCTGAAAGTCCACCCGCAGTGACACCTCCTTCCCAAACAGTTCCACCAGCTGAGGACCAAGCATTCAAATATATGAGCCAATGGAAGCCATTCTCATTCAAACCACCAAAGAGCATACTTATGTTCTGTTATATTTAATTTCTGTTCAAAATTTTCAAGTCTGACATTATTTCCAGAAATATTTATTTAATGTTTAATATAACTACCATAATATAAACAGAATTAGGGGGTTGGAGAAATGGCTCAGAGGTTAAGAGCACTGACTGCTCTGCCAGAGGTCCTGCGTTCAATTCCCAGCAACCACATGGTGGCTCACAACCATCTGTAATGAGATCTGGCACTGTCTCTTGGAAAGTGTATATATAATAAATAAACAACAAAAACAATAAACAAAGAACCCAGGTTCAATTCTCAGTACCCACGTGGAAGCTCACGGTTGTCTGTAACTCAACTTCCAGGGGATCTGATACTTTCACATGGACATACATGCAGGCAAAACACTAATGTACATAAAATGCAAGCAAATAAATAAATTAAATTATATATATACATATATGTGTATATATATGTATATATATATGTGTATATATATATATGTATATATATATATATAGAGAGAGAGAGAGAGAGAAAGAGAGAGAGAGAGAGAGAGAGAGAGAGAGAGAGAAAGAGAGAGAGAGAAACAGAATTATACTGCCCAATAAAGTTCTTCAGACCCAGTGAGGCTTGATCTGGGTCATCAAATAGAGAAAGTAGAAGAGATTTTGATACTTTGTGACACTAGACTGAGCTATCTGGATTGTGGAAGCAGAATGTAGTCTTCCTCTGCCTTCATCTCCCTTTATTTGGTGGCATTTATATCAAGATACTAGAAGAGGAAAGATTCTGGCCAAGCAGTGGAATAACAAAACACTGGGTTGTTCATATGGTAGCATACCTGTACGAACACAATAATACAGTGACTTCTATTGCTCTGCATATTTGGAGGGTACATTTCTATGCCTTGAAAACACGAAACACAACTAACGAAGTTAGTTTATTTTCTGAGAGAAAAAAAAATTCCACCCCATTAATATGTGTACATATATAGCAACTGCTATGAGAAAGGTTGGAGAATTTTGTTATGAAAATCCAACCCATGTTGCTTGTAAGTTTATATTTAATTTTAATGCTTTAGATCATTTCAATTCATCCTGTGTTCATATTAATAATTAGCTATCTCGGTTGCTGCCACTTTTAATTTGATTGGTTGAGAATTTCAAGTAAGGATATAGTGTGTTTTGAACAGGTACATCCTTGCTCTGTTCTCCCCAATTTTTCCCATGCCCATCCACCACATTTTCTTCCCATGCATTTTCAAATGCATGTGAGTCCACTTACTGCAGCCAGTTTGTGCATGGGAGTAAGGCTGTCCCCAGGAATGCAACCAATCCATTAGGGTACACATCTGAAGAAGACTGGCAATGATTGCAAGTTATAAAGGGTTTTCCAGGAGTATTAGTCTATAAAATACAGAGACAGTGTCAGCAGCCCAAACGAGGCACAGCAAATGCGGAGGGACGTTCTTGGATGTTGTGAGATTGCTAGCGTTGTTTTTGGTATCAGATATTTGGACATGCCCTCATTTTCTTGTGTTTAGCAAAATAACCAGTTTATAATATTACTTCAAATAAAAGTCTAACAGGAGCATGATTCAATAAACGGCAACTCACACCAAAGACCCAATAATTATTAATATCCCAAGAACATATAGGTTTTAAAGAGAGAGAGAAAATAGGTAACTCAGAGTAATTAATTATAAATTACAGAGATTATCGGCTTTTTTCCCAGAATCCTCTTTCTGGTTCCCACTGAGCGTTTAAACAGTAAATATTTCATGTACTTTATTTCTAGCATTACATTGGAAAACCGTCTGGAGAAAATATTTGTCTCACTAACCATGCATAGTTTCCTGGTGTTTGCACTCTCTAGTTCTTGCTTTTCAGCATTTCGCTGCCCGCCCACGCTGGCACTTTGCGCCCTACACTGGATTCCTCTAGTTAATTTCTAAACTGTTAGGATGTGGAAGCTATCAAAGCCTCCACATGCATATCCACATTCATTAACAATAGCATTGATGTTACAGACAGCAGTTCAACACCAGGGGGAAATCCCTCAACCGCAGAACTCAACAGCTAGCCACCTCTGCTAAACATGGGGCATATTTCAAACGGGCCTCGAAACTGAAGTAGAAATACTGTCATTACATACAATTTGAAGAAATAACCTGTCAGGATCTTCATCTCGTGGACAAATGAATTTAGCAGGTTGTGGTGGCTCACACGGATAGGGCACACTGACCAGATGGAAGGGGAAGAATGGAAACGAATTGACAACAGGCATAGCAAACACAAGGATAATTTCCGTGGGGTTGGAGAGAACAAAACGATAGGTTAGTTAAGCTGTAAACTTTGGTGGCTATCTAGAGAAGGGTAAGAGAGAGAGGAGGAGGAGTTAAGTTACACATTTCATGTTAGAATTCAGTTTTACATATTTTATAAACAACACTCTCAAATAACTAATGTGTTCATGTAACTCACTCAGCTCAGACAAACCTGTGGTTTTTTTATATCTCGATCCTCAGAGATCTCTCTCCACTGCAAAGGGAGACATTAATTGCCTGGATTTTAGAAGTTTGTGACATTTCCCAGGCCAGAGGGGGTATGTTCCATCTAAAGGAATTTTAAAAATTAATAACAGGATAGCCAAAATGGAATCCATAAAATTGTCAACAAAACGTCTTCCACATAAATATTTTCAATAATATGCTCTGATTTGAAATTTGCAAACTACTCATTGATATAGTCCTAGATTATACAGCAAAGTATTACCTTGAAGAAAATAAACTCTGGATATCTGGATATCTGGATTCATAAACTGGCTTCCACTCCTTACTATGTGGATCGTCGTGAATTCACAGAATTCATAGTCGTGAAGTCAGGATCCCTTCATATACAAATGTTAGTCGTGAGTATCTTCCCAGCACCCTTGTGTCTCTGAAGAATAGGAGAGACTTGGCCAACAAGCAATTCTCCTTCTGGTCTAACAGTGCATTTATTTTCCCATCACTGTGTCTCAGGCTTGCACTGTTTCTCTGTCTCTCCTTCTCTCTTCGTGGCTGTGTTCCCGCAGCAAGAGCTGTACCGCGATCGAAGTGCCTTTGTCTGAGCATGTACTTCATTCCTGACTTTAATAAGGTCTATATTAGTGAGACTTCTGTGACTATAATATATACCTGAGATAACATAATAAGAAAATATTTGTTTTGGCTCAGAGTTGAGTTTTCAGGCCATGTATGGTGGCCCTGGAGGTTTTCCATGACATTGTTTGGTTTGTCGGAGATAACATGCCATGGAGAAGCCTGCTTATCTCACAGCGGGGTACAGAGAAAATGTAAGGACCAGCATGGACCCTGTTACCCACCTTCCTCTCAACAGCCCCACTTCTAAATGCTCTACCACTTCCTCGGAACCCTATGGCTTTGAACCAAGCTTTTTAGCACGTGAGCCTTTGGGAGACACATCCAAACCAGAGTAATGCGATGTATCAATTAATTTTCCATAGATTGCACCTTTGGCACTGCATCAGAAAGCTACTGCCAAACTTGAGCTCATCTATATTTCCTTCTATGTTATCTTGTTTTGTAAATTTGAGCTCTGTATTTAGCACATTGATCTATTTTGAGTTATGTCTGCAGAGAACACTGCAGTTTATCTCTGTGTTCTTTTTAATTTTTATATATTCATGTCAAGTTGTTCCAGCATCATTTTCTGAAGAAAAAAACCCTACCTTTTGTTTTGCTTCTTCTCTTTTGTGTATTTAAATCATGATGCTGTGACTTATATTCTTATATCTCCATCTTCAACACAAACAGGAAACTTAGGAATTGATGAAATAAAATTGATAGAATTATATGCTCATAGGTACTGTTTCAATATTTCACAATAAACCTTGTATATATTAAATATAAAAATAAATTTCACAGAGAAACATATTATTCCAGAATCACGTTGTTTATATCATTACATTTCTATTTTTAAGCTAAAAACAATAAAAGCCATTCTTCCAAAAATGCTACTGCTGATTTTTTTTGGCTGCCTTTTGCCTAGCTGTTCTTTTTCTCATTCCGCTCTGATTCCTTACTGGATGCTGCGGTGCCCAGAGCTGTAGCACAGCAGGGTCAGGGCAAGCATGTCAGAAGGAAAGCACTTAGGATCCAAGGGAGATGCTATGATGGACTTGTCTTCCTATTGCTCGTCGATGTCCTGGGTTTCTGCTGGGAAACTGACTGTGGGCGGGTGAAGCTCTTGACCTGAAGTAATTCTGATCTCTGTCAGGCTTTGTGCCTTCTGGGAGTCGGCCAGGCTTTGGGGTAATTACAACTCATGGGACATGTGGGAAGGGGCTGATGCTGTCAAACCATCTCCCGTTAGAGACTAGGGCACGAGCAGAGGATTCCCACCATTTAGTTAATTTTAGGAAATTATTCACGAAACTGTTCTATAGCCTGTGCCTTACCACAAGGCACTGTTCCAAGATGAGACTTAACACTAAGGAGACATTGTGGGGAGTAAAATAAGATTCAGCAGGATAAGCCAAGGAGGAACAAAGAAAAGAAGCCATCGACATCGAGTGAGGAAGATGAGCCAAGCCCAAGACGTCAGAGGTCAAGCTTCGGTAAATCAGCACTAAAAGAAAATTACACACGAGGAAGAGTTCAGATAACTGCAGAAACTCTCAAAAATGCTAAACTTACATAAAAGTAAGTAACGCATATAAACTGAACTCCAGCCCTACCTGGGGTTTCTCTAAAATCAGGGAGAAGACACTAAGTATTCATCTGAAACTTAGACTCAGTCGGAAGCCAGAGAACTAGAGACAGGATATTATCTTAGCGTACAGATGTGGCACCATTGGGACTAGCATGTTTATACATGGGATCCTACTTTTTAAAACTATGAAGAGAAAAATCAAAATTACACAAATTTTGATTTTCAAGAAAATGAAACCAACCTGCTACATGCAAGCTCTCAGTACGGAGTTAGTTAGCCCTGAAATTCTACTATTGACCAAATCCATGATTGCTTCATAGGTTTTACATTGGAAATTTTCCAATTTTTTTTTTTTTGGCTACGACTTTCTAGCAAATTTCAAATGAAGTCAGGAGAAGATTGCTGCCAAACTGCGACCTTAGTATGTAAGGGAAGTTGGCCAATGGTGTCTGTGACTACACGCGCTGCCTTTCTCTTTCTCTTTCTCCTTTGCTGTTTCTCGTGAGGAAGATTGCATTTTGAATGCAACACTTCAGAATGGGTGTGACTGAGTTGCAACAAGGGCACCATTTTCAAGCCTTTTTAGTCATCGTGTTCTGTGGGTGAGAGAACTAGAAGGCATTGTGGGGGCAGGGAGGTGAGGCACAAACAGTCACAGGGAGACGGGAAGATGACCTCGTTTTCCCAGGTGGCTGGCCTGCTTCTCTGTTCTGGCCCCGTTTTTCCTAACAGAAAAATGCTCGGCAGCATGACTTAAGGATGCCCTGATTCTCTGCTTCTTCAGGCTCAAACTCCCACCTGACTTCCTGCAATGATCAGGTCAGCCATGGTGCTATCCAAACATTGGACCTGGCCCTACTCTTTTTAAAAATTGTTTTTAAAATATTTTTGAGATTTATAATATAATTGCATCATTTTCCTCATCCTTTTCCTTCCTTCATCCTTCTCCCCTTCCATGTACCCTTCCACCTTGTCTTCTTTCAAATTTACAATGTGTTTTCTTTAACTGATGTTGCAAACACACATATGTGTATACTATGTGTGTCTGTGTGTATGTATGAATATATGTGTGTTTGTAAAGGTATAAATACAACCTGCTCAGTCCATATGTTTCTTGCATGTAAACTGTAGCTCAATATTTACTAAATACATGCCAAATTTTCTTTTTTCTAATTCCAGAGTTACCAGACCTATTAACTAGTCTTTGTCTTCCCTTCTCAGAACAAATCTCTCAGCTTCTATCCCAAACTAGGCCATCTGGGTCTCCGTTTCTTGTGAGACCTTGAGAGGGTCTCCGTCCCCTAGGACAGAAGTCTCAGGCTTCTCCTGTCAGTCAGTCTAAACAGCCCCAGCTAGGTTCTTATCCATTCACCTCTACTCAAAAAAAATATATATCTATCCATCTTTTTG
Source organism: Microtus pennsylvanicus (assembly GCF_037038515.1). Classification (NCBI taxonomy): domain Eukaryota; kingdom Metazoa; phylum Chordata; class Mammalia; order Rodentia; family Cricetidae; genus Microtus; species Microtus pennsylvanicus. The sequence continues at coordinate 18,173,672 of NC_134600.1, read as the reverse complement.
TTGGGGGTGGTAGAGTAAAACTCATGTTTCCCATGTGCTTGGCAAGTGCTCTACTCCCAAGATACATCCTGGCCTTGCACTCTGAGTTTAGCTTGTTCCTTGATTCTAGGGTCACACTCCAGTGGTGTGGGAAGTCCTTCTGCATATGTGTTGCTTTTATTGGTTAACGAATAGATCTATTTTGGTCAGTTGCTTAGCAGAATAAAGCTAAATGGGAAAAATCAACTGAATGCTGGGAGGAAGAAGGAGGAGTCAGTGAGAAGCCATGTAGCCACCCGCAGGAGACACACACCTCTGCCGGAGCCCACCGAAACTTTGCCAATAGACCAAGATCTCATGGTGATGCACAGACTAATGGAGATGGGTTAATTTAAGATAAAAGAGCTAGCTAGCAATACACTTAAGCTATTGACCAAGCAGTGCTTAAAATAATGTAGTTTCTGTGTGATTATTTTGGGTCTGAGCGACCTGAAACGAACAAGCACCCTCCAGCAACAGTCCAGTCACCAGTGGACTCTGAAAACAGCATGTCTGAGGTGCAGAGATTCTAGGAGCCATGTTAAGATGCCTTGTTGGATGTGTCTACCATGAAGACTATCTTGGTTTGTTCCACAACACTTTCTCTTAGGGAGGAGGACAGGTTTAATTGTTCAGCCTTCAGTAGTCTTCCTTAAGCAGATAGGGTGGGCATGGACAAGTCAGAGCAACTCAGAAAATATCCCTTACTTCCTTCTTTCTTGTCATTCACATCACCCTGTGAATAAGTTCTTCCTCTTTATAAGTGGAGCAAATGCTGTCTCTCCTCTCACAACAGCATCCCTGACTCTCATCCTGATGACTCTGTCTTCCTGTTTTTACTCCTGAACCCAACCAACAACCTTCACAAGGAGCTAGAGGGATGAAAGTACCATTTTTTTATTTTATTTATTTATTTATTTATTTATTTGCTCAAGGCTTTGATCCCTTTGAAACAAAATATAAAATTGCTGGAGTGAGAGGCTGTCTGTGATCAGGGCCTTTTGTCTGCCTGGGTAGGCTTCTACAATACTCTACACTGAATTCATTCACATCCCCTCATCTCCTGAACTGAACATACCCTCAAAACCCGAGTTCCTTCTGCTTCAAGGCTTTAACATATTTTCACAGAGCAAAGGTATTTAAAATGTCTGTTGAATATTGTTAGAAATAGTTGAAAAGTCACTATAGCTAGTCTAATTTTGTGCTACATACACAGAGTTGAACGTTTTACTCCTGTTTCAAGACCAGAAAAATGGTAATTGGAGGAATGAATACTTAAGATGCATAAGAATTCAGGCTTCTTCTGCTAAATCTCAAAAGGAAAGAACATTCTCTAAGAAAGTCCTATTGAATTCCTAGTTGGACACTAAAAGGTAAGGCTAATGCTTTAAAATGGGATGAAGCAATAGCTCAGCCATGCCTTATAACAATGAATGTTAATGCCTTGTTTTTTAATATTTTTCAGAATATTTATTCCATTTAATTCCATATAGCATACCTCCCTTCCTATATTAAATAAATCATGTAACCAGCATAGTTTAAACAGCCCATCCCCACCCTATCTCTCTCTAGTTAACCCTTGGAAAAGAGTTGTACTTTTTTTATTTTTATTTTTTATTGTTTTTATTGAGCTATATATATTTTTTCTGCTCCCCTTCCTTCCTCTCTCCTCTCCTACCATCTCCCATGATTCCCATGCTCCCAATTTACTCAGGAGATCTTGTCTTTTTCTGCTTCCCATGTAGATTAGATCCATGTATGCCTCTCTTAGGGTCCTCATTGTTGCCTCGGTTCTCTGGGATTGTGAATTGTAGGCTGGTTTTTCTTTGCTTTATGTCTAAAAGTCACTTATGAGTGAATACTTAGCATATTTTTTTTCTTTCTGGGTCTGAATTATATAACTCAGTATGATGTTTTCTAGATCCATCCATTTGCCGCAAATTTCAATGCATCATTATTTTTTCCACTGTGTCTTACTCCATTGTGTAAACATACCATACCTTCTTTATTCATTCTGGGGTTGAATGGCATTTAGGTTGTTTCCAGGTTCTAGCTGTGACAAATAATGCTGCTATGAACATTGTTGAGCAGCCATGTTCCATCAAGGCATCTCGAGGACTTGTAAGTTTGGGAGTCCGTTTGCATTCTGGCTTTCATCCCTGCTCTCCCCCTTTGCTTTCCAGCTTCAGCTACACCAAATCCTTGCTATCTTTCCAACATGGTGGCATGCTCCTATCTCAAATCTTTTAATCTTGGCAGTCTCCAGTATGAAGAAGGCCACCTTTCTATGAAATATTCACGCAATTCACTTTTTCATTTTATATGGGCTCTTTCACTCAAATGTCTGTTTTTGTCCCATTCCCCCTAAAACGGGCCATAACACCCCCAAAAGCAACTCTTCTCTGCACGCAGTGGAGAAAAGAAGTGAATCAAAAGGCTAAATTAGAGCTAGTGAGGTTTATAGTCAATGAAGTTATTGGCATGTGAGCTTAAGGGTCTGAGTTCAGATCCCCCCCCCCCAGCACCCATGTAAAAAGCCAGGTGAGGCAGCACACGGTTATAAGGCAGCGCTTGGGAGGAGCAGAGAGATTCAGATCCTGGAGTCTCTCTGGCTATTTAGTGTAGCTGAAACTCTAAGCTTGGGTTTCAGCTGTCTTACTGATAAAGATAAAGATAAAGATAAAGTAGATAAAGATACCCGTACATGAACATACACACACACACACAAATACAAACACATACACACACATGAAAAATGCAAATTTAATTTAAAGTCTCCAACTGAAATTCTAGATTATGTCAGCATCTCGTTTTATAAACTAGGGCAAGTGTTCTAATGAGATAATCAAAAGAGTAAGGCTTGAAGGATATAAGTAAAGTGGTAAAGGAAGAGAAAGTGTAGAACTTACATTTCAATGCTATTTTCCTTATCTCCTAGATAAGCTGTTATTCATATCCCGATCATTTGAGAAGTTAATATAAAAAAAACTTTAATTTTGATTGGCATCATGAATTTCACCATGGGTAAATTAAAGTTTGAACTGCAGGGGCTGGTTCTAGTGTACAGTCCAAACCAAAGATCTATGTTATATCTTATTTAAAAACTGTGAATACCAGCTTCACAGCCGAGTCACCATTGGGTTGAGTGCTTGTAAAATAACGAGAATGGATTCATACATGTGCTCAGTAGTAAGCACAAGCAAGCTGTGTTGGCGAGTTTCTTGTCACCATAACTGACACCCATTAACTTGTAGGAAAAAAAAAGTTTATTTTGACTCAAAATTTCAGAGTTTAGTCCATTATGGCTTAGCCCTGCTGTCTTATCAAATATCATGTTGGAACAATATTGTTCACTTCATATTACTTCAAAAGTAAAGAGAAAGAAAGAAACAAGAGAGGCCAAGGTCCTGACATTCTACCCCAAGGTATTCTGTTACAGTCTTAAGTTTCTCCCAGGAAGCCTTATTTCCTAAGAGTTGCTTCACCTCTTAATACTGCCGCACATAGAAAACCAAGTCTTTACCATGCAGGATTTGGGGACATTGCTTAATCAAACTGTAACAAAAACAATCACAATAACAAAGCAATCAAAACAAAAACAGTAACAAAAATAATCTTTCTGAAAAGCTACCAATATGAAGACTATTTCCTGCCTGGAAGGAAGAGGAGGGTAGTGTGCTGGTTCCGCTCTTGACTGTCAACTTGTTAAGATGAAGAATCATCAAGGAAACTTATCTGTGTACATATCTGTAAAGTATTACTTATCTACACTAGGTTAATTGAGATAAAAAAGACCCACCCCAAATGTAGAAAAGCTGTCCCATGGGTCAGGACTCCAGACTTTATACAAGAGAGAAGCTAAGATGAGCACTTAAGTCTCTGCTTCATGACTAAGGATGCAACGCACCTGTCTCCTGTTCCTGTCTCTGCTTCCTGCCTTCTGCTTCCATCTCCGCTTCCCATCTTTACTTCCCATCTCCACTTTCCATCTCTGGTTTTCATCTTCGGTTCCTTTCTCTGATTTCTGTCTCCTGTTCCTGTATCCTGTTCCTGTCTCTGATTCCTGTCTCTTGTTCCTGTCTCCTGTCCCTGTCTCTGGTTCCCATCTCCTGTCCCTGTATCCTGCTCCTGTCTCTGGTTCCCATCTCCTGTTCCTGTCTCTGGTTGCCATCTCCTGTTCCCATCTCTGGTTCCTGTCTCCCTGGCTCCATCGCCACAACAGACTGGCTCCTCAAGCTGTGAGCTAAAACAAATCTGTTTATTCTCACGTTGCTTTTGTCAGGTACTCTGTCACAGCAAGGAGAACAGTCATGAACCAAATAGTGTTTGTACAGAGAACATGTTTAGGAAGAGTAGAATCTAAATAGTAAAAAAAAAAGGGGGAGACTAGATGTACAACACAAAACTTATAATAACTTTTCTCTGCTTGATGGATATAGTTGAGCGGGAATGATGAGGAAGCTGACAGGAGCCGCCAAAGAAGTTGATGATGTTCTCAACCTGAAAAGCTCTGCAAGTCCTATACTGCTGAGACATTCCAACCGATGTGAGTTAGTTCCATCCGAGTTATAGTTACATCCAAGCAGCAAACAGCTTCTGAGGGAGCGAGCAGAGAAGTGAGTTACCCACAAAGCGAAGGTGTGATGATGACTCAGCCAAAGACAAGTGAATGAAGCTCGTTAGCAAAACACAGTTGCATTGAAACACTGAAAGCAGAGAGCTTCTTCCCAGACCATAACTCAGAACCCACCCCTAGTGCTCCACTTCCTCGAGCAAGGCGCCACTTCATAATGGGTCCTCAGCCTTCCCAAACACCAGCACAAGCTGGGGACCATCTGTTCATACACATGAGCCTGTGGGGAACATTTCACGTTTAAATCAACACAGAGTGCATGATTCTTTTCATTGCCCCCACGAGAGAAAGACAAGACAGGCATGAAGGGTACTATGAATGACCATTCCCATTCTACCACAGTGCTATTCTTGGTGTGTTGTGTTCAGACATCCGCTTTCCTCACTGCACCGTTCAGAGTGATGCTCAGACAGGCTACTTTCCAGGAGCACAGCTCCTCAGTCATGGAGCTGGAGAGCCTTGAGTCTTTGGGTCCTTGTTCACAGCCCTCTCACACCCTGCACACTCATATCTAGAGAAATTGTTGAGGTTGGAAAGACAGGAAACGGATCAAGGGAAAACCCGGATGGAATTGAATCTGTGCACCTTCATTTGAAGGAACACAAACCCCTGGATCTTTTGAGAATCAGCCAATGCCTTTTATCCACTACATTTTGTCAAGATTCTTCAAGCATCTTAGAATGCCCTCAGAGAGCAAGCCAATTGGTAAGAGGTAGGAGAACTAAGGTCTGTGCTCCTTTTCAAACTGAGGACCATGGATATACATAGTAATTTCCTTCCATGAATGCTTGGTCCTACCTTAGTACTAAGGCCAAGTACTGTGCTCTTTCTTTTAAATGAACCATATCATTTCATTCTCTAAATTACAGGTTCTGTAATGAATGATAAAACTCAACAATATCACATGATACACACAGGAACTGCCACTGCTCCACAACATCTGGTGTGCACATCTGCCTTAATTTTTTTTTCTTCTAGAAATGAGGGCACATTGCACCTACTCATTCTCTTTCATTCTGATGTCAAGACAGATCTGCGAATTATTAGGGAAACATGTTATATAACACTTCAAGAGGCCAGTGCGACAGGGTCTGAAACACTCCTAGCTTGTATGTATCTGTTTTACTTGGCTTCATCTTTGTGGGGTGATTTCTATTTTGATTGTTTTAAGGTTTTTGAGAAACAGTTTTTCTTAAATATCTTCAATTCACACAAAGAGCCTGGAATCGTGTCTGAAATGAGGCATCTTGTCTGGGGAAGGGGGACTGATGTCTGACTTGCTCCCAGTGACCCTCAGATGTTTACCCCGTGATCTTACCCCTTAACTGTCTGCTCAGTCACAGCATTCGATCAGAGTCGGAGCTCTCATTTCCTCGTCCTTGTACCTTGTGTTCAGGCTGTCAGGAAGTGCTGCTAAAACACTAGAGAGAGCTCTCTGATGACCAAAATAATCCTGCTACCTAAAATAACATCCTCTCTGCCACCCCCTGCCACAATGCAGCAGCACTGAGGACAGGGAAAGGGGGAGAGAGTGGGATGGGGCCAAGCTCTATAGGAAAGAGCTATAAAAGAAGGTTTTGAATATCCTTATTTACGGCTCACCTTACCTGTCACCAGCCTCGGATTGGACATGTCATTTGGATAACGTAATAACTAGCTACCAGCCCACTCCAAATACCAGTCCTTGGGAAGGCGCAGTTTTGGTGTTATTTCTATCTCTATGTCCTTCAGTGTGTGCATAAGCTTTTAAAATGAAAGTGACAACTTGGTGGTTCACTGCTAAACTTCTCTATGTCCACATCATCTCTGGCTCTTCCTGGAAGCCCCCGGATACCACTTCTCAGTACCCGGCAGGTGGAGGACGCTGATGGCTCTGACATTCAGAGGCTAATGAGCATGGGAGAACAGCGGCAACCCTGCCTTTTGTACGTAGTCCCTGCGCAGAATTTGCTCCAGAAATTTATCCATAGCAATGTTACAGGCTGTTCTTTTTTATCCTGAGAGGTGAAAACAAAACAGGAACTAAAAATGGAGCGTTCGGAGCCATCTGGATCTGATGCGGTGCCGACAAGAAGGGCTGGCAACTTTTCTAATCCTTGCCGTGCAGGGGGAGGCACCAAGGGCTCGTTAAGCACGCTCGATGCCAGTGGATGGAGATACAGACGAAAGGCTGTGCCGCAATTTCTTTGTCAAAGAGCCTTCGCCTAAAAACGCCGGGGACGTCCCTCTAAGTGAGTCTGCATCATCCTCTACTGTATCACAGTAGAGCTCCATGTGTGTCTAACAGGAGCTCTGGAAGAATTCCTTATAGACGTTTACATGGGAAACTTTCCGCTATGAGAAACAATACCTACTAGGACAGGCAAAAGCCCACTAATCTGCCTAGGCTTCTGTAGTCAACTTGATGCTGCGGGGGCAAACCAGACTTTGAAAGTATATAATGTAGGTTTAAGTCTTAGATTGATGTGTGCCTTGACCAACAAGTCTTTACTCCATTTGAGCCTCAGGTAACTTATCTGCAAAACGAGTATAACACTACTAATGCTCAACCTACTTAACCAACAAAATCTGCAGTGTGAAAGTGTCCTGGTCTAACAGCATTAAGTTGATCTCTATTGTTTGAAATAGAAACATTTTACTTTTTTAATTGTAAGTTTATCTTTTTTCAGGAAATACACGAACATCTTAGGCAGTTTCTGTTGCCAAAGAATTGACTATTACTGCCCCCTGATCGTTTTCCTTTGAAGTATCTCTTGTGCATACAGTCCTCATTTACACTGATGGCATTCGTACTATGCAAGTTGTTTGTAAAGTTGAGGTTTATTTAACGTTATGTGAAAGAATGTAAGCTATTATTATTCTCACCGCAGAAAAGGAAGGAACTGATTTAAGATTGAAGAAACCACGTATACAAGCAGCATATGGCGTTTCCTCACTGTGTCAAAGTGAATTATTCATAGAGTTTGTCAGAAATATCCGGCGCTACTGAGTTATTCTGGAACAGAGAGTACAAATTCCAAGGCAGTGATTGCTCCCTGTTCAATTCAACTTGTTTTCTTTTCTTTCTGGGCACGAGGCAGAGCTCTCTTTCCTGGAGCCTGTTGAGTATGAGAAAAAGGGAACCATGTTCAGTCCCCTCTCAGGTGGTTAGTGAGAAGTACGCCCTTGCGTGGAATCCCTCGTCTGTCCATGAATGGAAGGAGCCCACGAGCCTGGGTCCTCCGCGAGGCAGACCTGCTGCCAAGCACATGCTGCTCTCAACGGGAAAGAAGAAATGTGTTTTTACTAGGCGGCTGAATTTCAGAAGTTTATATTATAGTAACAAGCTGTGCCTGGCTTAACTAACGAGACTTTCAGCACACTTCCAAGTAGCAAATACAGCCATTGTGTAGTATTAATGGGAGATGGCGCCAGGACCTCAGCATATACCCAAATCTGAAAATGCTCTAACTCCTCATGCAATGTCTTAGTATTTGCATAGAAGCTAGACATTGCACACCCTGCTTCTATACATTATATCATCTGTAGATGATGTGCAATAACTAATATAGTGTAGAAGCTGTACATAGTTCCTCTGCTGCACTGCTTAGAGAATCATGGGACAAAGAAAAGGTCATACATATTCAGTGCAAACCCAATTTCCTCAAATGATTTTGTTGTGCAGTTGATCAAACCCGTGGGTGTAAAACCTTTGAGTGTGGAGGACTGGCTGCATAGACGGAAACTTGGAATCAATCCAGAACTTTCTTGACTTATGGAAAAAGCCAAAAATCACCGAGCATTTTAATTTCAGCAGTAAAGAAAATGAATCTTAATTCGTGGCACAAATAAATTTCCCTCTACTCCCTTATTAAAAATTCCTAAATTGCTATTTCCAGAGATGGGGCCTGTATCTAAAATTGAGACTGAAAAATGCAAATACCTCTGTGAGGCAACGCATTTATTTTACCCTAAGGTGTGAACAATGGATATAATTTTTACAGTTAAAATTCAGGGAAAAGTGAAAAGAAGCTAAGAAACAAAAAGACTCTAAGGGGGGAAAAGGGCACAATGAAGAGAAGGAAAGGCAGCCAAATGCATGATGGCTCAGAGTTCAAATGTTTCAAAGTATGCCTGGGAACAATCAGATAAAATATGTCAACTGCGGGCACAATTACTAGTGTGATAAGATCATGAGCAGAGACGAGTTAATGTCAGAAGCTGTGGAGTCTGAGGCTTCATCTCACTTGCACGTAACAAGTTGCCTTGTCAGGGTGTCTTGTAGGAAGCTGTAGAAGGCACGACATTGTCAGGTCAGAGACAAGGCACTGTTCTCAAGGCACAGAAAACCACGAACCTCGTTCCTCTGTATCGGGTACCAAGGAAGACGATGCAGAGGAGAGCCAGTGGATGCTGTATGTGGTGAATTTCGCATCTCGGCTCAGGAAACTTGAACTTAGGAAACCTTAGCATCTTATAACAAGCTGTAACGAAACACAACGGACATTCATCCTGAAGAGAGACACCATTCTCCATTACACAGAACTTTCTGGAACTGCTATCAGTTCCAGAAAGGGTCAGCTTCTCTGTTTTTCAGTCTTGCTTTTTAGATGCTCATTCTTGGAAAGATAGCTCAAGTGCCAGTTTTTACAGGACATGCAGAAACATAAGGGCTTCCTGGAGCATTGTCTCCATTGCCACCCACATGTAAGGGCTTCACATTTCAAATGCGGTAGTAAGGGACGCCAGTGGAAGGAAGCTGTTGGTGCAGCCTCAAAGACAGACTTAGAAATGAGCCATGGAAAAAGCATACAGTTAAGATCCATGTTTTAGAATTAAATAGAATCGAAATTAAGTCAGGCTTCTATCAATTACTACCTATTTGACTTTGGGAAAGTGGCTTGATCTCGGTCAATTTCCAGTCTTTCATTTTTAAATAGAAATAACACAAGTTGCAATTATTACAAGAATCATAACTGATGACAAATAAATAAAGCACGCCAGAACATAGCACACACTAATGTCTCGGTACGCATTACATATTATTATCTCACTCATTGACCATGCATACTTCATAATATACATAGTTCATCCCCTTATATTATTATATACTCCCACCATACTCACATCCATATTTAATTGATCAGTCTACTAGTTGTATTATTTCTCAATTATTTAAGTCTGTCATTTTACCTAAAAACTGTGTGTGTATGTGTGTGTGCGTGTGTGTGTGTATGAGTGTGTTTGTGTTCGGTATCAATCAGTTTCTCCACCTCCTGCTTAAAGGGGTTCTCACACACTGCTCAGAGAAAAAAGCCCATTGTTTCTACCGGAAAATATCTCCCTGTCAGAAGAATAAATACATTTCTTTCTGCATTCCCAGTGCCCAAGATGGCTGCCTTTGACAGCTTCATTGAGTTTACCATGGAAGACTCAGTCCCGTAGACACAATCCAAAGGAAGAGATCTCCACCAGGAAATTCTCATACTACTCAAATAGGATGAGCTCAGAAATCTGATTCCAATGAAATCTGATGAAAAGCTCTGCAAGGATTTATTTGAATCTCTCTTTCCTTCCATGTGGCAGCTTTAATGCTCTTCTATGCATCCTTTTGGGGGGCTCGCGAGATGTTTTCTTGTCTGCTCGCACATGCATATCCATACAGGGCACACTCAAGGCCACGGGCACTTTAGAACTCTTCCACACTCTGTGACACCAGTAATTACCAGCCACTTTGACACACTAGGCTGTCTGCTGCCCACAGACATGGGCACATGCTGTTTGCCCTCCGTGGAAATCTCTGCTCATCACTTGTCGTCGAGGGTGACCCACTCCCTGGTCACAGTTTAAGGGCCGCATTTCCAGCAGACCTTTGGAAGTATTTTGAGGTGGTTTGCATGCTGTGCAAAGCCACATTGGAGTATGTGTCTGTGTGCTCCTTCCCTACTTGGACTCTGTGAGGGTAAGGGCAATACCACATGGCTCACTCCTGCCATCTGAGGACGTGATTCAGCTTCAGAGATACAATGTGTTCGAGGGATATGCTAGCTTTCCATGATTGCAAGAAATACCTGAGATAATTCAGCTTCTGGAGGGGAAGTGACTGATAGATGGACTTTTATTTTATCACCAGTGCCCTGTGATAAACAGCCAATCATGGTAGGGCACAAGTGACCTGGCAAAACCATCCACCGTATGGCTGAAAAAGCAAAGAGTGAGGGACTGGGGTCCCACAATCCCATTGAGGGAATGCCTCAATGACCTTAAACCTCCTACTAAGTGACTCCTCTGGAAGATTCTATCACCTCCTAGTGATGCCAGTCTAGTGGTCCTGCAAGGACACATGGGAATTGAGAGAACATTTAATATTTTCAACTATAGCTGGCAGTGTACTGTATAGATTTGTTTTAAGTGTGAAGTTGAATAAATTGTTTTAATTTGTACAAGAGGACCAACTCATGATCTTTGATTAGACGTCATTTCATTTAAATTTGGGGTGCACTTACTGAGACAAGGTCTAGTGCTATAGCTCAGGTTGTCCTGGAGTTCACTGTGGAGCCCAGAGTGGCCTCGACTAGTGTCCTCTCCTCCTGCCTCGGCCTTCTGAGTCCTGGGATTATAGGAATGAGCCTCTATGTCCAACCCTCAGTTCCGTTTTGCAAATTAAGGGTAATCATCATACTCATTATGAATATTCAGTGGGAAAACACATTTAAAAGCTCTTAGCCCAGAGCACCTGGCATATAACAAATGCTCAGTAAATGTTAACTATTAATCAGAAACCAATTAGAGTCCCTGCTGGCTGCAATGCAAAGCGCCGCTCGGCTTCTCTATAGAAGCATTCGTCTCCTGACTACTGGCATTCTGGGTGTACATGGTGCTAATGTGCACGCTCCTGTCCTCCTAGAGCTGTCCACAGCCTGGGGATGGGCAGGGGCCATCAGTGCAGGGCGACCGTTACAGAGAAAACTGCCCTCAGCTCTGCGTTTTGGCCAAAATGAAGGTTTCTTGAGACTGTTCTATAATCTGGTTCTTGGTCTACCTTTCCCTCTTGCCTTATCCCCTTCCGTAGAATAAAGCTAAACTCTGCCTGCTCATTCCTGTCGTTCCTATGGTCCTTCGCTGCCATTCCACCAGTGACCACAGGCCTGATGCCATCCTAAACTTCTGCTTTTCAGAAAACTAAAATTAATACAGGAGGACTGGAACGAGCAGAAGTGGTCTGGGGGCTGCTTGCTTGCTACTCAGAAGACAAGGGGGAACATGCCCCAAGTCGGTGTGCACACACTGGTGCCGGTGCACAGTACAGTCTAGCTGCTAAACATCTCCGGATTGTCTTAGCTTCAAAAAGCATCTTGGTGGAAGAAGCATCCTTGAAGGGCAGTGGTCCAGGATCCTGGAAGGTATGGGGAGTAGTCACTACAAAGAGGGCCAAGTCTATTGCTAGGATATATTGAGGAGTATAACCTACACAGAAGAACAGCAAGGAAGAAGGTGCCATAAATAAACAAACAAACAAACTAGGGAGAGCCTGAAGAACTTTCTGGTTTGTTTCAAAGATTTAGCATAAGCTAGACTTGTGGCAGGGCACAGAGAAGTTCAGATGTCCATTCAAAATGGGATGTTCTATCAAACCTAGAGTTTGCGCTGATAGAAGCTGGCACCATGAAGCACGGGACAGATACTAAGAACAGATGTTCTTGTGTGGTTAATCTCTGTGGGCTTTAACTATAGCAGCTCGATTGACAGGCCAGTCTGTCGTCTATGTGACATATGTGACAGATATTGTAAAGCCCCTACAAGGGCATGTGGCACCTGCCAATATCTCGCCTCCCCCTTAGTACTAGCCTGTCACTAGAACGAAACATTAGTGTATCTCAGGATATCCCTGACCTTACAGTGGAGAAAAGGTAGTAGAGTGAAGACATCATTAAAGTTTAGCCTTGATGCTGCAGGATTAATCCAAACAGCCTTTGAAAATGGGCCTTGAGGCTGAATAAGACAAAGGACAGTGAAAAGTCATCAATGCCACTACCAAGTTAGGGGAACGGTGAAGAGAGAGGCTGGGTTCGGTTCTACAGCTGAGCTCACTGGTTTGAAGATGATGATGATCACGTGGTGGTACTTGCCCTCTAGAAGGCTGAAACTCAATTACAACTAAAAAATATCAGTTAGGGCAGTCAATATCAATAAACACATGGGGATGCAGAGGTTATTGCAGTACATCTCTAGAGTCGAAACACACGTGCACCCAGTAAGGATGATGGATCTTTCTATGGTTATAAAAAGGCAGAAGACCTTGGGACTGTGGACACGAGTCACTTGGTGTTCTTACTGCTATGGCAGAATACCAAATAGAATCAACTTAATGGAGGAAGGGTTTCTTTTGGCTCGCTCTTCAGAAGATATCACTTCATAAGGAAAAGAAAGCATGGCAGCTAGAGTAACCATGTCCTTGGCAGCAGTAACCTATAGTGAGGTGGACTCACAACCTTATGGATTAAGACTCAGGGAATGGGAGTGGGCTATAACCCTCAAAGACCTGCCCTAGCACCATAGAGCTGCTGGCTAATGCCATGTCCCAAATGTTCTGTAATTCTCAAAATGACATCACCAGCTCAGAGCCAAGACTCTAGACTCAGGAAGGACATTCCACACTCAAACTATAATGGGGCAGGTTCTCGACTATACTCTACAGACTATAGATTATAGTCTATGATCTATACTTCAAGTGTTCATAGTACTTTGTCCAATTATAATATCCATTGTCCAGAAGGGATTTGCAAACTGTGGGAAGAAAATTCTTAAATGATTCTCCTGTGTTTTCTTTCCAAAGGAAAATTAACACCACTTCTTTGATGACAATACTGGAGAGAAAAGAAAGGACTCACATATTAGGAGAGCTACTAGACATGAGACCTAAATGGATATTGATTCTAACATCTCAAAGAATCACCATATGTCACACAAAATAGGATAACACTAAGTAACAAGTTGCTGGGCCAGCTGATAGTAGCTAAACTTTGGTACCATCATTGTGGAACATAGAAATAGTATCCACAGAGACAGAGATGGAGTCTACATATGGAATCCAAACTGTAACCTGATACTTGCCTATGCTGATCTAAACAGTGTTGCCTGTGGAGAACTAACTTCTCTACAACAAAAGCCACGTATAGCCTAAGTCTGGTTACCTTTCTTAAAAAGACCAATTGGAATTAGGTGATAGGGTAACAATACTAGGCTTCTCCCATCACGGAGCAGTTTCAGCTTTAAGCCTCTAGGAATAGGCACATTTCTAGATATTTATTCTTCTGGTTTTTAGGGTCTCTCTCAGCATCGTGCTCTGGGTCTTACGGAATTCCTGATCCACAGGTGTGGAATATCACACACAACAGTGAAGATGTAGGAGTGGACACGTGATGATAGGATTCATTATACACCAACCATCTCACTCAGAGTCAGCCAGCGTCGTGGGTAAAAAGACATCCTAAAGGCACAGGGATGCAGCGGCTGTCAGGCAAGCCTGTGAATGGCTGGTGTGCTGCCCTGTGGGATGCAGTGCATGTGTTGTCAAAGGCCTCTAGAAGGACTTTGGCCCAAGCTGAGAGGCAATTCTAACCTGGAAACCCAGCATCAGAAGATTCAATGGCCTCACTTTCTCTGACTCCAATGCCTCATGTCCCACTGGGAGATTCCGTGTTTCCCATTCCTTCAGCATTGGACTCTGCAAAGCTGGACATCCTTGTTGGCAGATATGGAATATTCTTTCTAGAACTGTCTTCATTAAACTATAAGGCTGTCACCAGAGCACAGTAGAATCTATGGCCCCATAGGTAAGAGTTGACATTACACTTTCTTCCCTCCTCCCAATCCTCTCCTGCTCCCCCACACCTGGAAAAAGAAAAGAAAAAGAAAAAAAAAAGTCTTACCTGTATCAAGGCTGGGAGACTGCAGACTGAACCCTGAGCCTCTGTTCCCTCCCCCCTTACATTCCCCTCTAGTACTGGGATTGGCGTGTGACTCCCTAGTACTGAGATTAAAGGTATGAGCCACTACTACCTGAAAGAAAAAAGAGTTGACATTACTGTTCCCACCTAGAGAAGTGATTAAGACCAGCAAGAGAAGTCATACAATGAAGGAGGAAGGAATGTCTATAGTGGTGAATCACTTAAATTCTTCTACTACTGCTGAGAATGAAGGCATGTCCAGCCTCAGTCTGAGAAGGTCAAGAAACTTCTTATAAATGACAGTTTGGGACAGAAATTCCAAGAAGCCGCTGAGACACACCAAAATAATAAGTGTGGGTGAGATAATTTAGAATGGACAGCTAACAAGCCCATGGATAAGTACCAGTGAAAACCCAACTGATGTAGGAGGTCCTTCTGTATATGTGCTGCTTTTATTGGTTAATGGATAAAGAATCTGCATTGGCCTTTGATAGGGCAGAGTAGAGTTAGGTGAGGGAGGGGGAGGGGTGACAGTAAACTAAAGGCTGGGAGAAAGAAGGCAGAGTCAGTGAGATGCCATGTAGCTGCCAGGGGGAATGATGCAAGCTACCAGCTGGAATCTTGCCGGTAGGCCACAAACCTCATGGTAAAATATAAAATAATGGAAATGGGTTAATTTAAGATGTAAGAGTTAGCCAGAAATATGCTTAAACTACTGGCCAAGCAGTGATTTAAATAATATGGTTTCTGCGTGATTATTCTGTGGTCTGGGCAGCCGGGAACAAACAAGTGGCCTCCCACAACACCCAACTACCTTGATAGGGCCCGGAGTTTGCTCAATTTATCTCCCCCTTCCCTGCCATCAGGAATAATAGCCCAGGCAGCAAGGACAGCAACTCCCTGAATTGGAAGGGGGAAATCTGCCTCTTTAGGAGATAAGAGGAATGATTTCCTAGGCACCATGGGCAGCAACTCCAACTCTGAATTTAAGAGCTCTCTGGCTCTCTAGGAGATACTGGTAGAAGCCATAACAATGTGTTCTTTGATTCTCTTCCTTCAGGGAGCAGGGTTGATTGGCGGCATCAGCTACTTGCATTCTGGTAACAATTCACATGTCTGTTGAGATGACCCTGTCCTAGCTGCCCCAGGCAGTGAATGACCCTACTGAAGATATTCTGCAGGTACATGCACCCAGGACATGGTATAGTGATATTTTATTTATGTTTTTATGTCTTAATAAATAAAACTTGCCTAAAGATCAGCAGGGCAAATCTAAACCACTAGAGGTCAGGCAGTGGTGGCAAACACCTTCAATCCCAGGATTTGGGAGTCACACTCCTTTAAACCCAGCACTAGAGGGAATATCAAATGAGAGGAGAGAGAGGCTTAGTCTACTTAGCCTGTGGTCACCAGCCTTGGTAGAGGTAAGACTTCTCTAGCGGCTTGGCTGCTTTGTTTTTCTAGTTTTTGGGTTGAACCCCAATATCTGACTCTGGGTTCTTATTATTTGTGCTACATCATGGGGCCCCTGTGGTGAGTGACTGGCTCGACAGTGCTCTGTGATTACAATGATAGCTTGCTGAGTTCCACACAGCCATCTGATTTATCCTAACCCACAGTCCTCGTTCTTCCTCTCTCGTCTCATGTGTAGGACACACATTGTTCTGAAGCCTCTCCCCATACACCCTTGCTTCCTCTCCTGCATCCTCTGTATGCTCTTATCCAATTAACCCCTGAATTATGACATCAGTGTGGGTATCTGAGTTCAGCTGTGTATCAGGAATTCGTTACCTAATGCAAAACAACTTCTGTCATTTCTAACAGGAAATCTCAATATGGAAAAGGTGAAACTTCCACCATTCCCTTGTCCTGAGTAAGTACTAAGAAAATGGGGTGACTCTGAGGAACCAGGATTAAACTTGGAAACAGTCACAGTTTCTCTAACTGGGGCCTTGTGCTTTCCTACAAGCAAGCTGCAAATGCTCGAATAAACTGTCCTGGCATTTGGATGACTTACCAGTTTGTTCTTGTAAACATGAATATAGAATACAGACACCCTAGAGAATGTAGAATACACCTCTTCCTATGTCAAGTATCAACTCTAAACCAACTGCATTGTTATTGCTGGGGGTGGGGACTGTCATGAATGTGAATCCTTGTGCCCCCCCACTTAAGCCAACAGCAGCAGAACCTACATTTTGCAAGGCCCTTCAGAGATGTGTCGGATCAACAGATAGGGGTTTCTGGGGAAGATAACTTGGCTTCCTGTCTCTACAACTTGCTTGCTGACAAATGGCTTATCATCTCTGCACTTTAACCTCCTCTGCTGCTGTGAGGAAGCAACATGCCCATTCTCCTCTCAGCCCATCTTTTTCTGATTCTTTCCTACATTCCTTTCATCATGGTTTAGAGGGTTCTGGTGTGTTAATGCTGTGTTTCTGTTCTTACTAGAAACCTTTGTATAAAGCACTGTAGGCTTCTATACCCTGAACCATATATTTGGGAAAGATGGGCACAAGAATCAGTTTGGTTCCTCTGACCTCCAAGTTCGTGCTCCCTAGCTACTCCGTATGGTCACTGTGGCCACAATCCCACAGACCCAGTAAGAGACTTCACCCCATCCTCAATCCCTTAGCCCCCTGTGTATCCATACCAGCATGCCTCAGTGATTCCATATGGCTCACTTTAAAGAATGTTCAACATCCTCAGCCTCCAGAGAAATGCAGATTAAAAACTTACGCCAGCCAGAATAGCTATCATCAAAAATACTAATGATAACAAACTCCGGGTACAGAATGTTGGAAAAGGGGAAGCCTTCCATAGTACTATTGGGAGTGTAAACTAATATAACCACCTTGGAAATCAGTCTGAAGATTTCTCAAAAACCCATAAATAATAGTGCTATATGACTAACCTATCCACTCCTGGGCATATAGCCAAGGACTCCATATAATACTACAAAGACACCTGAATATCTACATACTTATTTACATATTTATTTCTATCTTATTTTTAGTAACTAGGGAAAGGAAGCAGCCTAGATGTCCATCCTAGATGAATAGTGAAGATGTGGAATTTAGTTGACCTATGAAGAAAAATAAAATTGGCAGGTAAATGGGTCGCTCTGGAAACAATGATAATGAATGAGGTAACCCAGACTCATTAAGGACCAGTGCCACATGTTTGGTCCCATAGGCACACCCTAGATTCAATGTTTTCATTTTGCTTGTTTACCTCGAAGTACCTGAGAAAGCCAGGAAAGTGGGGGCAGGGTCCATGTCGGATTCCTTAAAGGAAGGGAATGGTAGAACACAGGTGTAAATGGATGGCAAAAGATAATGCTGAACATGAAAGGGTTAATAAGGCAAAAGCTGAGGGCTTGGGGACAAGGGCGACTCAGCAAAACTGAAGGGCATTTGAAGAAGCCAGATGGAAACCTACTATATGGTGACTCAATTTAAAAATACAAATGAAATATTGAATGAATGCTCGATAAAAATGACATGGCTAGGTAATCTTTATAAGATTTTTGGTCAGAAAGTATGCAAAGGCTATCAAAATTAGTTTAGCTTTTGTTTGTCCTCTTGGTTGCCCACCAGAACTAGAGACCGTGACCCTAATATGAAAGACCCCGTGTACCACAGGTACAAGATAAAAAGAAAGGTAGCTGAGATGATGTAGTAATGAGGTGAGCCGGCCTGCTTTTCGTCCCACCCGGCTCCTGCACGACTAGCTTTACACCCTAAATAACAACACACAAATTGTATTCATTTAAATACTGCCTGGCCCATTAGTTTCAGCCTCTTATTGGCTAACTCTCACATCTTGATTAACCTATTTCTATTAATGTGTGTAGCACCACGAGGTGGTGGCTTACCGGGAAAGAGTCAGCATGTCTGACCTGGTGGCTGGATCCATGGTGTCTGACCCAGAGAGGAGAGGCATGGTGATTGTCTCACTTCCCTCTTCCTCCCAGCATTCTGTTCTGTCTACTCCACCCACCTAAGGGCTGGCCTATCAAATGGCCAAGGCAGTTTCTTTATTAACCAATGAAATCAACACAAAACAGAAGACCCTCCCACATCAAAATGAGGCTGGAACTTCTCCTAAGGGCAGGAAGAGGCGTTGTTGGCTTCTAGAGAGGAACATATTACAGCTGAAACACAGAGACAAAGGCTGACAAAAGCCACCTTCTGGGTGCGGCACAACCTCTGCATTCAGGAAGTTACAGCAGCTGTAGCTACCTGGCCTAAGTCAGCACGTGATGAGCTAGACATTAATACACATGACTGTCAATAATCACTCGTGTAGAGTGAATGGGTCATGACAGACATGAGAAATAGGGGGTGGTGGCATTCAGTTGTTTATCATGGCTGAGCACACCAGTTCCGGTGGATAGATCTGATGTGGGAAGGTCATTGGTTAATTAATAAGAAACTGTTGGCCCGATAGGTCAGAACATAGGTGGGTGGAGTAGACAGAACAGAATGCTGGGAAGAAGGGAAGTGAGTTCAGATGCCATGCCGCTCCTCTCCAGGGCAGACTCGATGAAGCTCCTACCCAAGATGGACGTAGGCTAGAATCTCCCTGGTAAGTCACCACCTCGTGGTGCTACCCACATTAATAGAAATGGGCCAAGCAGTGTTTATATGAATACAGTTTGTGTGTTGTTATTTCAGGGCATAAGCTAGCCAGGCGGCTGGGAGCCAGGTGGCAGGAACGCAGCCCACAGCTCCCTTCAACATAGATCTAAACCCATGGTCACACAAAGGGCCTTGGCTAAATTCAATGCATCACAGAACAAATGGACATGAGGGAGAATGATAATTTCAGGGAATGGAGACGGGAGGAAGATAAAAGACGACGAGAGTGATCATATTCATTGTATAAACACTTAGAATAGTCAAAGAACAAAGTTAACTAATTAAAAATATTCAATAATTTTGTTGAATGAATATGAATGTTATTTGACTAAATATTTCTGACCGAATGCCCCCACCGGATTCCAGGCCACCATCTAAGTGAATAACCAAAGTGTGGATGACTTGCTTGTGCAGACTCTAGGCTGTGCTAGTGAAGTGTTAGGGTGAACACAGCTGCTGAGACACAATTTTTCTTCCGGTACCCTCCACTGTGCCCTCCTCATTATCTAACAAACAAAGTCTCATTCTAGCTGATCTCTGAAGACTCTTTCAGCCCAAAAACTGCCTAATAGGATCCCAATGCTCAGACTCATCAGACCAAACATTTGTTATTACATACTTACAGGCACGGATACATGACTTAATGTGCTCTCCTCACGGACTGGTGTAAGACACATCTCCCTAAAGAGTAGAGTTGGCCTTAAAGGGCTCCCCAGTTCTTCTTGTTCGTCCTAATGAAACCCAACCACAGAAGGGTGAAAAGGCTCAGGACAGATGCCCTGAAGCAAGGCTTTTAAAATCTTTAATCTCAAGCCGCATAGCAGCTCAATTATTCACTTCATCACAGACGTCTAACGTCTCTATCCATTTCCTAAAAATAAATATGCATGAAGTTTGGACCCCAAAATTAAACTCTGGAATTTTTGAGGTTGATTTTTAAATGAAGCCAGATGATAGCAAATTCAAGTACTGAATATAAATGTATGTGACTGTATAATTGACTCACTTAGCACGCCCCGCACTGGAAAAAAGCTCAACCTTTTCCACAAACTGTCCTCTCCTGCAAATTTTGTCTAGTTTTCTGACCCTATATCTTGATGGAGCTGGCAACCTAAATTCTGATTCATTATTTTATCTTGAGTTGATCCCATAATATTACAAAAAAATAACCAACACTTTGGGAATTGTATTAAAAGCCCTTCCTCTTAGAAAATAGCAAAGAATACCAACATTTATATACTCAGAAGGCAGATTTCAAACCCCAAATTATTCATCCAGTTCCAGCAGAGTCTTAAGATTTATGATGACAATAACAAAACCTCATATCAGAACATCAACTGCTAGCTTACTGTTTCCTGTCAGGGTGTTTAATAGATTTACAAAATCCAGCAGGTTGGAGGGCAAAGGCTGAATGACTTTGGATAAGCAGAGCAACTTTATCGATTGACTTTTAATGATCAGTTACTATGCATTTGAGATATCCAAAAGAAGATTTCCTTGTGGTAATTAGCATACCCACAGCTTCCTTCTGAAGGCAAGCAAGGGAGAATATCTTGTGCATGGTCCCATGGAGGGTCCAGGAAAAATAATGACAGGACTATAGGCATCTGACGTCAGAGTCTATATCTGCAATAACTTGGGTGGTGAATTTCTCCAAAGGTTGACACGCTGAAGACTTGGTCTCCAGGGTAGTACTCTTGGAAAGTGATAGGATCTTTGGAGATAGAGCCTGGTAGGATGTCCTTAAGCTATTGAACAGGTGCTCAACCAAGTTACCTTCATTTTTCTCTTTTTATTTCCTGCTGTGAACGCAAATGGCTTGGCTTTGACAGGAGCATCTGTGGTGAGATGCGGGCTCATTACAGGCTCAAGGTAGAGAAGTCAACCAGTCGTGGAGTGGAGTCTCTCAAATTGTGAGCTGAAATAAAACTTTCTTTATAGGCTAATTATCGCAGGCATTTTGTTTCAGTGAGGCAAAGCAGACTAATGTCATATCCTTAAAAGGGACATTTGTCCTAACCAAGTCTAAGTCTTACATGTTTGTTATTAAGTTGGGTTTGACCAGATCCTTCTACATTATCTTCTACCTTTACCAATGTGTTAACTGTGTATTACTACCCCTCACTCTGAATGTTATACTTTGACATGATAGTCCTAGTGGTAGGGTGATTTTATTTTGTTTGGCTTGAAACAAGGTCTCATTTGTGCTAGCTGGCCTTGAATTCCAAGACTATCCTACCACAGCCTCCTCAGAAGCTGTGACTAGGTATCCAATACATTGTCCAGCTTAGATTTGCATCAGTAATAATAATTTAGCCTCATTGATTTGAGGAGCTTTCCTGTCTTTGATAACTATAACTCAAACTTCAGTTTGAGTCTTGGGTTCATATCTTACCTACAGTTAAGAATCATCCTTCCCCTTCATCAAGGAAACTCTTCTTTGCAACAGATGGAGACAATTGCAGAAAACAGCAACAAATCCATGTGCAGAGTTGTGGAGCCCAGCTCCAGTGGCTATATCTACAAAGCGCTCTCACCCCTAAATCTCAGGGAACATTGTAGGAAAGGGGGCTCTAAGATTGTGAGAGCTAAATCGCGGACTTTGCCGTGAGGTTGCATCTCCTAGAAAATATCAGAAGCTACATCCTCATCATCTCACCAGCATGACCGCCTGAAAATGAGTTAAACTTGAATGACACCAATAAGCATGCCAAGCTGGGTGGAGAGAAGATCACGAGGGCCCATTCCCCTCCTTAGACTCAATTGTTCTCTTCTACCCGACTCCCAAACATAATCTGATCTTACTCCTAAACTTCAGCTCCAAATCTTTACCCATCTTCAGACCAGTCATCCTCCAGAGGTATCTCCCACGCAGTGGACATGATGATGAAGCTCTCTCAATCCCTAAATATCTCCCTGGAGTGATTTCCACATTGGCTGATAAAATGACCTCTATAGAGCTGCCCAGCAACCTTGGCCACCTTGTTTGTTTTAAACCACAAATGTTATTGATAAACAAGTCCAAATGATTCTTTTCTTAAAGGTTTGTTTATTTTCTATGTACATGCGTGTTTTGCCTGCAGTTATATGTGTGTGTGGGTGGGGAGGAGGTGCCAGGTCCCCTGGGACTGAAGTTACAGACAGGTGTGAGCTGCTGTGTGGGTGTTGGGAATTGAACCTGGGTCCTCTGGAAGAGCAGTCAGTAGTCTCCGCTGGTGAGCCATCTTTTCAGCGTCCCCAAGTCCAAAGAATTCAATTTTAAATCTTTCCAAATGATTCCCTGCCGTCTTCCGCTAAGGTAAATTGAAAGTTTTCTGCTTTTCTTAAGTTGTAATAGAGCTTAACAGCATTTTACTTACAAGCCCAGGTACAGTAGATCGTGTTATGGTTTGAACTAGCACATTCACTCACAAGGTTCTGCGTTGATGATGGCCCATGAAGTTATCTATAAAGCAGTCACGGTGTTCACAAAATAGCTTGAAGACCAGGCACAGAAACCTATCAACCTGTTTCTCTACCCTTCCATTCCCACTTGCTGTATTGTTCCAGAAAAAACCTTTGGAAAATGGAGGTATAATCGATTTCTTTTTCTGGCAGCAGGAACTAAAGCAGAGACCACAGAGGAATGCCACTTCCTGGCTTTTGACCAGGCTCATATTCACCAACTTTTTTATATAGCTCAGGCCTGCCTAAGGAAAGTTCCACCCATAGTGGCTGACTTCTCTTATCAATTAGCAATCGAGAAAATGTTCTTAGACACGCCCCCAAGGACAATTTCACGGAAACATTTCCACAACTGAGTTTCTCTTTTTCAAAGTACAACCACGAATAGCCATCACAACCAGAAAATAGTGTCCAACCTTAAACTAAGGTACTTCAATTTATAGAGCATGGATCACTCATTTGTACAGGAGTGATCAATATAGAAGTGTTTTGAGATTTATTCTATTTTATGTGTTGTATAACTAAAGCCACATCGTAAAAATAAAATGTGTTTTATGGTTAAAATATGATCAATTAAAGAGAACATAAGCAAAGCATCAATTTATGAACAACAAAAATCAAATTTTGCAGGTAATTCATGCTAAAGTGGCACAGTTTGTCCTGGGATTTTTATGGTAAGCCTCATGAAAGACATCGCTTCAAATTAGATCTGAAAGGCAGGCCTGATTTACATAAGAGGAAGAAAGGGGGATTTCAGGCCAAAGAAATAATGCTAGCAAAACACAGAGGCTGAAAACAGTGTGGTCTCTGAGTGCAGCAGGAAGAGAATGAACCGGAAGGCTGAGGCAACTGAAGGTGTGCCAAATCCAAAAATCATTTCCAGTTTCTTAATATACCATAACACTTCATAGAAGCTTAGCCACGTGTCCTTCTATTCATTCATCTCTGTATAAATGATGTGAAACTGGTATTGAAGAGAGGACAGTTAGAAATTAAGGCCAGGGAATCTGGCTGGAAAAGCAGGAAGCTAGTGCAGAAATGAAGTTCAGTGGGTGACTAGGCTGGCTCAGGGCAGCAGCCATGGTTTAAGAAGTGCAAAGTGTGAAGGAAATAGCATCAGGATTGTTGAGCATCTGGTTTTCATCAATAGAAAAAAAAAGAATGATACTCAATGACTACAAAATTTTCATCTTGAGTAGTAGGATAATAATTCTGTTTTGACAGATACAGGATCTAACTTGAATGATGAAAAATAGTCTTTTTCTTTTTTAAAAAAAAACGTCAGAGTTGAAGAGCCCTCTTAACTGGTTTTCTCTAGAAAACAGAGCTGAAGGCAGTGATTAAGGCAAGGACGCATTATCTGGGAGGAGGTGGAGATGAGCTAATGACGAAAGGATGCTCAGCGAGGCACAGAGCTGTCCAGGACAAGTGGACTGCTGGACCGACGGACACACCCACTCAGCTACAGGACCTTTCCATAGAGGATTTAAGAGTAAAAAAAAAAAAAGAAGAAGCTTCATATTAGGATATGTTCAGGAAGAGGAGGGCACAAAGTGGCCAGGCTTCCATTACCCAGAGATCACTCCATGGGACGCTAATCCTCCTTTTCATCTAGAGTTTGGGTTTCAGAGCCATTCAAACTGTGAAGAGATGAGGAGGCCTGGAACTCCAGGTCATTCTTAATCAGCCAACAGCAGCATCTAGGGTGAGGATACCAGCGAACCCAGAATGGAGACGGGTGACCATGCATTGTCCTTTGGTGACTTTGTGAGGAAAGATAGGCATCAGACGAGCTTTGACATAAGGCGAATCTCTAGTGGACAAATGACTCCTCCAAGTAATATGACAGGCAACTGAGCATATGGAATAAAAACCCAGAGGTACCTCGAAATGTGTGGAGTCATAGTTTACAGTTTGGTCCACCCTGGGAGAATGAAAATGTAACAGAAGGGAAAGGTAGGAGCATAGCATTGGACATGAAGAAAAAAGAGGGAAATGAGGGAAGGGAAGAAATTGGATGTGACCACATTAAAAACAAAAAGAGACCAAAGCCTTGGATCCAGTACTGTGGCATGTTCAGGCTGATGTGCTCCAAAAAGTCAGAGTGCAAACAAGAGGCACATCATTTCTCACAGTTCTGGAAGCTGTGGAGTCTAAGACAAAGATCGCAGAAGACTTGGTGTCTGTGGAACCAGGCACTGATCTCTGGTGCCCAGACTCCCCATATGTGGAAGAGCTACGGCATCAACTCAGCTTTCTTTCACCTTGTTCTGGGGACTATGTTCTCATGATCTAACCTCTCTAAGTTATTGCCCTCTAATACACTACCTTGTGGATTGAGACTTTAAGGTAAGAACTCAAAGTGGCAATGGAATACAAGCATCCAAGCCACCATATTCAAAGCTGTTTTATGTGGACCCATACCCAACCCAGCAGAGTGATCCAAAAGCAAGGGGTTATGTAGGAAATGGAATCCACCATGGGTCAGTCATGTTATTTATTGCAATGGACTATTTTCATATCACCAAACTAGTATGGGATAAAACATTTCTTTGTGATCCCAAAGCCTATGATGATTATGGCATTAGCTTTGGGATCTATACCAAAGGTCTAGAGGTGCTCACAGTGAGGCCTGGCTAATAGGTTTAAGAAAGCTCAGAAGCCAGATCAACAACAGCATCCTCTCTCCTGTCTCAAGAGGGTGGTTGCTGAGGTTGGGGGTTGCAGAGCATGTTACTGGGTGTGGTTTCTGCTGTGGGGGAGTGTTCTTATACACTGTAAAGATTTGTCACTCATATTGGTTTAATAAAATGCTGATTGGACAGTATCCAGGTAGAAAGTAAAAGCGGGAAAATAGATGAAAAGAATTCTGGGAAGAGAAAAGGCAGAGAGACACAGTTGCCACCCAGACACAGAAGAAGCAGGATAAGAATGCCAACTGAGGAAAGGTATCAAGCCATATGGCTAAACATAGATAAGAATTAATTGGTTGATTTAAGTTGTAAGAGCTAATTAATAATAGACCTGAGATAATAGGACAAACAATTTATAATTAATGTAAGCCTCTGTGTATTTCTTGGGGATTGAATGGCTGCAGTACTGGGAAGGACAGAAACTTCCATCAACAATTGACTAGAGAGGAATATAAGACAGAAGGAGACAGGTTTCAGTCAGTCTCATTCTGAGGATTTCTGCAAATAGGGTTGCTATTTTTGAACTGAGGTAGAGGTAAGAGCCAGTGACTGGTTGTTTTGCTTTTCTGGTCTTCAGGTTGAAGCCCAATATCTGTCTCTGTGCTTTTATTAATCATGTTCCAGGTTTCAGTGGAAGATTAGAAGCAAAGTAAATCTAGGGAATACAGGAAGATCAGAGTATGAGGGGGAAATGCAGTCCACAAGGACACCCAGAGAGTCATCTGTAGAGGAGCTGGGAAGTCAGGTCATAAAGGCAAATAAATAAATCCTTGAAATTAAAGCTTTCTTGTTATATTTACAGAATTGGGGCTGGAATTAAAGATAGGACCTGACTTTCACTATTCTCTGAGAGATGAGCAGGTAGAAATGTGAATTGATGTGGAAGTCCTTCTGAATATGTGTTGCTTTTATTGGTTAATAAATAAAGATGTTTTAGCCAGTGGCTTAGCAGAGTAAAGCCAGGCAGGAAATTTGAACAGAATAGAGAGAGAGTAGGCAGAGTTGAAAGAGACATCATGTAGCCACTGAAGGAGAAAGATGCCAGAACATTCCCAGTAAACCACAGTCTCATCATGATATATAGATTAATAGAAATGGGTTAATTTAAGATGTAAGAGCTAGCTACAAATATGCCTAAGCCATTGGCCAAACAGCATTGTAATTAATATAGTTCTGTGTGATTATTCGGATGTGGGTGGCCAGGAAACAAAAGCACAGCCTCTGTTTACATTGAATTTTGGGATCAAACTGCCTGGGCCCCAAACCTAGCTGCACCACTATCTGGCTTTGACCATGGCGAGGAAGTGTGTGACTCCCTTCTCGAGCTCTTTGCTTAAAAACTGTCTTCATTATAGAACTCATCCATCCCATAGGGATGCAGTGAGCAAAAGTTCACGTCAGTTGGCCTTACATTTAGCAGAGTGCCAAACACATAATAACAAAGTGGATTACAATCCATGTTCTCATTACGTCTCAAAACATTTAAGACTGACTTAACAATATTTCTCACCATTTGATGCTCTTTCTGACCTGGGCATCCAAAAGTCATCCCAATCTTTACTTCTCAGCACCCGTCCTCCTACCGTGATAATCAAAGTTGTTCTGTGACTTGTCTGTAAGTACTGCAAACGCATTTACCTATTGCTCCAAGCCATTCTTCAGTCTGGAGCTCCTAAGCAGTGCCAGGTATGGGCTGCCAGCCCCAAAGAGCACACTACAGAGTAGCTGTAAAGCTGCGGATCTGCATATACAGCTTGGCATATTTTACATTCCTGTACCAATAGCATGTTTTTGTCTGACTGTCTTAGATGTCGTTTTACTGATGTCCAACTATAAGAGAAGCGCTCTATGAACACACTCATCCATGTGCATTTTCCTCACTCAAGTATCATCATTATGAAATAAAATTTTACAATTTCTATTTTCCATGTACATTCCAGCACCTCGTGTTTCATTTTACTGTCATATCTCTTATTGAAGAGGACACATTGTTCATCTTCTTCATCAATAAATACCTCCCAAGTCCCCACTCACTTTCATAGGAACATAAAGTAAACATAATTCATTTGGTTTTATCCTGGGATGTGGACAACATAAAGAATGAATGCTCCCATCTCCACCATGGACACTTTAGACAAAGTAGATCTGCAAAAAGTTTCACAGAGTTCTGAATGACTATCAAGACAAACTCTATTTAAATTCCAGGGCCTGCTTGCCCATTCATGCCCCTTTCCGATTCTATCTACAGCCCCACTTCTCAGTTCCAACCACCTTTCAGTTTCTTAAAAACAACTTCATCCAAGTCTTACTTAGGTCTCCACTGCTGTGATGAAAACCATGATTAAAGGTAACTTGGGAAGGAAAGAGTTTATTTGACTTAAAAGTCTCATCATAGTCCATCACTGAGAAAAGACAAGGTAGAAAATCAAGCAGGGCAGGAACCGGAGGCAGGAACTGAAGGAGGGGCCATGGAGGAACATGCTTATGGTTTGCTTCTCATGGCGCACCCTGCTCTTTTATACCACCCAGGATCAAACGTAGAATTGGCCCCAGTAGACCGGACCCTCCTCTATTAATTACTAACTAAGAAAATACTCCTGTAGACTTGCCTAGAGGCAGTATGATACAAGCGTTTCTCAGATTCCTCTTTCAGTGTGACTCCGGCTTGTGTAGGATTGACAAAGAACTAACGGAGAGGCATTGCATGTGCAATCTCTCGGAACTGAGACTGCCTTGCTGGCGCTCTGCAGTCACTGGTCACTTCACCTCGCGCTTGCCCTCTGCCCAAGGCTGACTTCCTCTCTTCCACAGGTCTCGCGATGTTTCTGCTCTTCAACTCATGTGTACTCATGTTTCCCCGCTGTGTCAGCAACACCTAACCTAACACTGAGCACTTGAGAGAAAAATCAATGGAGCACTCTTCAAAAAACAGACTGACGGCCAAGTTCCAGAGCCTTGGGTCAAGCTGTGTTCCCCAATTCAAGTGGACTGACACTCCACGCAGGAAGCACTCCTAAAAGCGAAATGGCCTCATGCTTGAGGAACTGCCGTGACGGAGGAGTGGTTTGATTTTGCTGAATTTTTTAAGTGCAAAGAACATTGAAAGGCTTTTCCTGGACTAGCAATCGGTCCTTGTTAACCCTAATATGACAAAACCACTTCATTTTGTGTAACAGCTCCTATTTCTTGGCAAAAAAAATGTTCATATTTTATATAAATTGCACATATATTGGTTTGATGGTGTTTTACTCAGAATGCCACATGTCTCTTATTAAACTGCTGCATAGTTCTTACAGCCTTCACTTTACATAACGGCCCACGTTCTTCCAAAGTACTTACAGAGGAAAACACCAGCAAAGCAATAATTCAGCAAATTTATACGAAAAATACAGGGTACAGAAATGAGGCAGAGATGGAAGGGAAAGCAGGGTTCCACCAATATGCAATGTGAATATATATGCTGTCATAGTTTATTATAAATGCCTGCACATAGCTGAACTCCATATACTAAAGCTATCAACTTCTCTAGCATGTAGAAACACGGGTTAATCCATGCAATCATGTACACTCATATATTTTAATATTTCTGTTCATATTTTAATTATTTTCTACAATATATAATTCATATAATGACAGTAAATGACATTTTTACCGGTTTGCATATTCATTGTGCTGTGATTATATTACTTCAGAGTTCACTCCTCCTTTCATAGAAAAACATCTTGCTGGAAAACAGTGCGTTGTGTTATGCTGATAGCATCCTTACGTTTCCTGTGTCACATGTCCCTTGATTGCATCATTCCCCCCCCCTTGTGTTTGATTTAATCTTGTGTTTGTGTAAGTCCATTCTTTGATGTACCCACAATGCTGAAACTTCCTTTAAGGGATTCCTGGAATCGTAATGTTCACATTGCTTTAGAATGGAGTCCTAAGCAGGGAAAGCTGAACCAGGTGACCCTTCTGAAAGCAAAATGTATGTCCATGCTTTTGGAAGACATTGTCAGCAACTCTGTTTTTCAGTTTACCATGTTTTCTCAAAGCAGTTCAGTAACGAGGAAAACAGGACAAGTCAGGACCAAGCAGAACACATCAAAAGAGGGGAACACGAATTAAATAATCCCACACTAGCTCCAAATAGGGTATACTAAGGTTTTTCTTTATTAAAAGGGAAACTCATGAAGCAGGAACAAGGGGGCCAACATTTAGGTGTGGAGCACGGGCGGGATCATAGCTTTTTGGTATCCAACGCCATTCTCAACTTCGTTCAGTCTCTCAAAGGCCACTGGTTGAAGGAGGAGCCCCATCATCAGAGTGGCTGGACTGCTTATAAGTAATAAAACTGTATTGTATTGGTAGTCAGGCTCAGTCAGTAGGTTTTAGTTTCTCTTGACACAAAGATTGTGTAATTGAAGCAGCAAACACATCAGTCTACCTCACTGCAGTAAACTTTATTTTACTATGTCCTCCATAACACTATGTTGTATTTAAACCTTAAGTAGGAACAAAAAGTATTAAATTTTATTTTAATAAGCAAATATTATGAGCTAGTGTATAGCTCAGGAGAAGAGTATGTAACTGCCATATACAAGACTCTTGTTTGGCTTTCATTACTACTAACATTCATTTCTTCAGAAAGAGATTTTAAGAGAGTCAAGTATTGCTGTATGAAAACAATAGAAACATTGCTAAATCTCAAAAGCATGCTTTGTTTTAAGAAGCCATATCAAAACAGCATATGCCCCATTTGCATGATTCTATTAATATGTGTGTACACATTTTAGTATGTGTAAAACATGTGCACATACATGTTTGTCCTCCTGTATCAGCTGGCTTTGCATTCATGACTTTGAACCACTACAAATCCAAAGTTTTCTTTTTAGAAAATTCCTTCACAGTGAACACACAAGTATTGTTCTTGTTATTCCCTCCACAGAACAGTACAACAGTTACTGACATGACATTAACAGTGTATTCAGTACTGAAGGTACTCTAGGAAGGATATAAATTGTATGCGTGACAATGCATGGATTCAATGCAAATGTAATACCACTTACAAAGGTTTTAGGTCATATGCAGAGATTAGTATCTTTTAGAGACTTGTGAGTATAAAAAAGCAACTGTATGAATGTTCATGCCTGCACGTGAACACACACATACGCTTACATATATTAATGCATATAATAAAAAACAAAAATAAATTGTTCTGAGAGTGTGAATGCCAAAATTGTTTTGCCCACAAAGATTATTACTTGGTTACTATCTATTGTCATAACAAAAAATACTGTGACCAAGGCAACCTGTAAAAGAAAGTATTTAATTGGTGGCTCAAGGTTCCAAAGGGATAGAGTCCTTGATCATCATTGATGGGGAATGCCAGCAGGCAGGCAGGCAGGTATGGTACTAATATCATTATCCATAAATAGGCAGAGAGTGGAGACCTAACAGAAAATTGTGTAGACTTTTGAAACATCGAAGTCCATCCATAGTTATACACCTCCTCAAACAAAGTCACACCTCCTTAATCCTTTCCAAACAGTTCCACCAAGTGACAACCAAGCATTAAAATATGAGAGCCCATAGGGGCCACTCTCCAACACTTACCAACTCTTGACCTCCCTTGGCTTGTGGCCATGTCATAAAGCAAAATGCATTTAATTCAACTTTTGAAGTTCCTGTTGTCTTTCAGTCTCAATACAGTTTAAAAATCTAAGCTCCAACACCTCTTCTGAAACACAAGGCAATCTCTTATTCATAAACTCTCATAAAATCAAAAACAAGTCATGTATTTCAACATACACTGACACAGAATATATATTACAATTCCAAGGGGAGAAATTAGGACATCGTGAGGAAATACTGGACCAAAACCTAGCAGAGCAAACTCCAAATCCTGTATTTCTGATATCAAAGGGTGGCTCTGCCCTTCCATTTTTGTCACCTGCAACCCAGTTCTTTCTCTCAGGCAGGTCCTATGTTTTGTATGCTTCTATGGCTCTGGCATCTCCAACATCTTGGGCTCTCCAACATAATCCAGGATGAAGTTTTACAGTCTCTTAAAATATCCTCTAGGGCCTCCATAGAGGGACTCCCCTCTACAAACCTGGCCTCAGCTTTCCTTGTTTGCAGAGGAAAGCTCCATAGCTGTCATAAGCCACATCTTGGGGTGACTTCTGTCACGGTCCAGCTGTAGCAGGTTTGTACGTTCCAGGGTAGGGACATGTGGCTAGAAATGTCAGGTAGGAGGAATAGAGATATAAAAGAAACACAGAGACATAGAATAGCACTGGGAGGGCAATTCAGTGAATACTATATACTGAATTTGCCTGTGTTTAATTTTCATATGCTTGTATACCCCAATACAAAAGGGAGGAGGGAGGAGGCAAAAGACTGCTTTAACATGACACAAAGAACAACAAGAACAGTTACTTGCTCTAATACTTGAGACATCAAGCCATTATTTCCTGAGTAAAGCATTTGATGTTTGGGGCATGAATGTGCCATGAACACATCCTAGACCAAGTATCCTGTAGGCAGCCACTCCCTATGTCAAACCTCCTATTTTAAAATGAAGAAGCAGGAATAGGTTTAAATTCTTTGACCTTTGGTCAGGGTTGAGTGGATCCACCTCTATGGGTCATCTTAATGTCCAAAATACCAAGTAACCTCACCCTAGGTCAGGATTATATTTTTCTAGACAGAGTTTTTCTGTAGCTTCGCATCCAGTCCTGGAACTAGCTCTTGTAGACCAGGCTAGCCTCAACCTCACAGAGATCCGCCTGCCTCTGACTCCCAACTGCTGTTATTACAGACATGCACCACCACCCGGCCTAGGTCAGGATTTTCACCCACACTTCTTGTCAACTACTTTGAAAGAGCAAAAATAAGCTCAAACTCTCTGACCTCCAGTCAGATGGAACAGGCTCCCATCTGGAGTCCCCATGTGGGGACCTACACACAGCCCCTCTATCCCTGTATCCTCTATGTCTCCAAAGGTAGCACCACATAGCAACTGTTGCAAAGGTTGGCTGTCTGTTTGCAATGCAACCTGCAAGCCTGCCCTGCTTGAATTATAAGTAGGAACCTTTAATTGGTTGATGCTTTCACAGGTTGCAGGAATATCCTGATGTGGTCTTTCCCTGAAGGCACCACTCCCTTTATTCCACTTTGTACCACACCTCTCTCCTAGCACAAGCCTTGGCCTCAACATTAGGTTTCCTGGTGCTCTTTTTCTCCTCAAACTATATTTTGTATTGCTTCTTGCCCTGCTTGCTCTTTTTCATTGCTGATGTCCGGAAGAAGGATTACTAGTAATGAAGTGACAAAGTCGTATTAGGCTCTATTGAAATCTTTCCTGCCAAAGAAATCAATGCAATTTCTTTTCAATTTAGCATAAGGTAGATTCTTAGAGGGGTGGCAAAAAGCAGCCATATTCTTTGTCAAATATATTGCAAGAAATTACTTTTATCCCAGTTGCTAATACTGTTACCCTCTGAAACCCCTTGAACTGAACCTCCTTATTCCAGAACTACTGTCTTCCAAGCTTCTATTGGGATGGCCCATTAATCCCTGGTTACAACATTTAACCGATTTCCTAGTCCAATGTCCCAAAGTCGCATAAGACAAACAATGGGCTTTATTTGGGCATGAAGTTGCTCTGTATTTTGTACTGAGTGATGACTCATAGCTAATAAAATTGTTCTCTGGCATTTGTAAAATTTGACTCAGTTTCATAATCAATCTTCAAGTATATCCTTTTTCTGTGTGCTTACATTAAGACCCATAGCCTGTCCTCCTCTTCTAATAATTATCAAAACGGAAAGATTCCAATAACCAAAGGATCTTGAGTCCTTTCTCTTCCTCTACCTGTAATGGTCTGTCCTGTCCCTTTAAGAGACAAGCCCCACCTACTCCCTCTCCCACCCCCATCTGCTGAGGTAGCTTCTCCTCTCCTCCCCCTGTTTCTCTCTCTCTCTCTCTCTCTCTCTCTCTCTCTCTCTCTCTCTCTCTCTCTCTACCTCTCTCTCCTTGTCCCCCTTCTCTCTCCCTCTCCCTTTCCCCTTTCCTTCCATAACCCACTAAATAAATACCCAGTTTCTCTGCATGGCTATCCATCTCTGTCTCTCACCCGACCTGCTGAGGTCTCTCACCCACTGCATGGCTCCCTGCCTGGGACCCCCTGCCCTGCCCCTAGTGGCCTGCCACTGCTGCTACTGCCCCTTGGGGCCTGCAGTGTTTTATTTTTAGCATTACACTGCCTACCTTGGGCCTCCTGAAAAATAGTATATGTTCTTGCCCTCAGACAGACTACCATGAATGCTGTGTACACAGAATGAAACCATTCAAAGCCATGGGAGGACTAAATAAGCCATACGAGCCAAAAGAGGACCGCAGTCCTGAAACTCATTTTTTATTCACTCTCTATCTTTTTGACACAGATGATCCCACTAAATAAAATATTATCATGGTGATAAAGTGGGAAGGGACAGAATGATATTTTATATACCTGATTTGTCACTGAAGGGCTAGTATGACCAACATGCAATTGACAAGAGACTGAAAAGCAACTCAAACTGGAGTACCATCTCCACCTGTCAGTCTGGAGCTGGAGGAAACCACTGCACCTGTCAGTCTGAAGCTGGAGAAAACGGTAAAGAGGATGTGTTAGCTATTAGCACAGACACAGTGTCCAGAACGGGGAGATTAGTTGTTTATAATCTACTTTTGAAGGTTGCCCACCAATGGTTTATAATTACTTGGAGCATGTTTAATTTCTATTGTTGTACCTGTAACACACAAGCACAAATCAAATTCACAGGCTTAAGCCAACTCACCTAACACCATACAGTTCTACTGGAAACAAAATCAGACATAGATAGGTCTTCCTGGACCAAAGCAAAGAACCCCAGGGCACTGTCTCCTTCTTGTGGCTCTATGGAAAAAGGATCTCTATGCATTTGATGGATTTGAGAGGCCATCTGCATTGTAAAATGAGGGTCTAACACAGCAGCCCTCCTTCTAGGCTCTCTCTACTTTGCAATATGGAAAGCCCTTCAGGTTAAAGAATACATAATTGGATTGAGCCTTTCCGAATCATCCAGGATGCTCTCTTCCCTTTCAGGGTTCTTGGCTTATAACCAAAGCTTGGAGACTATTGAAGGTGGTGGCTGTCCCTACCACAGAACTTAGCACATTAAAAGATGGTGCTCAAATGGGTATCAAGGAATGAATAGCAGGGAGTTCGTTTCCACCAAGGTACACAGACTGACTTTCACCTCTAAGCTGAAACTTCAATAACAAAAAGGTAAGATGGATAGAATAATGACTTTCAGGAACAGAATTAGCACTGAGAAGAGAGACAAGCAGGTCACAAGGATTCACTGACCAGCTAGTCCAGCCAACTCAATGAGTTCCAGGCCAGTAAGGTATATTATCTCCAATAAAAGCCAGAGGAACAGTCACTAAAGCTGTCTTCTGGCCTTCAAAGGTGTGCACACATGTGCACCTTGACCTCCCCACACAAGTGTATCTACATGTGTGTCCTCCTTAGGGTTGACATTGCCATGATAAAAACAACTTGGCAAGAAAGGATTTATTTTAGCTTACACTTTTACATCACTGTTCATCACTGAAGGAAGTCAGGACAGGAACCTGGAGGCAGGAGCTGATGCAGAGGCTATGGAGGGTGCTGGTTAGTGACTTGCTCCTCATGGCTCATCCAGCCTGCTTTCTCATGGGCACGGCCTTCCCTCATCATTACTAATTAAGAAAATGCCCTACAGGCTTGCCTGTACCCTGATCCTAAGGAGAGGTTTTCTTATCCGAGATTCTCTCTCACAAATGACTTCAGCTTGTGTCAAGTTGACATAAAACTATCCAGCACACAGTCACTGCTAAATTGAGTACAAGAAATAACAGTGGGTTCCAATTTTCTCCAACTGTTGGGGGGCCATGTATTGTCACTTGATCTTTTTGGCTCTTATTACTTCAACACCTTTGACCCTCTGTTGCTTTATATCTGAGTATGGAGCAGAGTCCCATTGTCATATGGTAGCATGAAGATTAAATGAAGGAATGCAGAACACCCTACTGCACTGCTGACATTGTGCCACGTGCACAATACACACTGATTTGTGAACTGATCTTGAATCCATCTACACGTCTTATCTCTTGCCATTGTCCTAGGGTCCTTCTCTCTTGGTACATAGGAAACATTCTCACTTCTGTCAACACATGTTTCCAGGTTACCTTTGAGAAAGATTTGCACCTGTTTATGCTTTCATCAACGTTTTATAAGACTCCCTACTTGGTGAAACTTTCAAAGGCACTGTTAGGCGGGCAAATTTAATTAGCAGTATTTAACCAGGATTCAACATAAACACGCAGTTCTTAACTATGCTATCCACTTGTCATGGGATTTAGATCGGCTCTGCCTTAGATTCTCGACCTGTAAAATGGAAATTTGTGGGCTGTTGTACACGGGGATCTGTCAGGACTAATCGGCAAGGGTAGTGCTGCGTTGAGAAGACCGAATGCTATGGGGTCGTGGGATTTCACCACATGATCTGTCCAGAATATCCCAATCAGAATCAAGCATTCATTGAAAGCAAGTTCTGAACACAATTTAGCTGATGGAAGCTGTCGAGAAGTCACGCTTGTTTCTTTTTAGAGCAGCTGGCTTCTCTGAATCGCTTAGGCTGGTACAGTAGCCTTGCAATTAGGATGTGTGTGTCTGTGCGCTTTATTCTTTCAAAACGCTCTCCGAGCGGATCTGCTTAGTCACTCGTTTTTTATGGTGGAAGTTGAATGCCTAGCAAAATTGCAGATTTCAACTGTTTTATGGTCTCTAAGAAAATCTCATTTACCGCAGAGTAGCTGTGAAAAGATGTGACTGGCAGATGGGAGTGCGTGCATCATTATACAAGGAAAAGGAAATTGGTTCCGAGGATACCCAGAGAATCAAGGTGATGACATTTTCCACGGCTTCCTTCCTCGCTTCCTCCATCCCTTCACATTTGTTCACAAATTCATGCCATTGTCGTTTATTAGGCACCAACTTGAAGTGAATGGGATATTAACTCTTTGCTAAACAGCTCTCAAGATGTAAATAGGGAAATCTACGGGGCCAATTCAGCTTTAACAGCACTACTTGTTTCAGTGATTTTTGTTGGAGGTTTTTCACAGGAAATGGTGATGGCAGCGTGGAAATTCTCCAATACTAGACTCAAAAGGAGCATGAAGCAGAGGGCTATACTCAGGGGATTTAGAGATTTATGTTGCATTAGTTAAGTTTTGTGGGGTCTAAATAGGATGAAATAGTGTCTAGACCAATAACCAGAAAGACAGACGTCCTTGATTCTCTAGATAGATAGATAGATAGATAGATAGATAGATAGATAGATGATAGATAGATATAGCTATCTCTCTATATATAGATATTTATCTATAATAGAGATATATCTCTCTATATAGATATTTATCTATAATATATATCTGTCCATATACATATCTACCTATATAGAGAGATATAGTATAAGATATAAATACCTACCTATATAGAGAGATATAGAGATAAGATATAAATCTTAGCATGTGATTTATCTGTCTATGTCCCTCTTGCTAATAGTGAATAAATAAATAAATAACTGTAAATTCATGGATTGTTGTGATTATTTTTAAAAGCCACAACTAAACTGTAAAATAAATAGGATGATTATGAACATGTATGTAGTCAGAAATAAAAAGTCCGAACGTAACCATATTCCCCAAGATAGTATTTGGTTTGGATTAGAGGCTCTACTTGGCTTTCACTGAGGTACTCCATCTTAGTAATACTATGGACTAGAGGCATGATGTATTAATTTCGGCAAATTATATGATAATGGCTTTTTGGAAAAGAAAGGTCTCAACTAGTGATAATTACAAGTGCAGTCAGACAAACACACCTGTGTCAACAATTATTTTGGGTTTTAGCCAACATTTCTGAGAGACTGAGTGGCTACAGCAAGGCTTCCCACTGTTGAACTGTAAAATCTGACTTTCCTCTGTTGTCTTAGTAAAGGTTTTTGCTTCTGTGAAGAGACACCCTGACCACAGCAACACTTATAAAGACAACCTTTACCTGAGGTAGCTCGCTGACAGCTTCAGAGATTCAGTCCATTATCATCATGGCAGGGAGCATTTTGGTGTGCAGGCAGACGCTGTGCTGGCTGCGTCTTTGATTGCAGGGCACAGGACATGGTGGTGTGTGGGCAGACGCTGTTCTGGCTGTATCTTGAACTGCAGGGAACAGGAAGTCAACTGGCTGTTGCACTGAGTGAAGCTTGAGCAAACGAGACCTCAAAGCCCACTCCCACAGTGACACGCTTCCTCCCACAAAGCCACACCTCCTAATAGTGCCATTTTCTTTCAAGCCACCACACTGGTCTTTGGTTGGTACCCGTTAATGACTGCCAGAAGACGAGGATGGGATGTAGGATGCTCACTTCCCTCCAGCTCTGTCTTCCTTCCTGAGATTACATGTTGATTCCATCCATTCCCTAGTGTCTCCAGACCGAAAGGTGTGAGCTAATGATGGCACTCATTCTAAAGAAACATGCCCTTCCCTTCCCTCCTCTGGCACTGGTATAGTAAATTCTCCTGAAAACCTGCCATGCTCCACTGGCTCCCCTTATCCCTGCCTTCAGTTTTACCAGAAGCACTTAATTGATTTTTTTTTTCTTGGATAGTATGTTTAAACTACTACCTGTCAAGTCTGCATTGATAAGATTGTCCTCATTAGCTATTGTTTTGAAAATCTGGCCCTAAGCAGAGACCTATTTCCTTCTTCCTAGTCCATGTAAGATTAATCATTAGAGTCTATCCCATGTGGCCCTAAAGATGTTCATCAAATCCACCGTTTCCTCTTCATACCCGTGAGTGCCGCTCTAGGTCACGTGACCCTTGGCATCACACGTCAGAGCACACACAGACGCAAACCACGGGAGACATGAATGTCACCGCAGCAGCACATAAGCTCACTATTACTGGGTCACATCTGTTACAGCCTCTGAACCCATCTTCTTGTCTCTTCTGACCTCTGCAGTAACGCCCTGCCGAGTCAAGAACACACACAAAGACTCATATCTGATAGGATCACTTCAGCACAGACACAGTGGGACTGTACTCGCAGTCCACAAAAGGTTCTAAGTGGAAAAGGAACTGGATAAAAATAAGAAAGGAGCAGAGTTCGAATCCTATCCAATATGTTAGAGAATTCAGACTTTATCTGAAATTTCTTTTGCTGTCTTAGGAAACAAGGCTCAACCAGGGAAAGCACTGGTTTTGCATTTGACGCTGTGGTTGATTTTTTT
Organism: Microtus pennsylvanicus; assembly: GCF_037038515.1. Taxonomy (NCBI): domain Eukaryota; kingdom Metazoa; phylum Chordata; class Mammalia; order Rodentia; family Cricetidae; genus Microtus; species Microtus pennsylvanicus. The sequence goes on along the minus strand of NC_134600.1, from coordinate 18,134,963 downwards.
TAGATTGGGAATGGGCTTCAGGGCTCGGAAAAGAACCCGGAAATCCTGAAGCCCGAGAAGTTGGTGTCTGGCCTCGCACAGCTCCCGTGGGACTTGTGACTGTGTGACGTTTTCGCCAGCCCGCCTCCTTATTCTGCATCATCTCCCATTTCAGGTCGAGAAGGAGCTGACTCAGACAGGGTATAGGAGGAGAAAAATCATTTCAAACAAGGACACTCAAGGGACACATCACTGCAAATTCCACCAATTGAAGCCAATTCTCCTCATTGTGGAGCACTGGTGCGCCGGAGCACCGCCCAGGCAGGGAGTCGGGATCGGCGGAGGCCAAGTAGGGGCACAGCTGTGTTGGCTTGTCGGGCCTGTAAAGCGGCCACAAAGAAAAACGCTCTTCCCTCTACAGAAGAATGATCTCTGATTGCTTGGGGAACGGAGATGGAAGAACAGGCGGACGATATTTTAGGTCCTTGGCTGTTGAGGAATTATCTGGAGTGCTCTCGAAGGTTATTTTTTGGGGAAATGCTAACCTTGCAATTTAGGGTATGAAAATGCCATTGACTGGGGGAGACGGCAGAGCATAAGACCTGCTTCCGAATTTTAGTTACAGAGACAGCAGTCGCTCAGCTCCTAATGTCTCTTTCTCCCCTTGCCCTGACTTTCCCAGCGCCAACACTAGAAGAAAAGAAAAGAATGTATTCGTTTAACTATCAGCGTCAAAGCACCTATTCAGGTTTTCTGGGACTCAACCTTATTTCTGATTGTCTTATATATTTTAAAGAGCAAAGAGGAGTTAAGAACTGTCTGAAAGTCAAGACAGAAAAAGTGGCCTAATGATCCCAGCACCCCCAACCCTAACACCGTGCCTGGTCCATCCCATTGATGATTTTTACAATGGAGGCAGAAATTCTGTCTCCAGTGTGATAAACATACCCTTTAGCATGTCATCACGGGTCAGCCGTGTGCCGTGAGAATGGATCGAACACATGATCTGTTTCCAAAGGAAAGCAGTAAGGTACTACGACAAGACACCTGGGATTGTGCATGGATTTCTCAGATGTAAGCAGGGTCCTTAATGGCGGACTGAGTCGATCAAAGGGCAGGTTCTTCCACCACCCTCACCTAATATACTCAGCCCTTAGAGATGACTTCTGAATTTCTTTGAACCTATCCTCAAGACAGCAAAAAGCAACCTCCTTCAGTGGCCCCGAGATCCAATCCACATTATATGCTCGAGAGCTTCAGACAGGAGCTTTTCCCAGAACCATACGTTCCTGAGAGAGGCTCTGTTGGATGAGATCACAGGCTCAGCCATGACAATGGCTGAGACCCCTAGTATAAAATCCAAATAAGCCCTGGAAATGGGAAGAGGGGGCTAATAACCTGGTGTTTGCCATCTGTTTCCCTGTAGCCGCAGAAAACACGCCGAAATGCCCTTGGTGGTACCTCCAACTCCTTCACAAATCCGTTATTTTTGCTACAGATTCTTATGGATGCTGTTTTTTCCATTGTTCTATTGTCTGTGATTATTTTGTTTGTTCTTCTTGAGTGATTTATATAATTTGAACAGCTGTGTTCACAGAGGAATTGCCCAGCTTACCCCACTTTGTGTCAGAGAGCCATGGATTCCTTGCTGAAAGAAAAGACCGTAACTCAGGCAGAGTTTAATCTTCAAAAGCCCTGCCCCCTCCCCGAATCTTTTTCCTCTGAAGTCTCTGGTCCAGAATCAAGAAGCGCTCTTTGAAATTTCAGAGTCTATGAAACCTAGGGCTGTGATGTGCCGAGAGAAACACAGAGCAGTAGGGTACCTGCTCTCCTTCAAAAGCCGTAAACATTGTATAAAGACCCCTGGAGGGCTGGAGGGATATCTGTCAGGAAAAAGCTTGCCTTGAACACATGAGGACCCAAGTTCAACCTCAAGAACTCATGCTTTTAAGAAGTGGCATGTGTTTATGAGCTCAGCACTGCAGGAGTGGGGACAGGCTAGATTCTGAAGGCTCGCTCACTGGCCGGCCGCCCTAACCCACTGGGCAAGTTCTAGGCCATTGAGAGGCTCTGTGTCAAAGTATAAAAGGTGAATTGTGCCTGAAGTACCATGCCTGACGCTGTCTCTGACCACCATACACACATGCACACATATACACACCTGCATATGCAAGAACACACATGCTCACACGCACCACACATACACACGCACACCACACACACTTACATACACAAATGCACACACACACCACACATACATGTGCACACCACACACACGTACACACACACTTACATACACACATGCACCACACATACACACACACACTTATATACACTCACATCCACACATTTACATACACACATGCACCATACTTACACACACACGCTTATACACACACACATGCACACACCCACCACACATACATGTGCACACCACACACACACACACACTTTGTTGCAAACACAAGCAATCATCTTTTAGTTGATTTAGCTGAGAAGTACAGCGTTGTTCCTGGAACACTTCTTGAATAAGAAACTGGAGCCCACGGGGGCAAGAGTGTGTCTCTAGGTGGCACTTCTTGTCACCAACATAATTAACATGGTAAAGAAGTATCCGATCCATACATTGCTGTGCATCCCCCCACACACACACTCCAGCAAGTGTGTGAATTCAGCCTTGGGAGACGAATGTGTTTCTCCGAGGAAGTGGGACTGCGGAGGAATCTAGAAGGACGAGAGGACGGTAAACACAGTCAAGGTTGGTGGAGCTGGGTGGCATAATCCAGATTGAGAGACAGAGACCACTGTGGGAAGGACAGGCAATAAAGTCTGTTTGCTATGCAAAAAGATCTCTGTGAGAAGGTAGAGGTGGAAGAAGTTGAGGAAAGAGGCGCCGGGGTCTGTCCTAGCTTACCTTCTTTGACATACCAAAGGACTTGGATTTCATCATGAGGACTGAATTACTGAAAAAAACCTACACAGAGAGTTGCGTGTTCAAACCTGAAGTGCTGCTTAGAAATTCTGTTCACTGATTAAGCTTGAACTCCTCAAAGTGGAAAAGGCTATGACCAAGGAAATATTTTAAAAACAGAATCATGGCCTGTACAAAACAAATTTTAAAAAAGAAAACGACGTGTTTGCTCTACGTAACGGCAATGGCATCTCAAGAGGAACTGTCTTTGAATTCGAAATTCAGTCTTACGTGAGAATATCCGGTGCTTGTGGGAGGGGGCATCCTGTGTTCCAGACCCAGAGTTTGTAAGCCTGATCTGGGTTACTGAATTCTAAGCAGGTTTTACAGCTTGCTGTTGTTTCCCAAAAACTGATGCAGAAAAGATGCAAAAAAAAAAAAGCATCCTTAGGGTTAGTGTGTCTAGCATAGGAATATACGTTCACTGAAACTGAAGGGCTATTCGTGTCATTCTTCTAGAGAATTCTCTCTCAGAAGCCCTGAGGTCAATCCCTCTCTAAGCTTTTCCTGTCCCAAATGAAGTAGTGAAGCCAGCTGCCGGCATCGATGTTGGATGGACTCTTCTGATATAAAGTCTTGAGTGTCTTGGAAGACAGTTAAAAATAGAAACAAATGAACAACGAAAGACACTGATATCAATTCAGAGTCGCACAACACACTGTCACATATTCTCAAGCAAAATAAGCCCGGCTATGTCGGTGCGACAACACGCTGCCTGTGGGACCTGTCACCTGTCAGGACCCTGAGAATACAGTAGTGGCTTACCTACTGGGGAAGTATGTAGATGCCTGTCTATGTGTTCCAGCTTGTCATAGTGTTGCCTCGGTTGTTTTGTGAAAATACTCTGAATTGTGCCTTCGGGATGCTGAAAAACGACACCAAGGCATGGAAAGCGTAAATTGTGTCCTTCAACACCACACAGTAAGTAGCAAAATTCAGCATCTGTCTGAGAGAATGACACAATCCTGAGTCTGTAAGCGGCTGTTTTGGAAGAAAAACAAAACTGTGTAATTGTGTTGAACCAGAGGTATAAAAACAAAGACTCTCCAAACAGGTAGATAGAAAAATTATTGGCTCTAAAAAGAAAAAAAAAAGAATGTAACAGCAAAAGATTATACCTATAACACACATATTTATATTAAACTGTGCTGACAATCTAAGAGTCAAGACTTAATAGGAAATATCCTAGGGACAGGGTAGATAGTTTAGAGGTGATGTCATGACTATTCTTGACTGCCAACTTGGCTATATCTGGAATTACTTTGTTCCTTGATTGAAATATTTGAGGTGGGAAGGCCCACCTTAAATCTGGTGGACGCCTATATAATAGATATAGGAGAAGAACATACCCCTTTTGCCTGCTTGTCCGCACTCTCACTGGCAAGTTTATTCTTTCAGTTCTTAAACTCTACCTCTGCATTCCAGTGTATACCAAATACTATCTGACACACCCAGCCTCGTGGACCAAACAGGTGGGATTCTTGGATTGCTTCTGGAGATAACCATTGTTGGAATAGTTGGATCACAACCTGTAAGCCACTCTAATACATTCCATTTAGAAGGCAGATAGATGATGGATGGATGGATGGATGGATGGATGGATGGATGGATGGATGGACGGACAGATGATAGATAGATAGATAGATAGATAGATAGATAGATAGATAGAGATAGGTAGATAGATAATAGATAGATAGATGATAAATAGGTAGAGAGATAGATGATAATAGATAGATAGATAGATAGATAGATAGATAGATAGATAGATAGATAGATAGAGAGAGATAGGTAGATAGATAATAGATAGATAGATGATAAATAGGTAGAGAGATAGATGATAATAGATAGATAGATAGATAGATAGATAGATAGATAGATAGATAGATAGATATCTACCAGTTCTGTTTCTCTAGAGAAACCTAAGTAGTACAGGAAATGAGCATTGCTATGCAAGCTTGAGGACCTGCTTTCTGTTCCTAGTACACAGTAAGGAGTGTTATGTGGTTCTGTGTGCCTAAAACCCCAGCACTGTGAGGAGCAGAAACAAGAGGATCGATAGTGCTTCCTGGATACCACCTGACATTTCTTCCAAATTCGGAAGAAAGATCCTGTCTCGAAGTAATAAAGTAGAGAGTGATATAGAGGGACACCTGACTTCCTCTTCTGGCCTCCACTCATGTCAGATGTGCATGTACCACACACACACACATACACACACACACACACACACACACACACACACGTACACACACACCACACTTTCCATTGAAGCCAAATGACTTAGTCAGTATAGTCATGGTTTCTGTGTTCATTGTAACCTGACTTTCCCTCTGAGTACCTATAGATCTCTTTCTCCACTGAGCTACATGGTGTTCATTAGACTGTGTCCCACAGTCATATCAGATTTAATCTTCTAAAACTGACCTCATGCTCTCCCCTTGATCTTCTTAAAGTCTTCGATATAATTGATTATCGTCGACATTGCTGTCACACACACCCCAAAAGTTTTCCAAAACTATTCCTCGTTTAAGTGATATTTGTGTCTTTATTTTTTCTTATCCTAATTATCTACCACTATCCCTTCACTATCAAAAAGCCTTAATGATGTAGAATGTCCTTCCATATGCTGTGAATATGTGTTGCTTTTATTGGTTGATGAATAAAGCTGCTTTGGCCTATGACAGAGCAGAATATAGTTAAGCCAAACTGAATACAGAGTTGAAAGAAGGCAGAGTCGAAAGAGATGCCAGCAGCCACTAAAGGAACAAGATGAGAGGTAACAAGCCACAAGCCTTGTTGTAAAATATAGACTAATAAAAATGGGTTGATTGAGTTGTAAGAGCTAGTTAATAATAAGCCTGAGCTAATAGGTCAAACAGTTTGTAATTAATACTAAGAGTCTGAGTGGTTCTTTGGGAACTGGCAGGCAGGCAGGAGAGAAATGTCTGGCTACACTTTAATTCAGATCATAATGTATAACTTTGCTAAGGACATCCTTCATAACCTATTTTCCACTAGCTAGATTGCTCTCTACAGTGATGAGTATATTTGCATCACCCAAGTCACCTGCTTCTTGGGAACCTCTTGCCCTCCTGCCTTCCTGAGATGGATCCTGTTGACTGTGAATTTTGACCCTGTCTGCTGTTCCTTTAACATACATGTGTATCTTTTTGACCCTGTGATAAGAGTGATGAGGCAGAGAATAACTGTAGTAACTGCAACACTAGAAACCAGCAGAAGACCAGATATGACCATACATCTTAGAGCCACCATCGAATATTGTTTCAGCCATAGTTCAAACAGTATATTCCCACAGCCTATCAAGCTTATCACATATTTATATTTATAAATTATTAAAATCTCTTCTATTATTATTGCTTATGTTTTTACATATGCTAACACTAAAGACTAATCTGATTTTATACAGTGGTTGTGTCTATTAGCTGATATTAATAATACTAAAACAATGGAAAGAATTAGTCTTTCAAACAATTTTTAGGAGGCTGGGAAAACAAGTCAATGATTAAAAGTATATATTGCTCTCATGCAGGAGCGAAATTTGGTTTCTAGCACCCACATCAGGTGGCTCACAACTACCTGTAACTCTAGATCTAGGGGTATCCAACTCTCTAGGGGTATTCATACCATCTGGCCTTCTTGGCCACCTGCATTTATATGCACATAACCACAATCGGACTCATGCCTATGCACATAATTAAAATAAATAAACATTAACACTTTTTAAGGAAATATATTGGCCTACATAAGTGATCAAACGGAAATCTGCTTGTAGGAATGCCCTGTCTTCATTCAAGCCCAATATTGTGTTCTTACTGTGCTCTGTAAGGTGTCTTAGACACTGTCAACACCTCATGCCGCTCCAACCAGCCGTGATAATTAGCTTTTCCATTTGCGCTCATCAGCCCGAACGAAGGCTGCAGATGCCACTAACGTGCAATGACTCCTCGTTTGCATATTGATAGACCTGACAACTTCAAGAGCACGGTAATATTAATCGAACCAAGAGTTTAACTTCCATCTTTCCCAGAAAGGATAGCAATTTTAGGTAAAATTAAAAATCCACATCTTCTTGACCTAAAAAAAAAAAAGTACTGAAATAGTATTTCATATTGACAAAGTCACCTAATAGATGTACACCAACCAGAAACACATTGCTTAAAGGCTTCTTAAGTTTGATGGATATTAGACGTAGAAGGGTTTGGAGGAATTCTGATGGTTGGGGCTTGACTTAGCATGGACTTTCTACTTCCTCTTTCAACACTGCTCTCGGGAACCATCACAGAGGAATTTCCATTGTCACAGTGTCTTTAGGTACTAGAGCAGCTCCAGCTAGTCAGCAATGCAGTCAGGTGAGTGTGCATCTTCAGGCTGCATAGCATGGCAGTGACCCTGAGTTTAAATTTATTCTAAAGATCTAAATATTGTAAAGACAGAGTCTTTGTTGTTACGATTAATAACCAATATCTAAGGTGCTAAACAGCCAGGTGAATGACTGAAAACATCTTGAAACCTAAATTGTTGATCTTCCATACCCCTCGGGCTTTGTAGCCTCAGATTCAGCCATCTATGAACCAAGTATTCAGAATACAATGTATCTGTATACATGTGAGACATATCTTATTCTCTAACCGATGGATCATTACAGTTATTTACACAGAATCTTATTGCATTAATTATAATACACCATTGGGAGATTATTTAAAGTATGTAGAAGGATATATGTAGGCAACATGTAAACATTATATCACTTTATGTGAACTATTTGAGCCTCTGTAGGTTTTGCCATCTACAAGAGCTCTAAAGCCATCATCCCTGGTTAAAAGCAATTATACACTGATTATGATGAGGCCTTTTTTAGATGAGATGTGGATAGGCAAGCATAGCAATGATTATAAGCCCATTATAAGAATATTGTTGGAATTATAAAGCTTTAGCCCAGAATCTCAGCCTAATAATAATAATAATGGCTACCAACTATTAAACAATAATGGTAATAACAGTCATGGGTATCAATTATTCAGTAAGCTGTGAGAGACAGAAAACAGCACCTCAGGGTGTCAACAAAGAATTCCTAGAGGAGGCCATTTAGGAACATTTCTGGGGGATAAAAAGAGTATCAAGATTTAGGGGGGAGAAAGCTGTTCTAGGAAGAAGAAAATGTTCATGCAGAAGCATGTGCCAAGAGGAAGTGTGTTTCCAGGAAGGAAGTGTATTTCCAAGATGTCCAACTCTTCAGTCACTGAATCATAAGTCTTGGGATGATGGAAGAGTAAAAAAAGTTCTGAATTCATAAAATAAGACAGATGCTAGGCTATAATACCGCTAGAATTTCTCAATAAAGCCATGTGGGATGTTGAGTTTTAATCATGGGAAGCAATGTTCACGCCTGTGTTTGGCTATAGAATGGTTCGTCTGAGTGCTAAAAATAAAAGGGTTGGAGGATTGGTCCATCCCAAGTTCAGCAAAACCTCAGTGACCTCTACCTGGCAGACCTGAGGAGAGAGACGATGAAGTGAAGGGGAGAGGAGCTGGAAACTGGTTCAGTATGGTTGATGGTGCACACTCTACGAATAAAGAAAGATCCTGGGTCAATCCCAAGTCAACAGCTAGCTATGTGCTTTTGTCAACAGTGAGAATTAGAGCCCCCTTACTCCCAAAAGATAATTGAGAAGAAACTCACGCTAGAAAGTGAGTTCTATAAATGCGCACACTGAGTGTGAGAGGCACAGGGCACGCCTAAGAGGTTTGGTAGACAAACGTTAGTAGAAGCTTTGGATATGATGTAAGAACTGGACTGGAGTCATAGTTATACACGTCAATATTCCTAGGTGAAACAATGAAAGTTAGTGTGATCATCTGGGGAAAAAAATGGTATACAACTAAAAAGAGACAAAATCCCCAGGTAAAATATATGGAAAATACAAAATCATAGGGATGTATCTGGGAAGTGATACTGGAAGGAATGCTGAGTATGCACAGGTGGAAAGGCAAGGGGGGAATCAAGAGGGTAGGAAATTTCAGAACAAAGGAGCGAAAGACGATTTTAAACAGCTGGAAGTGCTCAGGCTAACACCTAGAAGTGAGTACATAGCTCTGTAACAAGTTCATAGACGATGGAGAAGGGGAAACATTACTTTCCAAGAAGATGTAGAATAGAAGTCAAATTTTAATTTAAGAGTAAAAAAAAACAGACCAGGAAATGAGCTCCTCTGAGATGCTTGGTGGAGAAGGGAAGGGAGAGCACAGGCTGTTACCCAGAGGAGACCTAGGGTCTAAGGAGAATACCTTTCACTAAGGTGGAGATAGTGGACATAGCCAGGTGCCTCTGCTGAAGCAGAGTGTTACCATAGAATGAAGAGAGTTAACGACAGAGCATCCTTTACAGAGGTGAGAGGGGAAGAGACCAGAACTTAAGAAACACTATTGCTGAGTAGGAATGTCCCATCAACAAGAAAAAGGGGTAGAGGTAAACATAAGTGTAAGGTAGAGGAACTTGAGAGAATTCCCACCACATTCCCACTGCATCTTTCTGCCTTTTGTTGGGACTGAGAGTTGACAACAGAGAGAGTTGGACGAAATCAATTGCAGAATATCACAGGCACGAAAAGGAGAGATGCTTATCCAGGTAAAGAGAGGGGCTGCCAGGACATCCAAAAGACCCGCACAGGGTGGACAGACTAAAATGATAGAGAAATTTATCTGTGCACCACGAGGGCTTCTCCGATGTTAACACTGAGAACTCAGACCGCTGCACTGTTGGGCAGGTGTCATGGGAGGACCCTGGATCACAAGAGATGCAGTAGAGCATCGTTCCATTTTCATTTCCTCTTCTTGGAACCGTCACGTGAAAGGCATGCGCAGATGATGCGACACAGGATGGGGTATCACTTAGGACGATTTCTAACGTCAATCTCTCCAAGCTAACACAAGCTGAGGCAGAAAACTGATCAGGACCTTGAGAAAGCTCTGCTCCCTCCATTGTACTCCCCCGGTCCTGTGAGGCATACAAACATGAAGAAGGGTTAAACGATTTGTCCCACTCTGGACCAACTGTAGCCCTCTGCACCTGTTAACTCCTGGAAGAGAAGGTTGTACTCTAACCTAGAGCATGTCTAACCAGATTGCTCAGAGCAATGCCTGTGCAGGGGAAAGCCCATTTACACATACAGTAAGAATGAGGATATATTTGGGGGTGTCACTGCTTTTCCAACAGGTCAGATGAGAGAGGTTCTATGCAAGGAAAGAGGGAAACAGTCTCTAGTGATGGTGTCATGTGGCTCTATGACAGAGACTACAAACAAGAACCACACCCTCATCAATGAAGGCAGATTTCACTTCTTCCTTCCTTTGGCAGTAATTTATGCCTTGGAACAAATATATTCTTTTACAATAAGGCATGCAACCACAGCAAAGAATTTGAAAGGCAGTAACAAGGCTGTTTCAATGTCTATTTCTAAGCAGAGATCTCAACAAAGAAAAATGGAAGCCCTTCACTCTGTACCTCAGCCTCATAGTAAAATCTTGGGTATCCTCTCAATATTCTGTGAGTGGGACCAGCTCCAAAGCATTGAAAGTCCTGATTTCAGAACTCTTGCAGGCAGGGAGGTATTTATATATGTCTGTCTGTCTATCTATCTATCTATCTATCTATCTATCTATCTATCTATCTATCTATCTATCATCTATCTATCCATCCATCTATTAATCTATCTATATCTATCTATCATCTATCTATTAATCTATCTATCTATATCTATATGCAATACATGTGTGAATTAAAAGTGAAAATGATAGTGTTTTATTTGGGGATACCTAAGAAAACCCCTATTTCTCTTCTGAGGCTGCCTTCTCTCTTAGTTCTTGTGCTATTCAAGGGAAGCTAGTGAGAGGGCTCCCTCAGTGGTCTGTTATCATCCTGTTCAAGGACATGGATGCCCAGAAGAAAGGCTTGAACAATGCAAAGTGTGCAAGCCAATTTAGTCCCTTCTTAAATTCAGTGGAACCAACTCCACATAAAACAACATTATCACTATTCAGAGGCCGTACTATCTACCTGATTCACAACTCATTAACAAGTTTGCTACTCAAACACTCCTGCATATGTACATTAAAGAACACATAGTCTAATGTTTATTCTAAAGGTAGTAGGTGTAACAGGGCCCCAGACTTTAGTAGACCCCCAGAACTTAGAGATGGAACAGATTCTACAATAGAAATATCATTCAGGCCATAGACCTCAGCATGGAGACAGCACACCTGTCAAAGAAACAACCAAGACCTAATCCATCAAAGTCCATAGTTCTGGGAAAGCTGCTAAATGTACTACCCTTGAGTTTTCACTTCTGTAGTTCTGCTTCTGGGTAGCTGTTCTTGCTAACTGAAGCATGTCAACCCAGGACATGATTTTTATGCTGAAAAGCTCACCCTGAGAAAGGCTCAGTGCTGCACTGGGATCCTGCACACCCAGTATAGTCACCAGCCTGCTAATAAAGACCTTCTATTGTCTTAAATCCTTGCCTGCGTAGTCTTCTCTGGTGGATACCCCACAGTAAAATGTAACTCACCCACCACTTTTATTTAGATAATCTTTAAACTGTTATGTTTGGAAAAAAGAATGTAGATATAAAAAAAAAAAAACCCTGAACTATTTTAAGACTCAATTTCTGCTTGAGCTTCAGCATTTCTCGAGGGTATATGATTGTCAGCTGTATAAAATTGAGCAGTCTCAGTAAGCGTACCAGCTGCGACCTAGAATGAGGGAATGTGGGTGTCTGGATAACTATTTCATCGTGTTTTAATATTCCTTAAACATACCACTTCTATAAGAAAATCTATGCCAGTAAGTCAGTCTTCTCTGGCTCCTGCACCTTTAAAGCCAATTAAGATGTTTGTTCAACCATAGTTTCTAGTTGACATGGGCTTCTATTTGTATTAAAAGGGGTGATTACAAGCAACTGATCTGTGATGAGAAAATTGTATCTCTACTAACAAATAGCAAAGCACAATGGCACCGTGCATCATTTGGTGAAGGGTGAGATGAAAACTCCAGTGCCCCATCAAAGAATTGCTTCTGAGCCAGGCAGTGGTGACACACACTGTTAGTCCCAGCACTTGGAGGGCAGATGGATCTATGAGTTAGAAGTCAACCTGGTCTATACAGAGTGAATTCCAGGATAGTCAGGGCTACATAGAGAAACCCTGTCTCAGTAGGAAGAGGAGGAGGAGGAGGAGGAGGAGGAGAAGGAGGAGGAGGAGGAGGAGGAGGAGGAAGAGGAAGAAGAAGAAGAAGAAGAAGAAGAAGAAGAAGAAGAAGAAGAAGAAGAAGAAGAAGAAGAAGAAGAAGAAGAAGAAGAAAGAAGAAGAAGAGTTGCTTCTGAATTCTGATGTAATCGAGATCTCAGGTTGTTGTAGCTGCTAGTATATATGCATACTGACCAGCATCCTGGCTAGGACAAGCTGAGATGCAGTGTGCACATAAAAAATATGGGGGATTTTTGAAGATTAGAAGGAAAAGATAAGAAGCTAATATATCTCATTAATAATAATGATAATGACTCTACATGAAAATGATTCTATTTAAACTATTGAGTTAAATGAAAACATATAATAATGTTTATTGTATTATATTAGTAATATAATAATATCTAATTTATCTTATTTCCTACCCCATTTGTTTATGCATATTTAACATGACAACTTGAAGTTTAGAAATCATGTACGTAGCTCTCATTTGTGGCTCACATATATTTGCTGAAGAGTGCTGCCTTGAATCCTGAGTCGACTTTATAAAAATTACAGGGGAAAGAAAATGGTAAAGGAACCAAATGGAACCCTGTAGCCAAATTCCAGATGAAAAAACTGTCTATAGCAGTGCTACACCAGTCTGGGCCACAGACCAACACTTATCTGCTGTTGTATCTCCACTAAGACTCTCCACCAAAGATGTCACACCATTATACAAATTGTAAGGCTCAGGTGGGAGTTTCCATTGGAAATACTTAGCCAGAAAAGAAAACTTCTCCCTCAAGAAAACTGTATCTCTTTACAGACTAGCATAGAAGCATTACCGTTATAAGCAACAATTAACATGCACCCTCAAAAAAATTACAATGTCTTAAAAATAAGAGCAGTGTAGAATAGTGAACATTTTAGATCAAAAGATGTAACATCCAAATGCAGTGAGTGAATTTAGAAACCTGATTTCTGAGTGATGTGGGATTCCCCTTTGTATGCTGTGAATACTATTGGCTAATAAGAAGCTGATTTGGGCCTATAGCAGCGCAGAACAGGGCAAAGCAGGAATTCCAAGTAGATAGAGGAGGAAATAAGGGTGAGTCAGAGAGACGCCATGTAGCTGCTGCAAAAGACAGACACCAAGGACCCTTACCAGTAAACCACGAGCCTCGTGGTGAAATGCAAAATAATAGGAATAGGTTGATTTAAGATGTAAGAGTTAGCTAGAAATATGCATAAGCTAACAGGCCAAGCAGTGTTGTAATTAATATAGCCTCTGTGTGATTATTTCAGGTTTGGGCAGCCAGGAAACCGACAAGCAGCCTCAGTCTACATCTGTGGAGGGAAGGATGCCCGCAAGGTACTTGGAGATGAATGAAGAGCTGGAACATGTACAGAGAAAGGATGCAGTCTAACTGTGGCTCTGTACTCCAGCCAACCTCAGACTCCAACTTCAAACCTCCTGCTCTTCCCGGGATGAGGTCTCCACTCAAAGACAAGGTCTGCTGGGTTGTTTGTGCTTCGTCACAGAATGAGAGGAAGGGACATGAAAAGCTAATGTCATGTTGGATGGGGTCATATTTCGCATTGGTCTACAAGCCTGGCTCCAAGGGTAGATATTTACAAACTCCCTACAGTAGTGACTAGATGCTAATAACATAGTTCCCTAAAGGGAATATCTAGATTACATATCTCCAGATGCTCCTAAAAGGTAAATGAGCAAGAGAGGTGGTGGGCTTCCGAGCCAGGGAGTCCAGTACTAAACTAGGACTAAACTTACCAGTCAATGAGCTTGGCCGCTTTTCCAACATAAGCATTAGAGACCGTGATTTTGCCTTTTATATTCTGTCCAAGAAGAGAAGTGGCATTTTAACCTTTTTTGGGAGGGGAGGGTTTTGAACATATAATAAAGTAGAAGAAATCAGTTTATTGATGCTTTAGTATTCCATCCAATAATAGTTGAGGGGTTTTTATTAATTAAATTTGTTTTTGACGTTCTCATACAAGTATAAAATGTATTCTAATTACTCTGTTTCCTACTGCAAATACTTCGCCTATGTTCAGGTTTTTTGTTTTGATTTGTGAGCCAACAGAGTTTAACCAAAGCCTTCTATATGAATTAAACAACAGAGCTTGGATATTCATTTTCATTTCCTTTCACGGTTCTGTTTACCATAATATTTAAGACCCAAACTAAACACATGCCATGCCATTTATAAATTCAAAGGGGACCTTCTGAAGTTTTCTATTATACTTATATATACTTGTATTATTAATATACTTATATTATTATTCTTGGCTATTGCTTATTATATTGTTCACAGGAGTGGAGTAAAACTTAAAATATCCAATTGGATCATATGTAGGTTCTCTTTCTTTAAAGAACACAGATTCTGAAGTCTGCAGATACCAACAGCAAGTGTGTGACACCATGAAGTGACCTGGATTCCAATTGCAGAAAGTTTGGGCATTTTGAAGGTGAAAATGTATAAAAAAGAAACTGAGTTCCATTTTCATGTTTTATTTATAAACAACATTTTCCCAGGTTAAATACAGGATCCAATTGATTCAAAAACAGTATTACTTTCTGCTTGGATAGTGCTCATATTGCAATAATGAAATAATAATATTTCATAATGTAAACAAGAAATAATTCCTCTTTTTATTGTTGTTGTTGTTGCTTTAGGATGAACTGAATTCCCAGTAAGTAAAAGGCATGGACTCTGAAACTAGGCAACCAAGATGACACTAGGCACCAGACAAGTTGAACTATCTTTTTCTAGGGCAAGCTCAAGGTGGGGAAAAATCTTGATTTGCATTGCCCTGGAGGAATTTAAATGAAAATGGAGGTGTTAGAGAAGGTGTGTGAAAAACTGGCAAGCTGTGGAGAAAGCAGAGCCTACTGAAAGAAAGCAGCTCTGGAAGTAGCTCAGCAGGCTCCTAGGAGCGGTGTTATCCCTGCCCAGAGGCCACACCTTGTTAGCCATCACACTGGGGGTGCTGAGCTCTCAAACAGCTGGTAAATCAGCTGCAAGGCAGGCAGCTTGGGGTTTAGTTTCTTCTAGGTTTCTCGGCCGCTGTGTTACACAGTACACTTTTCAAGGGGTGCAAAAGTCTAAAAACGTTTTGTTCACACCTGGTAAGAACAGTTATTTATGTTAAAACATCCACAAGGAGAAATGACAATGTCACTGAAGAGCTGAGGTCCTAGGATAATCTGGACTGGCTTTCTCTGGAGCTAGAACAACAGCTCAGTAGGGAAGGCAGGCAAGCATAAACTGCTGCCTTTGTTCCCTGTGATCTGTGCTTATTAACAAACAAACAAACAACAAAAAAACCTTCAGACACAGCAAGGTGTGACTATAATGCCAGTGCTGATGAGACTGTGGTAGGAGGATCCCTGAAACTCAACCATCTGGTCTAGCCTGTTCCAGAGTTCCAGGTTCAATGAGAGACCCTGGCTCAAAACCATAAAGCAGAAAAGAATTAGGTGAAGATGTCCAACACTAACACACACTCCCACATACAGGCATGCATGCACACAAAAACACACATACAATAGATTTTTCTAACTTTTTAAGACTATTATTGATGGAGGAAGGTCATTGGTTAAAAAAAATAAAGAAACTGCTTGGCTGGCCCTCATAGGTTAGAACACAGGTGGGTGGAGAAAACAGAACAGAATGCTGGGAGGAAGAGGAAGTGAGCTCAGACTCGACAGCTCTCCTCTCAGAGCAGACGCCTCAGAAGAGACGCCATGCCCCGCTCCCGGGCAGACACACGCGATGAAGCTCTGACCCAGGATGGACGTAGGCTAGAATCTTCCCAGTAAGACCGGTGCTCACAGATTATTGGAGATAGGTTGATCGGGATATCAGAATTAGCCAGTAAGGGCTGGAGCTAAAGGGCCGAGCAGTGTTTGAATGAATGCAGTTTGTGTGTTATTTCGGGCATGGGCTGGCAGGCGGCTGGGGTTTTGGGGGCACAGCCCCGCAGCTCCTACCACTACATATTATTGTTAGAATAACTATTTAATTGCATTTCTTTCATTTTGTAAATTTAAAAGTATGAGAAAATGTTGTTTAAATGTTGACGGGATTGATTTTCTTTGCAGATATTTTTCATCAGCTTGGTTAGGGTAATCCTACATGTATGCTTGGTGTGTGGATTTTCTTTCCCAGTGTATTTGTCATTGACCTATACAAACATTACTGATTTTTAGATGATTATTTGTAACAAGATGCTTGACTAAAAATGCTTTTCATTCTCTTTGGGGACTTTTATACATAAGAGCATAACTTAATCAAATAAGAATACTTTGACATCTTCTTTTCCTAATTTGTGTCCCATTTTCTTTTCAGTTTTCTTCCTACTCTGGATTAAGACTTTAAACACTGTATTAAATAATACAAAGGACTGTCAAATGGGATTGCATGACATTATAAAGCCTCTATGTAATGTTCTGTCCCTTTAGGAGACAAGCCACGCCCACTCCCTTCCTGCTTACAGCTTCAGCTCCTGGCTTCTCTCTCTGTCCCCCACTCAGAAAGACAGCTTCTCTCCCTCTCTCCCCTTCTCTCCCCTATCTTCCTCTTTCTCTTTCCCTCTCCCCCTTTCTGTCCTTCTTCCTTCCCTTCCATAACCACTAAAGAAATGTCCAACTCTCCTCTGTATGATGTGCCTATCTCTGTATCTCCCACCCGCTGCCGCCCACATGGCTCCCCGGGGACCAGCCACCTTCCTGCTAAGTGGTCTCCTGCTGCTTTTGAGACCCTGGCAGCTTGCAGCAAATCCGTTTCACGCTATACACCAGACTGAAGAAAAAGCCCACACAAGGGCTGGAGAGATGGCTCGGAGGTTAAGAGCATTGCCTGCTCTTCCAAAGGTCCTGAGTTCAATTCCCAGTAACCACATGGTGGCTCACAACCATCTGTAATGGGGTCTGGTGCCCTCTTCTGGCCTGCAGGCATACACACAGACAGAATATTGCATAAATAATAAATAAATAAATAAATATTTTTTTAAAAGCCTACACAAAAGAAGAAAACTTTTACCAGCCATGCAGTTGACAGAGGATTAATATCTAAATGTTTAAGAATTCTTAATTAAAACAAAACAAACTAATTCAACCAATAAATAGGTTAATGAGCATATCATTCTCAAAAGATAAAGTATAGATAGATACTAAACATGTAAAAAAAAAGTCAATATCCTTAACCAATAAGGGAAATACAAGCCAAAGCTATACTGAGATTAATTCTTTTCATTACATTTTATGAGACTGTCTATTGTTTTTTAAAATGCTGAAAAAAATCTAGGGGAAAAGGACCCTTCAGAGATAATGAGAGTCTCTATCTGTTCAGTCACTATAGAAAACCACATTTCTAAACACAGAGTCACCATATCATCCAGCTATAGACTCAAAAGTCTGTTCTAAGCCTCCGTCAACCGTCGAATGGATGCCCTGGGTATGATTACTTCTCTTCTACATTTGAAGCAAACTTAGTGAAGTTCTTGACATCATACTTGACATTCCTTGTGTTGAGATTTTCATTCAAATAGAAAAAAATAACTTAAGCAGAACATATTCTCCACATATATTTTTCCTACATGCTTTTTCATTATAGATCTGCATGATATGATTACTAATAACTACAAGACAGAGCCAGTGTGAGGATGTCTTTAAATATCCTCTGCCAATAAAATTAGTCCAAATCCTTCAACTTAACATTACACAGATTCTTAGAACATGGGCAAAAAGAACCACATTCTTACCCAAATATCACAAAAAAAAAAAAATCTCTCACCCTGTTGCTAGTATTTGTTTCCCTCTGAAACTCTTGGAGCTATGGACCTCCATAGTCCATGTAGTCCAGCACGACTGTCTTCCAAGCTCCTACAGGAATAGCCCATTAAGACCTGCTTATAACATTCAACCACTTTCCCGGCCCAAAGTCCCACAGTCTTCTACATTTAAAAAAAAAAAGAGCATGGTATATAGCCCACTACCTGGTATCAACTTCTATCTTACCATGATGGAAGCAACTCACAGAAGAAACAGTTTTTTGGGGTTTATAGTTTCAGAGGGTGAACCATGACAATCATTGTGGGTATAGAATATCAGGCAGGCATGGTGCTGGAGGAGTAACTGAAAGCTTCATCCTGGTCTACAACATGAAGCAGAGAAAGCAACTGGAGATGGTGTAGGCTTTTGAGGTCTCAAAACTAATATACCTCCTCCTACAAAGCTATGCCCTCTCCTCTTTCCAAACAATTCCACTTACTGGGAACCAAATATTCAAATAGATGAGCCTATGAGGATTTTTGCCATTCAAATCACCACATGAACAAAAAGAAGACAGATAAATACTTTTTACCACCTTCCATGCAAAATTACCAAAAACAATGCTCAAGTAAGCTGCAATTCTGATAATGGTCATGTAGCTTGCTTTTAGTAACACATTCGCATTCAACATATACAAAGTCTCTGAAAAAAAATGGCTTAAGAATAATAATACTCAAAACACTCTGGAAGTCTACTGAAATTATACTTCTGCATTCTTCTTGTTAACTGATAGAATAATATTCTTCTCTTGGTATTTGGTGGGATACATAAAGTACCATAATCTTTTCTTGGTAATTGATAAAACTTGTCAAATACTCTGTAAGAATAAAGAAAATAAAAGTGATACAATTAACTAACTAGATTGAAGCTAATTTTTGTTTTTTTACTCACCATCAATGAAATTCTAGTACCTTAGGTTCTGCAGCAACCTTGGTAAGATCCTGTTGTAGACCATCAATTACTGAGACCTCAAAATATGTTCTCTCAGGAAAAGCTCTCTCTGCTAGGACAGTTTCCGACAAGAGCTACCTCTTTCCTGAGTAGTCTTGAAAATTACCTTTTCTGTCCCTGTTTGGGCACCAGAATATCGGGGGCCTTGAGTACCAGCCTCAGTACCCACCTCAGGGCTCAGAATTGGATGCCTATGGCAGGTGAGGATCTGTGGGTAAAAAATTAACTTAAGTACATTAGCTCTGCATCTTCTTTATTTTTCATGCTAAGGGAAAAAAATGAAGTGAAGGGAGAGTGGAGGAGAGGAAGACTAAGAAGAGTAAGGGGAAGAATGAGAAGAAGAAAGAAGGAAAGTAAGAGGAAGAAAATAGAAGGAAGAAGGAGGAGGAGGAGGAGGAGGAGGAGGAGGAGGAGGAGGAGGAGGAGGAGGAGAAAGGGCTGATCTTCATGAGGTTCCTAGTTTTTACAGACATAGTTGCAAAATTCCACAGGCAAGGACAATGATAATCTGCATATCAAAATCACAAAAAGGGGCAGGTAGAACTTGACAAAGCAACACTCTGGAACAGGTGGCACTACCGGGGAAAGAGCCAACATTTAAGGAGAAGTGTCTGACATCCGAAACCATTAGATAAAATTCCTAAACATCCCTGAATCCTGGGTTCACCCATTCTCCTCATCTAATCTCTTTGATGATAACCAGCTTTGGGGATGCCCAGTATTTATTTGTTAGCAAAGGTGGGGCATGCTGCCTCCACGCTCAGTGCCTGCCTTCTATTGAAATTTTTATATGGTCTGTTAGCAGGTAATTTTGTGGGATTGACTCTATGTAAATTTGACTGTTAGATCAAAGAGTGAATGCCATTGTTCCAAGGCCTCATGGTGTGGGGGAATGGAGCAAGGTCATTCCACTGTCCCTTTTTTCTGCTGTATAGTACTCCATTGTGTAAATGTACCACATTTTCCTTACCCATTCTCTGGTCTAGGGGTATTTAGGTTGTTTCCATCTGTGTTGCTGAATTTCCAACTCTTTGGGGATTTGCACTAACTTTATGAAAGCATGTTTATGTTTAGCTGACATTTCATTTAGTAACGGAACATGTCTAAATGTATCCTTTTATGTTTATCTAGACTTCATTAATGCCCAGGACATAAGCCATTTTGTATTTTTCCAATAGCAAAAGATATGTGAAAAAAGATATAGTCTACTGTTGGAGTGCACAAGACTATACAGGGAATGCACAGCTGACAGAGCAATAGGCAGACCCATGGGAAGTGTATACATCCATGTCCACATGGAGCGACCCATTTTGTAGAACTGTGAGAACACTTATCTTTCGGAAAAGTTATTGTCATATCTGTAAAACCCTTGTGAAGCTATAATTTTTCCCTTTCAAAATGGGATTTGTTCCCAGAATACCTCAGCAGTGTAACCTCTGAATGGGCAATTAGAAATTCAGCCATATAGTTGTAAATAGTCCGTGTATTAAAGAAGCAATCTCAAGTGAATTGGGAAAATAGTTTATATAGAAGGCAAAGAAAAAATAAAATATGTGGTATTCAGCTAAGAGAAAGTTTAGTTGGAAAACTATATGTTTAAATGATTATGCCAGAAAAGATTAGCCTGGTAGACTGATCTAAGGAGCACAAAGTTTAGGGGGTTTTTTTTGTCATGTCAATCAATGTAATTTTTCAAATTAATAGTTGCAAATTTAGGAAGCCATATTTCACCTTAACTTATGTGAAAGAAAATGAGAAATACAACACCTGGTTAGAGCAAGGCATTAGAGGACTGGTGGGAAATGTCTATCAGCCAATGATCTTTAAGAGATGGGACTTTCGGGGTACCTAGAGAAAAACGCTAGCCACCCAGGATTTACTCTCTGTGGTTCCCACGGTTCACAGCTGAGGTTGGACTTATTCCTATCTTGTGAGTTTTCTCCTTATAATAAAACATATATAATTTGTTTATCTTGGCATAGCCTATGATTTTTTTTTAACCCACTTCATTCAACAGAGGACTCCTTCTGGCTTGTCCACACTGGACACACTTCTCTGTCTAAAGGCCAATTCTTCAGGTTTGATTTTCAGAACCTCTTTGTTAGCCTGATTTTGGCTGACATAAGACGATGAAAAGCAATAACATGAGACAGATATCATGCAGATAGAGAATGAATTGGTCTCGCTCCAGTTTTCACGCTGTTGGTATGATGTACACTTTCTTGGCAAGATGCTATACTCGTTCAGCTCCCCTAAGACCCACATCTACTTTTAGTTAGTGGGGAAGTTCTCTCTCTCTTTCTCTCTCTTTCCTTAGTACTCACTGTCCCTCATCCTATCTCTGTCTTTCTCTCTCTCTCTCTCTCTCTCTCTCTCTCTCTCTCTCTCTCTCTCTCTCTCTCTCTCTCTCTCTCTCCATCACTGTGAAGCCCAGATTCAAACTCATGATTTTGATCATTTCTAGACAGCTCCCTTGTCTTGAGACAATTTATCCTTTTCCAAAATCATCCTTTTGTCTTGTCCTCTCATTAGAATTTCTTTGTTGAAGCCAGGTGCCTTTAATCCCAGTGCTCAGAAGGCAGAGGCAGGAAGATCTGTCAATTAGAGACCAGCCCTGTCTACAAACTGAGCTCCAGGGCAGTTACACTTACAAGAAAACCTGTCTCAAAAAAAAGAAAAATTCTTTGTTGAAAGATTTGGGATTCAAATGATGTTTTCTGCTGGGAAGGACTTAAATTAATTAGAAAGACAAAAACTCATGTCTCTTAGATTTGATTTTAGAATGTATTTAGTTGCATCTTCATATCATATTGCTTTATGTTACAGAAATTCATGCTGTTTTAAAGAAATGTGAATCGAGTTATCCTTTAATACAATAACCTTTTAAAATAATAATTATTTATGTGTATTGGTGTTTCACCTGCAAGCATTTCGGAGGCTGTCAGAAGCCCTGGAACTGGAGATGCAAACAGGTGTGAGCTGTCATGTGGGTGCTGGGAATTAAACCCAGTTCCTCTGGAAGAGCATCTAATGCTCTTAACCACTAAAACATCTCTCCAGCCTCTCAAAATTCTATTGAATTAGCTTCTCAGGATCCCTTCTTATTCTTCAGACCAAACTCCCAGCAAGCCTTCTTCCTGACATATGTTGAGGTACCCATAGAGGCTTACCTGTGAGACGGATACACCTCTACGTTGGTAATAATTAAATTCTTTGACTTTAAAAGGCTTCTCAGGAGACACCTGGCTGTTTTTTGGTGTGAACATCGATATAAAACATCACATTTTGGCCACTTTAGGTATTATGTGCTGATGAATGGCATTAATAGCCCCAGAAAGCAATGTCTATTTTGTGTTGTTCCCTGTAGTCTTTGAATTGCCTTGAAAGATGAAAAGCCTGAAAACAATTTCTGCATTTGAAAATCATTGTGTTATTGGGGCCAGAAGTTTTCATCTCTCTGCGGTTTAGCTTCCCAATCAATACAGCTATTTATTCACATCTAGTGTTTTCAAAATAGCTCAGCTCCAAAGTGGTTGTGGGGAGTATGAAGGGTACCAGGAGTGGAGATCTGCTTTCTAGGCGGAGTCGCATTCCTCAGATTTACCAGCAAATTGCCATCATTATATAAATCCTCTTGATGGGTCTGTGGGCTAGAGTAAAGCTCCAAGTTCATTTGCACTTAAATAACAATGCTCCTAGTGGTATGTATGTGTGTGTGTGTGTGTGTGTGTGTGTGTGTGTGTGTGTGTGTGTGCGTGTGTGTGTGTGTGTGTGTGTATCTTCCAAAGTAGGCCTTGGAACATAGACTTAATATGATGAAATTAAGACAATTTCCAATTTCAATCCAATTACTGTAAATATCTGTCTTTTAGGGGAAGGGCCTTGGAATCTGTTCAGCTGTCTCTCACCTATTTAACTATAGGTTTTTCTGGATTAAAGATGCTGCAGATCAAGATGACTGGAGAAAATTAAGAAAAATTAGACATTATTTTTTAAAATAAATTTATTCTTCGGACCCAAAGAAGTATGTTACCATGAAAGTAACAAAATTTGCTAAAATTTAAGGCAGAGTGTGGAAAGTTCTGAGGGAGAAATTACATACAAACAATTGTGGATATGTAGGTAGGAGAGCGAGAAGATGATCTGATCGTGTGTGCATCAGGGAAAAGCAGCGTTCATGCTGGCGTGGGTCAGAACTGATAGGCAGGATCCCAAGAGCCTCAAAAAAGGGGTTGCCTGTTGTCCCTGTAGCTCGGCGGATCACAAACAACAGCTTAGGTCCGCTTACGACTTCCCGATTTTACAATGGTACGAAGAGTGATAAATATTCAGCAGAAACTGCCTGTCTATCATTTCCGAGAGCACTGGTGGCTTTTATTAGCAAACATTCAAAATCTTCATCTGGTCCAAACCAACCAGTATGCCTACCACCCAGGCCGACAGCCAGGACTTTGAGTTGGTCCCCTCCAACATCTTCGCCATCTATGACTTGCTGGACTGCCCATGGAAGGACTGGTCCTGGGGAACCATAGCCACAGGCTCTCCGTGGCTGGGGCAGCAGCAGGATACCTGGGAGAAGTTTGGTGAGGGTGCAGTGTTGATGGTGTGCCCAGAGGCCTTGAGCCTGACCAAGGACTCATTATGATGGGCAATTGTGAGCGGAGCTGACTGAACTAAAGGGTACTGCATACTCCACTGCAGCTTCCAAACGCATGCTGCAGTTCTCAACTCCACTGAGATGAGTCAGGAGGTGGTGGAGAGGTGGAGGGTTGGAGAGATAAGTGTCTGAGTTGTTGTTGTTTGCTCTTTTTGGTTTGTTTTTTTTTTGCTTTTTAATGTTTGTTGATTAATAGTCTTGCTTGTATTTTTATTTTTATTACTTTTTAAAGTTTTTCTTTGGGGGGGGATACTACAAGGGTGAAAGGCAGACTCGGAGGGACTGAGAAATTAGTGGGATTGGGGTGCACATCACGTACCCCAACAGAGAGATGACCAAGGAAGTGATTCACTTCCTGTCCTCAAGCTCAGGGCTATCAAATTCCAGAAGATTCTCAGCTGAGGTGATTCCCTCCCCCAAGCCACCAAGGGCAGGGTTACCTTTCCCTGTTTTGTCACTGCCTGGGCCTGGCCTTCCTACTCTGTACTGTTCTCTCCCTCCATGTTGTTTCTTACCCTGGCACTGTGACAGATTAAATTCTGGAAGGAAGGCCAGCCTTGAATACCTGCAGGCTGCCTCCATGGGCCCTTCATTACAAATGTTATCATTACTCTAGAGCTACCAATATAGCATTGAATTATATTTGTGATATTTACTTCCTGGTATTTTTTTTCAATTTTTTTCATTTATTATTATTATTCTTAAATATCATTGATTAGTTAACATGTAGTTCTATTAATTCATTTGTCTTTTTTTAAAATTTATTTATTTATTAAGAATTTCTGCCACCGCCTCCCATTTCCCTCCCCCTCCCCCGATCAAGTCCCTCTCCCTCATCAGCTTGAAGAGCAATCAGGGTTCCCTAACCTGTGGGGAGTCCAAGGACCGCCCACCTCCATCCTTCCTGGTATTTTTTTAAGTACTCTTTTGAGAGTAGGAGCTACAATTTAAATTCTGATTCAGCATCTAAAATAAGCATATGATTAAAATAAGATACAAAATACAGATTTTCTTTTTAATAATTCAGATCCTGAGCGATAAAAGAAACAGGTTGTGGGATGGGAAAAAAATCCTCTACGTGTCATGGATAGGAGTTTGAACAGTGTCAGGAAAGTTGGCAAAAGAAAAGCTTCTCTCGATCTAAATGTCGGGGGCTAAGGTACAACATTAAAGATCAAGGAACGAATGGTTTTAATTTGTACATAGTAGTGAAAGCGTGAATGCCAGCCCTGATCATTCCCATTTATTAGGCAAGATTCTCCAGCCCTTCCCTTGTTCCATGCACACCAGCCCTGGCAGGAATTATGGAAGTTCCAGGTTGCATTGAGAGCAATGGTCTACTGACCCAGAACTATACACAGAATCCAAACACATTTTGCTTCCCTAAGGTGTTCAAGGGAGCTGTGAAGCAAAGGTGAAATGAGCAGTCCCACGAGTTTCTTCCTGTAGTCTTTAAACCCAGTGAGTTTGCTTTAAACTAAACTTCAAAATTTGCATGCTCCTGCCATTCAAGAAAGTGCACACATATGCCACCTGAGGTTAGATTTGGATCTTTTTTTTTTTGTCCCTTTTTGTTTTTCAAGACAAGATCTTGTTATAACAACCAAGGGTATCCTAAAATTTGTTCTATAGACCAGGCTGGCATTGAACTTGTGACCTTCTTCTATCTTTTTAGTCTTGGCATTACGTACACCTGCCCCATCACATCTGGTTTGGGTCAGTATGTTCAACATAAACCTTAAAGGTGCAGAAGATGTGGAGCAGAGGTATCGGATATTCATGATCATCTTAAGGCCATGTTCCTATCATGAGCCCTTTTATTTCTAGGTAACTAGCAGGGTGACAAACGCAACCCTCAGCTGACACCTTTCTTGGAACTTCAGCTGAAAAAGAGATGCTTCCCCACCAGGAGGCCTAACCTTTCCCTAGAGATCTATAGGAGCTCAGCGAGGCCTTGGATGTTATGTAGATTCACTCAGTCCTGCTTCCTGGCTGAATTCCTCTACAGAAGCTGATCAGAAAGGCATTCCTCAAAAGCCTCCTGCAGCATAGGGGGACAAGCAGCAATGAGGGGTAAAGCTCAGCACGGCAAGTACCTTCGTCTCTTTTCAGAATACAGCCCTTTAGACTGCTGTACAGTACGCCACAGACCAAGGGACAGGAGCAGGAGATGCTTCTCACAGCTCTGGAGGCTGATGCTCTGAGATCAGGTGTCTGGGTGTCTTCTGAGAGCCTCTCCCAGGTTTGCAGAGGGCTGCCTTCTTGCTGTGGGTTCACATGGCCTATTGGGATGCATGCTTGTCATGAGAAAGCACAGGAGCTCTCCAATGCCTCTCCTTCAAGGGCACTGATCTCATCATGTGGACTGCACCTTCGTGACTTCATTTAAGACTAATGGCCTTCCCAATCCCCCATAGGCAAATGTAATAATCAGCCAGACACATTCTGACTCTAACTCTCAAATTTAGAGGGACACAATTATCGAGCCCCAACGCAGAGCCTGGTGTTCTGATCTTTCAGAAAGTATTAGTCTCTTCTCCCCAAGTTATATACTAAGGAATATCATAGATAAAAGCTAGAAAAAAAAACATCTTCCCTTCCCCCATCTGCCCAACCACGTGTTGGGTATGTAACCCAGTTTGAGTGTAATAACCCTGGGCAAATACTCATCTCTCTGAACACAGTTTCCTATCTGCTGTGGGACAATGGTCTGTACCCTGTCAATTGCATTTTAATAAAATGTTGATTGGCCAGTAGCCAGGCAGGAAGTAGAGGCAGAGCAACCAGGCAGGAAGTAGAAGCCGGGCGAATGTAATGATCTGTTCTGTCTCTTTAAGAGACAAGCCATACCCATTCCCTCCCTTGTCTGCTGAGACAGGCTGATCTTCAGCTTCCAGCCTGAGTTCCCTCTCTTTTCTGTCTTCCTTTCAAAGAGGCAGCTTCTGCCTCTCCCCACTTCTCCCCTTCCCCTTCTGTCTCCCTCTCTCTGTCTGTCTGTCTCTCTTTGCTCTTCTCCCCTTCTCTCTTCCCACTTTATAACCCATTGAATAAATATCCATCCTCATTCTGCATAGCATTCCTATCTATGTCTCTGTCTCTTGCCCATCATCGCACGTCTCCCTGCCTGGGAGCAGCCACCGCTGGGGACCTATGCCATCCCTGCCTGGGACTGGCTGCTCTCTGGACCAGCTGCCTGCTGCCACTTGGGGACCTGCAGCATTTTTGCCACTGCAGCTACTCGGGGATCTGAATATTTTCATTAAACCATTACAGCAATGAGAAGAGGAGAATTCTGGGAAGAGGAAAGACACAGTCTGAAGTCATCACCCAGCCTCAGAGGAAGCAAGATGAGAATGCCTCGCTGATGAAAATACGCAAGCCACGTGGCTAACACAGACAAGAATAATGGGCTAACTTAAGATGTAAGAATTAATTAATAAGAAGCTTGAGCTACTAGGCCAACCTGTTTATAATTAATGAGACCTCTGTGTATTTCTTTGGGACTGAACGGCTGTGGGGCCAGGCAGGACAGGAATCTCTGTCAACACCTATCAGTAAAAGGAGAAGAGTCATAGTAGCATATGTAACCAATGAAACTAGATAATGCAATAAAAATATGAAGCCACAGGCATAAGGGTGTGAGCATGGTTCAAATAGTATAAATGTAATGATTACAGACATATAGTCCTGGGTTTGAGCATTTGATATTGTAGGTATGCACTGAAACTGTCTCCTCATCCTGATGTGAAGGTGTAAAAGAAATTACAGGACTTGAGTCTTACACAAACTCTGTACTCTCACTGCCTAGCACCACAAGATAGGTGAGCACCCCATACCCACATAAAGAACTAACTCCAGAGAGCAGACTGGTGAAACTCCACAGGACTAAAAACTATGAATGGATCTACAAAGTATACCGAATGGCTTGCTAAGTAGACAGCTAATCTGGGCCATTGATTAGAACGAAATAGGAATTTTTGTTCATGAATTTCCACAAATGAACACCTTATTTGTCCACAGCTCCTTCTCATCCCAGGTCTGATTGTTTTGTTGGCATACAAGCTCTAGCTAACCATACTACTCCAGCTCCAGTAAAGCAGAGCCAAGTCATGGCACTTCTACCAGCACAGAGCATGGAAACCTATTGGTGTTGAGAATGTGTTTTCAGGAAATAAATCACAAACTTCTGACCATGTTGACCACAGAAGTCAGAGCCCTAATTGTAGCATCTGGATTTTAAAGCACAATTTGCCATGAGTTCCCTACCCATATCCACCTCCGCATGCCACTATCTGTTCAACTTTTGGATCTAGAACGGTGATTCTCAACTTTCCTAAGGCCGAAACCCTCGTGTTATGGTGACTCCCAGACACAAAACTATTTTTGTTGCTGCTTTGTAACCATAATTTTATTGCTCTTATGAAGTGTAGTGTAAATGTTTGGTATGCGAGGTATCGTATTTGCAACCCCCACAGGGTTGAAAACTGCTGATCTAGAATGTTCCAAGTTTTAGTCTTTGATACTTTCCCAAACTGGTATTTTATCAGAGTCCAGTTCTCACGATCACACCCACTATGGCTTCCTGACTGAAGTCTGGGCCTGCGGGTGCTCCAGGGTTTGCTAACCCCAGCAAGTCATCAGAGGGATTACATCACACTCCAAATATTAAGTAGACAGCAATGTCTACCTGGGCAATTTAAGTCCACATTTAAGCACTTGTCCTACATCATAAAAGCAACATTCAATCAAGAGTCTTCCATTCACTCTTGACATCTGATGGACTTTCAGAGAAAGTCATCTGGTTTATACTCAGTAGCCATGAACCTTGCAGAAGTAACCAAAGCCCAGGATTTCACATGAAGGCATTAGAATCAGACAGGAAGGAAACACTAAGCTCCCAGGAGTCAGGGAAACAGACACCAATATGGCTTGAGTCTTGCAGTCAGTGTCTGGACTCTCTAGGGTGTAGTTACCTTTTTTGTGGCTCAGTTCCAATAACCTTCAGACTTTGGCTTTGTATTTACAGTCAGATTCTGCAAAGGAGCTTGATGGCCAATGGTAGACCAGATGTTGATGATGAGCAATGGTAGACCAGATGTTGATGAGCAATGGTAGACCAGATGTTGATGAGCAATGGTAGACCAGATGTTGTTCTCTCAATGAATTCTCTCAGGCCAGAGAAGTAAGAAAGAGCCCTAGAGACAAGTAGGGGTAACCCTGCTTGGACAGTGTGCCCATTTCATGAGCCAATAGCTTATTAATTCTAGCTAGATACTCTGACTAGAACCTTTCCTCACAATTGGGAGCCAAAGTTCACTCAAGAAATACCACAAAAAAAATGGCAATTCTACAAAAAGCAATCTATAGATTCAATGCAATCCCCATCAAAATTCTTCACAGATCTGGAGAAAACAATAATCAACTTTATATGGAAAACCAAAAAACCCAGGATAGCCAAAACAATCTTATACAATAAAGGATTGTCTGGAGGCATTACCATCCCTGACTTCAAACTCTATTACAGAGCTACAATATTGAAAACAGCTTGGTGTTGGCATAAAAACAGAGAAGTTGACCAATGGAATCGAATAGAAGATCCTGACTTCAACCTACAAACCTATAAACACTTGATATTCGATAAAGGAGCTAAAAGTATACAATGGAAAAAAGAGAGCATCTTCAACAAATTGTGCTGGCAAAACTGGATGTCAATCTGTAGATAGAAAAATGAAAATAGATCCATATCTATCACCATGCACAAAACTCAAGTCCAAATGGATTAAAGACCTCAATATCAGTCCGAACACACTGAACCTGATAGAAGAGAAAGTGGGAAGCACTCTACAACACATGGGCACAGGAGACCTGTTCCTACGTATAACCCCAGCAGCACAGACACTAAGGGCATCATTGAATAAATGGGACCTCCTGAGACTGAGAAGCTTCTGTAAAGCAAAGGACACTGTCACTAAGACAAAAAGGCAACCCACTTACTGGGAGAAGATTTTCACCAACCCCGCAACTGACAAAGGTCTGATCTCCAAAATATATAAAGAAATCAAGAAACTAGACCGTAAAAGGCTAATCAACCCAATTATAAAATGGGGCACTGAACTGAACAGAGAATTCTCAACAGAAGTACAAATGGCCAAAAGACACTTAAGGTCATGCTCAACTTCCTTAGCGATCAGGGAAATGCAAATCAACACAACTTTAAGATACCATCTTACACCTGTCAGAATGGCTAAAATAAAAAACACCAATGATAGCCTTTGCTAGAGAGGTTGTGGGGAA
This sequence comes from Microtus pennsylvanicus, assembly GCF_037038515.1. Lineage (NCBI taxonomy): Eukaryota > Metazoa > Chordata > Mammalia > Rodentia > Cricetidae > Microtus > Microtus pennsylvanicus. The sequence goes on along the minus strand of NC_134600.1, from coordinate 18,105,011 downwards.
AGTGGTACACTCACCCATTGCTGGTGGGAATGCAAACTTGTGCAACCACTCTGGAAAGCTGTGTGGCGGTTTCTCAGGAAATTCGGGATCAACCTACCCCTGGACCCAGCAATACCACTCTTGGGAATATACCCAAGAGATGCTCAACTATGTTCATAGCAGCATTGTTTGTAATAGCCAGAACCTGGAAACAACCTAGATGTCCTTCAATGGAAGAATGGATGAAGAAAGTATGGAATATATACATATTAGAGTACTACTCAGCAGTAAAAAACAAGGACTTCTTGAATTTTGCATACAAATGGATGGAAATAGTAAACACTATCCTGAGTGAGGTAAGCAAGACCCAAAAAGAGGAACATGGGATGTACTCACTCATATTTGGTTTCTAGCCATAAATAAAGGACATTGAGCCTATAATTCGAGTTCCTAGAGAAGCTAAATAAGAAGGAGAACCCAAAGAGAAACATATAGGCACCCTCCTGAATATTAACCTTCATCAGGCGATGAAAGGAGACAGAGACAGAGACCCACATTGGAGCACTGGACAGAAATCTCAAGGTCCAAATCAGGAGCAGAAGGAGACGGAGCACGAGCAAGGAACTCAGGACCGCGAGGGATGCACCCACACACTGAGACAATGGGGATGTTCTATCGGGAACTCACCAAGGCCAGCAGGCCTGGGTCTGAAAAAGCCTGGGATAAAACTGGACTCGTTGAACATAGCAGACAATGAGGACTACTGAGAGCTTAAGAACAATGGCAATGGGTTTTTGATCCTACTGCACGTACTGGCTTCGTTGGAGCCTAGGCAGTTTGGATGCTCACCTTACTAGACCTCGATGGAGGTGGGTGGTCCTTGGACTTCCCACAGGTCAGGGAACCCTGATTGCTCTTCGGGCTGATGAGGGAGGGGGACTTGATCAGGGGAGGGGGAGGGAAATGGGAGGCGGAGGCGGCGAGGAGGCAGAAATCTTTAATAAATAAATAAATTAAAAAAAAGAAATACCACAACTGACTCAAATAAAGGAAGAAAAGCTGGGGATTTAAAAAAGTAATATCCATATTATGTACTTTTTATAATTAATTTTATTTATGTATTTATTTTACATACCAACTTCTTTTTAATTAATTGTCATTACATGCTTACATGTGCACCCAGACACACATACCACATCTAAATATAATTTGCTCATTCTGTATAATGTTACTTGAATGTATGTCTTCAAGGCTACCCATTTTATACTGGATAACCAATTGATGTGCTCTTAACTGCGAATAATTATTTTTCCCACATTACAGAAAACCACAATCAATCAAAAGGCAGAGTTGTGGAATCCAGTCCTGTAAAATAAAATAAAATAAAAAATAATAAATAAAATAGTCCTGTACCCAAGGTCAGGGAACATTGCAAAAGAAGAGGTAGCCTCTACTGTAAGAGCCAGAAAATCAAGGAGTTCAATGTGAGATTATGTCTCCTAGTAACATTAAAAGCTATACTCATAAAATCTCATCAACATAAATGCCCAAATAGAACAGCAATAGTAAACTTGTCAAATTGGGTAGAGTAAAGCCCACAAGGCCTCAACTCTACACAAAGAACTACAGACACCTAGGAATTGCCAAAAATGAGAAAAATAATTTTCTCCAAGAAGAAGCACACCAATTGGTTATCCAATACCAAATTGTCAGCCCTGAAAACAGACCTATATGTCCCGTTATACAGACTGAGCAGGTTATATTTAGGACTATGTATGTACACACATATACATGTATGTATATACCAACAATTAATCCAAAAAGAGTCTATGAATTTGAAAGAGAGCAAAAAGGGCTATAAAGGGAGGTTTGGAGGGAGGAAAGGGAAGGGGAAGTGATGCAATTATATTACAAGATTTATTGCCCAGTGTAAGGATACTTTGGGCTCTGAGTTTGGAGGGCATTTAGTTCTCATGGACCTGTGATTAGCTCTTATGACAGGGCTGTTATAAAAAAGAACAAGCCTACTTACCCTACTTTGGTTTCCTCTTTGGCCAGGCAGTGTCACCGTTATGGTACATACCATTTACCATGTGGGGAGAATTGGCCCTAGGCTGTTTGGATTTTCCACACAGAATCTGGGATCTAAGCAAGACCCTTCTTCACGAGCATGCAGCTCATGTAGCCCATGATAGTAATGCAAACTGACTCGTAGCCAATGTTCTCACTGGACATCCTTCCTTCTGGTCATACCACCTACTTCTTGCAACTCTAGGTGCTTCCTAACTGAGTCGGGTTCATTGAAATAGTTTAGAAATAATCACAGGTGGACGTTAGACCTTATAGAGCCAGCATCTGCTTTGTATTCCTCGTGTCTTCTTAAAGTTAAAACTCAAGACAAAAACGATAGTCATAAGCACAAGGAAGACACGATTTTATGATATCAACCCCATGGTGTGGCTGTTACTGTGGATGTCCCAGAATGGAAACAAGACGCAAACATCTCAGATTCTAAAGACTGACTTTTGGAAACAAATTGACTTATTCCAGCAAGTGACACCATGCCTGGCTACTTGGGTAATTTTTGTTTGTTCATTAGGTTGTTTGTTTGCTTGCTTTGTTTTATTTTCCTGGAAAATCCCTAGCGATGTTAGGAGAAAGTAGAGTGAGCCCAACAGCTTCTTCAGGAACATATGTTTCAAATAGCCCAGCTGACAAGCGCTGGTGTGGAAGACTGCCTGGGCACCCTCGTGGCTGTCAATTCCTTCTCCATTTTGGTGCATACGCAAAAGATTTTAATGCCAAATGATGGCAAGCATTTTTTCCTGCCTTCCTACCATCTGTTTCCTTGGCATCTACCACAGAGAGCTGCATTGCCAGCTTTCAAGCTGCTGATTGGTGTGCCACAGGGAGGAGGTGTTGATGGATAGACTGCATTGCCTGAAAACGGGGCATTTTTGCTTCTCTTTGAAATGTTTATTCAATATCACAATTTTTTCACGGAGTGTTCAACAAGCCTTTACTGAATGATTCTGATTTCTCTATCATGAATGGATCCTTGTGAAAGAAAACAAAACATATTATGTCAGCTCTCAAGCAACCTACACATGGACCTAGAAAGGAATCAGGGAGGACAGTGAAATGGTCAAGTGGGGAGAAGCAGAGGAGTCCTTGGTGGACAGAATGCGAAGATCTACACATTCCACAGATGGAGGTGGTCATATTCCAGAATGGTGAAGCTGGTCATAGAAGAAGGATGCTGAGAATCCTGGGGAAAAGTAAACGTAGAATACATAAAACAGAGTCTATCTTTGCATGAAGTTCATAAGCTAAGATTTATGTACAGTATCTAAAATACCCAAAGAACACTAATGATAGAAGCTAAATCCAAATGACACATTTATACAAACACATGTGAAATATGGTAGATAAACCAAGTTACTCACAAAAAGCTCTAATTTTGAAGGATCCAGTAGATTTTGTAAAATCAAGTAGATTATGGGAACGTTTGCACAATACTATATAAATTCACAATAGAGACAGGCAGTGGTGGCACACACCTTTATCCCAGCACTCTGGAGGCAGAGGCAGGCGGATCTCTGTGAGTTAGAGGCCAGCCTGGTCTATAATTGCTAGTTCCAGGACAGGCACCAAAGCTACAGAGAAACCCTGTCTTGAAAACAACAACAACCACAACAACAATAATAATAATAATTAATAAATTCACAATAGGTGCAATATTATTAGTCAATGCAGGAGCAATTCATCAGTACAGTTTAAACCTTGAGTAATCAAGGTGCTGTTGACAAATTACATATACTATGTAATTACATATTATATAATAAATTATAATTATAAATATGTATAACTATATTGCATATTATAATATATATAATTACATGTAATAATGTTTAATATATTATAATAGAAATTGAGTAAGTAGATTTCCAGTTTTTTCAGAGAGCTAAGGGTCATTTAGAGATGATCAAATATAAATACAAAGATATGTATGTATGTAAACATGAACACATATATTTACCATTGAATATCATTGCAAGGGACAGACGTCACAAAACAAGGATACAGTGGCATTTTAGAGGGATAAAAAAAAATACTCCAGAGAGAAAACATCTGAGCTAGATCTGAACGGAGTTTTTAGACTCGATTGCCAGAGTCATATGAAAGAGTGCTTCATCCTAAAAGAACTATGAGGCCAGTGAACCAGAGATTATGTATGGGAATAGAGTGATGTCATGGTCACCTGGAACTGTCAGCTTCTTGAGGATGAGTAGTTGTCAGGAGCCGTTTCTCCCCAAAATTATTACAGGAACCATTGCCCTGAGGAGTTAGCAGAGAACCCCACACACCCCTAACAATAATTAGAACTGTTTTACTGGCAGAGCCTACCCCACACCCAATTATCTGTTAATGAGAGCTATCTGTTAGCGGAACCCGCCTCACATTCCAAACTATCTAGAGAACTAGGTGTGTCAACCTGTGAACTCCTGGTCGAGGAATCGTGACCTGACCGATCGTAACCTCCTGGCCTACGTGACCGGCGTGGACCACGTGGCAAGAGCCCATGCCCCTGCCCCCTAAATTCCTCATCCTATAAAAGCTGTAACCATGACTCTAATAAACGGAGGCTCTGACAAACCTAGCATGGCCTTCTTCCTCTTTTCCGCCCATATCTTCCAGATAGCGCCTCTCCGGGACCCTGGAATAACTGACCCTGCCAGGTGGGTTACACCCCTAGACTGAGTGACCCGTCAGGCAGTTTACAAGTAGTAGACTGCGACACTAAAATACTTTCATATTCATAATGGGAAAAAATTGAGTACACGTTAAGGACCTTAGTGCTTTCGGGCAAGACATGTATGTCATGAGACCTCTCTAATCAAGTAGAAAGGAGCCAGGAGCCAGGAGCCAGTCGGGACAGTCTAAATTGGCGATGGTAGTTTGTTATTACCAACACTACTTCTGGAAGGGACTTCAGAAAGCTTCATCACCCGACTTATCTGCTTCAAAGCTTCAAAACTAACCTTTAGATGGTATAATTACTGACTTTCAACAACAAAATAAAGGAATCAGAACTAGACTCCAACTCATGGTTTGGATTCTAAAAAGGATATACCATGGCTTACCATGAGGAGGGTCTCGGTGGAAGGAGGCCTGGGACAACGGAAGTAGCTGTTTCAGAGGGACTTGAATGTCTCTTTCTTGCATCTCAGGACACTACCTAAGAGTTCCTGCTTCTGTTTTAAAGCATGCATCTCTCCCCCACTGTCCCCCAGAAGTATTCTCAGCCTATGTGGCCTTTCATGTTCTTCAGCTCAAAAGGTCTCTTTTATGTTCTTCCAACTCTACACACTTGTGCTACTTCTAAATCGGCTTGTGACAAATGCCACAAACTCGGTGATTAAGGACAATAGGCCTCATTAGAACTTACAGTTCTACAGATAAAAAAGTCAAAGGTGCTATGGCTGTGTTTCTTGAGCTCTTGACGTGAGTCACAGGGCAGAAATGACAGTGTTAGCCAGGCTAGTTACACCTACAATGTCCAAAGAAGAGAATGTCTAAATTCATTCTTGCCGCTGGGCTGGGAGAATTCAGCAGCACATTTGAGGTCATGGTCAACACTGCCTGTTGGCTGTCAGCTAATGGCTACTCTCATTTCCCAAATGTCATGAGGGCCCTGGCCACTAGCCTATTCACTGTCGTCCTCTTGCAAAAGTCTCTGATTTTTCTTTGTTTCTGATTGCTTGGCTTGGATAAAACCACCTAAGGGTTTCTAATTAAAAGTCAATGGTATCATACAGCACAATCTAATGACACCCCAAAGTCAAATCTCCTATACTCACAGCCTGGTAATAACAGGTATGCCAGAGAGGAAAAGTCCTGGGGCCACCTTAAATCCCTGCCACCCACACCTTAGCCATGGGTGGCAGCTTCTTTTCTCATAGTACATCTTAGGAACTCAGTTTTAACTCAGACTAAAGTGTGAAGAACTTTAAGTGTTCAGTGGTATCTGCTTGTTAACTGGAAACAATTCCTTTAGAATCCCAGGTAGGGACTTGAAGTCCCCCAAGGGACTTGAAAATAGCTTGAGTAAGTAGATAGTGTCTATACCAAAACAAACACTGTTGACCGTGTTGTCCACACCACCCTGTGCTTTGGGAAGAAGAATTCTCACAGATGAGGAAAACAAATCAGAACTTTCTTCCTGGATGAGAATTGACAACGCGCAGACTCCCCTTTGTTCTCCATCTCAAGAGGCTTTCCCTGAAGTCCTTACTGCTGTGCCCTCTTTGTAATCAAGAAGATATTTTTAAAACTAATTAATGAAACCAGGTACAATTCAATCTTCATGCAAAACCAAAACATCCACTCACAGCATTCGGCACATTCTCTCAGGCAAGAGACCCACCCCATTCGAGCTACTTCTTATTCCGCTTTCCTTCTTCCAGTGATCACTTCCGTAATGAGGGATGACACATTGTGCCTAATTAGTCATTTCTGGGGCATATGGGCATGAAACGTATGTGTTCCTTAGTCACCCCACTTTACTGTTAAATTGTCTGTAGAGATTCCTTTTTCAAAAGATGAGTAATTAAGCTTATTTCTTTGTCTCTTGTTTTCCAATTCCCTTCGATTCTATTCAGGTGCTATAATTATGCTGTATCCATGGCAACACTCATTATCTACATCTATAGGTGAAATGGCTGGGAGCTGCTGTGGATTCCCTTTTCCTTAATCTGTCTGCAACCTGTAGACGATGAGATGAGAGATAGTGAGGTTGAACGTCACCAGTGTTAATAGAGATTTACCCTTCACGCAGGATGGCGATGCTGGTGCTCACACCGAATTCCCAACTAACTTCAACTTTAATTTAATTTTTGGCAGTTTGACAGAAAATTGTGTGTGTGTGTTCTACAACACAGTTTTACTCAGTTATAATGAGTAACCTGGACTGTGTTATTCCACAGAAAGGGTTGGTCAATTCTTAGACACGAAACAAGTGAGAGTTTAAAATTTAAATAGTGAATTCTACAAAAACCCTCAACAGATTGATTTCAAAGTATCAACACAGTTACCCAGACTCTGCCATGATAGTTTATGGTTCTCATCTTGCAGATTCAGGTCTGTGCCCTCATTTTACCTGCTTTACTGTTTGTTGTGCAACACTTTTGATGGGTAAATGTGGCCGCAGATTTGAAGTACAACATTCACATTCCCAATTCAGTTCTTCTGTGTCCCACAGTGATAACATGGCTAAGTTATTCAGCTTTCCCCTGACCATAGTCTCTTTCTTTCAATTGGTAAACAATAGTTGCAGTAGTAGAAGGAGCAGTAGCAATAAACAGCAACAATGATAATAATATCTGGAAATGTTATGGAGTTTAGAAATAATGCAAACTGCACCTAGCGAATGATCAGCAAATGGCATCATCACCACGTGACAGCTTTTGGAGACTACAGACCCAACTGCATTCCAGAATTCCTGTGTCAGAGTGCAGTTTCAGGACACTGATGTCATTGAGGTCTGGGCCACACTGGGGCTGAAATGGCAAAGCGATGGATCATGAATATTTCATCCTAGACAATTTCATGTTTCTATGGGCTATTTGGTGCTTAATTTTTGGAGCAAAGCTTTCAAGTCATTTGCATATGCTGACACACACCAAGTAACATTTTTTCTTCATTCTACTTCCAAGATGATGAGAAAAATAAAAGAATGCATCTAAAGAGGACTTAAGGATCCTAGAGTCTAAATCCTATTTGCACAAATAAGGATGCATAAGCCCAAGGAGATGAATCAGTTAGTGGGAATAAAGAATTAAGGTACAAATACAAAGCACACAAATTATGGAATACATAAAAATGTGGGCTTTGGAGACAGTTTCAGTCAGGTTCTAGCATTAGATAAGCGCTTAACTCCCTTTACCTGTAAATCTGTGATCCTTGCTTTGGGGTGTGAACCTGGTACAATAAAACATGGTTTTTTTAAAGTTATGAAGGATAAAGAGAACATGGAAAGATTCAGCACCAAGCAAGACACATGCCAATTGCTCATGAATCATGATCACGTCACTCACATTTTTATTTGGCCTGGTAGATAGATTCAAGTATCTACAGAGAGGAAACAGCTCCCCCAAAAAGACAGAAATTAAGGAGCTGTATTTAAGAGGGAGAAACTAAAGGTTTTTTTTTTTTTCATTTAAAAAATGTAGAAACAAAAAAAGGTCTCCAGGGCATGGCTGGTGACATGAGCAAACTTAGTGACAGGGAGGCAGGGTCTGTTGTAGAAACCAAATGACAGAACTGTTAAAATTTATAGGCTTGAGGGGAAAATAAAGGCCAACAAAAGAAAAATCAGACCACTGAGAAAAGTGTTGTTTGTTTGGTGCACTCAGTAAGACATGATGAAGCTAGCATTGCAAGCTTGGAGAGAACAAATACATTGGCCTCAACTACTGTTATAGCAAAGGACAGCCTCTGCCTATAGCTCACGGCTACAGGAAGCTGACAGGAAAACTGTTCTCCCTCTGTCCTGCTTTCTATGGTTTGCCCTATGTAAGCAGGTGATGTGGGATGCCCCTTTATATATGTGCTGCTTTTATTGGTTGATGAATAAAGCTGCTTTGTCCAATGGCTTAGCAGAGTAAAGTCAGGCAGGAAGGCAAAATCAGAGAGATGCCATGTAGCTGACGAAGGAGACAGACACTGAAACCTTACCAGGTAAGCCACAACCTCGTGGTGACACACAGAATAATAGAAATAGATTATTTTAAGATGTAAGAGCTAGCTAGAAATATGCATAAGCCATTAGACAAGCAGTGTTGTAATTAATATAATTTCTGTATGATTCTTTGAGTCTGAGCAGTTGGGAAACAAATGAGTAGTCTCTGCCTACAAATTGTGCCAGTGTACACCAACTACATCCACATAAAACTGAGAGAGCTTGGGAAAGAATTCTAGACACAAAAGAACAGAGTTGAGCACAACTTCTTGTTAGCTGCAATTTTTTGCAGATAGACTCTGTTTGCTGGCAGTGGACAGAGGTATGTCTCCTCTAAGAGAAGGCTTCCTGACTCAGTATAAGCAGAAATACGGTGCAGCTTCTTTAAAAAAACAGCTTCTTAGTTCATGCTGGCAGAACCAACTTTGACTCTTTCAGGAGTTTCTGCACTTAAATGCGGTTTGTGGGCAGAGTGCTATAAGTTGCTTAATGGAACATTTAACCTCTGTGTTCCTGGAGCTGGGTGGTGAGCATGGCCAGCAGAGGTGATGAACATACCTCTGCTCTGTTGAACTGGGTGGAGCAAACAGACAGGGCTATGGAGTTGGTCCTAGCCATGCCCACTTAGCATTTAAAAAAAGGGGGCACTCTTGGTCAAAAAAAATGATTACAGATATTCAGTAAAGAAAGAATTAACAGAAATAAACCTCTGAACAGGTCAGAATATGTTTTAAAAATGTTTGTAGAGTTGGGAGAGAGAAGAAAAAGAGTATAGACAGTTATAATGAGAAGTAAATGGTTTCAAAAATACAACAGTCTTTAAGGAGACAGTAAGAGTAATATAAAAGATACAGATAGCCATAGGTTAAAGAAGTAAAGAAAAATAAGCCATGTAAAGATGGAATATACACAGAGAGTATGAAATATGTATATTATTGTGTTTTATTTGAATTTGTTTGGCTGCAGAGAGATATATAATTCTAGCAGTTGATAAGCTAAAATTTTAAAGGTATCTTGACTTCAAAATTTGAGTCTAAGGATATGTTACTTTGGAAAAGAGGTTCTGCTTTTGTTTCCACAGAAGATGAGAATCTGTGGATTCCTTCTAGACTATTGTAATTTGATGAAACAAGACCTCCCAAAAGGTTGATGGGGAACTTCCTTCAGCCAATGGCCTTTAAGAGGCTGGACAAGATAGGGTGTGACTTTTGGGTTCTCCCAAAACCTCCATCCCTCCCAGCTGCCTCTCTCTCTCCCCACTTCTACCAATGCTCCCCCATTCCTGTTCCATGAGTATTCATTCCCCTTTAAAGGCCTTAGAATACACCATTTTGGAGTCAGTTTGGGATTATTTGACTCGTGTTCTCCCCCGTTTATGCGTTCAGCTTCAAAAGGTCTCTGTGAACCCTAATAATACTTCACCCAATAACAGCAGGAAGCAATTTGGTAAAAACTATGCCCAAATTCCCAAAATGATTGTTTATAAATACATATTTTCATTTAAAAAGGGATATGATATAGAAATGAAAACTTTACATTGGTACAGACTTTAATCTATTGATACAAATTTAACATCAATTTGTAACACTGTATATGTATTTTTGCTCTTGTTTAAGATATTGTGTTATAGAGTTCATTTAAAAATGTAATGTATAATTTAAAATTACAGATTAATAATCATTTATATTGATAAAAGGTGTAGTCACTTTAGTTAGGTTTTCTAGATATACAGAGATATATTTTAGTTAGATAATCTTCAATACCTCAAAGACCTAGAGAATATGGCATTTAAAAGATTTTAAGAACTTAGACTTTTCTCAACAGTGAGGAATGTCTACTCCCGGCAACACCAATTACTTCAGAGAGATTGATGGGTATTGAAAAAACTTGTTATGGAATTTGCCTTCAATGTGACAAGACTAGCTATTTGAGCAAGAAACTTCTCTTATTTGAATTGCTTGATGGTATGCTGTATAAAGTGGACAGTCAAGACCCACAGAAAAATGACTGCTGAACTTACCAAAAGAAGATGAGACAGCCCTTCAGAATTTCTGCTTAACAAAAGAAACTGCCAGACATTCTGTAGAATACAGAAGAAAGTGACTGACAAACTGCCAAGATAGGCAAAACAGCCTTTCAATTTTCCTGCTTCATGGAAAAGTTTTCCAGATACTATGGGCCTGTAGGTTGAAGACGGATGACCAACATTACAGAAGAACTTTGAGTGACTGTCCAGGCAGCAAGATGTCTCTGTCAATTCTAAAACTTTGGAAGTTGCTTACAGTGAGTGCACTTCCTATTTACTTAGGTAATACTATATCCTTCTGGGGTCTTTGAGTAGCTGAAGACAGATAGTTACAGTTTTCCTTAGTTATGATAAAAGATAATTAAAATTACTGTGTATACTAGAAAGACACCTCTAGAGGAAATGGTTTGCAAGAACTCTATTTGAATGTAAATAGGAAAGGAGGGAAAAGTGGGGTTCGGCATCAATGGTAGAGAGTGAAAATCCCTGTGTGAGGCATCTTCTCCACTGTAGAATTCCATCAGACAGCAAGGGCAAATCGTACGTTTTTCTTTTCTTTCATGTGTATACATGTGTGGTATGCAAGTGAATGTAGGTGTGTACATGTGTGTGGGTGAGTGTGCACCTACATGTGTGCTTACATACGGAGACCTGAGGTTGAGGTCCAGAGTGCTCCTCACTCTCCACCAGACTCATTGAGTTAGGGTCTCTCAGTTAATTCAGAAGTTCCTAGTATGGCTCCCCCAGATAGCCCACTTGCTGTGGGGGATCTTCAAGTACCAGAATTATAGGGGTGCCCCCCTACCTACGCAGCAGCTATGTGGGTTCTCGAGATCCAAGCCCCACACTTGTACAGCAAGTTTATTAACAACTGAGACATCGCTCCAACTTCAAATCTTCTTATTTTCAAGGACTCTTGATTCTCCAGAATTTTCCCTTTTAAAGGTGCTTATCCTCTTTAATATGTGTACAAAGTCCCTTGGATTCTTTCTCTTATTTTCTAAAATGATACATAACACTGCTCTTTAGGAATGAAATAGAATGAATCAAAAGACAAAAGGTCCAAACACCTCTCCTTTGACCTGAGAGATCACTCATGTCCTTCTGCCGGAAAGATGGCAGGAATATAGATATGAATAGAATGGAATGTTTTCATTTACTAGAATGATCATAGCAAAAGGTAGTAGCCAAGGCAGCTTGAATAAGACAAAGTCATTTTCTTACTGTCTAGATACTAAAATCTCCATATCAAGAGAGTTGGTTTCTCAGGAGTCTCTCTTTTCAGTCATCATTTCAAAACATTCTTGCATGGCCTTTCTCCAATGGTACCCATCCTCATACCTCACCCTTTTGAGTAGGGACATAGGTCATAAGTATCCCATTATAACTCAATTCTCTTCCTTTCTTTTAAAGATTTATTTATTTATTTATTTATTTATTATGTATACAGTGTTCTGTCTGTCTATGTTTGCTGGCCCAAAGAGGGTACCAGATCTTATTATAGATGGTAGTGAGCCACCATGTGGTTGCTGAGAATTGAACTCAGGACCTCAGAAAGAGCAATCAGTGCTCTTAACCTCTGAGCCATCTCTCCAGCCCTCAATTCTCTTTCTTTAGAGACCTTACCTCCTGTCATGATTGCATTCTAAGATATGGGCTCTGCGAGCCACAGTTCATCCCACAACATTTAGTAATAAGTACAGGTACACTAACAAGCTACAATGCCGCTTTAACAGCGTTTCAATACAATTCAGCACCTAAACTAAGTGTAACGACTGTCTCTTTCTACTGTGCTATCAGTCTTCATCTTAGAAGGGAGGGAGGGAGGGCTTGGGATGAACAGATATAGCTTAAAATAAGACAGCAAAACCATAAAAAGTGTAATTACTTTATTATCATAAAGACTCCCATTGCTTCACTTGAGTACACTTCATACTCCATAGGTATCTTTTGTGCAGATCGTACCAGGCAGTAATGAGACCCATTCTGCTGCCTATCAAGAAGTATTCTTCTTTGCCAATTAGCTGCCAACAGGAATAGGTATTCCGGTCTCCATAACAACAGGTATGGTCAGTCCTTCAAAGGAACTAGTATCTTAAACTAAACAAAACCAAGCTTATTAAATATGGTCTCTAAATGAAGCAACCATATTCATAATTCTCAAAATAGAGCGAGCATGCCTTTGTTCTGAAGCAAATCCCTTTTTAAAGTGACATTGTGTTAGTATGAGAAATTATGAGGTATTTCCTGATTGAGGTTCTTTAAAACCAGAAAGATTTTTTTTTCTTCATACCCAAAGTCTTACTTTTCTTTTTCCCTTCTTTTATAAAGAAACAGTTCTTGTGAAAATATAGCTACACAATATCATGGTAAGTTATGATTATTTGATACTCCTTTATTCGCAAGAATCTACAAAAATTGATGTTTATAGCATTTTCACTTATGATTCCAATGGACATCCATATGATTCTGAATCCTCACAAAGTTTGGATAAGTAAACCCAAAGAAATGTGCTAAAGGCATGGTTCCTGATGCCTGGAGCTATCAGGAGTGGGAGAACCATTGAGATCGTGGCGTCTAGAGAAAGGTATTCCAGTCCTCAGGCATGTATTCTGAAGTTAACTGGGACAGTGGCCATTCCTCTCCACCTGTCCGTCACATCCTACACATCCAGCCAGAGGCTTCCAGATGACCTCATGCATCCTGCCTTGCGAAGGGAACGCGGCAAACAGCCACATAACAGCTGTGACCTGAAGTCAGCCTTCCCTCTGCAAAGTTGGCATCCTGTGTGCTTTGTTCCATGAAGACAATGCTAACACCAACCAACAAGGAAACCAAAGTCTTCACAGAGTTTTAAGTGACTTCAAGTGCACTAATGATAAAATAGGTAGGAAAAGGTCAATCAGTTTTCGTCTTTTTCATACAAGATCTAGCATTAGTGATTAACTTTGTATGCTGCTAAGGTTCGAGTGTGAAGAGTTCCTGTTGGGCCCAAGTGTTTGAACACGCGGTCCCCTGTCGATGACGTTTGGGGAGGTTAGGGAACCTTCGGAGGTACAGCTTTGCTGGAAGAAGTACATGGCTGGGGTGGGCCTTAAGAGTTCATAGCCTCGCCCTGCTCCGTGTGGGTCATCACGCCACGCCTCCCTGACATTATGGATTCTCCCTCTGGACCAAGAAGCAAAACAAACTCTATGACATAGGTCGTGATAAGCATAGTGAGTGACAGAGGAGTGCCCAGCGCCAATGCTGGTGGGTCCGCAGCAAGGCTGCAGACTGACGTCCACGCAGGTCCTGCCACTGTGCCATGGGTAGCTTTGGTCACATGAGGCTTTTGGAGAAACAAGAAAATTGATCGTCTTATGTAAGTAAGAGTTTTGGACACAGAACTTTTCTTGAGATTTGTAATTCTGAGTTATGTAATTATCCCTCTGACTATAGGTTTTTGAAAAGAGTACCCTGATAGCTCTGGCGCTGTGGTTTCACACTGTGCCCTTGCTGCAGAGGTGGAGAGCTATGTACAGTCTCTCTTCTTCCCACCTTCTCATTTAAAAATAAACCTCTAAAGAACCTGAATGCAAAAGCATTAGCTCAACATTTCATTAATAATTTCAATGCAAAAAAGCAAATGAAATATGAAATCACCCACATGGAATGTGTTATGTTCTCTAGTTCCTGTTATATTTGTAAAAATGGTTCTTAATTTAGAAAAGAAAGATTCAAATCATCAAAGCAATATTCACTGACAAAGAAAAGATGCATTAACTTTTGACTGGAAATTTTTGGAATGTGCATATTTTAAAAGAAATTAGGGCTAGGAAATATTTCTCATTAGCATGTATTCTTATGCCTGTCATGATATGAACATATATGTAGTGGTTTTGCAACTAATATTTCAATGAATTTGTTATCCTTTTAAATTTTAAATTCATTATTTTATTAGAGTTACTATTGCCTGTTATATGTTATATCAATGACATTTTTATTTGAGACCATGTGCCATATAAAAATTAAATATACTCTAACTGTAAACAGTAAAAAATTGAATTAGTATAATTTCTCAAAACATAGCAAGAAAAATTAGATATGAATAACCATATCTATGGGTGAGCACCTAGCGTTAGCCTTGTGAGGGCCTTTACATTTTCTGCCTTTTCTCAGGCTCACTTTCCCGCTAATTTTATTAATAAACTATAAGAAAAAAAATGCAGAAATAAACCATGTCCTCATACATTAGTCTACATACTATAGCACTGAGCATTTAATGTCACATGGATGATGCTTCTAAGAAATGTCCTTCCAGCTCACAGCTGCCTATGAACATCAGCAGGAAAGAGACTGAAAACATGGACTGACTCATCAGAGAAGCTTTTCCTTGCAGTGGATAGCAACTAACATAGAGACTTCCCCCGACACACACACACACACACACACACACACACACACACGTGCACATGCACCACATGCACACATGCATACACACACACACGCACACACACACACCACACACACACGGTCTCTTCCAAAGCTCAGACATTTTCACAGAAGAGGGGAGGAATGACTGGAAGATCCAAAGCTGGTCAACAACATGGAGGGAGCGTTTTCCAGACACAACAGAGCAGTTGCGTGTGTGAACGCACAGAGATGGCAGCAGCATGCAATAGACCTGCATAAACTTCAGACAGACAGAATCCGAATACAGAGGGCAGAAGGAAGGCTCAGGATCTTTCCACTAGCTGAGGAGGTATTGGCATTTGATAGCTACTGGGAGGGGTGGAGTCAGTTTTCTTTAAAGATGTGACCCTGATAGGCTGACCACATGCCAGGGCAGGCCCCCAAACACAGACTATCTGGGTCACAGAAACTAGAGTTCATAGGGTCGGGTGGGAAGGGATGTGAGGGAGGAGAGGGTGATTATAGGAAGATTTCGGGGCATGAATGTGCTCTAGACACATTGTATAAAATTCTCAAAGAATTAATAAAATATTGCTAAAAAAAGATAAAAGGAAAGAGAAGAAAGAAAATGTGGGTTGAGCTATTTAAAACAACCTCAGCCTTGTCTTGGAAATGAAGACAGCTAAGTCAAGATAAAGACATAGATAAATGGCTTCTAAAGTAAAGTAGGAGGGAGAATGTTTAGTGGGTTCTAGCTGATGAGAGGAGAGAAGTCAGGCGATCTCCTTCATCCCAAACAAGCCCACATCTGCCTGCTATTAGCTCTAGCTGAGGGTCATTAGAGAGAATCAGGACTGACTGGGTAGCACACTTCAGTAACTTCAACACCTGGAAGATGGAAGCAGGCAGCTCTCTGTGAGTTCGAGGCCAGCCTGTGTACACAGTGAGTTTGAAGACAGTCAAGACTACACGGTGAGACCTTGTTTCTAAAACATAGAAAAGAATTGGGGCTGGGAAGCAACGGCACAGAAAACTGTGCCCTGGGAGTCTATACCCCATATGCCTGGACCTGAAGCCTGCCTAGGGGAACCTTAGGGTATACTAACCTTGTTTCATTGACTGGATTTAATTTGCAATGTTCTTCTTATTTTTGTAAACCATTTTTCAGAATTTGAAATTCATGATGTTGACTACTGCAGCTGCTACAGAGATGGATAATGGACAAACAGAGAAGTACAGATCAATAGTAATTCTCCCCCTCCAAAAAAACAGAAAAAAAGTTATTTCATAAAAACTAAAGTCTTGCAAAAAAACAGAGAAATTCCATTCCAACACAGCTATATTATATTAGTCTATATCGTGTGGTTATAACAACATCTCTGGGACTGCATAGTAATAAAAAGGGGTTTATTTGGACCCATGGGTTTACAGGTGTTGACATCTGGTGACAGGAATAGGCAGCTTTATCTCGCGATGGAAAAGCAGAAGAGAGACTATGCTCATGAAGGAGAAGACAGGGGGCACACAGCTTGCTCTAAGAGTTTTGCTTGGAAAACTGACACAGTCTTAGAGACTATGCTAGTCTTGTTCTGAGGTCTGCACTTCTGTACCCAGTGTATCCGAAAGGCTCAGCACCTCCAGATAGTAGCGTGAGACTTGGAGGAGGCACACCACGTCATTTGTGTTTGTCACCGTTACTTCTCGTGCTGGAGAATATGTTAATGAAGATAAGCAATGCTAGAGAGGATTCCAAGCACAGCCATCATGAGATGTGATATGGCACCATGTTAAGAAATGTCACAGTGCCCATTGTCACAAGGCTATGAGGTTGAGGTACCCACAATCAGGAACCAGAACATGGGAAAGAAAGGCTGGGCTACCTAGAGGATCCACAGAACATGGCCCACACAAAGGAGCGAAATCTGGTTTCTAGCAAGAGTTGTAGAGTTCTCTGCAGAAGATACAGAGTTTGAAAAAAGAAAAAATGTCTGTCAGATTCTGTGCCATGCTTCCCGTGAGTCTATCCAGCCCAGAAGCAATAAGACAAAAGAATGGAATTCTAAAAGTGACCAACATGACTGAGTGGTCTGAGACATAGAAAACACAGCAGAAGAGACTAGCAACTTGCAAGCAGGTGGAAATTAAGCTTGATATATAAATGAATTCTTAAAGGCTCAATGTGGATTCACAGGTTAGTAAATAAGGATGATTCTATGGCATTAGGGAGAGCTTCTCTCGTTGGGTCTCAGAATGCAATTCTCCAGACAGGTGTGATGGCTGATGTTTATGAGTCCAGTACTTGTGGAGGCTGAGGCAGGAGGATCAGGGGTTTGAAAACAACGTGCCCTGTATTGCAAGGCCCCAAAGGCTAAAAGAAAATGATACAGGGAGGTTAGCAAAGCTCTTTGCAGCTGACACTTTGAGTTGGGAAGATCAGAATGCCTTAGACTCAGGGTCTCCCTAACTCCCTTGTTTCCTTCCAAAGCATGGGTCTCTCTCTGTGTAATGTTCTTTTATTTAGCAGAAAGGTTTGCTTTGCTTGCCTGCTTGTTTTAAAGAAATGCAGTTATCATAAACTGTGTCCCCAAAGTCCCATTTACCAGGAGAATTTAATCATGGAGAAGAAACCAAGGCACACCCAGGCAGACTTTTCATACACTATTCTGAAGGCAACTCCAAGGGATGATGTGGAAAGTTTTATCTGCATAAAAATACAACCGTTCCCCACAGTACCATGACACCCTTGCCTCCCTGGACCCTGTGGCCTTGTTTCCAGAGCCCAGGGGGACTTATCTTGGGTTAGTGCCCTCTCTTTGACACCTACTCATTTCCCCTGAAATCATTAACTCCATCTCCATTGCTGCCATCCCTGTCCCTGTGAAGAGTCACTTTTAAGTCTCCTTGGAGTTTGGGGCAATCTCTCTGCTCTACGATTCCATGTGTGTAGTAAGTGGGTTTGCCTTTTTCCTTGTTAATTTACTTTTTCTTTCCAGGAAACCCGAACCTTCAGAGATAAAGAAAAATAAATCCATTTGTCTCTCTCCTCAAGTTCTCCACCAGACACTGTCAAATTGAACTTGGCTTAGGATTCCAAAGTGTTGCTTGTAAAAAGGAAAAAGGAGAAAAGAAAAATCCCTGACGATGGAAAAGAACAAAGATGCCCAGCCAGTTCCCCAGTAAAGATGGGTCCACAGAAAGCAACAGTTTCTTCTAGGGGAGGCACAGAAAGCCAGTGTGGGAAGCAGGCTCTCCTGTGTTTTCCTGAGATGAGAACACTCTCTCCCACTCAAGACCCCACAGATGAAAAGGTTTGCCATGAAGAGTAAGAGACAAGAATATTCAGGAAGAACTCTCCCCCCAACACTCAGTTACACAAGGTTAATCTAAGATTGGAGGTAGACCAGAGATTACTCTGGCCCACAAGGAGCTGAGCACTGACTATGACTTCCTCTGAGGAGATTAAAGTGGAGAGAGATCTTCCTTGTTTTGGTAAATATTTAGGGGTGCCTGAAAGTGGGCACGCAGGAAGGGCTGCAGAACACTAGCCCAACTCCATGGATTATAAAATAACAATACCCACAGCTGGCAGGATTGAAATCTGGATTATACCCAAAGTAACTATTGCAAGAGGAAAGGTCTAACTTAGCTCATGTGATGGAACTCACCCCTCATCTAATGGGAGGGAGGAAAAGACGGGGAAAGGGAGAGAAGGAGGGAGACAGGGATGGAGGGAGGGGCAGAGAAAGCTCTTTCTACTGCCATTCAACATAAATTGCCTAGCTTTCAACCAAAAAAATACATTAGATTAAACGATAACCCCAAATTGTGGCACACACCTTTAATTCCAACACTTGGAAGGCAGAGGCAGCTGGATCCTGTGAGCTCCAGGCTAACTAAGGCTCTACAATGAGATGAACAAAGAAAAACAGAAGTTATTAGACAAAAATCACTAAACCACAGTCAAGAGAAAAAGAATAAAAAGTCCCTATTATTCAGGCATACAAAATGAGGTTTGGAATATAGAAATAATATACCTTGGGAAAAAAACAGAGGGCAATTAGTAATAAGTAAATACTGATAATGATGACCATAAAATTAGTGTCATTTGCTATATTCTAGACTCTGAACTAAGGGCTTTCATTGGTGTGAAAAGACCTTTGTGGCTGAGGTTGAGAGAGTTCAATCATCCTGGTAAAGACTGCCCTGCTAGTAAGGCAGGATGCCCGCACGCAAGGCCTGTCCTGCTGCAGCCTGGGAATTACCAGTGCCTGTGCTTTACAGCCATAGCTGTGGAGGTTCTGGCGTCCGAACTACCAAATCTACCAAGCCCTATCCTAAAATACATCCAGGTTCATTCAATGGACATTTTGATTGTTTTCATGGCTGTCTGTGTTGCTTAGTGACTCTCACTTCCATGGTTTTGACACATTCCTAGGCAGGTTTACTGCTCAGACATTTTCCAGCATGCTTCTCCATTCTGAGCTCTGTTTGGTTGTCCCAGATTCACATCCAGCCTAAGGCAACAACATTTCCTCTTCTGTGAGGAAGAACCTGTGAGTCTAGTAACTTGTCTATCTTATTTTTATTAATGATAAGCCTAAACCTAATGCTATTCTACACTTGAAATCGATACACTGTGCGATCACCTAGTACTTGTATTGTTCTCAACATATGACTGGTTTAATGATTCAGTTTTATTAGCATTGTACATTGGGACAGTTTAGGAAGTCCTAGCATTCTGCATACATACAGAAAACAATAAGCACCCATCTTACTGAGGGCTTGATGACCCTTCTAATCTGGATCTTACGTCCTTCATTTTCAGAAATATCCTTATTTATATTTCCACCCCTCCCCCCACAACTTCTAGCCATTGTTTCCTGGAGTTCAATAAAAAATTTCTTTCTTTCTTTTTTGTTGTTGTTTGGTGATTTCTTTTTTTTTTCAGACAGGGTTTCTCTATGTAGCCCTGGCTGTCCTGGAACTCACTCTGTAGACCAGGCTGACCTCAAACTCATAGAGATCCACCTGCCTCTGCCTCCTGAGTGCTGGGATTAAAGGTGAGCACCACCACCACCTGGCAAAAGAGGATTTTCTTAATTACCCAGTTTCCTAAACTTGCCTCTCTGCTTTTCATCTTTTTTTTGTTTTGCTTTCTAGGAAGAAAGTCTTCACTTTTACTCTTACTAATTTTGTCAGTTTTCCCATTCCCTATCTGACGCTACTTAATCTTCAAGGGCTACCGCTTTGTCTTCCTGGATATTCTTCGGTGTTCTGGTCCACTCATCTTCCTTCCGGTGTCACCTTCTGCTAACTTTCTGAGACTCTGATTGTAGATTCAGTTCTATTTGTACCGCTTCTGCATCTCCTGTTCTTCTGTTAGTGCCCATGACACTTATTAGCATCGCCCCTTAAATGCTTATGCTCTCCCTGGAGAGACCAGAGGAGGGAGCAAGGGGAGCTGTCTCCTTCCTGTCATCAACTTTCTGCTGTCACTTACCCAACCCTGCCCCGGCTGGCTGTGCCTTACTTAAGGTGTTGGACACCTCTAAGTCCCCAGCCATATGTAGAGGAGTTTCTCTCTGCTTCTTACAGACTGCCAGGCCACCTCCTGCCCACCCAACAGGCACCGTCACCTTCAGAAAAACCCATGTGTCTAGTTCCTAGTCAACATGCCCAGGCCTCTACTGGGTACCAGCTTTCTGTAGATCTGTATCCAGTTATCCATCTTCAGTTTCCAAAATCATGGTTCATTTCCCCTGTGGATATCTCTTTATTGTTAAAGCAGAAATCAGCCATGAACACGTCTTCACTTTGCTAAGCTGTGCTGAAAGTCTTAGTGTTTATTGTGGATTCCACGTGTGTTAACTTCTGTGGATAATAGAGATTTATTATCATTCAGCACTGACGAACGCCAGGAACTCTCTTTAAAATGCTGATTTCATTGTCGTATACAGATCTCAAAAGAGAGTAAGGAACTACGCTTTCCTATTTGACTGATAAGGAAACTTAGACTCACGGTTCAGAAATATGCTCTGTGCCCTAAATCTTTAATCAGGAGATTTTTATTTTCACTAAGGGCAGAGAGACAATTTAATCCCAGGGGTTTTAATGCAGAGTAATGTTATCACAACAATGCAACATTTTTTTCTTCATGACTTATAGAGTTATACACTCATCACTAGTAATATTAGTGATCAATTTTTTACTGAGGTGACATAAATAAAAAGATCAAGGGTTAAGAATATATATCCCCACTTCATCAGAATAATTTCAAGGTAGGTGAAAGCATTTTCTCCTGCCTGGTATCTACATGTTGTAACATGAGGGACCTGGCCTGCTTGTTTGTTGTTGTTTTTGTCCCGCCCGGTTCCCCACAACTGTTTAGCCCCAAAGAAAATCACACATAGGTCTCCATAAATTATAAGCTGATTGGCCCATTAGCTCTAGCCTCTCATTGGCTAACCCTCACATCTTGATTAACCCATTTTTCTGATCTATGTTAGCCATGTGGCTCAGTACTTTTTCAGTGGTGTAGATCACATCCTGTTGCTTCGGTGGTCTGGGCAGGAGTGGGAGGAATCAACTTCCTCCTTCCTAGAATTTTCCTGTTCTCATTACATCATTTTTACTTCCTGTTTGGTTTTCCCGCCTCTATTTCCTACATGGCCAATCAGTGTTTATTTATAATATGATTGACAGAATACAGACAATTCTCCCTCACCAACATGCTTTCTGGGAAAAACCTGGAAAATTATTTATTGAGCACCATGGCTTTGATACCTCTGAGAGAGCATGTTTTGCTAGATCTACAGAAAGTTGAAGTACATAATGCTGATAGGTAAATAATGAAATCTCTCTTCTTTCCTCCACCTGGGAAAAGTAACATTACAGCTCAAAAGGTAGATTCTATTTCCCCAGCCTTTAATGTATGACTTGGCCTTTAAGTTTTTGCTACTAAGAGAACTGGCTGGAAAAGGCTTCCTCCCCCCCCCCATTGCAGGCATCCTCTGGTTCACTGTGACGCCTACCTCCACCCAGCTTGCTTGCCAAGGACAAGTGACCATGGAGAGCAGAGCCAAGTCCCCAGCTGCCCCAGCCAAGCTCAGGCATGGCTGTAAGACCAACCAAGAGTGAATGAACAGCCTACGACTTCACATCAGACTTCGACACAGAGAGCCTGGCTGATCTCAGCTCACAGTTCTGACTCACAGAACCGGGATGTATAAGTGGCTGTTGTTTTGAGCCATTAAGTTTTGAAGTGGTTTCTAATGCTGCATCACTGGGGTGACGGTAAGCTGATGCAAAGTCTGAAATGGTGCCTCCGGAGTGTCAAGTACCGTCCATATAGCTTAAAACCGACAGCTTTGTCTCTACACTGGAGAAATGTTTTGAATTAATTCAAGGTACTTGTTGCTGGGTCCTAATGTCTTCCTCTGGGGAGGGGGTGAAAAGACGCGGCGTCAACGAACACAGACGCAGGGAAAAACTTATATACCCTTCCAGCACCCAGGCTTTCTGATCTGTAGAGAGTTTACATTACATGTTCATCTCTCATTGCCTAGGCACGATCAGGACCTCTGACAGCGCCTGTTGCTAGGCACTCAGGAACACTGCTCCTTATTGGCTAGACACAGACAGAACCTTGGACAGCTCCAGGCCGACTCCAGGTTGGCTGCTTTGGGTCTGGTAAGTCTTAACTTCCTACAGGTACCGCCTAATGTAGTTCTAGGCTAGCTCCATTGTTGTGCCCCACAAGCACAGCTTGTCATTCCGCGTGGAGACACACATGTTCATTTTTTATGTTCATTCTCTTGCCTATGAAGTCTAACGTGGAAGATGCTTGCGCCATCAAGCAGTAGAAAGACTCACACACACCCCACAGATTTTACAAGCTCAATTTAAAAGCTACACAGTGATTGTCCAGATATCACCCAGGACATTTCTACAGATGCTGTAAGCAGCATTTCTCCTTCCTTTATGCTAATTTTGCTACCAAGGACAGCTGGACTAGCTGCGGAAGCAGTCACTAATGTTCTCCTAGTATTAACTGTCGCTTCTTCCGTCACAGCTTTTCCAACATGAGAGCAGAACTTTCTCTCTCGATCTTCCTTAGCTACGGTAGCTACATGATGATATTCAGCTGATTGACAGAGACGAAAATCAACCAAGTCGACAACAATAATTACATTTGCTTGGGACTAATTAGGAGAGCATCCTAAGCTGCACAGCTCTGAGTGGTCTTAGAAATGGGCAACATGATTTGCGAAAATGGAAACGCGTCTGCAGTGTTAAGACATAGCAGAGGTTCGTAATTAAACTCTATCACTTGTCATTCAGGAAATACGAGTGGTGTTGACACCATTTAAACCATCTTTATGAAAGGGGTTGGCTAGAGTCTCGGTGTCTGGATAGTTTGAAGAAAGGAATTATCACACAAAAGGACAGCAAAGGTCTATAAACAATGTCTTTGAAAATTGTACTTTGGCTTAGCAGCACATAGGTGAGAATGGAGTGTTGTCATCGAGCTCCAAGATGCAGCTGCTGAAGCATCAACAGCTTGATCTATCAATGCCCCCTCACTTATTTCGTGTGTGTGTGTGTGTGTGTGTGTGTGTGTGTGTGTGTGTGTGTGTGTGTTTTGCACCAAAGCCACGGGGCTATGAAAAGGCCTATATACCTCTCCACACTTCTCTCCTTCTTCCGGCAAGGTTGGGAAAGTGGGACACCCTGTGATGCTAACAACAAGAACAACACTCCAAATATGTGAAGCAAAGAGACAGAATTCACATGTAGCCTCAAGCAAGGTGAGGAACCAGGGTGCAGCCTCAGGCTTTCCTCCCCTAGGCCTTTAAGTAACAGGGAAATACATGTTTGGTTATTTGAAACACACTATATTTTTGTTGTTGTTGCCTACAGCTGGATGGGTATCCTGGTACTCTGGCGGTCGGCTCTCACAGATATGTCTTTACTGAAGTATTCATACTATCTTCTTACGTGTCTCATTCTCTGGACTGTTGAAACACAGGGAGTGAAGATATTGTCGGACTTACTCCTCAGTGTTCTTTTTATGAGAATATTTATATGTCATATTCTTGCTCAAGTTTGGTTTTAGGAAGAATTTTACATTTTTCCTTATGTAGTTTTGTAATAAGTTAATAGCTGCGTGACATTAATTTTCATAAAGCTCCCAGGAAAATAAAAGCACTGCCTCATCAAAGCATGAATGTCTATTTAATTATTGTCCCTAAAATTTCCTTGTCTTAAATGTATACCCTCTTTAGAAGTGTAAATACTTTATAGTTTGGTTTAATGAATATATTATAAATCTTTTCAGAAGTAGAACATGCATGCTATAATGAATATATTATAACTCTTTTAAGAAGTAGAACATGCGTACAGGAGAGCGTAATTTCTACAGGCACTCAGTGACCCATTTGAAGTAAACAAATCTACAACAGTGTCAGTCCCATAAAGTTTTGATGAAGCTAATAATGACTCATCAGTTTATGCATCTGCCGTAATATATTTTTATCATTACTTTAGAATATGTTCCTTCTAATTATATTTATATTTACTATGAACCGCTAAGCTTTATAATGGCATTAGTCTCACCCATCTCGTATTTACCGCTCTCTGGATTCCGTGGAGAGGCTACCTGTGTTGACGGAACTAGACTAAATCTGAGTTTGTGGGAGTGCACTCTGAATTGCCTGCACGTCATCAAAACAGCTTGATGTGTTTCTCAGAACCTATTCCTGCTGTGAAGTGGCATATGATACGCCTAATGCATGGAAGTGCTGCATTCCTGTTTGCCGTCTCAACTCCATCATCATCAACATCAACTCCATCATCATTTTATTGAAATGAACCTGCAGCTCAGCCAGCAGTTCACGCATTTGCTGTCTGCCACTCATGAGTTCTTTCAGGCCAGACAGTGATTATCCTCAACCTAGCACAGTGTCTGACACATTGTAAGTGCTTAGAATCCGTTTGTAAATGAGATGAGAAAAGGAAGCCACAGGGTCAGGAAGGGATGGGAGGAGGGGCGGATGGTCCTTGGAGGATCAGGATAAGGTGAGCCTGGTGTAAAATGTAAGTTCAAACAGCAACAGCTGGTGATCCTGCAGATCAAGACATTAACATTTTTGAAGAAAGAGGAAGGTGTGTTTTTTGGATTCTGTAGTTCTGCTCCTGACAAACTGCTCTTGGTAACTTGTAACACCAATTCTGTGCTACCCCCTCGGTACAGTTCGTGTGCCACTGTACCATACGCGAGTTGGGCAAGGGCCTGGAGATTGAAAAAACACACAAAGAGACCTGGGTCATTCATAAGGAGATCAGCTGAATGCCATTTATTCAACCTTGGGGAAATCCTTATATACCTACCTGCTGCACAAGGATTTCTGCCCAGGCAGGTGGGAAATTACCATGCCAAAGATGGAGTCAACAATGCCCTACAGCTAATCACCAGGTGGGGCAGAGGGAGCACAGGAACAAACAGAATGCTTTAGTAGCTGACCAGAAACAGTCCTCAAGATGCACCCCAGGAACAAGGATAGACCAGGGCCCTACATTAACTGAAGTGTGTCAACCCAGAATGTGGTTTCTGTGACTGAAAGTGTGTCCTGAGAAAGACATGGAACTGCACTCAGGTCCCAAGCACCATGTGCCGTCTCCAGTCACCTAATAAAGACATCCTGTCAACTTGAACTAGAGTCTGAGCGGTCTTCTCTGGTGGATGCAGAGCAGATCTGATCAGCAAATTCTTGTGTACATCTCTGCTAACCTATAAGAGACTTGAACTACTGGCAAGAGAAGAAGCAGGAGCTAGTCACAAAAGCTGGAGTCAGATTAAAGCCTACAGGTGTCCGGGCAAGAGATGAGAAACAGAAACATAGAATAAGCCTTCTTAAGTCTGGAAAAGATACTGAAGAGGAGGCTTAAATGAGATCTTGGAGAAGATTAGAAGTTTGAAGTACCGCTCTTTACGATCTTAAGGAACATTCTCAAGTGGTTCGCTGTATGAGAGATGTCTGAAGAGCCCCATTATGCGAGAATCACAGTCATCTGGAAGACCTTCAGGCCCATGTTGTTCTGGTTCCCATGGCCAGAACAAGCCCAGGTACGCAGTGAAGGAATGTCCCCAACACGGGACTCCGGAGATTGGAGCCGCTAACTCATCTGTTTTGTTTATTAACTGCTACTTCTTAATATTTCTTAAAAATTTATCCTTCTCTCACACAGTACATCCCAGCCACAGGCTCGGCTCTCCTCTCTCCACTCCTCTCAGTCCTCCCCTTCCCTCCCCTCTCCCCCAGAGACATTCCTCTTCCTTTGCCTTGACAAAAGAGTGAGCCTTCCAGGGATATTAACCCAAAACCACACAATAAGAATAGGCAAAACTAGGTACAAGCCCTCATATCAAGGCTGGACCAGGCAACCAGTTGGAGGAAGAGTCCTGAGGAGAGGCAAAGGAGTCAGAAACATCTCAGCTTCCTCACAAACACCAGGCTACACAACCATAACATGTGTGCAGAGGACCTAGTGCAGACCCATGCAGGCTTCATGATTGCTGCTTCAGTATCTGTGAGCCCCCATGAGCCCTGCGTAGTTGATCCTGTGGGCCATATTCTTACAGTGTCCTCGACCTCTCTGGCTCCTGCATTTCTTCCTTCCCCTCTCCAGCAGTTTTCCCTGAGCTCCAAGGGGAGGTACCCAGTGGAGATCTCCACTTTGGACTCTCTCTATCTCTCTCTCTCTCTCTCTCTCTCTCTCTCTCTCTCTCTCTGCCTAATGTCTGGCTATGGGTCTCTGCATCTGCTTGCATCAGCTGCGACATGAAGCCTCTCTAACGATGATTGGACTAGGCACCAATCTAGGAGTACAGCAAATATCATTAAAGAATTGTTTTATTTACTTATTTTTCCTACCCTAAGCCTCTGGGCTATCCAATATCCGGCTTCTAGCCTTCTGGGCAGTGACAGCCACGAGCTCTCTCTCTCTCCAAATTAGAATAGTCATTGGTTGGCTACTCCCACAAGTTCCATGCCTCTGTTCATTGTCCCAGCATGGGAACCATTGCCGCTTGACAAAGTTCCAGCCTTTCGGCATTGCAAACACACTTCTCCAGCGCCTGGTTTACTTTGACTTTTAATGATTTTCATTATCATTGCCTTTCCCTGTGGGAAACTTTGTAGGGGCTTTGGTAAATGATGAAAATGTGCACAATGGTATCCTCTCTAAACAAAATAATTCTTTGGAAAAAAAAAATCCCTGCCACTGTGGAACCAGGAATTCCACTGTGCCCGCCTAATTACACCAAGAACAGGAAAGTTGGAGATTTACTAGACACACCTGATCCTAAGGATGAACTACCTACAATTCAGATCTGGAGCCTGAGGCCATTAAAGCAAGAGTTCAGTTAATAAACACAGAGAAATCAGAATGGTACAGTATAATGGGAAAAGGGTACAACACCAGGACCTTCTCTTTTGGGAGCATTACGAGGGGAACAGGCCCATATGGTAAAACTAGGAGATGCGGTGTAGTGTCTGCTCCCCAGAAGTTGTTTCCCAATCAGGCATTTGGATAAAGGCCTCTGCTACCTTGGGGGCTTGAGGAAAGTTCCTGCTTAATTTAAAGGGGGAGGGCATTCTGATCTCTAGCAAGAGGAATTTGGGGCTCTTTCATTAACATGTGACTGGTGCCTATTGTCAAGGTCAAGACTAGCTTCCTCAATCCCTGAGCTCAAGACACACCTCAGTTCATATGCCCCCTTTTCTCAGGGGCCATCCTATGTGCAACTATAGAGTAAAAACAGCATAGTCTTTCAATTAAAGGCTGCTGGCAGCCATCCTGACTCACCCTCAAATTGTGTTCATCTCTTCCTTCTCCACCCCCCCACCCCCCACCCCTGCCTACTTGACACATCCTCTTTAGGACCTGAACACCCCTGCCAAAGCAGGTCTTTGGCATAAAAGTAAATAAATACATTAATTGAGAATAAAACCGGAAGACAAATTCTTGTAAAAGGCAAAGGGAGCTTTCTTAAGAATGAAATGGTAGATTTGTTAGGAAAACAACCCTGTGCGGCGTGTGTCAAATAATGGACTTCAATTATGTGAAGTCAAATTCGACAAAACCAAAGGAATTAATTAAAACTCATCTTTCATAATCAGAGATTTTAATAGCCACTTCTTGGCAATAGATAGAATAGAAAGATAGAAATAAATCCAGTAAAGATGTACACCAATTTAACAGTGTTGGCCAGTGTTATTTTGATGTCATTTTAGAGTAATTTACCAACCGCATTCTCTGTGTTTTCGGAAACGCTTGGAGCCAAATGGTTCAAGATCCATTATATAGCAAGAGAGGGTAGAGTTAGAACTTATAGATTAAGAAAAATAATTGGATCATGTCAAAACACTCCAAACTATCATATTTTACATTGGTGAAGATACAAAGAAACAAAAGTTTGAAACTTAAGATGCTGGCCATTTGGGATGAAGGATTAATGGTTACCGTGGGAATGAGCCATGTAAAGTATGTGCTAGGTTGACTGGAAGGTTTCCATTTCTAACATGATGGTTGCAGGTAACTGCCTTACTCTAACGCACTAACCTCTTAATTTTGGTATAGTGTGCTCTTTTGTATTTGCATTTCATTTTAAAATAAAACTGTCTTAGAATCATGCATCTGTGTATAATACAAGAGTTTACAGTGGATTCTCATTCCCACATGGAGAACTAAGACAACTACACAAAGTGCACAGCAAAAGAAAGCAAAAAGCAAGCAAACTGACTTCTGCTTGGGAGCACTGAAGAGATTTCAAGGCAAATAGGACTCACAGGCCAGTATCCTGCAGAGACAGACAGCACACAGAGAGGAGCTAGCATTTTTTGGCCTTTCTTCTCTCAGGGTAGTTAGCAATTCTTAGCATGAATTCAAGCAGAGGTCCCAGAGAAGGGATACTGATGGGGGGCAGAGAAGTCAGCCAAAATTTTGGCAAACACAGTTGGCTGGAGAAATAGAAATTAGGAAAGCAGCCAAAGCTGCTGTGTAGGGTGCAGAACTCTAGTAGAAGGGATGCATAGGGCAGAAATGAGAGAGAGGGAGAGGAGAGAGGGAGAGAGAGAGAGAGAGAGAGAGAGAGAGAGAGAGAGAGATTATGACAAGGGAAGAAAAGCCTGGGGAAATGAAGTAGCTCCAGATTAATCATGAAGATGATGTCTGCTTCACAAAAGACATGGTAGCCATGGCATGTGTTTTCTCAAAGACGCCTCAACCAAGGATGCTAAAGACAGAAAATACTCTGTGCTTACTCAGTGGCCAAATGATATATAGTGTTAACATTTTAGCATTCCCTTCCCAATCCTTAGGCTAAGCAATATCCCCCCCATTAATCCGTCTTACAACTTTGCTTACAAAAGAACACTGTTTAAGTTTTGAACTTTGTCATAACTACACTCTTGACAAGATGGGAGGGGCAATGCTTAGAGATGGGACTTGAGAACCAATTGTGTGTGTGTGTGTGTGCGTGTGTGTGTGTGTATTCGTTTTCAGTCTTCTTTGGGGCATATAAAGAAAAATTTATACACACTAGATAGGGTGCCAATGATAGCATGAGCCAAACAACATGGTCCCCCTCCCAAGCCTAGTTTGGTGAATCAATAAGCTCATGGGGTTCTTTACAGAAGTATGGGGGTGGGATTCACTTTCAGAGACATGGGTGACTCAAAGGCAGTTGCGTGATTGAAAAGCTCACATGAACATGGGTGAAGACCCCTATAAAACTGTATTTATGGAGCTCCTTGCACAACATGAGGTCAACGAGGCTGGCTTGAGAATCTCCCCTGATAGCACTCCTAGCCATTCATGTAACCTTTGGAGGAACCCTATGTGTAATGGTAAAAATAAAATGCTGTGGTTCCCCGAGGAGCACAGCAGCAGAAACGCTGCAGATCCCTGAGAGGTGGCAGTGGGCAGTGGGTCCCTGGACCACGGTGGGTCACGAAGGCAGCAGTCCCAGGCAGGGAGCCGTGTAGCAGGTGAGAGACCGAGAGGGATAGGGATGTCATGCAGAGTGAGGTTGGACATTTATTTGGTGGAAGGGAAGGGAAAGGGGAGAAGGGGGAAGAGCGGGGGGGGGGGACAGAGAGGGGGAAGGAGAAAAATGGGGGAAAGGGAGTGAGGCAAAAGCTGCTTCTTAAGGAGAGAGCTGGAAAGGAAGAGACTTGGCCTGCAGGCAGGCAGGAAGATCTGCCTGCCTAAGTGGTGGACAGGGGAGGGAGTGGTCAGGGCTTGTCTCTTAAAGGGGCAGAACAGACCATTACACTAAGAATAATAGTATTATTAAGAGGGAAACCATTCCTGGTATTGGAAATGTAGCTAATTACCTAGGACTCATGAAGTCGTGAGGAAAGCCAGTACCCCAGAAACAACCTGTGATTAACAACTTAAAAAACAGAAGACACATTTAGAAATTTTTTTTGAGAGAAAAGGAGTTTATAAGCAGAATCAGATGGAATTTTTAAACAAAAATATCTAATAACTGAAAGCTATAATTTGATAATTGAATTTAATATCAGTTTTCTTTTTTAGGCCAGATTTGCAAAATCCCCCCACCTATAGAATACTCTATAGAATGCAAATATATGCAATATAGAATACAAAGAGGAAACACAGTATTTTGACCAATTCTTCTATTCTAAGAAAAAGAATAGAAGCAACAGACAAAAGGTTCCATGGAGAAAACCAATTGTCCTTATAGCTCCTGCTCACAGCTAAAATGTCATTGAATAAAAAAACACCATTCAAAATGGCAACCAAATTATATGCTTTTGGATATAGGAAAATTATAAAAATAAACAAAACAAAATTCCCTCAGTAAAAAGTAAGAAATAATTGTTTTCATAGACAAGATGATTCCGTATTGCAGCAATAAAAACTCATCAAAAATGCTGTAAATTCAAAGCCCATTTAAACAAATTTCCAACAGGATATTCTATGTAATTTGACTAATGGTTTCTAATATACGTGTGTGTGTGTGTGTGTGTGTGTGTGTGTGTGTGTGTGTGTGAAAAGATTAAGAAGCACGGAAAGTATAAAACACATCTATAAGAGAAGTGAGATGCCCTGCAAAAGATAGAGGCTTTTTATAACAGTGCAGCTGAAGTGTAGTGATAGACACGTGGACTAACTGTACAGAGTGCTCTAAAATTAGACCTACGCATAAATTAAAACCCATTTCACAACAGCTTCATAAGAGAAAATGCTACGGGGCAATAGACTATCCATAAAGAAACAGGGAAGAAAGTGAAAATCTTTGAACAAAATTGTAAATACTATTAAATTTCTGATGAATTACATTTTTCTAAAACATAGAAAACTAAAAATATTTTTTTTTTACAAAATGAGATTAGTGAAGATTCTTTTAGTGCGTAAAAAACAGAAATCGTTGAGGGATGGCTAAATTTAATGACATAAATGCTAGGAAAAGTTTACTCATTAAAAAAAATGTAAAAGTTTTAAGAAGACAAGAAACTAAAAGATATTTGCCTTCATTAACCAGAATAAAATGGTCTTATATGTTGTTTATCACAAACACACACACACACACACACACACACACATTAGAAAAGAGAGGAAACAAATAGCCCCAAACAACATCAAAAAATGTTTCCATTTATATACAATCATGATAATCAGTGTGAGATATTATTCTATACCCAAATAAGTAAGTCTGGAAGAAAAATCAAAATCTTCCATTATCAACTGTATAGCAAAGAAGACTCATGGACTGCTGTAAATTGGCATATTACTCTGGATACAATCCACTTATAATTCATGAAACTGGTAATGAGTATTCCAAGGATCCAGAAGCTCATCATCATCATGTATTATTCCAAGACAGTTCTTGTACACTACCAGGAAAAGTGCATACAATATCCATAGGAGCATTATTTAAACTAGCAAAGTATAGAAAACAAAAATAAACAAAAAAAGGTAGCGCTTATCAATAGTACAGCTACCAAAAAGAGCATCCAATGGCCATATAGTAAAATAATATAGATGAGTAATCAAGAACAAAGAAAGGTTACAAGTGTCCACACTGATGATTATCACCAGCAGAATATTGAGGAAAGCTATGCCACATGCTTGTGGTATGATATTTTTATACAAATCATAAAGCTATGTGGGCATCAAAGAAACTCCATATGGAGTTTGCTTTCTTTGGGGCAAAACTAGCCATTTGGGCAAAGAAACTGCCCTCATTTTAATTGTTGACAACACACTGGACCAGCAGGACAAAAAGAAAGCTACTGCCAGACTTTGAACTCCTTCGAAATTCATTGCTTCTCAGAAAAATCTGTCAGAAGTACCAGGCCAATAGGCCACAGCTGGATGCCACAATGTCACAGAAGAACCTAGGATGACTGTCCAGACAGCCAGATGTCCTTATCATTAGGCAACATCTCATCTTTCTGGGGTCTTTAACAGAGTTGAAGACTAGATAGTCATAGTTAAAATTTCTTTAGTTATGATAAAATGTAAATTAGGTATAAAACCTTAGACTCACAAAGAAAAAAATAGATAAAATAATTTTTTCTAATTTTGCCAAATGAAAATAGACTGGACATTATAACTGTAATTCTTCCTTAATAGCTGTTTTGTTTTACATAATTTTACTGCATTAAAATTAACCTTCCTTTTTAATTAGACAAAAAATGAGAAATGTTGTAGAATAATTCCTTTGTATACTGTAAAGATTTGTCACTCAGATTGGTTTAATAAAACTGACTGGCCAAAAGTTAAACAGAATAAGTTTAGGTGGGAGGGCTAAATTGAGAGTGTTAGGGGGAGGAAGGGTAGAGGCAGTGGACACAGAGGGAGCAAGGCATGCTGGAGGACAGGTAAGCCATGAGCCACGTGGCAATGCATAGGTTAATAGAAATGGTTTGATTTAAGTTGTAAGAGCTAGTCGATGATCTAGGGTTCCCCTCTGTACATTGTGAATTTGTTTTATTATCATTGGTTAATAAAGAAACTGCTCTGGCCTATAGCAGGGCGGAATAGAGCTCGTCAGAAAAACTAAACAGACTGCAGGGAGAAAGAAGGTGGAGTCAGGGAGACTCCATGTAGCCGCCAAGGAAGAAAGATGTCGGAATCTTACCAGTAGGCCACAGCCTTGTGGTGATACATAATAGAAGTGGGTTAATTTTAAGACATAAGAGCTAGTTAGAAATATGCCTGAACAATCAGTCACAAAGTGTTGTAATTAATAAAGTTTTGGTGTAATTATTTGGATCAGTGCTGTAATTAATATAGTTTTGTGTGACTATTCGGGTCTGGGCAGTCAGAAAATGAACACGCAATCCATGCTTACATAATGATGCCTAATATGGGGAGCCATACATCTACATAAATCCTAAGAAAGCTTTAAAAAAGGGTTTCTAGACCCACAAAAATGAGAGTCAAGTGCAGCTTCTTGGTAGCCCCATTTTCTTTCAGATATGCTCTGTTTGCTGGCTGCAAGCAGAGGCACAGTTTTTAAGAAGCAGCCTCCTGATTCGTACTGGTAGCATGCATGGTTCTGGCTCTTACGGGAGGTCCTTCTACAGAGCCATTAGGGTTTGTGATCAGAGTGCTACAAGTTGCTTAATGGCAAAATAGACCCACTGTGTCCCTGAAGCTGGGGTAGTGATCATGGATCTCAGAGGCCATGTATATACCTCCACCATGTTGGACAGTGTGGAACCAAAAGGCAAAACAACCTTAGACCTAGCTATTCCACTTAGAATTTTGAGAAGCACTCCTGGTCAGAAAGGGATTACAGATATGCAATAAAGACAAATTCAGACAAAAAAAAAAGACCTCTAAGGGCACACAGTATTAGATAAACGTGCATGGGCTTTGGAGAGAGAGAAAAAGAGTACAGACAGTCATAGATTAAAGGAATAAAGATAATAAAATAAACATTAAAATGTAATAGAGAAAAAATAAGCCATGTAAAGATGAAATTGTGTATATTATAGTGTTTTCTTTGAATTTTTTTGACTGCTGACAGACATTTAATTCTGGGAGCTACTAAGCTAAAGATAAAGGTATCTTCAAAATTGAAGTCTAAAGATACGTTACTTTAGAAAAAAGGTTCTGCTTTTGTTTCCACAGAGGTTGGCAACCTATGGATTCTTTCCAAGCTAATGTGGTTTAATGGAACAAGATCCCTAAAAAGGTCGCCATGAACCGTAAAAATACTTCACCCAACAAACAGTAGGAGGCAGTTTGGAGAAAATTATGCCCAAATTCCCAATATGATTGTTTATAAATCTTTTTTTCCATTTAAATAGGGATACAATATAGAAATAAATACTTTGCTTTGGCATGGATCTTGGTTTATTGATACAAATTTGAGATCAATTTTGTTAGATGTATATTTCTACTCTTATTTAAAGTATTATGTTTATGCAGCTCATTTAAAAATGTAATATATAGTTAAGAAATACAGATGAATAGATAGTCATCTGTAATAATCAAACTCTTAATTATGTTAGTTAGGTTTTCTAAATATACAAAGATGTATTTTAGTTAAATAATCTTTAACACTTCAAAGACCTACAGGATACGGCATTTAAAATGCCTATTCAATATTATTAATGTATGCAGGCTTCACTGTCACATCGAGGCCAAAGATGGATGCTTGTTTTAAACAGTATATTGCTAAGACAAAAAAAAAGCAGCAATTCTTTTTGCACAATTTCTAAGAAATGTATTTTTTTTTCTTATCTGTGCAAGCCAGAAAGGAGGGATGATCTAGATTCTATCCCATACTTGTAGAGGAGAACCTCTCCCTCCCTACTGTGAAGAAGCAGCAGCTGCAATAATGACCATCTTATAGGCAGGTGGGGCATGAGCTGAAGGCAGTGAGAAAGTCTCAGCAGATAGGGCTTTCCTTTAAGGAAGGCAATATCAAAGAAGGGGGCTGGAGAGATGGCTCAGTAGTTAAGAGCACTGCCTGCTCTTCCAAAGGTTATGGATTCAATTCCCAACAACCGCAGGGTAACTCACAAAGAGATCTGGTGCCCTCTTGAGGAAGGGACCTGGCCAACTGTCTTCATCAACTCAGACCATGAAACCCAATATGGACAAGTTCAACAGAGCCACCATATATGGGCTGTCCATGCATGCTTCAGCATTGCCAGGGCATAAATTTCATTTCATTTTTAATATCAAAACAGGCCTGACTAGATTTGCATGAATATTAGTGATGGTCTTGCTTTCAAAAGTCAATTTAGTAAAATTTCTGCACCACAGTCTCTTTCCTGATGCTTCACTCCCTATGGTTTCTGTTCCCGGTGATCAATTGTAGTCTGAAAACAAATTTTACCTGTAAAATTCAAAAGCTATAAATGTCACAAATTTCCAAAGAGAATGATGAGCTCTTTCCTTTCCCCTGATCCATTTTCCAGATGTAAACAAACTCCCCATTGTGTACAGAGTATCTACTCAACATGGATTGCCAGTCTGTAATTACTTTGTAGCTGTCTCTGTTAAAAGATCCATTGTCTCATTGTCACAGTTCAAGTAACATGGGTTCAAGTGGCTCTTATTTTCCTCAGTAATTGTGCTAAAATAAAAGCAGTGATGTGATTATAATCTTCTTTTGAGCTTAAACAGCAGAAGTACAATAGAGGTCAGACTCACCTATTTTATTCGTCTGTTGTTCTATGGATGTAATTGTTCTGTTTCCCTATTCTAAATCTATTTTCCTAATTCATAAATTAAATCACATCACAGATAATATATATAACAAAAACATAGTGTTTACAGGACTTGGAACCAACTGCAGTCTTAGTCAGTCACTACTGAAGGTAACACAACTGTATTTGTATAGTAAATCATTCAGAGTGAAGAAGGACTTCACAGAGAAGGTAGAAATTGAACATGAGCAGCCTAGATGGACACAGACTAATAAGTAAGATTGTTGAGCAAGAGCTGGATTTTCGGCTGCTTGTGTTTACACTTCTAGAAGTCAAGCTGCCCTTTAACAGTTACAAGTCATTGCACATCCCTTTGGAATTCCATCCCACTCCTTTCAGACGATCATTGGGGACACTGGGGACTTCCTTCTTCTCTCAAGGTAGCACACACACTTTGTGGAAAGAAAGGAACCATGAGGTAAGAATAGTTTGTTGTTTTTTTCTTTACCCATTATCCTCAATTCAATCATTCACTGTGATGCCCATGCTCTGAAATTATTCTGAAAATGCAGGTGTTTGGATATGCAAATTAGAAAACTGTCAAAATTAATTTACTGTTTTTCCAGTAGTTGTATGACTTAACTTGGTAGTATAATGCCATAGAGGAGAGTTTAAATCCCAGCTCAGCCACGTATCAAATGTGTGATGTGACTTGGTTGTCAACCTCTCCTTATCAATTTCTCCCTCCCAAGAGGATCATCAATATACGACAATGAAAGCTAAGACTGAAGCGAATCAGCATATGTAAATCCTGTACAAACTGGAGGTGCCTGAGTAAATCCTGCTCATCTTCCAGTCAAGAACCATTTCCCGGGCCAGCCCATTCCTCTCTACCACCGTGCATAAGCACAGCCCCACGGCCTGTGAAGACCTGATACCATGTATCATCCACATGGGCTGGTTATTTTCACCTAACAGTACCTGAAGTCGTCATTGATATATTTCCAGGTGATTCCTGGTAACCAAGTGAGAAATCATATTTGCATACTTTTTAAATTTACTTTTATTTTTACATCCCAACTGCAGTTGCTCCTCCCTCTTCTCCTCCCATTTCATCTGCCCACCTTTCCTCTGCCTCCCACCAGACTCCGAGACTCCTCTGTTGCTGTTCCAAAAGGGGCAGTCCTCCCATGAATATGAGCAAAACTTGGCACAGCAAGTTGCAGGAGGACTAAGCACCTCCCCTTGTATTTAGGCTGGGTGAGGCAATCCAATATGAGGGACAGGTTCCCAAGAGCCAGCCAAAGCATTAAGGACAGACCAGCTCCCACTGTTAGGAGTTCGACAAGTAGACCAAGCTACACAACTGTTACATATATGTAAAGGGCTTAGGGCAATCCCATGAGGCTCCCTGGTTGTTGGTTTAGACTCTGTGACATACTATGAGCCAACTTAAGTGTTTCTGTCAGTTGACCCCTCCAGCTCCTACAATCCTTCCTCTCTCTCTTCATCAGGATTCCTTGAGCTCGGACTAATGTTTGGCTGTGGATCTCCGTGTTTGTTTCCACCAGTTACTGGATGAAGGCTCTCTGATTGTTGTAAAATATAATAAAAGATCAAATTGATAATTCAATTTGTAATCAAAGGATATGTTAAACAAAAAAAAAGGGATAGAAAAAGCCCCCAGAAATAGATTGCATAATGCTTTACTAACCTTTAATTTTCTTTATGGTAATGAGAAAGGAAAAATGGCAGCAGAGAGACATTGGATAATAATAATAAAAAAAAAAACCTTCTGAATTAAATCAGCCAGTGTATTTCAAGGATGCATCGACATCAGAATGGAAACCAGGAGATGTGCTACATTGTGGGAGAGGTTTGCTCTTGTTTCCACAGGAGAAGAAAAGCTATGGATACCATAAAAATTAATCAAAAATTGGTTTGGGAAAGAGAAACCTCTTAAGTAAGAAAAATGACAGATCACACACAGAGATGATAATCATAAGGTGGTAAGGAAAACTCATAAGGGTTGGGGCAGGGTTCTAATCTTGTCTTTGCAGGAAAATACTTATCTTCAAAAAGTTGGACATCTAGATGCCTTAAGAAAAAAAGATAACTACCCAGAAAGAATCACCAAGCAAAGAGAAATCTGACTTTTGGGGACCTATTATCTTCAGGGTAAAATTCTATTACTTGAACTTGTATACATACATGTGTGGGGGTATATAATTTTTAAGTGAATAGCAAATTTTATTATATATATATATATATATATATATATATATATACTTCTCAGAATAAATAAATAAATAAATTTGCTATTCACTTAAAATTTAAAGCTGGCTTTGGACAATGGCTATCCTTCTCTAAATCCAAGCATGTTGTCAAAAGAAAAATTCAGAGTTTCTGTCTCATATCAGAAACCATTTGGTATGGGACAGAAAGAAGAATTTAGGAAAAATTTTACTTCTCTCCATTCCTATTTTTGTCTCTATCATACATTTTGTTGAATATATGTCTATATGAATAAAGTTTAAGTTTTCCACAATGAGCAATACATTTTCCTGCAGTAATCTTTGCAGTTTCCCTGAAGAAGATGGGGCCCCACAACCATGACTCTACATGATGCTGATAGCGCTACTTTAAGATCAGTTTTGGGTACCAGCTACTCAAGATGATCCCAACTTGGTTAGCTGAATTGGTGCACCTTCTTACAACATTCTGGCCAGAACTTCTAATAAGAACTTCAGAAATACCCTACCAACTACTCAGAGATTATCTGTAATAATACCAGACAGTAATCTTGAAACTTAACTATCAATTTAGTTTTTACAGGATCCCATAGAAATATCATCTATGCATGCATGTTTCTACCTCTGCTTAAGATATTTTGTATATTGATACAATTTTAGAATATATTTATCATATTGCACTATACATTTCTGCCTCTAACCAAGATACATATACATTGTTTACATTTTGAGATCATTGTCCTCATTTGCTGCACAGTTGTTTGAAGATTGTTTAATATTCTAGTATGAAGCATTAGTCTTTAAACTATATAGGTATTAAGAAATATAGGTCAATAGTCATCCATGTTTGTCATATTTATAGTTAGACTAATCAGGTTCTTTTGATTCTTAGAGATTGTATTCCACATATATAGGTAATCTTTAACCACTTCACAGCACTATAGAATAAGGCATTTAAATAACTTAGGTTCTGTTGATGTGAAACATGATTGCTCCTGGCAGTACCAATGTATTCCCAAGAGAATGTTGAGCAATGAAGACACTCCACTTGGAGTTTGTTTTCTTCTTGGCAAAACTGGCCTTTGGGCAAAGAACTTCCCACCCCTTGACCACTGACAAAATGCAGCATGTCCAGACTGGACAAGTACAAATAATACACTCACATACATATGCACATACATACACTCACACATATACTCACACACACAGCATCATACCATCCTATTTATTCTATTTCTGTAGAGAACCCTGCCTAATACACTCCCAGTACACATAAATATATTTAGTTCCATGCTCCACGTCTCTGGAGAATCTTGACATAGACCCACTGACTCACAAAGAGAAGAAAATTTAAATTTAAAGCTGAACTTGATTAAATAGCTCTGAATCAGAGTCTAATTCATGTGATTAAATATAAATTACTGTGGATACTTGGTAATTCTCATAAATTGACACCACGGGATGCTTTAGGAAACGGATTCTTCAATTGATACACCCTAATATGGTCTCCTTTCTATGAAAAGTCAGTACCAAGGAAAAGCCATTCTGGGTATCCATCAAATTTGTGAAATTACATCTGCATCTTCCTTAATATCTCGCATTAAATGTGATTTCTCCAGGAATAAAGTGCAGCAGACTTTCTGTGGCTCAGGGCACGCTTTAGCATGTGATGACGTTAACAGCAGGACAATGCTGATGCCGCTCAGATTAGCAATGATACTCAAAGAAGCACAATTGTCCTCGCCTGCTTTTAATAAAGTCACCACCAATTTACAAAACAACAGCATCTGACTTCAGTCAAGATAACAAAATTCCTAACGGAATTTTTTGGACTATTCAGGCAGATGAGATTCGCTTATCAAAGCATTTACTAGACAAACAATCCAGTCAGTTCACAAAACTCCACAAAAACCAAGCATTTGTAGTCATCAAATGCACGACCTGCACACAGACCAACAGGGACACACATGTGAGCTGTGTGCCCCACCCCCCGAGTTTAAAGAGTGCTATGAGAGGTAATGATAACATGATTAGCCTTCTCCAAGTGTGGATGCTCGGACAGCAATTCTGAAGGTGTTAAATTATCACCCTCTTCGGAATAATGAAACCCCAGAGGTACCAACTTTCGTATGATACCAATTATTTTTTCATGTCATCCTAGCTTTAAAGTACAATACATCTAACTAAAGATATCCATGGCTAGAGTTGGGCTTCTGTCAAATATACAAATTAGCCATATTAATGGTCTGTAGAATGATAAGAAGAGACCTAATAAATCCTTCTTGCTAGTTTTAAAGTTCTGTCTATTTAAGGAACAACAGCCATTGGCCCGTCACAGCAACCATGTCTATCCCTTCGTCTCCCCTACATTGCAATGTCACATGTAAAGTACCCACACCTGAGCTGAATGATTTGAATATGTCCCACCAAATCATCCAGCACCAAAGTATGCCTTGCCAATCCAGCCTCCACCCTTGGTGCCGTGATTTGCTTCCACCAAATTCAGACAGCCATGTGACATTTGTTTCCCGATCCGTGCCCATGGGGTAAATGTTTTAGGACAGAATAAACTGCTCAAGAAGGCTTCTCCTGAGCTGGAGGACAGACAGAACAGTGGTAAAATTATGAGACACGGAAAGAGAAGGGAGCCTTTTACTCCAGAGTACGGTTAAAACTTCTCAACAGCTGGAAATCAAGCATTCTGGTGCAACCAGCAACTCTTGCTGTGCAGATGACCTTCCGTGTAGAAATATCTTCAAAAGCAATATATATATATATATATATATATATATATATATATATATATATATATATATTTGGTTTTTCAAGACAGGGTTTCTCTGTGGTTTTGGAGCCTGTCCTGGAACTAGCTCTTGTAGACCAGGCTGATCTCGAACTCACAGAGATCCGCCTGCCTCAGCCTCCCGAGTGTTGGGATTAAAGGCGTGTGCCACCATCGCCCGGCTTCAAAAGCAATATTGAAACAGCAAAAACTGGGCATAAGGTTTGAGCATATATGACTTAGTGACCTCCGTTCACCTCCAGCGTGGCCTCGTTGGTTTCCCAGATGTTTTCTGGAATCTCACAAACGAAG
Organism: Microtus pennsylvanicus; assembly: GCF_037038515.1. Lineage (NCBI taxonomy): Eukaryota > Metazoa > Chordata > Mammalia > Rodentia > Cricetidae > Microtus > Microtus pennsylvanicus. The sequence goes on along the minus strand of NC_134600.1, from coordinate 18,063,823 downwards.
TCTATTAATTTTTGTGCCAGAACATGTGTGTTACATTCCTTCTTCTCTGTGATTGGAGGTGTTCTCTAGCAAATGGGATCCTGACGGTTGCACCTTGAGGACTACCTCCAGTGGTTGAAGTCATGGCTCCTCTTAGAGAGGACTCATGTTCAGCTAGCTCCCAGCTGTTGGGAGCAGTGAGACCCCAGATTCTGAATTTCTTGTAATCCCCTGATCTGAGTGCCTACAGCTGCTCTGAGCACGAGACCTTCAGGAGTTCCTGATGGCAGGAGAGTGGTTTCTGGTGGGTTTGGCTGGGGCGTGGCTATCTCTATATAATCTGCCCCTGAACACAATAAAGGGGGCATTCTTGAGGAATTCAAGGATGACCCGTGTCTCTGTCTCTCTGTCTGTGTGTGTCTGTGTATTTTAACCTCCAGCCCCCTTGCCTGAAGCTTGCGAACTGGGTGCCAGTGCACAGAGTGCAGACACGGGGGCGTGGTGCCCGGCACCCAGCACCCGTATGGCAACTCATAACCTCCTGTAATTTCACCCCCAGGGCATCTGATACACATTTCTTCCCTTTTGCCTGCCTCTGTAGGCATGAGGCCCCAATTTGGCACACATACATACATTCAGGAAAACACTCATACATAAAACGTTTTTTAAAAAAAATAACTATCCTGTGAATTCACTGAGGATAATAACCAGAACACACCCAAATCACGCACATGACTGCTGTAAACAAAAATGAAGTGTGAATCTGCTATATCCACATGTGTGTATTGTTCTTCTGAAGTATCTCAATCTCAAACTCCATACTTAAATTTATGTTGGAATTCCCTTTAACAAACTAAAATTCTGATTTATACTGCATCAACTTGAAACTCTTTTCTGTATTTATCAAGAATCCTGATTAACTTGCATGGTGTTCTTTGCATAATTCCTCAAGCTGCATTGAGGAACATCCTAAGACCTTATGGAGACATCCAAGAGCCTGAGGAACATCCTAGAGCCTGGTGGAGACATCCTAGAGCCTGAAGAACATCTTAGATCCCGGTGGAGACATCCTAGAGCCTGAGGAACATCTCAGAGCCTGGTGGAGACATCCTAGATCCTGAGAAACATCCCAAAGTCTGATGGAGACATCCTACAGACTTATTAAACATCCTAGAGACTGGTGGGAACATCATAGAGACTGATTGAAACATTCTAGAGACTGGTGGGAACATACTGTCTCCATCCCTCTCAGTGCTGACAGGGCTTACTTTGCATGCATTTGCCATTCCCTAAACCTTTCTTATCCATTCCTAGGAAGGCCTTTCTCCAAATATACCAAACTTCTCTGATCTTTGCATATGATATCTCCTTGTTCCTCAAGCCCATCATCTTCTTCCTTGGCGACACACATTCTTCATACTTACAAGGAAAAGCATGGTTCACACACAGTCCCTCAGCATCTTGCCACTTTGTCTTCTGAATGTCCACACTGCCTATGCATTCCTGACAGCATTTCTAGCACTTTCCAGATGGCAACATAGTTAAAGCATACAGTATACCAGTCTCCGTCATATGACACTGAATTACTGATAACGGATGGCACCGTTTCTCTCGGCTCTAACCACCAGTAGTAACCACAGTGGTGGCTAACCACCGCCTTGTAGGAGCTGTTGAAAGAACTCTTTCTGAAGTGAGTCAGTGGTTTCCTCATTAAAAGAATTTTTTTAAGAAATGACTTATCTGATTACTTCATGCTAATCAGTATTTGAAGACCTCAGTTTGTTCCTGATTAGCTTCTGTCATATCAAGGAAAGCAACCTGTCCCTGTATTGATGATATGATAGGAGGGGCTGTTATCTCTGATGAGCTCTGTAAAGTTAAAAGTAAATAGAGGAAAGCCCTTAGTTGTCCTGAATAGCTATGCTTCCTGAACTAGCTCATTTCCTACTTATGAAGTTTATTTGTAAGAAGTAAACTTAATCTACAAAATTAAATTTTCTGTTATAACTCTATATGATTACAAGGGGAAAAAAGCTGTGGGGAGCCTAAGATGTAATTCACAGTAAACATAAAGACTTCTGTAGACATGGAAAGCTCTTGGATACTTTTCTGTGAACCACAGTTGTCCTCGCTGACAGCACACACTGCAATTCTAGAAAATCGTTATTTGCTTCTCATTTCCATTATAGACAGGATTCTGCCACAGGAGGCACATTCAGACAACTGCACCTACAGTGATGCATTTTTATGTGATTATTATTATGATTTTGATTATGATTGCTATTGTTGCTAAAGGCACTTCTCGAGTTGGTAGGAAGATAAAAATTATGCGCGATACTTCCACCTTTTCCTGTTAATGTAGATACTTTCTTACAGTACCTTCTGTTTGCCTAATGTATTATCCCTGTAGCTCCTGGATTTGTTGTATACACAAACAAATGCAATCTGTGGTTAATTATCTCTGCTCATCCACAGACTTTATTTCTTGACCATGGATAACCATTTGATAACCTCATTTTATAATTTCCTTTGTAGGGAATGAATAAACGACCTTCACTACAATATTTACATAATTAGCAACAAGACTATAGTATTAGGACATACATGATGTATAAAGAATATGACAAAATGTTAAACTAATAAAAGTGAGTGTGGGTTATTATTACACTTGCTTCCCAGCACCCTTGCTTAATCTATGCAATTTTTACAAGTATTAAAGAAATTACTTTTGATGACTGTTTTTTGAAGATGAGTGTTTCAAACTTGATTAATGTGTTAAGGGTTCATTTATGTTTTAAAAAACCTTTTAGGGGGTCAAAAATGACAGCTTAATTAAAGCTAATTCAGCTTCTTCCCATCTGGTTTGCCCAGACCTACAAAGCCAAGTCTATCCTCACTCACACAGGGGCATTCCTTCCATCAGCCATAGGGAAAGGATACTGATGAGTCTACACCTGAGAGCTGCAGCTGGTGGCCTTATAATGGCCCGTTAATCTGCGACACGGTTGGCAGAAGAAAGTGGGCGTTCCTGAGGATGTCTTTATTTGGAAAACCAAAACACAAAACAGGTCTATGAACTTCAATTGTCAAACGTATGTTGATGATAGCCACGTGCCTCCTTTCTGTGAGTCATTCTCCAGAATGTTCCTCCTTTTCATTTATTTTGTTAATTATTTATTTCTTTATTTACTTACTCACTTTATTTTTTAAGGCTTTTCTGAACAGGGTCTTGCCAGGTAGCCCAACTTGTATAGAACCTGGGATTGTCTACCTGCTGAGTGCTGGGATTACATGCACCACTCTCCGACATGCTCACAATCAATGACTCTGAGAGCTCAGACATAGGACATCCATATCACACCCCGCAGATACACAGAAGACAGGGAAGAAAGAATGAAAGATAACAGGGAATTCTGGGAAAGTCTCTCCTCTGGAAACGGCCTGGCTGCTGCAGTCTCGATCTCATGGCACCTGTGGTCACCTACACAAGACCTGCATAAGATCAAGCCAGTTAAAATGGCAGCCATGGAAGAGGGAAGGGTTCACAAGGTCACGCCCAGAGTTGAGGAGCTATCATCATCTGGTTGCTGTTTGGGGAAGGAGACTCACTTTTTTTCAGAAGTGTAGCTACTGGCAGGTTCTCCATGCCTTCGTAGATAACCTCATACTCATGTGCTTATGGACTGAGCTAACATGACCCAGTGGGTTAAGATGGATCAAAATGAAAGACACAAAAATGGGAGGGAGATGTGATAGGGAGAGCTGGAGAGGTCCTAGAGGAGGGGTAGATATGATCAAGATACACTGTACACATGCATGAAATTTTCAAAGAATAAATGTTAAATTATTTAGAATCCCCTCTTCTCTTAAACCACCTACTTTCCACTGGAGACCCTTGCCTAATCTCCAGGATACATTTTAAGACCCCCAGTGAGACACAACGCTTTGCCCTACACAAATAAATGTTTTATAATTTCTAATCACTGCCCATGACTCTAGATAATCATTTATTAACATTGCTTAAAAGACAAAGCTAAGTGCTGCCTGCTTGTTGCCTTTACTCCAATGCCTGGCATACAAGCAATGCCAGGCAGACATTACTTTAGAAACAGTGAGCATAAGAGAGTTTGTTTCAACTGCTCTGTCCAGGCTGAAGCACTTGATTCATACTTCCCACTCTGCTGAAACGAATGATGATAGGTTAATTTTGTCTTGAGGCTTGAAGAGCAAAATATACAGTTAAAATGTCACACCAAAGCCGGGCGGTGGTGGCGCACGCCTTTAGTCCCGGCACTCGGGGGGCAGAGGCAGGTGGATTTCTGTGAGTTTGAGATCATCCTGGTCTACAAGAGCTACTTTGAGGACAGGCTCCAAAGCCACAGAGAAACCATATCTTAAAAAACCAAAAAAAAAAAAAAAAATCACACCAATAGTTATTTGTAAATCAAACCTCATGCCCATTTCAGCGTGGTGACTCTCTTGGCAGTCATTAGTAAAAGCTACTATTTTGTGTATGAATATCTGAGTAGAGTCATTTGTCTTTATGAAATCTGAGAGCATTTTAATGAATATTTACAAGAAAGTAGTTTTGAGAGGCCAGAGCTTTGGTCTGTGTTATAAAACCTTAGAATTTCATTCTTTTTGCAAGAACATGAACAGTGGTTTGCAGCATTCTTAAGTCTGAATTCAGGATGCTCTTCCAAGGGAGGCACTGGGTTCAGGACCTGTAGCTGGCATGTGACTCAGGGGTCCTGGCACCATGACCTGTATAATGTCTTTCTAAGGGCTGTGGATCATAACTAGGATTAGTCAACATTTCACCAAGAAACTCACATGCGTGAGGAAATGCTGAAAATACCGTGGAAGTAAATGGACGAATACCCAAAGAGAACACTGCCGATTAGAATCAGAGACAGCTACAGGCTCTCCTCACAGGAAAAGGGTGGAGGCTGGAAATCAGTGCACACCCTGGGCTGCCTCTCATCACCTAAATGCAAAGGTTTGAGAGTTTACTCCGCCTGTTCATTATGCAGGAGGGCCGTCTTTATGAGTGTGCATGCATGTGTGTGAGAACATGCGCATGTGTGCGTGTGTGTGTGTGCTTGAAGTCCTCTAAACAGAAACATCTTTTTAACTATAAGTAATTGTAGATAACTTTTCTCACCCTATCTCTTCTGATCAGACTTTTAAATGTGTATAAAGAGTTGTTAGAAATATTCCATCATCTTTAGCCATCGGGGAAATGGAAATCAAAATGACCCTGAGATTCCAACTTACACCTGTCAGGATGACTAAAATCAAAAGCAACTAGAATCAGGGGCATCTCTGGGTTGAGCTAGAAACCTAGTGCAATGGAAACTCCCTGGAATCTATGATGGGAACCCTAAATAAGACTCCTAGAAACAGGGGATACAGAGCCTATACTGGCCATCTCCTGTAACCAGGGGAAACCTTCAGAGGAGAGCTTGGGACCCCAACCCAGCCACATAGTCTTTGACCTACAATTTGCCCTGCCTACAAAGTATTCTGGTATTAGGTGGTACAGAAATTATGGGAGTGGTCAACCAATGATATGAGAGGGAGGCTACTCCTAACACTTCCTGGATTCCCTGGACCCAGAGACTCGACATCCCATCGATATAGGATAAAACCAAGCATGACTGGCAATTAAAAAAAAAATAGGCTATTGAAGCCAGGCCGTGGTGGCATATGCCTTTACTCTGAGCATTTGGAAGGCAGAGGCAGGCATATCTCTGTGAGTTCAAGGCCAGCATGATCCACAAGATCTAGTTCCAGGACAGACTCCAAAGCAATAGAGAAACCCTATCTCAAAAAAAAAAAAAAGCAAAAAGCCAACGAAATGATTCTTATTGATAGTCTACTATACTCAAAGATTGATACTAGCCCAGTTGTCATCGCAGAGGCTTCATCCAGCAACTGATGGAAACAGATGCAGAGACCCACAGCCAAGTATTAGGCAGATCTCAGGCTCCGGGAATCCTGTGGAAGATGGAGAAAGGAAGATTGTGCAAGCCAGAGAAGTAAAAGAAACCACAAGAAACCCCACAGAACAAACTAACCTGGACCTATAGGGGCTTACAGAGACTGAACAGCCAACCAGAGAGCTTGCATAGGACTGACCTAGGCCCTCTGCACATAAGTTACAGTTGGAGAGCTTTGTATTCTTCTGGGGATCCTAGCAGTAAAAGCAGGGGCTGTCTCTAACTCTCTTACCTGCTTTCAGATCCTTTCTTCCTTGAATTGCCTCCTCCAGCCTTAAGAGGAGAGGAGGTGACTAGTCTTACTGCACCTTGATATGCCATGGCTGGCTCATACACATGGAAGACCTGCCCTTTTCTGAAGAGAAAGGAGGAGGAGTGGATGGGGGAAAAGAGGGGAGGTTGGAGAGAGAGACTGGGGAGAGAGGGGGGAGGGGAAAATGTGACAGGGCTTGGAAAAAATAATTAATTAATTAGTTAATTAATTTTAAAAAAGAGCTATTAATTGCTATGGTGATGGGGAAAACAGGAGATGCTGTTAAAATGTTTCAAAAGATGACTGGTGCACAATCCCCTTATCCAAACCATTCTCTTGGCTTCTCAAAACCTCCTGTGGTCTATGCTGCTTTTCCATCTTTTCTCGCTGTTGGGTTTCAAACACAGACAATTGTAAAAGGTGATACTGCCTTAACAAAAGGAGAAAAGTCACTAAGAGACACTTCATAAACATAGACTATTATAAAAAAATGATACTTCCTTAACAGAAAGAAGAAAGTCACTGAGACACTTTAAACATAGACTATTATTTAAAAAAAATGATACTGCTTTAACAGAAAGAAGTCACCAAGAGACACTTCATTTTAGATGGAAATGCTCAATGTCATGTGTTATCCATTTGTCCTTACATACATACATAATGTCATTACGTTTTCTACATGGAGTTTAAAATATGATGTTTACTTGGTGCGAACTATGAATAGTGGACATAACAGTACGGTGAGGTTAATCATCTGAGCGTGGTGATCACCCCTAAAGAAGCCAGAAGTAAGCCCACACAAATACAATAAATTGATCTTCAGCAAGACAGTTAAGTGCACACACCAAGGAGAGAATGGCGCTCTTCAACCAATGGTACAAGGAAGACAATGAAATCTGACTATATCTTACAGAATATCCAAAATTCAACACAAGAGGCCTGAGTGTTTAAATATAAGATCTGGAATTATAAAACTGCTAGAAGAAAACAGAAGGGAAAAGCAAGCTGCAACCATGAGTCTTGGCAATGATTTCATGAGTATGATTCCCCAAAACACAAACCACAAAAGCAAAAGCAGGCAAGATGCAAATGAAAAGACATCTCCACAAGAAAGGACATAGGAAAACAAAGACAATCCACAGGACAGAGGAGAAGTATCTCCAAATCATAAACAAGTATGCTAAGGATATAATATCCAAATATGTAAGGGATTCCTACAGTATAATGCCAGATAACCCATATAATTTGGCTTTTCTAAGGCTGAAGAACTTGAATAATGATACTCTGAAAAGACATATAAATGGATAACAAGTAGATGCGAAAATACTCAATGTCTCTAATCTCTAGTAAATATGGTGCTCAGAAAATTTTAAAATATTTGCTGCAGGAGGAAGGGTTAACAAAGGCAGAAAATAAATGTCTCCCTTTTACTCTTAACTTCTGCTGGTTTTCTTTTGCACTTGCCATCAACTTGATGGCTAAAATAACAGCCTCTGATCAGTTCACAGCTCTGTGGTGCAGAAGCCTGGGCATGGTGTAAGTAGTTCTCTACCAACTCACACTGGGTGGAAGTCAGGGGGTTTTGACCAGACTGTGGGTCACATAGAATTTGTTTCCTCTTCCAAGTTCACTGTTGAATTGAATAATAGATCACCTCATTGGAGAAAGACAAAGATCCTTGCTAGCTGTCATTGAGGCTACTCTGAGGCCAAGTAGGGGTAACACACACCTTTAATCCCAGAATTTGGGAGGCAGAGGCAGGAAGTTTGAGGCCATCTTGACCGACAGAGTGAGCTCCATGACAGTCGGGGATACATAGAAAAACCCTGTCTTAAGAAACCAAAAAAAAAGAGGCTGCTCTGATCTTCTGGATGGTACCTGAACTCCTGGCCATACACTCCTCCATCTTCACAGCAGATCATGAACTCCTTGTTCTCTTGAATTCTAGAAATTTCTCTTTTTTAAATGGCTTGCTTGGCTATCTTAGGCCCACCAAGCATGTATAATTTTGTTACATAAATTGGAGCGATCATGAGGATGATACCTTAGGCTCGAGATGATGGGAATCTACCAAACTTCTGTCCCTCAGAAGGTTTTTTGGTATTATTTATGATGTTTGGTATTTATTATTGACATATGGTAATATTTATGACATTGATAATGGAAATTAATCAAAACAAAAGAAATCAAAAGAAAATTAAATTCAAAAGTTTGCATTATAAAAACCCTACAAGGAATACCAATTATCCAGGGATACCTGATGTGGCAGAGTAGGTGGTTTTACTCTGGAACAATATCCTTCTTGATGACTAACAGAGCATTTGTTGAATTTCTTCTAATAGAATCCACCTTTCTCGGCTTGGAGGTTGGAGAAAGGACTAGCTCTAGCTCTTCATAAATCAGCATAAAAAGTCACCGAGTTTTAAGTAATCTGCTAGAGAAAAGCAATGCTCAGCCCCACCTGGCTGTGGACCCTGAGAGCTGTAACAACCACCTTCCTGGCAAGATATGACCACTAGTGTGATAGTGGTAGGACTGTCCTGGGGTAACCAACCACTTTTTGATTAGATGTAAGGCTCCTCTGCTAGATGAAACCCTAGCCTGACACCATTATCAGGCCCAAAAATCTGTCTAGACAGGTCACAAGCCTCAAGAGAGAAACTACTGCCATGATTCTGCTGAAAGGACTGGTTATTAAAATGACTCCTATGACTTGTTGCTTTACCCATAGATCAGCGCATCTCTCAATTCTCATCAGATGAAGCTTGTTTTGTTTGTTTGCTTGTTTGCTTGTTGCAGTAGATGGAGATCAATATGAAGACCCACAACTGGTTGAAGAACAGAGAATAAAAGACTAGAAAATGATGAGCCCTAAATGGGTCGTCTATATTACACACCCTCCCAAATGAAGGCTCAGAAACCATTGTGGAAGAAGATACAGAAAGATTGTAAGAAGAAAAGGCAATGAATGACTACAAGGGGACAGTATTTTCAGAATAGAACAGGTATACAAATGAACTCAGTGGTTGTAGCCACAAGACCTGCACAGGCTCAAGCCAGACTACATCCCAGCATGAATAGGGAGCCAGGTTCAACATCCCACCCCTAGCTTAGGAGCTATGGGCAATTGCTAACAACTGGGAGATACAGAGTCAGTTTTCTCTAAGGATGTGGCCCCTGGTAGGTCAAGCACACTCCAATGAAGGGCCACACAGTCAAAAGTATGTGGGCAACACAAACGGCACTTGATGGATTTAAAACACAAATAGAGGATACAAAGTTAGGTGGGTAGGACAGGAGGTAGATCTGGGAAGAGTGGGAAAATGGGGTGAAGAAGATCAAAAACAGATTATGTGAAGTTCTTGTAGAATTAATTAAAAATATTATTGACGAAAATTTTTAATCATCTAATTAATAAATGAAGTTATGGAATCTTAAAATGAGAGGTTATCACCAGAAGTGAAAATGGTGATGGAGAACGGTTCTTGCTGGAGACATTCATGATGATAAGATCAAGGTGTGTTGGCAACCACGAAGTCCTGTCATAGACGCAACTCGCTGTGGTTAAGGAAGTCTGGAGTGGGCCACTGATTCAAGTATCAAAGATGAGAACATAGAGGAAAGTAGGGCATAACAGGAGCCAGACAAGAGGGGTGTGCATGCTTGCGTGGAAAGGAAGATGAGCAGCGTCAGCACCTTCATCCACGTTCTTTCAACTCTGTGGGGAGGAAAGGCACCAGGGGATTATTCATAAGTTTACAAACAAAAACGAAATATTAGTGACCTTAAACCACTTCGCTAAGTATTAATTGAATGAAAGACTTCAGGCTGATGGGCACTTTTGCTTGGAAAACTCCACCTTTTGTCCCAAATAAGAACCCAAGCAAAGCTAAGATTTCTTTCTGGAAACACAAGAAAAAACAAACTATTCTCACAAAAAATATTGTGACCCAGGAGTTTGTCTTCTAATTGAAAGTCATTTCCATTCACGCTTCTCTAATGAGGTGCAATAGAGCCATGCCTGAAATAACTTTGGTAATGAGACAACTCCCATTAATCTACTTATGAAAGAGTCTGTTCATTAATTAGGCTGGACAGCACCGAGCAGAAACAGTGACACTCCTGTTCAGAGCCCCAGCCAGGGTCTGATTAGACAATGAGGGGCTGAAAGGACTCAAATATTGTGACTTACCTTGACACTGGCCGAAAGCACTGGGGTATGATCATAAATCATTTCACCTGGACACCGTTTCACAGGGTGCGGGCTAGATGGGAGACTATACATCAAGGTCACTGTCAACTTTTCAAACAGCCTCCCTCAAACGGTGGGAAATAAAGAAGGAGGCTTCACTTGTCTCTCATCTGTCTTCCTAGAGATGTGTATAATCCATTTAGGTTATGGGCTGTAGTGTGGCTGCTTACATTTTAACTTCTGCATGACTCGTGCCTTCCAGGAGAGTTCATAAAAGAATCTCCGTATGCTTTTCCTATGATGTTTCATTCTTTTAGAATTGTCATAGAAAAATTCTCCTTGGTGGCAGGGGGTCACTGTGGGGTGACTACTGAGACCTCCTGAGTCCACTCATGTTTTATGCTAAAACTTAGACCAAAAACCATTTCTGTATAATCAGTTCTCTAAACTTTTACTTTAATTCCTTTTCTTGTAAATGGTCTCCTGAACATGTCGCTGCTCTTCTGCTCTCTGCTTTTGTAATGTGTGGCTTCACACTCCCCTGTTGACACTGTTAGAGCCCTTCAGAAGTTTGTCTCAGTCCCAGATTTCTACTGGAGAGCTCATGGTGACAAGCCAGTGTTCTAACTTAGATCCCGGTGAGTCTTTAAATGACTGAGGGAGACTCTTTAGAGAGTAAAAGTTATGCCACAATTTTTTTTTTTGCTATTTCCAAAGAAATAATGCACCTGAAGTAGCTAACTTTGATCAAGATGAATGTTTACTGCATGTCAAAAACAATTAAAATGAAGTTTCTGTTCCTTGACATAAAACTGAAATTCAATTACCTGGAAGAAGAAATATCTACTGACAATCATTTTCCTTCCTTCCTTCCTTCCTTCCTTCCTTCCTTCCTTCCTTCCTTCCTTCCTCCCTTTCTCTCTCTCTCTCTCTCTCTCTCTCTCTCTCTCTCTCTCTCCCTCTCTTTCTTCCTTTTTCTTTCTTGTTGAATTTTGAGACACGGTCCCTTCCTCCAGACTCCTCACGTATCCAAAGCTAGCCTCGAACTTCTCATCTTCTACCTCCATCTCCCGCATGCTGGGACTTCAGGCTGCACATTCATGCCCAATCTATGTTGTGCTCATAATTAAACTTAGGACCTTGTGTGACTATCAGCTCTCCAGTTATCATTTTCTACCACTACCCTGGGCTCACCTTCCTCTTCACCCAAAAAAGCTGGGTGTTGCCTGTTGTGGGAGGAGAAGAGAAGGAACAGGGTAGGAAAGGAAGACTCTGACTGTCAAAACACTACAGTAAGTGTTCACAAATTGTTCAGAAAAAGAAGAGAAGTCAAAGAGAGCAAACAGAGGACAGGGACAGGATTCGCTGGAGGGTACCTGCCCAGCATTTGTGTGGGCCTGGGTCTGATCCCGAGCACAGAGAAGAGACACAGAGACCATGTGAAGCAAAAACTGCTAACAGCAATATTTTAAATTAAAAAAATAAAAAATTGTAGTTGGGTGAGGGGAAACATGCCTTTAAACCCAGCACTGGGGAGGCAGAAGCAGATGGATCTCTGTGAGTTTGGTACCAGCTTAAGTCAGCATGTCCAGTTCTGGACAACCCAGGGTTACATAGTGAGACCTGCTTCAAAATCACACACAAAAAAAATCTAGGTAAAAGGTAAATTGTTAAATATTATTTTGAAATTTTATAAGTTAAAAGTTGATAATTTATCTTTTCTCTCCCTAAAATCATAAAAAACAACTTGATTATGATTATTGATTGATGTATATTCCTGGACTTGCCATACAATTATAGGTGAGCAGTGTTAGCATCCCAGGAAGTAATACAGTTACAACGGTCTACTACTGAGTTAAAATAATGCTTATAGAGTCACAACATTTGAAAATAATGTGTCTATTACAGCCCCAATGCATTTTCATTAAATGAGAAATATATTCATTTAATAGTATGACTTGAAAAAATATAAAGCCAGTCTCATAGAATTAAAGACAGAAATAAACAACTCAAAGGGAGGCAAGGCCCTGGGAATCTTTTAGAGTAGAAAGCATTAAAAATCTATTTCTTCATCCGAATAACAATTACAGTTTAAAAAATCCAACTGACCCAGCTATCTTAGAACCCTGGGATCCACTGGAAGCTGGAAGCTTCCACAGAGAGGCTTAGTGAATCATGGCAGGGGAGGCAAGAGCACGGAAGCAGGAGGAGGAGTGGAGAGACTGATTGGCTGGAAAGGAGATGAGGAATTAGAGTATGTGCATATTGTCAGTTAAAACAATAAAACAGAGAAGCTGCTATTAAAAGCAGAACTCCTGTGTGACCAGTGATTGATTACTCTTTTCGATATTCAAGAGAATCAAGGCTTTGGAGAGATATTTGTCCTATCGTGTTTGTTTACAGTAGCCAAGAAACAGAGAGGGATACCCATTAGTGAATGAATCAGGTAAAAAAAAAGGGGGGGGAGGGGGATGGGATAAACAGAGGAAGGGGGATTGTCATAATATTGAAGTCTGTTCCAGGCCTGCCAGAGCTGCATAGCAAGACCTTTTCTCAAAGGGCTCAAAAGCAAAGATGCATATTGTAGGTATCGTTCAGGCATATAAAGGAGAGAAATCCCATCATGGCGGCACTGTGGCTGGAGCAGGCAGATAGTACAGCTCAGAAATAAGCTGAGCCGTAGAACTGTACAATCCCATTTACTGAAACTGTTCTGGATCACAGAAGGAGTACAGTGGTGCTTCGCAAGGACAATAGTGCTGGAGGTTATTTAACAAGTGGAAAATATTCAATATTACTGACCGTATCCCTGAGGAATGGTTACGCAACATCAGCTCAGGTCTGTAGCCTGTTTGAATTTGGGAAATATGTTCTCCTGTTAAGTTGTATGAGTACTTCATAAATTTTTGGTATTGACCATTATTAGACATATGATTTGCACGTATTTCTTACCAACCTCATTTTGTTTTATTATTCCTTTCGCTTTGCAGAAGTCCTTATATTTGATGATGAGAATTTATTTTTTTCTCTATTGCCTGAGATTTTATTTGGTGTGTTTCCAAAATATAATTACCGACTCCGGTGTCAAGGAAGTCCCCTTATGCTGTTTTCTAGTCTATGCTTCTAATGCTGATGTTTTCAATTGAGTCCATTCTAGATTGTTTTTATGTATAGTTTTAATAAGGTGAAATTTCATTTTTCTTCCACGCAAATCTCATCTTGCTCAGCACGACTACTAAAGAAGCTCTGCTTTCTCCCTCATGTCTCCGCTGTGTGCTCACCAAGCTCGTTGGCCACGTGGGTTCAGGCTCACTGCGGGGTTCTATTCTACCCCCATCGTTCTATGTCCACTTTATGCCGGTACCAAACTAGAGCTATATAATATAATTTTCTGTCAGGAAGCCTGAAGGCAACAGTTTTGATTCTCTTTCCCAGAATTTCTTTGTCCAAATAGGCACGTTTAATATTTTAATGCTAATTCTTCTGAGCACAGTTAATTCTTCTATCTGTCCATCCATGTGTATCTTTTACATGAATCAATATTTTATAATTCCCAATGCACCACAGTCGTTCAGCCTGCAGCAGAAAAGTGATGGATCAGTCTATGAGATGTGACTGTCCTTTTTCCCCTTGACTTATCCCATAATATCAGTGTGTATCTTAAATACTCAAAACAAAATTCGTTTTTCAAATAAAATTGTTAAGGTTGGAGAGATTACATGGTAGTCAAGAGTATTTGTTGATCTTGTGGAGGACTGGAAATTGATTCTCAGTAACCACATGGCAGCTCACATACAATTGGAATTCAAGCACCAGGGTACTCAATGCCCTCCCGTGGCTTCTGAAGGCACGAAGCTTGCCTGTGGTACACACACATGCGAGAAAAGCAACCAAACACATAAAATAATAATATTTTTGTTGTAAGTGGACTTGAGAGATAGTAGTTCAGTTCATAAATTGTCATGAAGGTGTGAAAACAGGAGTTCAAGTCCCAGCACCCAGACAAAAAAGCTAGACATAACAGGCTGATGCATGCCTGTTAGTTATCCCCTACTTCTCTGGGGGAGGTGGAACCAGGAAGATCCCCCAGAACTCATGGGCCAGCCTTCCTATCCGAATCACAGGTCCCAGTGAGAATGACATCTGGCTTGGCCTCTGACCTTCATAGTCACACAGACACATACACAAATCAATGGTTGTGTAGGTTTTGTCTGGAAATGGGCAAGGTAGAAAACGGCTACTTAATAGATATGGGCATTTGATGGGATAAGTGTTCTGAAAACCATTTAATCATAATCTCTAAATGTATAAATTTCACCATATGTGGATGGTACCTCAACTTTAAAGTAATCGTGTCTTTTATAAGCAAATATAACTAATTAAATTTTGGATATTTAAAGTGGCTGTACATAGCCGTGCATGGCTATCCTGAAATGCTGGTGTGTTCCTTACATTCCTACATGCCCGACATTAGACCTCTTGAATAAGTAAGGTGGCATTCCAAGAGGTAAGCTGTCCCACATCACACCATTAACACATGAAGACGTACATTCACTCAATTTCCTATTGTATGCTGTCCTAACACATGTGAGGCTACAGAGAAGCAGAGATCCTTAGTGTGTCCTTAATCCATCTTCAGTGACGGTGACCAAAGGTCTGCGATGTGATTTGAGACTTGTGAAGACTGAAGTCGAGAAACTTCAGACAACAAGTAAGTAGCAAGTCCAGAGGAAAAAAAGCCTCACCTGCACTGGATTTGCACCTTGTATTCAGGCTGGGATTAGGAAGGAAGGTAGATTTGCAGTCTATTCCATGGCAGAAAAGAAATGCCTTCTCTTGCGAACCCAGTCAAAAGTCTATGAAGGAAATGATGCTGACATGGGACCAAACTGCCTTCTAAATTCATGTTTTACTTAGAGACAAATGGTGCTCATACTCAGTCTCCTTTCAGAAAGGGGCAGGCCTCCCGTGGACATCAACAATGCAAGGCACAGCAAGTTGAGGCAGGACTAGGCTCCTCCCACTGCATCAAGGCTGGCCCTGGCAACTCAGCATGGGGAATATGTTCCCAAAGGCCAGCCTAAGCACCAGGGACAGGTCCTGATCCCACTGCTAGGAGCCACACAAACAGACCAAGCTCAATAAACGCACTTTTAAAATGAACTGTTAGTAACAGCTGTGTGTTCCTATTTTCCAGATGTTCTCCATGACACTGAAACCCAGTTTACCCCAGCACATGACCCTGCATGTCAGGGAAAATCTCCCTCACCTTGACCATTGAAAAGACCCCATCACCGCTGACAACAGTGTTCACCAGAGTATCTCCTCTGTCCCCTCTCCTGCTCTTCTCTTCTCTCCCTCTTCCCCTCTCCCCCTTCTCCCTTCGACCTTGTTGCCTCTTCTCTTACTGCCAACATTAAAGCAGTAAATTACTTGAGTTAAATAAATTATTTCTTTAGCAAGTAAAAAAGAAATGCTTCCAGTGGGGGGGAAAAATCTGTGTTTGACATTTCTCAAGGAAATGATGGAGGGATTGTTTTGTGTGTGATTATCATGGAGAGGTCTTTGGATGCACAAAAACAAGCAAATCCTAGAATCATTCAAATGTTGACCTCTAGAAACCAGTACAAATGTTCTGAAAGTTAAAATATTCAAATGCTTCGGAATTTTCTTTGAAAAACAAAGGTCGTTTACATGACTTATTAAATAAGACAGGCATTTCAACAAATTATGAACATTTATGTATGAGTCAAGATCTCTTAACTCCTGCCCCCTTAGAAAACCTTGAGGAAAATTACATTTGGTGTTGTATAATGCTAGTCCTTGAGAGATGTAAATGAACATCAACTAACCCTGTGTAGGAAACCAACAACAGAGCAAAGCAACAATGCTATCAAAGCCCAGTCTGGGAAAGAAATGAGCCGGAAGGATCACTGGCAGGAACATGGATGGCCCAGAAGCAGCTTCATTCCCAAAGCCGAGCCTAGCATTGTGGGAAACTCAAAAGCCAGAGCCCTGGATCTCTCTGTACAATCTGTAGGTGGTTCAGCAGGCTGGAGAGTCTCTCCTCCTTGACAGCCCTTCCTTCTATATCCTCAGGGAAGGAATCTGGTCAGTTTCAGGAGCTTCCTCAGACACCTGAGTTGTTGATCTTCCTAAGCCTTAGTAAGCCTGTGTCTAGAATCCCTTAGCCTTAAGGAGCATCCATGAAGACATGCAGTATTTCAGTTCAGAGGAAACTGCAACACAGCATCTGGTAAATGGGGGAAGCATAAAGACGGACATCTTAGTCCAGGTTTCTACTGCTGCAGCAAAACACTATGACCAAAAAGAGACTTGGGGAGTAACAGGTTTCTTTGGCTTACACAGCACTGCTCATCATGAAAGGAAGTTAGGACAGAAACTCAAATGGGACAGAACCCTGGAGTCAGGAGCTGATGCAAAAGGGATGGATGGGTGTTATTACTGGCTTGCTCAGCCTACTTTCTCATAGAGCCCAGGACCACCAGCCCAGGGATGACACCACCAAAAATGGGCTGGGCCCTCCCCGTCAATCCCTAATTAAGAAAATGTCCTACAGTCTTGCCTACAGCTTGATCTTATGGAGAAATTCTCTTAGTTGAGATTCCCTCTTCTGATATGACTTTAGCTTGTATCAGGTTGACATAAATCTAAGCAGCCCAAGTGAATTTCCCTGTGCTCAGCTTTTTTCCAAAATAACATTGGAATATACAGATGCTCTGTGACTTATAAAGCTGTTACGTTCCACTAAATCTATTGTAAGTTAAAAATACCTTAAGTTGAAAATGTGTTTAGTATAGCTAGTCTGCTAAACATCATAGCCTGTTAATATGCACTGTAAGAATGCTCAGAGGACTTAAATTAGTGTATAGTTAGACAAAATCATCCATAGAAGTCTATTTTACACACACAAGTGCATACACACACACACACACACACACACACATACAGTCCAAATATTCTCTTTGGGGAATAAAAGGGAATGAGTACAAACTGTCTGAACTGTTTTTGTCATATTTTTTATTCTTTGAGTTGAAGCTGTGTATTGTTATCAAGTTATTCCCATGTCTCATACGTCGGTATTATTTGTTGACCTAAAATAAAGTTTTCCACTAGGAGACCATTTAATGCAAACAGTATTGGAAGCGGAATGACCAAGGACTTGGGGAAACAGTCCCTGGATGCCTCAGTGGGGAGAAGAGCTCGTTGGCAGCTGCTGCTCCTGACCTTGACTTCCATAGACAGAAGTCCCAAAGGTGTTCCACTCTCCAAGGTGCTGTGGAGTAAAAAATGAGCCATGGCTTTCATTATTAATAAAGCTATTAGTCACGCTACAGATATACCTGGGAGAAATGAATTTTTAAGTTCTAAGTCCTGAATCCTACTTCATGCGTTTTAAGAAGAATGTATTAGGTCTGTTCCCCTGGGATTTCCTTCTAGGCTGGGATAACAAAAAACAAGTAATGTCATTACTGTGTTCTAAACAAAAAAACTGTGGTGGCGAATCTTGGTTGTCATCTCGACAATGTCTATGCTGTAGGAATCTTACAGCTAGTGGTTCCCCGCCCACTGGGGCGTAGCCTCTTGTGTTCTATAAGCTGCCGTGGAGCTTGAGTTCAGCCTCTTTTCCAGTCTCCCTGTTATGGTTACAGATCCGTTCCAGCAGAGGATTCAGATTTGTGAATTTACCCCTAAATAAATAACCATCTATTTTCTCAATGCTGAGCTAGTGTGAGATTTCTTTTAAGTGTCTTTCCTCACATCTAGAATAAAATGAAACCTAAGCATCTGGCCCACCTGTGAAGCTTTTCCTGACTGGATCTTTCAAGGTGGAAAAAGAGTTGTACCTTGTATCCAGATCATTTGAAGTGAAAGACCCAGCTTGAGCCTGGGCCCCATTTTCTAGTGGCAGCCCAGATAGAAGAACATGGAGGAAGTAAGCCTCTCCATTTTACCTGCTCACTCTCACTGGTAAACTCATCCATCCTGCTGCTGAGGCACCCCCTTCACTGTGGTTAGAGCCCACTTCTTTGGGATTCCAATAGAGTCTACAGATCACCTGAAATAGCCAGCCTCCTGGGCTAAAAACTACTGAATTCTTGGCCTTTCTGTTGGAAGGCAGACCTTGTAGGACTTGCTAGATCACAGCCTGTCAGTCACTCTAATATATATACATATACATATATAGTAAATGTGTGTATATATATATACTACATATAGTATATATATATGTTGCGGGAGGTCCTCCCACTCCTCCAACCTATCGCTGCTGAGATACCAGCCCCTTGGGGCGTGGTCTCTCTCCCTTTAAAAAAGCGGCCACTTCCCTCTCCTCTCTCTCTTCACTTCCTGCTCCGCCGGCGACTAGACTCCTGGTTGCGTTGCGCGTAGAGGGCCATTGCCTGGGACAGTGATCTGTAAGTTTTTCCCCTTTAAATAAATATCACCCTATTAATCATAATCCCAAATTGGTGTGGCATTGTTTGTGACTTACGCCCTCATATATATGTGTGTGTATAGTATATATATACATATATATGTAGTAAGAGATTGCTTGTTTGTTTCCTGGCTGCCTGGCAACTCAGACCCAGCACATAGAAACTGCTTGACCCATTAGCTCTAATTTCTTATTGGCTAGTTCTTACATATTAATTTAACCCACCTCCATTAACCTGTGTATTTTCACAAGGCTGTGACTTACTGGGTAAAGTTCTGGTATCTGTCTCCAGCAGGGCTACATGGCTTGTCTCTGACTCTGCCTCCCCTGCCCCCCAGCATTCAGTTTAGTTTTCTCCATCTACCCTATTCTTCTCTGTGCAGGCCATAGACAGTTTCTTTTTTTGTTGTGAGGAGCTGTGGGCTGCTTCCCTGCCGCCCCAGCTCCCAGCCGCCTGCCTAGCTTATGCCCTGAAATAATTACTTTATAAAAACTGTATTCTTTTAAACACTGCCTGGCCCATTAGTTCCAGCCTCTTATTGGCTAGCTCTTACATATTGATCTAACCCATTTCTAATAATCTGTGTAGCCCACGAGCTGGCTTACCAGGAAAGATCTTAACCTGCGTCTGTCTGGAGTGGGAGAATCATGGCGACTCCCTAATTCAGCTTCTTTCTCCCAGCATTCTGTTCTGTTTACTCTGCCTACCTAATTTTATGTCCTATTAAAGGGCCAAGGCAGTCTCTTTATTTAACCAATGAAATTAACACAAAACAGAAGACTCTCCCCCCATCATTTTTTAACCAATGTTATTCACAGTATACAGAGGGGAATCCCACATCATTAGAAAGCACACATATGCATTCCATTGGCTCTTTATCTCTATAGAGCCTTGACGAAGTCAGAACATATAACAAATAAGCTCATACAGGGTAATAGGAAAGTGAAGATTACTTCTCCCCAGGTTGTAATGTCTCTAAGTAGCTCAGGATTACTACTTTAGTAATGAACTGTGAGAGTTACAGAGCACACAAATGTATACACATACATCAGAAACAGCCTGAGGAGCAGATTCTTTGACTTGGTTTTAGAAACCGGGGAGTGAATGACGACCCATGTATGGAAGTGATCAGCCTCCAAAAGCTAAAACACAATGCAGGAACAGAATGCTTCTACATGCACACAACTTCAACAAAGCCTCAGCACCCCACTGCCAGCCACGTTGCCTCTAAATAACCTCTCAGTAGCTACTCCAGAGCTACTATTGTCATCCCAGGAACTCCAGAGCACAGCTTGTCATGTTCTAGCATCACGTTCACCGTGAAGGGTTTGCAAAGTACCAATTATACCTGGGAACTGGGGACAGTCAAGTCTTCTCTCTGATTAACGAATTTTGAAATCCCATCGGGATATTCAGAAACCAAACACAGCTGGAGCTTCAATCTGACCAACACAGAGTTCAAAAATATTTTCTAAATTGGAACTTCTTTTCAGCTTGGTGACGTCATCATTCATTGTTCCTGAGAATTCTCCTCTGTTATTCTTTTTTTTTCCTCATAGCCTCTTTCCACCTAAATTGCATAAAATTATCTCTTGGCATTTCTCCATACTTCATATAATCCTTTTGGAAAATTCTTAAGTATTATAGTCTGCAGCCCCCATTGCAGCTGTTTGATTAGAGAGAGAGAGAGCTTGAATTTTACCAATCATAAATGACAGAGAGGAACTGGCAAATCTATTAAAGTATTTAAAATAATGACATGTAACATTTGTGGAATGTTTCTTATGTGCCCAGTAATATGCTCTGTGTTCTCTCCTAACGGGTGAGCTTGTCCAGGAAGAGAGAGATAGAAAAGCATGGAATAGGCCAGCACAGCAGGCAACAATGTAACTGCCAGGGTTTTGGGGCTTGACCTCTTACATCATACCTGATCATACACGAGATTTTATATTCCTGCAGTGCAGTGGGTTTCATAAGAAATAGCATTACAACAGGCATGTAAATAACATATACACAGTCTTGCATTATGCATAAAATATATTTGGGAAGATTAAAAGAAAGTGAAATAGTTGGGAGACTGGGTGCGTGTCATTCAGTATTCGATCATACATTTTTTTCAGAAAAATAATAATAAAAGAACTCAATAAGATGTTTCATTAGTACTGCTTTTGCAGAGTTCTTTCTAGAAAAGGGGAGGGATTGTGTACTGAGTAAAATGGGAACAAGCCAAGTCTGAGGAGACAGTTAAGGGGGACAAGAAGGGAGTGACTAGGAAGATAACCCACAACTTCTGTCTGTCCTGAGTTCTCTGTAAGCCCATTTGTAGAAAAGGGGTTGGGTTTTTTTGTTTGCTTTTGTTGTTTGTTTGTTGCTTTTTCGACTTATGAGCAGCCTGGTAAGCAAAGGGTTAATAAACAAACTCCCTGGCTATAGGTCCAGAATGAAGACATGACCACAGAGCCAGGAGGAGAACAGACACAGCAATCAAGTAGGGGAATTCTATAGGCTAAGGAAATGAAAGCAGAGAAGAATTCTGCATATGATGAAGGAAAAACTAGATCGTAAAGATAACAAAGCATAAAGATTCCACAGAATTACAGGGTGAAAGAGCTAGAAACAGAGACACGCAGCAAGAGGATACAGCTTTAAGAAATCAAGCAATAGGCAGGCAAAACTCAGTAGATTTCGCTGGTCGAGGGACTTTGGCTCTAAGTGGCCAATTTAGTGTGGCTGGGCATGAGTTACCTAGACGGATGGAAAACGTTGGACTCTAGAGAGGTAGTCTCTGTGCTGATCTGAAACACCTGTTACCGGGAAGACCCAGACACAGTATGAGCAGCAAGTCTCTTCCATGCAGCACAAATGAATACAGGTTGTTAGGGGGGCTTTGCAAAGAGACGCCAAGTGAAGCGGATCACTTTGAGGAGCCACTCAGCTGCAAGGAAGAGAGCTGAGAGAACGTTCAGCCTGAAGCAACGGTAGACATAGATCCTGGGCATCTGTTCCTAGTCTTGAGTTAATTTGCTCAAAGTCTGTGTTCTGAAAACTGCTGTTTCCATTTGACCCGTGAGCTTCCATGTGCACTCTTATCCAAGCCAATCCCCTCCCCTTCCTTTATGTATAGCATACTAAGGTAACTAATTGGGCACTTGTGATGTGTGTTTGATTCATGTCGTGATTATTTATATTTATTTTCTCTCATGAGAGAAACAAAAACCCAGACTAACCATTCTTAGGAGAACTGCTACAGAGTGACTTCAAATTATATAATGAGTATATTATAAATAAAATTCAAAGGGTTAGAATTTGAGTTAATATTTCTTTTTGAAATACCATATTAAAGACGTTCCTGTAGTACTTGGGTGATCAAGTTGTTCAAATGTCTCTGAGGTGAGATTTTATACTCTACCATTCAAAAGAAACTGCTGTGTAGTCTTGGAGTCTCGCTGCTAAGTTGGCAGGCCAAAATAATTAGTAATCACCACTTCCAAAAAGTATATAAATCAAAGAAATCACAGGGCGCTCAGAGCGCCTGTTCCAGTGTGAGAGAATATGAAATATCTGCTGAGAACGATGTCTAAATGCCAGCTGGGCATAGACTTGTTAGTCACTCCAGTTCCCAGCTAAAGCCTTTGACACCCTGTACTCATGAGCAAACGCACTCCTACACCTCAGAACGTTTGCGTCAACTTGGTAGCCCGTCTGTGACAGCAGACCCATAGATTATAGCAGGGCTGATTCATTCCTGCCATCTTATATACATCACACTGTGGTACAGTGCGTCTGTGCTCATAATGGTGCATGCTGATGCACTGCTGGGTATATAAAAGATGACACATGCAATTATTTACGGCAACAAATACTTGCAGATCATAATAAATGGCTGTTACCATACCGCACTTTTTGCCATTATTTTCGGAGTATACGCCTACTTCTAAAAAGCAAATACAAAACAACAGCAGATAGATCTTTGAGATTATTATAGAAGAAGGCCTTGTCTGGTCATTGTAAATGATAACCCCAAACATATGATGTCCCTGAACATCTTCTAGAGGGGTGGTTCTCAACCTTCTTAATGCTGTGACTCTTTACCATGGTTCCTCGTGCTATGGTGACTCCCAACCATAAAATGATTTTCATTGCTCGAAACTCCAAGTTTGCTACTGTTATGAATCACAATATAAATGTTTTTGAAGACAGAGGATTGACAAAGGGCTTGCAAATCATAGGGTGAGAACCACTGTTCTTGAGGGACAGACATGGTGGAGGAAGATGCTGATGGCCCTTACCTGGTCTTTGTTTCTCATCCTCCGATAACCTCCAAGGCAGCAGGAGAAAAGAAAGCAAAAAAATCAGGTCCCTCACTCAGGGAACTTGAGGTCAAACCAGGGGACAATAAGCAGGAACTAGATAGACAGAGAGCAGGACAGATGTGGAAATGAGGAAGGAGGATTTCAGGTACAGTGAGGAAGATTTAAGAAAGGCTTGGCGGGGGAAGGGTAGGGGAAGGTCCACAGAGTTAAACATGGGAGAGGTGTTGTCAGCAGAAGAAAGGGGGAAGGGACGATCTCAGCATTATAGGACAGCTTTGTTTTAAGGAGAGAAGCTTAAAACTGTAGGCGATAATTTAGACATAATGGATGATACAAGCTCAGTCTGAGACTGTGTGTGCCGGGGAAGAATAATAGCATACTGAGTATTATCAAACACATGGTCTGCTTTCTGAAAATGCCACAGTAAAATCCGTCAACTTCTACAGTGAAAATATACAGGTAGGAAATTTTTTTTTTAATTGAACCAACAAACAAAAAAAAAGGTTATTGAACTTTAGTTTGACAACCTATCAGGAAAGTACTTTTGAGTGGCTATCTAGGGAATGTTGTAGACTTTAAGTGTGACCGCCTGAAATTAACTACAAAAGCCCAGAGTGCAAAATTAAGCCTCATTCAGCAGCCAGTGTCTTATTGTCTGTGTGGATGCTTGTGTTTATGATTTAGAAAGTGAGTTGGGTCAGGAAGAACCAGACCTGAAAACAAATTCAATGTTCCAGTAACTGTCTGTACCAAGCAGCTTCCTGGGTGTCTTTGGGGGTTTTAAAGGTGGTTGTAAAGCAGGGCATGCTTCTGAGAACTCACTGAAGCAAGCTCCATATTGACATTTGTGTATGTGAGTTTCAATTGTTTTTTTTTCCTCTAGGAAGAATTGAGACTTAATAAAAATCTGTGGCTTCTCTCTGTAGTAAAGGGGAGTGTGGTGTGGGGAGGAGGAACTACACTCCCTAAGGACTTACTGAAATCAGTCACTACCAAGGAGGAGGAAGAGTCATTTTCTTCTGTGGTAGCCACCAGTTAGTTGCTCATGCTCCAAATAATAACCCACACCTGTATCATGCAAGCATTCCATATTAAACTCTGTAAGAGTGGGTCACACACAAAAATGATTTGAGCTCAGCTTCTCCAACCAGCCAATAGGCAAGCTTCCTACAGGTAGGCTTCTCCAACACTCTGCCCCATCCATTGGCCCACTCTGCCCCCAAACTCAACATCCTCTATGCCCTCAGAGGAACTCTGAACCACAGGCTGCAGCTGCACACAGCAGGCCAAGAGAGACCTCAGTGGCTCCCTGAAACACAGACAACAGACGGTGACTGCACAGAGTAGATGAGGAGCAGCTCCCTAAGTCACAGACAGCAGCTGCAGGGATTGGACCAGGAGGCAAAGGCACTGCTGGCACCAGTTGGAGGGGAGGGTAAGTGCCAATGCAAACATTCACTCAACAATCTGAAAGGAACCGAGTAGTCATGCAATAAGAAGACTTGATCATCCTAACTCAGAAGAAGCAGAGGAACACAATCTCAAATATAATTTTATGAAGATGATAGAGAACCTTAAAGAGGAAATGAAAAGTTCCCTTAAAGAAATGGAGGAAAATACAATGAGACAATTGGAAGAAATCAATAAATCTCTTAAAGAAACTCAAAAAAATCAAGAAAAAGCAATCAAACAGGTGAAAGAAACAGTTCCAACTTGAAAACTGAAATAGAGGCAATAAAGAAAACACAAACTGGAGGAATTTGGGGAAATGGAAAATCTGGGCAAATGAACAGGAACTACTCATGCAAGAATAACCAACAGAATACATGAGATAAAAGACAGAATCTCAAATAGAGGAAATAGATTCATCTGTCAAAGAAAACACTAAATCCAACAAATTCTTAACACAAAACATCCAGGAAATCTGGGACACCATGAAAAGACCAAGCCTAAGAATACTAGGAATAGAAGAAGGAGAAAAACTCCAGCTCAAAGGCACAGAAAATATATTCAACAAAATTGCAGAAGAAAACTTTCCCAAACTAAAGAAGGATATGCCTATGAAGGTACAAGAAGCTTAAAGAACAAATAGATCAGATTTTAAAAAGTTCCCTCATTATATAATAATCAAAACATAAAACCTACAGAATAAAGAATATTAAGAGCTGCAAAGGAAAAAGGTGAAGTAACATATAAAGGCAGACATCAGAATTACACCTGACTTCTCAGTGGAAACCATGAAAGTCAGACGATCCTGGACAGATGTGCTGCAGACACTAAGAGACCACAGATGCAAGCCCAGACTACTATACTCAGCAAAGATTTCAACCACCATCAATGGAGAAAACAAGATATGCCATGACAAAACCAAATTTAAACAATATTTATTCACAAGCCCAGCATAAGAGAAAGTACTAGAAGGAAAACTCCAGCCCAAGGAAACACAGGAAATAGATAACCTCTCACCAGCAAAGAAGGTAAACACGCAAACACTACCACAAAAAAAAAAAAAAACAACCAGGAATTAACAGCTACTGGTCATTAAAATCTCTCAATATCAATGCACTCAATTCACCTATAAAAAGACACAGGCTAACAGAATGAGTACGAAAGCAGGATCCATCCTTCTGCTGTATACAGGAAACACACTTCAACCTCAAAGACAGACATTTCCTCAGAGTAAAGGAATGGGAAAAGATTTTCCAATCAAATCGACCCAAGAAACAAGTGGGTGTGGCCATCCTAATATCTAACAAAATAGACTTCAAACTAAAATCAATCAGAAGAGATGGAGAAGGACAGTTCATACTCATCACAGGAAAAATCCATCAAGATGAAGTCTCAATCTTGAACACTTATGACCCAACTCCAAGAGCACCCACATGTGTAAAAGAAACATTACTGAAGCTTAAATAGCGCATTAAATCCCACATACTAATAGTAGGAGACTTCAACATCCCAGTCTCCCCAGTGGAGAGGTCAACCAGACAGAAACTTAACAGAGAAATAAGAGAACTAACAGACGCCATGACTCAAATGGACTTAACAGACATCTATATAACATTTGACCATAACACAAAAGATTATACCTTCTTCTCAGCACCTCATGGAATCTTCTCTAAAATTGACCACATTATTTTTGGTAACAAAGCAAACCTCAAGAAATACAAAAAAATTGGAGTAACCTCCTGTGTCTTATCGGATCACCATGGCTTAAAGTTAGAATTCAACAACAAAACTAATTGCAGAAAACCTACAAATTCGTGGAAATTGAATAGTGCTCAATTAAATCATCCCTGGGTCAAGGAAGAGACAAAGAAAGATGGGAGAAGGACAGAGACAGAAAACATATCTTGATTGAGGGAGCCATTACGGGGCTAGCAAGAAACCTGGCACTAGAAAAATTCCCAGGAATCTCCAAGGATGACCCCAGCTAAGACCCTAAGCAACAGTGGAGAGGGTGCCTGAACTGGCCTTGCCCTGTAGTCAGATTGATGACTATCTTAAATGTCACCATAGAACCTACATCCAGCAACTGATGGAAGCAGATGCAGAGAATCACAGTGGAACATTGGACTGAGTTCCAAAAGTCCATTTGAAGAGTGGGAGGAGTGAGAAAATGAGCCAAGAGGTTGGACCATGATGGGAATATCCACTGAAACAGTTTACATGAGCTAATGGAAGCCTTCCAACTCTGGCCTGACAGCAAGGGAACCAGCACAGGACCAAACTAGGCCCTCTAAATGTGGGTGACAGTTGTATGGCTGGGGCAGACTGTGGGGCCACTGGCAGCAAGACCAGGATTTATGCCAACTGCTATTTCTGGCTCTGGAGGAATACCTTGCTCAGCATAGATATGGGGGGAGGGCCTTGGTCTTGCCCCAAACAATGTGCTAAGAGGGGAAGAGAAACCTTACCCTCTCTGAGGAGTGGATGGGGATGGGAGGGGGGAATGTGAAGGGAATGGAAAATGGATTTGGCAAGTAAAATGAGAAAAGATAGGGTTTTTAAAAATAAATTAAAACAAACAAAACTAACTTGAAGGTAGGGAGCAAGCCTGACAGGAAGAAGAGGAGCTCAGTAGGAATGAGAGGGAAAAAAAAAGAGGGTCACAGAGGGTGATCAAAATTCAAATTTCACTATATATGTATGGAATTGTCCAACATTAATAATAGCATGAATATTTATATTAATCCTTAATTTTAAAACATACATCATTTATTGTTTGTATATAGCACAATTTTATGCTGTGAAAAGTAAAACTGAGGGGTGGTTTACATTAGTATGAGCTTGAGAGACACTGATGTACTACCAGAGCAGGAGAGCAGGAGAAAGGAGCAACAAGAGACGCGCATCCTCCATTCAGCCAAACAAAAGGACTGAGTTTTCTGGAGATCTGTGCTGTTGAGAGGCCTGCTGCTTAGATCTCGGAGACACACGTCCCTTTTTTACTTGCCGAGGGATGCCTATTTTCTCTGATTTCAGAACTCCTTAAAACTCTGGTTGCTCTGTTCTATTTTGTGTGTTTTCAATTCTTCTAGAAACTTGGAAACTTTAGGATCTTAAAAAGTGCGTCCAAAATGACGAGTAACTTCCCACTTCCTGGGTTTACGACTGTCCTGAATTTCTAGCTGATGAGGATAGCTGCTTATAACAACGAGTGTTACAGGCATGCTAAACAGACACTCTACCATTGGACCATCCCGAAAGCCCCCCATATTTAAATGCAAGATAAATTTTCACCATGTATGAAAACTGTACAATGGAAGGGGACACTTTAAACAGAAGCTTCTCGTGGTTATTTTCCCACAATACTCAGAGGTAAGGCGTCAGCACCATTTTCAGATGAGTACGCAGACTCTTAGATATTCCCTGTGCTCTCCCTTCCACTAGCTGACCTGCTCACTTCTCTCCGTTATCAAGTGTCGTTTCTCTTAACACCAGCCCACATATTTCTGGCACCCCCAGTCTATACAAAGCCATTCCAGACGATTCAAGTTCACGTTTGTCTCTGACCCGATGTGCAATCTCAACGTTCCTTCGATTTCTGGCAAATTTTGTGTCCTCTCGCTTTGTGGGGTCCTCTAGGACATTCAATCTGGCCTTGGTTACTATAGCAGCTAATAACT
The DNA here is from genome assembly GCF_037038515.1 of Microtus pennsylvanicus. NCBI lineage: Eukaryota > Metazoa > Chordata > Mammalia > Rodentia > Cricetidae > Microtus > Microtus pennsylvanicus. Next base: position 18,035,496 of record NC_134600.1, on the reverse strand, counting down.
TTGCTGTTCCTCTAATTAATTCTGAAGCACAGCCCTGGGATTTGCAGAGTGTGGCTGAGCTGGGGAGTTGTGCTTAACGTGTTCTCCTCTGTGAGAGACTCAGTAATGAATCTATGAACTCACAGCAAGCTAACCTACATTCGCTATGCACATGGACACTGCAGGGTGTTAGGGAAACAGAGAGGATGAGGGCGAAGACTACAGTCACATAGCCAACTTCACAACTGGTTATTTCCTCTAGCTCCATTTTATCGCTTCAAGAATCATAAGGCAAGACTATTTTTCAGTGCTGTAAAGGTAGAAAACTGGTGTGGCAGAACCCTTATTTGTCTTCCACTCCAGTTCCCAAGTCCTGGCACATTTCCTTACTGAAATTTCAGAGCTCTGTGTTGCTTTCTCGGCAAGCAGGGTCCCCCGCCTTTTCCTATTGGCATGGTTTACAAGGTCTTTAGCTCGGCCTCTCCAACTCAGTGGCACACTGACGACCACCTCTCCACTCACACTGTAGCTGAGCAAGTCAGCAGGAAGGTGTCAGATCACTCCGTGGCTTCACGGCAATAACCCTGAGCCCATCACTCCGGTTCTGAAACAATCATCTTTCTATTCCCAGGAAAGGCCTTGGTCTGCCATTCACTGTAAACAGCTGGGTTTCCGTAGTTCCCAACATGCTCAAAAGTGCGGGCAAGTGATGCCTGCTTCTAGCATCCCTAAAAGCAAGAGAGGGTGGCAGAGTGTCGTGCTTCTCCTGGAGCAGTGCCGCCCCCTACTGGAAATTTGTGGGATGTACGGGGTGTTATTTGATAATCGCTGGAGTAGTATCAGTATTTAATAATAAACATGAGATGGGAGGATGGCTGTATCCACGCACACTCTGTGGAGTACACTGTTAATGAAGTATTTACTCGTCTGGACCAGACTGAACAATGAGTACACATGAAATATGGAAGTATCTCAGTCTGGGTCTAGAGTCAGAGTACAGCTTACATTTCAAAGTGCTTTTTTGCACGCTTTAAAAACTGTAAACAAAATTCCAGGGATCCAGCAACAAGGTTGTTTTTGTTTTGTTTCATTTTGAAGTTATTCTGATTTGCTGGAAACCTCACCAGGAATTCTCACTATTTCAGAAAATGCCATTTACGATGACTTGACCCAGCTCTATCAGTCTTACTTTTGGGGGACGCCATGTTTGGTGACCGTATATACGGGCCTCATCATCAAATCCCTTCACTAAACTGTACAAAGAAATATGGCTGTGTGTTTTCATATTAAAATGCTGTGATGGATGGCTTCTCCGGATTGTGGTGATTTAAATGATGTGTCCCCATAGTCTTGGGCATTGTGATACTTACAACTTTTAGTTGGTGGCATCCTCTGGGAAGGCTTAGGATGTGTGGCCATGCTAGAGGAAGTATGCCACTGGAGTGGGAGCTTTGAGAGCCCAAACACTAGAACCACTCCCAGCCTGCTTTCTGCTTCCTGCTTGTGTTAAAATGTGAGCTCTCAGCTTGCTTTTCTAGACATTCTGCCCTCCAACACGTTTCCCCACTGTGATGGGGATAGATTTCTTCATCCCCTTGTCCAAATCCACCAAACCCTCTGCGAACTGTCTTGAGCATGGAGTTTTGTCACAATAGAAAAGTAGCTAACACGGTATTTTCACCTTACATTGTATTGCAATATTATATTAATCAACCTTAATTTCCCCACGTAATTTAGACATGGATAAGTTATATTATCTATGAATTTTACTTCAGGAAGCTAAAAGGTTCAGCTATAAAGGAGGCCTTGTCTAATGGAATCAGCAATCACTTCCTAAGTGCAATCTTCTAGTAGAGATGATGCCATCCCCGGGAAATGTCACATGACAAAGCCGGACACAGAAAGAAAAGCACTGGACAGTCGACCTCATATGTGGAAGCTTATCTGAGTGATACGCTGGGACGCCAGTACTGTCATGTTGACAAGATCTTGGATGACTAACGAGACAAGTAACAAAGCAGATCTGTGGGGGATTAGCTTAAGTTAACTGAGGTGGGAACGAATCTACTTAACTACAAACAGCAGTGCTCCATGAGCTACGTGCTATTCGTGTCTGCATAGCAAGGAGACAGTGAGCTAAGGGCTAGCCTCATCTACCTCTGGTCAGACTCTGCACGCAAGGTGGCCAACGGGCTCACACTACATGCCGTCTTCTTCGTGGTGGACTGTGCCCTAGGACTGTCAGCGAAAATGAACGGTTCCTCCAGGAAGTTCTTGTTGGGCATTTTGTCACAGCAGAGAGAAAGCTGGTACTAAGAAGTGGGGCATTGTTGTCATAAACTTGATCGTGTTGTTCTTAGGCCTTTGAAAATTTGGTTTGTGGGAAAATATGTTAATTTGGGCTTTAAAAGCCCTAGAATGCTTTGAGCAGAGTACAATGGACCATGGCAGCAGGAGTTTTGAAGATCAGAAGCCCAAAAGAAATACAAACAATAGAAGCCTGGATCAGGGGGTTTCTGAAGGAAGCCAGGGTCTAATAAGGGTGTGTGCTAGAGTTCATGATGGTTATATTCTGGCAGAGGATCTGGCTGATTCTTCCCATTACCTGAGAACTTGTAGAAGACTGAAATCAAGACTAGTGGACTAATTTGCTGGATGGGGGAGACGTTAAGAGCCCGTAGAATCCAGAAGTGGCCTATATTCTGTACTCAAAGCTCCAGTGTGGGAACAGAAAGATGAAAGACGTGAAGTTTGGCAATGAGACCAATGTGAGCAAAATTTAGAGTTGCAGACAACAGGGGAGAGGGACAAGTTCCCACCCACAGAAAGTGCCATCTTTCAAAATCCAAATTCATTTGAAAAGAGAGCCTAAACTGGGAATGCCACTGAAGGAAGTCTCAGCTCAAAGGCAAGAGTATGAGGAAGTGGTCCTGGTTAGTTTCCCCTCCCACTATTCCTCCCAGCTCCTCCCCACCTCCCACCCAATTTGGACCCACTCCCTTTCTGTCTCTCATTAGAAAAGAACAGGTTTCTAGGAGATAACAAAATAAAATGTTATAAGATAAATCAAAGACCATCACATTCAAGTCGGACAAGGCAAATCAACAGAAGGCCAACAGCCCCAAGGGAAGGCGCAAGAATCAGAGAGCACACTCAGGGGTCTCACAAAAGTATTACACTGAAAGCTAAAATATGTACGCAGAGGGCCTAGGATAGACCCGTGTGGACCCTGTGTTGCTGTTCAGTCTCTGTGAGCTTATATGAGCTGTGCTCAGTTGATTCAGAGGGCCTTGTTCTCTTGGTACCCTGCATCTTTTCTGGCTCTTATACTCTGTCTGCCTCCTCTTCTGCAGGGTTCTCTGAGATCAGAGAGAAGGGATTCGATGGAGACACCCCATTTAGAGCTATGTGTTTCAAGGTCTCTGTCCCTCTTTGTAATGTCTGGCTATGAGTCTCTGGATGTGTTCCCATCTGCTGCAGGATGAAGCTTCTCTGATGGTTACTGAATAAGGCACTGATCTGTGAGCATAGCAGATATCATTAGAAATCATTTTATCACTACTTCTTTTAAGACCAGTAGGGGTTGGTTTTTCCCTGTGTCTCTGGTTCTTCATCACCCAAGCAGTGTTGGGTATGGGTTCATGCCATGGAATAGGCCTTAGGTCAAATCAGACATTGGGGGGGGGGGTTACTCCCACAAGTTTTGTGCCACTATGGCCATATCATACTTTACAGACAAGACAGCATTGCCCCTCAAAGGCTTTGAAGCTGGCTTGGCATTTACATTTCTCTTTTGGTAGGCTTCAGAGCACCTTCCCATGACCTTAGAACATAGGGATGAAGGTTCTACATAGGCACCAGCTCAGCCTCTCCATGTTCAATGAGTTGTGTGGGCTGGGCTGTCAGTCTGTGGAGAGAAACCTCTTGTCTTAGCAACATCCTGGGTTATCTGGTGATTTCCGTGGGACCCCTTCAGCCAACAATTCAGTTGGATATAACCCAGTCTGGGTACTAGAAGCTTTGTTTGGTGACGAGAAAGAGCCAGTTGAAACTTTGTCTTCCTTATTATTTTAAGATTCCACCGGGATCATCTTTACATATTTCAGAAAGTTTCCATTGCGTTAGGTTTCCATACCACCCCTCCAATGTCTCTCAGCTGGAGCTGTCTCTCCCCGCATTATATCTCTCAACCCCTTCTTCCTTCCCTCTCCCCTATTGATCTTCCCATTCATTACCCCCAACCCCTCTCCCTGAACACTATCCAGGCTATAAATGAAATATATTTTATTCCCCCCTCCTAGAGACCTATGTGTCTCTCCTAGTCCCTTCCTCTATACCTAGACTCTCTGTGTCTACAGTTGGTAGCTTGGTTATCATTCATTTCACATATAAATAGGACTTAGGGCTTTTATATAACGTTGGAAATCTAAAAGACTAGGGGGGTGTCTGACATTTAACTGTAGGCATTTCGCATTATGAGACGGTATACAAAAGGTGGAAAGCAGTGGCTTGGGGTGTCAAGTTGACAAGAATTAGATTTGTGGTGACTCATATGGCCAGCTAGAGAGAATGTAGATCACGACAGAGATGAGTTTCTGGGAATGTCTGTGAGAGATTATGTACATGAAATTTATTGAGGTGTGAAGACCCACACCAAATATAGGGAGCACAGATCCATGAGCTGAGTCCCCAGACATAGGAGAGACAAAGAGAGGCAAATTCTGCTATACATCTCTCTGCTTCTAACCGTAGGTGCACTGTGTCCGTCAGCCTCAAGCTCCCGTGGCTGTGTCTTCTCTTCCCTGACATGATAGAATCTCCCTTCACACTGCAAGCCAAAATCAACTTATTCCTTGAAATATTTTGTTAGGTGTTTGTCAATGCAACTAATACAAGTCAGAGGAGAGGGTAGATGAAGGAAAGTTTAACTTGATCAGGGCAAGCTGTATGCATATATAAAAATTATTTCTACACATTAATATATATAATTAGTATATGTTAATCAAAAATAAGATTTATTTTTTAAAAAAAAATAGAGAATACTGTGCTAATAATTTTATGTAAGTTACATGTTATGATGTATTTAATGATACTGAGTTAAATATATGATTAAAATTAATTTTATGATTTTAGTATGTTTGCTGGCTTTTCCATATGTGAATATGGGTCACATTTATTCCATTGGTTAGAGCTAATACAGAAGTGATTCCTGTGGTTTGGTGTTTTTTTCTGCAAACATAAAGCTATAAGAACTTGAAATGTTCATTGAATGGCCTCCTCCTAACCTGGCCATTCGGTCATCTGGTAGTAACACGAGCGAACGTGGAGAGTGCGTGTTAAAGGTCAACAGGGATTTCTGCACACCTTGTCAGGTTTCAGTGGTTCAAAGAATGGGACCCACATGGGCTTCACTATTTAGAGCCATTGCTCCTGTTCCATGTGTTTCGCATAACTGTTACTGTTGCTACATAGGTACAGCAGGTACAATCTGCAACAGACCTGTGTTTGATCCATGTAAAGGAAAGTCAAATATTTAATATGTTGCCCAAATAGATGTCCATATTTACTGAGCAGTAGAGAAGAACCCAGTAGGCTGGTAGCTATACAAAGCCTAGGTGGGTCACGTCAGCCATCATACACACAAAACATCAGAAATCATTTAAACTCCTTTGAGGTGGTGAAGCAAAATAATCCTTCCCATAATCGAGTCCCCCAATGTTGTCCCCTCATGTGATTCAGTTTGGGGTGGGGGAGCAGAAAGGAACTGAATTCACTGTGACTGCATAAAATTCAGGAGCAATAATTTTACCTCATATTCGTCAAATGACCAAAATGTCCAAAAAGAGGCAAACAAACAAAAAATTTAGAGACAAACCATTTGTGCCACAGTTGCAGTGACACCGAACTCCCATTAAGAAATACTGTTTCCTCCTAGCCGAAACAAAGGTCTGGATCTGGTTGTCTTTAAAACTATGCATTTTGCTAATGTAAGGTATAAATATAATTTCCCATGGTTTGATTATCTCCTGCATAGCCCAGATGTAATTTTATCTCCCAGTGTTTCTGGAGGAAACCGTATCAACTGGGCGTCAGAAGCCTCATAAACCTTGGACTGGTTTCAGGTTTTACCAAGAACATTCTAGGTGAGGTGTCTCCATATGAAAACGTTTGTGGGAATATCCATATATTAGGAGAACAAAGTGAGAAGGGATAGCGAGAGAAAGAGAGAGGCTGCTCATTGTGCAAGTATACGAGTGTGAACACACAGCACCCACTGAAGACCCTGTACACAACTCTACACACCCATAACCCTAGTGTTAAGAGAAATGCAAAGGTAGGTGGATCACTAGAGCTAGCCTAACGAAAAAAAAAAAACAAAAACAAAAAACTTCTGATCTAAATGATTAAGAAATTTCTGGGTTTCTTCACATCATTGATATCTAAATAGATATCTTAGATTTTTAACACATGATCTATGACCCTCATTATGGCATGCCTTGGTTCTATGTGTGCTTGGGAAGTATGAGTTCTGTCAGTTTGGAACAAAATCCTCTAAAAATGCCAGTTAGGTGAGGATTTTAAACATTGCTCATATCGTCTACTTTGCCTATTTTCCTTCTACTTGTCTTTAATTGTATATTTGCATATTTTAATTGTATATTTGCGTATTTTTCCATTCTCTCTGGTGTCCTCCTCTAGCCTCTGCATATATGCACAGCTACATGCAAAAAAAAAAAAAAGGTTACCATATTAGATTCAAACTGAAGACGCAATGATAGGCTATTTGTGAGAGATCAAGTTTTAAAAACGTACTTATAGATAAAGAGTAAAAGAGGGTGGGGGAAGAAAGCTGAAGTGATTGTGTCATTATCAAAAGAAATTGATTTCAGGAGGGGAATTGCTGTGGAGGATGAAAGGGACATTACGGAAGTCATAGAAATATTTTGAATGGAAGGAAAATTAAAACACCGCATGTGGAAATATAACTAAAGGATCACTTAGAGGAAAATTTGCAGCAATAAATTTTGCATCAGGAGGGAATTGACTTAAATCATCTGATTCTCTACTTTGAGAAGATAAATACAATTAGGAGAGAATGACAGCCAAAGCAATTGGAAGGAAAGAATAAACATGGGAACAAAACTTAAATCAGTAAAATTCACACACACACACACCATCACCACCACCACACCACCACCACCACCACCACCACCACCACATCACCAATAACAACAATGGCAAAATAACATAATTCAACATTGGTCATTAATAATGCTCAATAACAATGCTCTCAATTCCCCAATTTAAAAAAAACCACAGATTAACAGAATAATTCAAAAATAGGATCCATCCTTCTGCTATATCCAAGAAACATACCCCAATATCAAGGATAGATATCACTTCAGGGCAAAAGATTGGAAAATGATATTCCACACAAATGGACCTTAGAAGCAAACTTATACAGCAATTCTAAAATCTAATAAAATAGACTTCAAACCAAAACTAATCCAAAGAGATGAGAAGGAACACTACATACTCATCAAGGGAAAAATCCACCAAGAGGACACTGCAATTCTTAACATCTATGCACCAAATGCACGGGCACCCAAGTTTATAAAAGAAACACCACTACGCTTGAATCACATATTGTCCCTTAAACACCGATAGCGGGAGACTTTAGTACTCCACTCTCACCAATGGGCAGGTCATCCAGACAAAAACTAAACAGAAAAATGCTGGGGCTGACTGATATCATAAATCATATCTACAGAACATTCTACTGAAACATGATAAAATGTGCCTTGTGCTCAGCACCTCACAGAACTTTTTCCAAATTTGACCGCATATTTGGACACAAAGTTTAAATAGATACAAGAAAATTGAATTAACTCCCTAAATTCTATGTACCACCATGGATAAAAGCTTGCCAGGTGGTGGTGCAGTCCTTTAATCTCAACATTCATAAGGCAGAGGCAAGCAGAGCTCTGTGAATTCAAGGCCAGCCTGGTCTACAGAGTAAGTTCCAGGACAGCTAGGTCTAGACAGTATAACCTGGTCTCAAACCATCCTTCCCCAATAATTGGATATCAACAACAACAAAAAGAACAGAAAGCTTACAAACTCATGAAAACTCAACAACTCTCTACTGAATGAAAAATGGGTCAAGACAGAAATAAAGAAAGAAATAAAAGGCTTTCTAGAATTGAATGAAAATGAATACACAGCAAACCCCAACCTATGGGACACAAAGAAAATGGTGCTAAGAAGAAAGTTCATTGCACTAAGTACCTACATAAAAAAATTAGCACCATCTCATACTAGCAACTTAACAGTGAAGAGACCTAACTTAACATCAGTGCAGCCATGGCAGGCTGCTGGTTAAGAATACTGGGACTAGGCCTCTCCCTTATAATAACCAGGAAAAACAACAAACCGTTCCCTGCAGGGGACCAATCAGAACCGAGACAAACAAGTACTAGATGCTCCAGAACATTAAGAATAGCTTACCTAACTTGTATACAGATTGCCCATTTCCTTGCAGCAAGGCCAGTACCAATCCCTGTTTGACAAGACTTCTGTTGCCCCACTCCTGCCCAATCAGGAGTTCGATCCCCACCTGAATTCAGAATTCCCCTACCCCCATCAGCCTTTACTCCTTAAAAGCCCTTCCTCAACTGAGCTCAAGGCTCTCCCTAATCCAGCCTGTGTCGGGGAGGATGAAGAGCCCAAACTCGAGCTTTCAATAAAGGTTCTTGGCTTTTGTATATGAACTCAAACTCCTGATGGTCTGTTGGGGGCTCATAACACAGGTGTGACAAACAGCACACCTGAAAGTTCTAATACCAAAAGAAGTAAGCACACCCAAGAGGAGCAGAGAGCAAGAAATAATCAAACTGAAGTCTGAGATCAGTAAAATGGAAATAGAGTACCATACAAAGAATCAATGAAATACAGAGTTGGTTCTTTAAGAAAATCAACAAGATAGACAAACCCTTAACCAAACTAACCAAAAGGCAGAGAAAGAACATCCAAATCAACAAAGTCAAAAACAAAAAGGGGACATAACGCACACCAAAGAAATCCAGAAAATCCAAAGGACGTATGTTAAAAACCAGTACTCCACCAAATTGGGAAATCTGAAAGAAATGGGTCATTTCCTCGATAAATACTGTCTACCAAAGTTAAATTAAGATCAACTAAATAATTTACATAGACCTGTACCTCTAATGAAATATAAGGAGTAATTAAAAAAATCTCCCAACAGTTGGGTGGTGGTGGCATATGCCTTGATATAATCTAAGCCCTTGGTAGGCAGAGGCAGGCTGATCTCTCTGAGTTCAAGGTTAGTTTGGTCTATAGAGTGAGTTCTAGTACAGCCAGAACTACACAGAGAAATCCTGTCTCAAAATAAAAACAAAATAAAACAGAACAAAACAAAAACACTACTTTGAGCGAGATTCTATCTTACACATGTTGGAATGGCGAAATCAATAACACAAGTTTCAGCTTATATTGGCCAGAATGTGGAGCAAAGGGAACACTCTCCCATTGCTGGTGGGGGTGCAAACCTGGACAGCCACTTTGAAAATCAACATGGCGGGTTCTCAGAATCCACCTACCTCAAGACCCAGCTATCTTACTCTTGGGCATATACCCAAAGGATACTCCATATAAGGACACTTATCTGAAGATAGGGTAACCACAAGAGAACAACATAAACAAATGCCACTCACATCAAGAATAAAGAAAAGACAGGCCTGCAATTACTATATATACTGAAGGAGTCTCAAGGATTAAAAGAATTCATACAATTAGTGCTTTTTGTTATGTTTTCTTCTCCTCAGTACCTATGGGGGCAGGATTCACCCAAGAGCACTGTGTGGGCCAATAATTAAGTCTCTGTGATAGAATTATGTTACTGTGAAAATATGCTACAATGTATACACTTACACTATAAGCTGAGCATCTTTGTTTTCAATTGGGAGGTACTGGGGTTCTATGGGGTACTGTTATGTGTATCATCTTGATGAGTACAATCTCAGGACAGCTGGGGGTAGACCCAAGACTGGAGTTTCTTGGTTTGGAGTACACCTGTCATAGACTTACTTAGTGGCTTTCAAAAGTGACTGGATTGCCCTTCAACCATTGTTAATTCATAAGCCATTGTGCTTGTTTGCTCCATGTTGCACACAGCATAGCACATGCTCTTTGCATAAAAACAGCTCCTATGAGTATCCTCTAGTGACTGTTATGTTGAAATGAAGCCATTTCTTCCATTTAGAGGGGAGAATAGATCACACACACACACACACACACACACACACACACACACACGTAGAAGGGGATGACTTGGGAAGATAAAATTACCAAAATGAACAATGAAGTCCATTAATGCATATAATTAATCTATGGTCACAAAAGTCTTAAAATACTGCCTTAACCATTTTAAGATGCATTTCACAGGCAATGATCACTTAGCCAATGCTGGATAAGCACAGCGCTAACCACTTCTAACACTTTTTCCTCAAAGTCCCTGTGAACAATAAACAGCTGCCCCCTGCCACCCCACCCTGATAACCACTCGTCTCCACCAGTTCTTTGTACATGATAACGGCTGAGACAAAACTCACCGACTGAAATTGCAGTTCATGAAGAACAGCCACAATGAGTCGCTCTTTTTCCTTTAAGCTCACTACATCTCTGGCCGTATTTTCAAGCCTCCTTCTCAAAAGCAAAATATCTTTTGGATAGATCGCCGTTAATTCGTTTTCCATAGTGTAGCTGATGAACGACCTCTCTAAATGTGCTTTGACAGGTTAGGCAGCAGAATGTTTCCAAGTTTGAGAAATATGATTTTCATGTATCTACGCTACATCTATTGGACCGCGCTGGGGAGGGGAGGCCATCCACAACATAGCATTCTAGAAACACAGCATCCTGCAGAAGAATGTTGCTATGTGTTGCGTCTTTCTTTAGAGCTTCTCTGGGAAATTGAAGACAGAGAGTGGTGGAGAGTTAGGAACTTGTTATGGCGGTACAGGGCTGAATTGCTCACAAATTACGGTCGCTTAACTGTACCTAGTTCCTTTGATATCTTCTTATGAGCACAAGAAATTTGTCAACTCCTAAGTGACACTGAATCTGAAGCATGTCCCTTCATGTTCGCAGAATGTAGCATTGTGTGAGGAAGTACACGGAGTTACTAACAAATCCTCCAAAAGGGGGGCTGCCATTTCACATTGCTGGCACTCTGCCCTTACCCAAGAGTTTGCAGCAGAAAAGGCCTTGGGAGATCTTTAATCTACCATTATTGGGTCAGGAGAACTATCCAAAATGGCAGTGGGACACCTTTCTACCACCAAATACCACCCAGCAACAGCTCTCAAAGAGCTCAGATGGTCCCAGGGACCATCAGTTATATTCCCTAAAGGGTAGGTTGTGACCATCCCCAGAAGAGGATTGATGCCACAGAGGAAGAACTTCCTTGGCTAAAACTCTTTCCTCTTTGGTTTGTTATTAGAGCTGAGGGATTTTTTTTTCACCTGGGGCCAGACATGTAAATGTTCTAGAAGCTATGGGTCAGATAATCTCTACCAGGGCTATAGTTTTCAGCTTAGCCACTGATGTGCAAAAGCAACCAAAGACAACGTGAAAACGAAGGCTGTAGGAATCTGGTTGTGATAAAACTGTGTTCACGCCACAGCTAAGCTTTACTTATGAAAGCAGAAAAATGGGTGAAATTTAGCTAACCACTTGTGACTTATGAGAGCATTAAAAATTGTTCTCTGGAGGCTGGAGAGACGGCTCAGAGGTTAAGAGACCCTCTCCTCTTGAAGAGGACCTAAGTCAGTTCCCAATGCTCAGATCAGGAACTTCATAGCTAACTATAACTCATATTCCAAAGAATCTGACAAGTCTGGTTTTTGTGGGCAACAATACTCACATGAACATACCCACACAGAGATATACACACTTATATAGTGAAAAATAAAATAAATCTTTAAAAATTAAAAAGTGTTCTTTACATCAGAATGTTGTTGTGTCTGTGAGGAGTCACACGTGAACCCCAGTAGCTGACTCTACCCCTGTCCCATCTTCCAGGTTCTCCTGTAGATAGTTCCGTCACCTGCTAGTAGATAGATAGATAGATAGATAGATAGATAGATAGATAACATTCCATTTGGTGCCTGGTTCTCCATCTTCTCTGCATTAGGACCCTCTCTGCAGTTAAAATCATAAAGACAAGGATATTAATCATCATGGGACAAACTTCAACAACTGAAGAGAAGAGGCAGTGGAACATGAGTCTCTCTATCCCCACAATGATTCTTTTGCTTTTAGTTTTGTCTTATCATAATACAATATGATGAGTTCCATTATGACATCTCTATCTATTTACTTATTGTATTTTGATCCTATTTAACCTTCCAAACTCTTACCTTTCCCACTCTTGCTCATGATGTGACCTTTCCTCTTCCCATCCCTAACCAACCAATCCCCTATTCCAGTGTCATACTTTCTTATTTGTTGGTTTGTTGTCTTTCTTTGTTACACACTGTATTTAATGTAGGTTACTTATAGAAGGACGGATGAAGGGTTATCTACTGGATCATGGGCTCTGACCAGTGCAAATAAACATTAAAGAAAATGGTCTTTTCTTTCTGTCTCCACAACCATCAACTGCCTTTATATTCTCAGAGAGGAACAGGGCCTTATGATCTCCATGTTCAGCAGGAAAATGGTGTCTGGCCCAGTCTTGTTCAGGATCTGTGCAGGTAGTCATAGCTACTCAGAGTTCAAGAGTTCAAGAACCCAGTCATGCCTAAGAGACAGGTGTTCCACCACACTGTGCCCTCTTCCAGTTCTGATGTTTGTTTTACCTCCTTCTCCTTTGTGTTCCTTGAATTTTGGAGGGGGTATTTTAGATGACTCAACTTTGATCAGTCATTGTCTCAGGTACTTGAATTGCTGTGATAAAACACCACGGCCAAGCCAACTTATGGAAAACGCAATGAATTGAAGGCTTAAAGTTCAGAGGGTGAGCCCATGCCCATCAGGGTAGGGAGCATGGCAGCAGACACACAGGCACGATGCAGAAGCAGTAGCTGAGTACTTACACTTATGGTTGTTGAGATAACAACTTAAGGCAGAAAGAAAACTAACTGAGAATCGCATGAGCTTTTGAAACCTCAGAGCCCACTCCTCCTCCAACAAGACCACCCTTCCAAATCCCTCTCTAACTGCCCCACCAATCAGGAACTAAGCATTCAAGTATGTGAGCTTCAGGGGGTTATTCCCATTCAATCCACGACAGCATTCTCAGCACCTGATGCGTTATGAGCCTCTGCAGTAACGGCTGCCGAGGCCAAACACAGCTTCTCTAACCAAGGCTGACAGAGGCTTGATCAATGGGAATAAACAGAAGCAGTGAGAAGGCAATTGAACAGAAATATCATATCCAGACAGCACACTAGCAGCTGTAGCTTTCCCGCGATGGCCGAGATGATTCTGGCTACAGCTGCCCAGTGTGGAGCCCGGGCATCACACACTGCTCCTTTGCTTGTTTCCCTTGCTCCGTTTCGTCTCCGCCCATACTCTTCCAAGAATTGCTTTACAAATGGATTTCTCGCGCTTGTACTCTGGTATTAAACACTGCTTCTGAAGAAGTCAAATCACAATAACCGGATTCGCCGTTTCCACTGCAACTCTGGGACAGAAGGGTCCAGGATGTCTGCGAACACGGGTAGCCTTGTGTGAAAGAAGGGAAAGAAATCCTGACAGTGGGTAGAAAGCCCCAGACTGTCCCCAGCACATGGAGTGAGGTGGTGAAAAGTCACTTATTCAAAAACAAAAGCAAAAACCCAGATCTGACTCACAACTCTCCAAGTACATGACACAGGAAAGGTTCCTCTAGCCTCTTCCCATATGAAATATGTGGACAGTTATCTCCTCCATAATTTTTTTTCCGGTTTTAATCATTTACTGAAGTTCTTTCCCGGTTTAAGTAATGTGTACTGCCTCTTACTTTTAACTATATTTTTTCCTGAGAATTTCATACACATATACAACATATTTTGACAGAGTCTGTGATGGCTAATCTTGGTCATTCAAGTTGACAAAACTTAAAACCCAAGCAACTCAGCACACCTGCATGGGGATTGTTCTTGAATGGAATCAGTTAAGGCAGAAGACCCTCCATGAATCTGGGCCACACCTTCTCACAGAAGCCTACACAAAGAACATGGAAAAAGGAATCTTGATTTTTGCCAGCTTCCCCTCATTCTTGCTGGCAAGTTCATCTATCCCGTTGCTGAGTCGTCCCTTCACTGGGGTTAGAACCTGCTTCTGTGGGATTCCGCCACTGACTGAAGACCAGCTGAGACACTCAACCTTATGGACTGGATGACGACAGGATTCTTGGCATTGTTGGAATGGCTGACCATAGCCGGCACGGTTTTGCTTTCTACATGATTTACAGAGAGGGAGATTTTCATTGCATCAGTTCTGTTTCTCTGGAGAACCCTGACTGATACAGTGTCCTTCCCCAGTACTTCTCCCAGATTCCCCAGACCTCTCCCTAACATGTCCCCTACCGGCATCATCTCCTCTTTCTTTTGCTTTTTGATAACTCATTGGGCGCAGTTAATGTTGCCTATATGCACATGGGTGTAGAGTCAGCTCCTGGAGCATGGACAACCTACCAGTGACCATGTCCCCAAAGAAAAGTGACTCTTTTTCCTCTAGCAGCCATGAACTGCTAATAGGTCTGTACATGGGGGGGATGATGGTTCGTGAGCCCATCCTCCTCCATCTGTGTTAAAATTTTTAACCAGCTTCATCTCTTGTGGGTCTAGTACAGGAAACCATAGCTGCCGGGAGATGACAAGTTCAAGGACCTTAAAGATGGCCTTTCACTACACTCTTTCCTGACTTCCCCCAAGACTGGTAAGAGGAAGAGGTGATACAGATGTCTTCCTCATGGCTCACGGACATGGATTCTCAGCATTTCAGCAAGTTATGAGTCTGCTTTAGCCACTGCCCACCACAAAAAGTTGTTCTCTGGTCAAAGTTCAGAGTGCTAATATTTAGAAAGCAGTTTGATGTAGGATGTCCTTCTGTGTTCTGTGACTGTGTGTCTCTCTTATTGGTGGATGAATAAAGCTGTTTCAGCCAAAAACCAGGCAGAATATACCGAGGTGGGAAAATGGAAACAAAGAGACAGAGGCAGAGGCAGAGAGATGCCATGTAGCTGCTGGGGAAGCAAGATGTGAGGTCACTGGTCCACAAGCCTTGAGGTAAAACATAAACTAATAGAAATGGGTTAATTTATAGAGAGAGCTAGCCAGTAAAAAGCCTAAGCCATTGGCCAAACAATTGTAACTGATATTAAGCCTCAGAGTGGTTATTTCATAAGCAACTGCGGGGACCTGGTGGATAGAGAGAAACCGATTCAGTGGGACCAGTGGGATGGAGAAAAATCTCTATCTACAGCAGTTTGACAATATGACCATCAAAATGTTTATAAGCAGAGATTTTATAAACAGTTTTAGATACATAGGAAAAAAGTAAAGATAGTTTCCATATACCACTTTTCCTTACTGCTAACACCTTACATTAAAAGAATATCAAACCAATGTCATACATCATACCTTATAATTAACTGACCTGCACACTTTATTCAGATTTCCCTGACTCCAGAAGCCCATCTGAGGTATCATATCACACTTATTGCACACGTCTCTCTAGCCTGCTCTTGGCCGCAGCAGCACCTCTGACTTTCCTGGTTTAGCATGACCTGCTACTTTGAAGAGTACTGCTCAGGTGTTTTGTAGAACATCCTTCAACTGAACCTTGTTACCTATTGACCTTGTCATTAAACTGCAGCTATAGGGCTTTAGAAGGGAAGCCACGGAGGTCATTTTTTATCCCCTCACACTAACAGTAGATGGTAGCAATAACACCGTCAACGCTTAGGCTGTTCTTAATCACCTGGTTGGTTGGAAGGCAATGCTTATCAGCTTTCCACCCAGTACAGATGAGCTTATTCCCATCTGTACAATGGGTAAGATGAGCTTTCTTACCCATTGTAAGAAAGTGCATATGCACGGTCCCTGCCTCAGGACTGGGATCTTCCACTCTACTTCCTTGAGGATTAAGTGCATACAGGAATTGTTTGGACATTCCACCCTGTGATATTTACCTCTTCTGTATATTAATTAATTCAATCACGTGTTTATATCAGTAAAGACTCATGGAAATTTATAAGCTGTGTTAGAGTCTTTTTTCAGGTGTCTGTTTAACACAACCCCCTCAAAGTAAGGTTGCTTTATTGTTCTTCTTGATTTCTGGTGGTAAACAAGAAACATTTTGATCACTTGTTTCTATGACGGTGTTACTGTTCACCAAGATATTGGTGCTGTCTGTGTTCACTAGGATGTTTTAAGTCTGTAAGTTAAAAATAAATGAGCCTCAACAGGAACTTATAAAAAATATAAGTTAAATATGAATTCTGCCTCCTGCTAGCCTTTAATAAGATATTCACTGTTTTTTATTATTATTCTTGCAGGTTTTTGTTGTGTTCTACAATGTTGGGGATTGAAGCCAGGACCTTGTACACAGTCGGTAAATGTGTTACCAATTAGCTACATCCTCAGCCCCTGGTTTCTTGAGAAAAGATGATTGTGCAAGTCAAACTGGCCTTGAACTTGTCATTCTCCTGCCTTCATCCTCCAGAGCCTTGGGATGACTAGCCTGTGCCCCACAATTGTTCTCTTTGCTCCTGCAGCAGGAGGTGGGCTGACAATACCTTCTTTATCATCTTTATGAAGATAAATTCTATAAAACATTCAAGTACCGGGCCAAGCAACTACATTTACAGTTTTAACGCCATCTACAAAGACCTCATATGTGGTTAAAAAACAATGTGATAACCCAGTCTTCTTACATTAAAGCTAGGCATACACATAGCCCTTGTTTGTTTATCGTTGTGAATGGAGGGATCCTGGGCCCCAGGTCCCGCCTGTGTACAGAACAGAGAGCCTTCAGTACGCCAAGAACACAGAGATTCTGACATAATGAGCAACTAATCAAAGCTCTGCTGAACACAGTCTCTTCTAGATGTAAAAATACCATAGACCTCTCATCTCAAAAACTCTGACCCGGTGTGTCTGCTCACGTCGGTGAGAGTATCCTGTCTCACTTTCAGGATAAATAATACATTAGGATGGTCTGTGTTTGCTATTGTCCTCATTCCTCAAAGCAGACTTCATGCTGTGTATGCAAATCCCCAGAGACTGAGACTGAGGCGAGCAGTATTTCTTTTTCTGCCTTCTACATTCTTATGCATAATTGTATAAAACTTGAGTAATGTACAGCGCAACGAATAAGCCATGTGTTGAATTACTACGATGTATAAAGTCTCGGTTATACAGTAAGCATAGTCACCCTGAAGGGCATTCTGGCATTGCTCACAGGTCCACAATTATTACATTTCTTCCCCTTTCATACCAGAGGTTACAGTTATAATTTCCTTTTTTAAAAAAAACACATCAAGTTTGAGCTGGAGAGTTGACTCAGTGTTTTAAGAGTATTTGTTCTTGCAGCTGCCCCAGGTTCAATCCCCAGCACCCACAGACCACTACCTTCTATAACTCCAGTTTTTAGGGCTCTAACACCCTCTTCTGACCTCAGTAGATGCCAGGCAGGGATGTGGTTCACATACACACATGCAGGTGAAACACTCATACACATACAAATATTACAAATCTGCATAAAGTGTTGTAGTTTTTCCCATGGAGAGATAACATCCTTACTCCTTCATCCATAAGTCTTCTGCCTTTGGTTCCTTGATTCCCATGGTTTTGTGACATAGATTAACAGTGATGAAGTAGAGCCAGGGTAGCAGAGAGTAATCAAAGTAGAGAACACACCAATATTAGTGTCAGATCTCCTGAGGCTGTGAGCCCTCTCTTCATTAAACCTGGCCATATTAATTCTATCTTCTAAAAAAAATCATTTTATTTAATCAATAAAAAATAACTTATAATGGTTATATGGAAACTCAGTTCTGTTATATAAAAATGTCTTTTAAGCTTTTGAAATAACTAAACTGGGTTTTAAAAACCAGAGAAAAAGTTCCAAAGCTAAGATGTTACAAAACCAGATGATGCACGAATGTTAATATTCTAATAAAGATTCCTTTTGAACAAAGGTCTGCTTCCGGGGGCTGAGAGTAGAGAAGAAAAATAGGTAATATATTATGTTGAAAACTAACCTTTACTAAATTGCAGGCTCTAGAAGCCTTGCTTAATAGTGTAGAAAGTCACTTGAAAGTAGGGGCTGTATTCCGTGACACAGCAGAGAGGTGACATGCATAGACGGCTTCATCTTTCCAAGGCCTAATCATCAGCCAACCAAATAGAAACTATGATAGCAGTGTGTGCCTCCTCCCATCACGTGAAGACCTAATGTCTCTACAGAACTGTGAAGGCAGTATTGCCTCCTACAGTCACGTGAAGATAAAGGTGTCTACAGAACTGGGATAGCAGTATGTGCCTCCTCCCGTCACGTGAAGACCGAATGTCTCTATTCAATGATGTGTTTTAATACTAGAGATGGGTCTGAGAAAGCTTCATTCCACTTCCTTCCACTACTTGGTTTTCATGTCAGTATCACATGTGTGTACTTAAATGAGCCTCAATAGGCACAGTCCATCTGTGTGGCCTCCTGACATAATCAAGAGACATAAGCACAGGACAGAGGAGGCTGCTGCCCACAGAACATGGCATACTGCTTTTAATAAACACTTTTATAATTAAAAGGACTTCGAAATTAATGATAAGATGATAGTATAGCAAGCATTGTCATCAAGTAATATATGGTAAACATATTTTATATGCTCTACCTTCATTTGACAGTTTGCAGGTTTCTTTACATCAATATTTACACAGACAAGCATATTGCACTATTATGTTACAAAAGCTACCGTGTGACTAGCAATAGGAATGATCAGTTCCATTCGGTATTTTGTAGGGCTGGGTACCAACAGTAGGGTCTTACACATGCTAAGCAGCTGATACACCCAAACCACCACCAAGCACGTGGTCAGTCATGGACCAAACTATGAATATGCCCTTGGGGTGATCCAAGACTTTGTCTGAAGGTCAGAGAGTTTGAGGTTGAGCAAAAATTGTTGACAACAACCAGGGCTACACGCCCTGACCCAGGATGTGGTTACTTGGTTCTTTTGATATTAACACGGCCCATACAGGTAGATCTACTCCAATCTGTATTTGCCTAGGGTGAGTTCACTGCCTAAACAACAGAATGCTGATGAATGGATTAATGGCTTGATGGCTCAAAGTGCTGAAGCAATTAGTTGTTCAAGTTGTCCTTTGTATCATGTTGAAGTCTTTTATTGCCTTCTTCTCCACCCCCCCTTTGTATTGGGGTATAAAAGTGCATGGAAAATTAAACATTGGGATTTTTCAGTATTCACTGGAACTCCCTCCTGATACTATCCTATGTTTCTGTTTTATTATTTTTCACTCGCGGCTTTGTATTCTTTACTACTTTTATGATCCCCATGCCCCTACCCTGGTAAGTGGTATTTTTGTTGAAGCTGGTCTCCAACATGCACTAAACCAGCACAATCCCTAACTGCATTCTAAATATTTGTCCTTACACTCACAAATAAGTGCAGTCTTCACCTTCATCAAGGAAACTTCTCTTTGCAACAAAGATCACTACCCAGAACCACAACCGATATGAATGCGGTGTTGGAGAACCCAGTCCCAGGAGATACATCCACGCAATACTCCCACACCCAAGGCTCAGGCAACACTGCAGTCGAGGGGGACTGGGAGAGTCAGAGGATCAGGGAGTTTGCTATGAGGCTGTGTCTTAGGATGTCGGAAGCTACACTTACAAAATCCCACCAACATGACTGCCCAGATGAGAGCTGAACAAGAACAAAAGCAATAGGGCATGCCAGAGTGGATATTAAAACCCACAAAGCTTCAGTCCTACATAGAGAACTACAGGTAACTAAGGGATGCTGAGAAATAGTCTTCCCCAAGGAAGAGAATGCCAGTTGGTTATCCAATACCAAATGGTCAGCCCTGAAAGCACATACACAGGTGACATTGTACATACTAAACAGGTTGTATTTAGGACTAATGTATATGTATGTGTATGTATATGTATACATATATGTGTGTATATATGTATGTATATGTATACATATATGTGTGTATATATGTATGTGTGTATATGTATACATATGTGTGTATATATGTGTATATATGTATATGTATACATATATGTGTGTATATATGTATGTATGTATGTATATGTATACATATATGTGTGTATGTATGTATGTATGTGTATGTATACATATGTGTGTGTATGTATGTGTATGTATGCATATATGTGTGTATGTATGTATATGTATACATATGTGTGTATATATATGTATGTATGTATATGTATACATATATGTGTGTATATATGTATGTATGTATATGTATACATATATGTGTATATATATGTATGTATATGTGTGCAATAACAACTAATGAAAAAGGGGCCCATGGATTTTAAAGAGAGTAAGGAGGCACAGGGAAGAGTTTGGGAGGAGGAAAGTTTTATATATTTTTTTTTAAAAAAGAAAAGCTTCAAGATCCCCAGTGGCAGTAGGCAGCAGAGATGCTGTAGGTCCCAAATGGTGGTAGCGGGCCATGTGATGGCAGACAGTAGGCTCTGGGAGCAGCCAGTCCCAGGCAAAAACGGCTGCTGGTCCCTGAGCAATGGCTGGTCCCAGGCAGGGAGACACATGGTGGGCGGGCAGGAGACAGAGACATGGATAGACACAACATGCAGGGTGAGGTTGAATGTTTATTCAGGGAGTTATGAAGGTGTAAGGGAGAAGGGGAAGGAGAGAGAGAGGGAAAAAAAGACAGAGGGGGAGAAGCGGAGAAGTGGGGAGAGAGGCAGAAGCGAAGCTGCCTCTCTGAGAGGAAGATGAGAAAGAGGGCAAGCTCAGGCTGGAAGCTGAAGATCAGCCTGCCTCAGCAGATGGGGGAGGGAGTGGGTGTGGCTTGTCTCTTAAAGAGACAGAAAACCATAACCGAAAGGGAGGGGGGAAATGATGTAACTGTATTATAATCTCAAAAACAAAAGAAAAATGTAAGTGTGACATACAAGAGTGTAGTTGATTTTAAAAGATAAAATGCAGCCTCGCACCCCTCCTCCCCAACCCTTAAAAGCGGCGTTTGTACGTCTCTTGCTTCCTTATCCCGCTCTTCATTACATTGCTTGTCTTCCTTCTTCTCCATAAGAAATCTATCCATGTCCTCCGTTCCTAGGCTTCCGTGATACAGAATCAGAGTAAGTTTGGGAGCAGGTGTGCGCAGAGTCATAATGGCGCAGCAAAATGCACAGCTTGCAAGAAGTCAGAGGAGGTCACAGACTCCAGAGCAGAAGGGAAATTGGACGCTCTGTGAGAGAAAGGGACTTCTAAATTATGTAGAGGTTACTCTGCTGTAAGTTATTCACTGAATAATGATATTCACGAGATGCAAATAAATATTCATATTACCTTTGAATGACTTTTAGTTTTGGATGATGTTTCTTTGAATGTGATTCATTCTACACAAAGACAAGAGGCCTTAAACAGACATTATCTTTGAGGAGAAACAGGGATGTGAAAGGGGATTGAGCTATCAGAGTCCTGAGTGAGTCACACCAACTCTTACTCTCAAACACCTGCCATAATACCTGGTGATGGAGTGTAAAATTACATTTGGCATTGCTTTTAAAGGAATTATTTGGTTAGAATGTTTTAAATATTAAATTCTCCCTACAAGTTCCAAAGTGCTCCCAGGCCCAGGTGTTTAATGGTTGTGCACTTTTATAATCTGTCCAAATGCATGGAATTGATCCTGCACACACAGGATGTCCATCATGTGATTTTACCAAAAAAGGCCAATTTATAGGAAAGGCCATTTTATATAAATTATTTATTCAACTCTAGAATCTCAAAAGATAAAAGCAAAACACACCCAGGGAAATCAACTGTAGCATGAATTCTAATTGGTATTGAAAGACGCCCACTGTAGGAAGACTCTCACTCAGGTCTCGGGATAATACTACACCCCCAGTAACACACGAGAGACCGTCCTTGCTGCAACCACATGAGGTTTATTTGACAGGACAGGAACCAGTGCCCTGGGGCCCAGACTCATAACCCACGCAGCGGAGGAGTTCAACCTAGAGTAACTGGGAGAAGGGGTTTTTAAGGGAAGAAATCACAAACCAGTAATCCAAAGGGAGTAGGGGGGGGGCGTCATTGAAAATTCTGAAAATACCAGTGATAATCACAAAGGGGTAACTCCCTGTTTCTCAAGATTATAATCAGCTAGTTCCTGAAACAGAATATTCCAAAAATACCAGTGATAACCATGAGGGGGCAACTCCCTGTTTCTCAAGATTATTCTCAAGATTATAATCTAACTTTATCTTCAGCTAGTTCCAGAAACAGAGTCACAGAACCTAGATTTTTGGCTCTATTTTTCCTGCCAGAGGGGTCTGGATTTATCCAGGTCTTTCAGTATTAATAATAAAAACCCAGAGTTAGATATAGGGGTGAAAGAATCCTATCCTCAGACTGTCTCCTCGGACTGCATCTGTCTTCACCAAACCTCAGACTACACCGAGTTCCTATCTCCTCCCACCTTATATTCCTCTCTCTCTACCCAGCCATATCACTCCTGTCTCTACCTCCCTAGTGCTGGGATAAAAGACATGGGATCCCAAGTGCTGGGATCAAAAGAGCTCTGTTTCTCTTTTAGACAGTTGCAATCTTGTGGAATCCAGGGTGGCCTTGAACTAACAGAAATCCTTCTGTCTCTGTCTCCTGAGTCCTGGGATTAAAGGTGTGAGCCACCACTGCCTGGCCTCTAGGGGCTTAGCTCTGCACTCTGATCATCAAGCAAGCTTTATTTGTTAACACACAAACAAAATATCACTACAAGATAATCAGTAATGCAGGAGACAGAGAGTTTCAGCAGTTAGTAAATCAAGGGTAGGGTAATTGCAGTGATTGGGTTTGGGAGAGAGGTTCAGAAACGGGGGAATAAAAGAGAACAAACACTAAATCTCTTCGTGTATAAATGAAAAAAACAACTTAAATCCACAGAATTAGAAGTTAAAAAGACACGTGGCATGGCTGTTATTTTTAAATTATCGCAGCACTCACAGTCCCGTGTATGTCGGTGTACACGGTGTAAACATGTACTCCGTGTGTCACTGGCTCTTACTCTCTCTTAGGGGTTAAAATGGGGACATAGAAAGCTACAGTTATCAAATTTGAATCAAGAAGAAAATATACTGTATAACGTCTCAAGTGAGGTGATGGCTTCATGCCAAACAGAGAGCTTACAATATGTGGAACATTTGACCTTCATTTCGCTGGGTTATTTTGTTTCCACTTTTTGACCATTAAATTACTTTATAACACAATCAAGTGATTTATTCTGAGAGTCTGTTATGCCTACAATATATGTTTTAATTATTGCTATAAGTGGATTTTTCCGTTTGTAATCTATGAAAATGTATGTCATCAGTGCTTCCCTTACACACTTACACACACACACACACACACATACACACACACACACACATGCTTTCTATAAAAAAAAAAAACAAGTCTAATTCCATACTGGTATACTTATAAATTCATTAAAGTTTCAGAAAAAGATAGTCTACATACTAACAAAACCATGCAAAAAATATTTAAAACAATGTAATGCCAAAGCAATCAGAAGGAAAAATGCAGTTCTGAGAAGCCCATTTCATTCATCCTCTTAAGCCCCTTTGAGTCACAGGTTTAAAAGACGCGTGCATTTTCTCAGTTCTGTCTCTGAGACGATTCCTCAGCTGACTCAGACAGAACTTACATTCACTTTGCAGTACTTCGCTCTGATCCCAGTGGTGTTAATCCCTCCCACCAATCACCACTGAGCCTGCCTAACCCCAGCGGAGGGTCTGAGAGGATCTGCTTTGAGCCAAGCAGCTCAAGATGGATGGTCACTGGTCCAGAGGTCCGTGCTTCATTCTCATACCTAGAAAGGCCAAGTCACATCCCTGAACGCTTCAGCAAATTCAATGTCATATCTCTAGACATCATTTTTCTATCCAAATTCTCTCTACTGTCCACAGCAGTGTAGTTCTGTGTCTGTGTCTGTGTCTCCTCTGGATTCTATTGCAGCTCAGTCAAATCCTTCCTGTGAACTTGGCAGATAAGTTAAGGTTGTGCTTCCAAGAATAGAGCAAGCAGCTCCAGGATGTGGACATAACACAAGCAACACCTTCCTTCCTCATTAGCAGCGCAAGTGTGAAGTACTGCAAACTGTCATTTATTGTGGAACAGAAATGACAGGTCCCAGATCTCTCAGCCAACAACAACAACAAAAAAAATCAATAATATGTTAAGTTCCTAAATCTTTGCTGGGCTTATTCTCTTACAATGCGAAAAGAAAGCCATACAAAGTACTCAATATTTATTGTTAATCTGATAGGACACTTCCTCCTCTGATGTGATGAGCAAAGGATTGTGTCAATGTCTGGTCTAGGACCTCCCAGACTACATATGGCAAACAAGAGAATCACCACAGCTCTGAGCAAGACCATAAATGTGTACTATTAACCTGTTATTCCAATGTGAAAAGAATGTATTTTCCAGATAAATGCCCACATACCATTGTTGGAAATCACAAAACAAAACAAAAAAAGTATGATGATTTGAAATGGGGTATATCAGAAAAGCCCCTGGAATAAAGCCACTTCTGGCAATCCCTGACCTTTCTCCTTCAGAGCAAACCATGTGCCATAGAAATAGACCAACACCAAGGCCCTCGTTCCAAAATGAGACCTTTCCCAGACTCAGGAGAAAGGCACGCGTCACAGAGAGACCAAGGAGAACCATGCACACAGGCCTTGCTGGGTTCACTTCCCACCTTATAAACATAGTTCTTATCTGTTCTTCACTGAATGAAATATGGCTCTGTGGTATGGTGGTCTCTAAGATATGTCTCTGTGGTATAGTGGTTATTGTTCTGGTCTCTGAGTTATAATACAAAGAACTGTTGGAAAAATAAAATACATGGATAAATGGGTCCAGGTTATAGCAAATAGTGTATAGTTTTATATGAGGGACTTGATAGCCACAAGGTGTCCAGGAACCAATCCCTTGCGGGTACAAAAGGATAGCTCGGCAACATCAGCATAAATGAATCTATCATCTATTTCATTATAACAGTATAGTAAGTGTGAGTTTCTCCCAAAGACCTAAGGGAGTATAGATACTATCTTCCCAAGAATTGACAGATCTAATACAGAACTAACAAGGTGTAAAGAATAATTCATAAGCGTCATCTCCCCCCTACTTTGATTGTGTCAAAAGAAGTGTTTAGAGATTGGGGAGATGACTCAGCAGTTCATTAGTACTTACTGCTCTGGCAGGGGGCCCAAATTCTGTTGCCAGCAACCATGTCTGCTCCCAACAACCTCCAAGTCCCAACCCCGGTCTCTATAGGCACCACACTTGTGTGCATATACCCGTACAGACATTTATTGAAATAATAAAAATAAGCCATTTTAATTGTTTTAATACTAAAGATGTTGGGTTGTTGGTGTAGGAGGTCCTTCGTTCTATGTGTTGATTTCATTGGTTAATCAATAAAGAAACTGCCTTGGCCTGATAGGGCAAAACTTAGGTAGGCGGAGAAGACAGAACTGAATTCTGGGAGAAAGAAAGTACAGTCAGAGAGATACGCCATGGAACCACCAGAGACAGACACTGGGAATTTTACCTGGTAAGCCACTGCCACATGGCGATACACAGATTACTAGAAATGCATTAAACTAAGATGTAAGAATTAGCCAATAAGAAACTAGAGCTAATGGCCCAAGCAGTGATTTAATTAATACAATTTCTGTGTGGTTAGTTTGGGGCTAAGCTAGCCAGGTAGCTGAGACGAACAAGCAGGCCCTTCCCTTCCAACAGGTTGTTTTATTTGTTTTTGTGGATGTGATACTTTGAGGAGACCTCTACTCCAAGAATAAAAAAAAAAATTGGTACATTTCCTCTTTACTGAAGTGCAGAGAAGGAGTTCAAAGCTTTTCTAAGTCAGTAGATATGGTCATCTACCAGGAAAATTAAAAATATAAGAGACAGGTTTTGATCACACACGGTCACACACACACACACCCCACACACACACTATCCCTGCCCCATACCATAATGCATGCATTTTTCAGGACAATGAATATGTGTTTGGGGAAGAGTGGCGTGAACCCTCCTAGAAGAACCATAGTTCACTCTTGTGCAGGACTGTCTGTCTTGGCCTTGAGCTTCTACCAAGTGCATATGTGCTGATGTTAGATCCTAAAACAGTCACCAAATACCTTCATGTCTTGTTTGGCTTTATCATTGCATGAATTCCTCATGCATCCTTGAAATGAGGCTGCAAGAGACTAGAGTGCCCAATAAATAGGCCTGAGTCTGCACTGTGGGCAAAAGGAATGGGAACAGGAGAACCAAGACTAAAATTGTGTATGGCTGGAAATATTTGTTTGCCAGGTGCTGCGAAATCCAAAGGAAAGACAATTTATCCTTGAAAAGGGATGGAGATTAAATTAAGATATAAACCTGGTTCTACAATGCTCTGGAAGCATATAAACAAATGTGAAGACAAGCAAGTGTTTGCTGGAGGAGAGAAACACGAACAGTGGGAAAAGAGATTGGCCAGTTTGCACAAGCTCATATCTGCGAGACGTCATAAGCAAAACAGGGTATGAACAAAGCAGCGAGGAAATGAACTCGTATTGCGGTTGTTACCTAAGAAAGCCTGGTAAAGTGAGACACTATGCCAAATTTCACATTGGTAGACACTGTGGTGGAGGAAAATAGCACTGTGCATCTCACGTCCTTGGGCAGATATTTTAGCAAAAAAAAACCCCAAATGAGACAAATGATGATGGAGGAGGGTCATCTGTCTATGTGTTACTTTCATTAGTTAATAAAGAAACTGTCTTGTCCCTTTGATAGGACAGAAAATTAGGTAGGCAGAGTAGACAGAACAGAATGCTGGGAGAAACAAGCAGATTCAGGCAGATGCCATGACTCTCCTCTCCCAAGACAGGCGGAGGCTAGAATCTTCCTGGTAAGCCACCACCTCGTGGTGCTACACTCATTAGTAGAAATGGGTTCATCAAGATGTGAGAGCTGGCCAGTAAGAGGTAGAGCTAATGTTTAAAAGAATACAATTTGAGTGTTGTTATTTTGGG
Organism: Microtus pennsylvanicus; assembly: GCF_037038515.1. Classification (NCBI taxonomy): domain Eukaryota; kingdom Metazoa; phylum Chordata; class Mammalia; order Rodentia; family Cricetidae; genus Microtus; species Microtus pennsylvanicus. The sequence continues at coordinate 18,008,166 of NC_134600.1, read as the reverse complement.
GCATAAGCTAGCCAGGTGGCCGGGCGGCAGGAACGCAGCCCGCCGCTCTTATCACTACAAAATAAGAACAGTAAAAGAAAGGTACATGAGAGGTGATGGGCTTGTGTTTGATTGGATCTGTGTAAGATACAGCAGGGCTAGTTTCCTGCTTGGTCATATCTTCAGTAGTGTGTCGAGAAAGATTGTAAGAGCCAGAGAGACAGGGAGTTTTGCTGTGAGATTGTGTTTTCTAGGAACATCAGAAGCTATGCCCATGACTTCTCACCAGCATGATGAACATGAGATGAACAAGGATGACAGCAACAGATATCGTTACACGCATGGGTGAAAGCTCAAGAGACCTCAATCCTAGACAAAGAACTATGATAACTAAGACATGCTGAGCACGAAAGCAAGTCATCTTGGTCAGAGAAGAGAGCATCAAATGGTTGTCCAAAGCCAAACACTCAGACCTGAAAACACACATGCACAGAAAGCAATGATGTATTCAGGAATATATGTATATGGATATGTGCATATGAATATTAAAGAAAAAAGGCACTGAATTTGAAATAGAACAAGGGGGCCCATGTGGTGTTGAAGGGAGGAAGGGAAAGGGGAAATTATATAATTGCATTATAATCTCAAAAAATTTATAAAACATCTCCCAGGTGGTAGCTCCCAAGCCTAAATGCCATGATTGGGGTAGTATCTTAGCACACAATCATCTATGGGCAAATGAATGTTAAAACCAAATAAATGCCAGGGGTGTATCACCCACCCATCGAGGGCTAGCCCTGCAAAGATACCCAGATCCAGTCACCAAGTACCCACTGGGCTGCTCCCTTCCCAGTGACACTCAGTACTTAGGTAGAAGTTCCTTTCTTTGATGGTGTTTAGGAAGGTCAACCTATACTTAAAAATCTGACTGAGATTTACATGAGGACAGACAGGTACCCAGGTAATCCTTTTCAAGAAAGCTCTGTGCGCTTAATCTGTACAACATCTGTTAACTTCTGATCTTTGATGATTAATTTAGGATTACATTAAGTAGCATCAAATCTTTGCTTGAGTTCCGATGACTAACAACAGACCCTTGGTTGAACTGTTCTGAGTTGTATGTGTTGTGTCTGTGTGTACTTGCCAACATGCTATCAATCAGACAAGCATGCGCTTGTTTCCAGTATGTGAATATTCAGTAGGAATCAATGCTCATAAGGAGGAGTCCCTTCAGCCAAGACATTCTTACAATGCTGCCAACACTAGAGTGCAGTGACAGGCACCGTGACATAGTCAATCAGCACATACAACCTGGTGGTCTGCTGCTGTGGAATGTTTGTGTACACTGTGAAGATGTGTGTTTGCCAAGGTGCCTTATGATTAGTTTAGTAAAGAGCTGAATGGCCAATAGTTAGGTGGCAAAGGTTAAGTGGGATTTCCAGGGACAGAGAGGAAGAGGAATCTAGACTTGCAAGAGTCATGGGCCAGACAAGGAAGAAGCAGGATGAGCAGTACAGAGTTGAGGTAAGAAGACTTGCGGAAGAATATAGGTTTAGAAATATGGGTTAATTTAAGTTATAAGAACTAGTTAGGAAAAAGCCGAAGCTAAGGCCAAGCTTTTATAATTTATTATCCCTTCATGTCATTAATTGCAGGCTGGTGGTCCTGATAAAAAAAAAGTATAACCACAAATGGCATCCAATGTGCAGTGTGTACAAAGAGTCCACGGTTGGTGGCATACAGAGACGCAACTTTTCTAAGAGGCCCTGCTATGCAAAAGAGCATGTGTGGGAGACTGGACAGAGATACTTACCACAGTGCAGACACAGCAGCTCCCTAGAGCTGGGATGGTTAGGTAGATCTGAAAGGGGCAGAGCCAGCCATAGAGAGCCTAGTAGGTTAAGGCTTGCCGCACATGGTCAGAGAAGGCTGCAGACACATAAAAAGTCAGGTCCAGACCAAGATTAACCCCTGAACAGATATAGTATACTTAAAAAATAGGCTTAGATGCTGAAGAAAGAAAAGAAAATGGAAGTCATAAAAATTAGTTTAAAAATAATAAACTTTTTAAAGAGAGAGTAAAGTAATTTAAAAAGCCATGTAAGGATAAGAAATATTATAACACAGGGATATGGATCTTGTATGGTGCTTTGTTAATTTTGAATTTTTTGAATGCTAATGAACAGAGAATAGCAGCTGCCGAGAGACACTGGACTGTGGAAGGGACTGCTGAATTAAACCAGCCTAAATACTTTAGGATGTCTTGACTTCAAAATGGAAGTCAGGAAGTTTGTTGTATCTGGGGAAGAAGTTGTGCTTTTGCAACATAATTAATAAAAATCCAGAGACAGATATTGGATTTCAACCTAAAGGTCAGAAAAATAAAGCAGCCAGCCACTGGTTTTTACCTATACCTTGATCTGAAATGGTGGTTCTGCCTCCAGGAGTCTCAGAATGAGACTGTGAGAGAGAGCTATCTCCTCCCATCTTATATTCCTCTCTAGGGCCGGGATTAAATACCTGTACCATTACTGTCCAGTTTCTATGGCAAACTAGTGTGACTACTGGGATTAAAGGTGTGTGTCACCACTGCCTGGTCTGTAAGGCTGAATAGCAGGGCTGTTTTACTCTCTGATCTTCAGGCAAGTTTTATTGATTAAAATACAAATAATATATCACTACATGCTTTTGTTCCTACAGAACTGAAAAGCTATGGATTCCTTCAAAACTAATAATGATCAGATTAGACTGAGAGAGACCTTCTGACTTGAAAGATAAAACTACAAGATATATAAGCTAATCCTTCAAGATAGGAACAGTTCTGAGACTGGCAGAGACATAATAAATCTTGTTGGCTAAGGAGTTCTCATGATTTATTATTATATGCCATCCTATTATATGGCATGGGCAGAGGTTTGGTTATACTGTCTAAACTTATAAAGTTAATAGATGCCTTTTACCTGCTCAACCACAAAACAAAAAAATTCATCTTTAACTGACTTGTACACATCACACATTCCACACTTGTGTTAATACAGATACGTATGTGAACTTTAAAAGTTTGTGTATTTTCAAAACAAAAAGAACAGATACCAATACAGACAAGTAGCTCAGTGATCCAGTCTCTCACGATGCTTCTGGTGCTGTGTCCTCAGAATCCTGCATCCAGAACAACTTCAAAGCTGCTTGTAGAGGTGGTCCAGCCTCACAGCCTACTCCATCTGAGACTTCAGATAAGCTCTATACTTTGGTATTACACAGACACTAAACAAAGAATAACATTGCTTGTTTTTCCAGGACTTGACCATTATCCCAGTTTTCTCAGGATCTCCTGAAGATGTTATCATCCCTAGACAATAGAAAACAGTCTAAAGAACATAACAGCCACAATCCCAGAAGGTGTGGGGGTGGCTTATAATCATTTAGTGAATGTTTGTCAACATTGGGGGTGGTGGTTGCAAATTGTTATTGGTTATGGTCAGGGAGAAAACTAAGCAAAGAAAATTAGATACAGGAATCTTATTATGAAAAGAGAAAGGCAAGTTATAGAAATGATAGGATAAAAGGGTAAATTATTGAATCTACTTTTAAACTAAAAAAAGCAACTACTAGTCTCAAATATTTCATATTGGTATGGATTTTATATATTGTTTCAAATTTAATGTTATTTTTGTTATACTGCATATGTTTCTACTTTTTAAGATATTTTAAAGATATATTTATAGGAATTTAAGGTTATTTTGTTATATTATATGCTTCTATTTTTTTACTTAAGGTAATGTACCAATGCAACTCATCAAAAAATATAATGTAAAGTTCTAGTCCTTGAAAGCTATTAGAGATAATAAAGAAGGGGAGGTTAATAGCCATTTGTAATAAATTTTATAGTCATGTTAGGTATGTTTTCAAGATCAGGGATATATTTTAAATACACAGATGGTCTTCAAACACTACAGAGACCTATAGAATATGGCATTTAATATGTGTTAGTAACCTAAGGCTTTCCATGGCAGTAAGATATGTCTGCTCCTGGCAGCAACAATTTATTTCAAAAGATGATGGCCTCCAAAAAAATCTCCATATGGAGTTTGTTTTCAGTAAATCTTACATGGAGACTTGTTATTATTTATGAATGTCTGGTCTTAGCTTGGCTAACCATTTGGGCAAGAAACTACTCTTGCCTTGACTGCTGATGGGATGCTATTCAAATTGGATAAGTAGGACACAAAAGAAGGTGACTGCTGAACTTTGCCAAAATGAGGTAGGGACAGCCCTTCAAAATTCTTGCTTTACAGAAGAGTCTGTTATATTCTAGGCCTGCGGGCTAAAGATGGATGCTCCAATATTGCAGAAGAACAAGACATTCAGATGTCTCTGTCATTTCTACAGTTTCAGAAGTTATTTGCTCTGTGCTTCCTGTTTATGTTTACTCAGATAATATTGTATCCTTCTCACATCTCTGATGGGGTTGAAGATTAGATAATTATAGTTATAATTTTCCTTCTTACCAAATTCAGAAAAGAAACTCACAAAAGAGATGCAAAGTGTATAAGGTCAAGAGACATAAAAACTTACGTTGTTTATCTAAGAAAATGTTTTAAGGTCTAAAAAGATATTTTTAGGATGGTAATATAAATTATGATAAAAACTACTTTAGGTATAAAACTTTGGACTTATCAGGATATGATAGGTAATTGATATGATAGGTAATTGCCCAATACAAATGGACTGGACATTGTGAATGTAATTCTTACCTGATAACTGTTCTTATTTTATATACGTTTACTAGGCTAGACTCGAACCCTTTTCTTTTTATTTAGACAAAAGGGGGATATGTTGTGGAATATTTGTGGATACTGTGAAGATATGTCTTTGCCAAGGTGCCTTCTGATTGGTTTAATAAAGAGCTGAATGTCCAGTAACTAGGCAAGACAGGACAGGAGGTATTTCCAGGGAGAGAAAGGAAGAGGAATCTTGAGTCACAAGCCAGATGTGGAGGAAGCAGGATGTGCAGTATAGAGATGAGGTAACAAGCCTTGTGGAAGAACATAGATTAAAAAAAATGGGTTGTTATGTGATGTTTTACTCTTTGGGGTTTCTTTTGGAGGTGGGAGGGCATCTCCCAGGTCCCAAATAAATCTTACATGGAGACTTATTATTATTTATGAATGCCTGGCCTTAGCTTGGCTTGTTTCTTGCCAGCTTTTCTTAACTTATATTATCCTGACTACCTTTTGCCTCTAGGCATATATATATATATATATATATATATATATATATATATATATATATATATATTCTTTCTATATAACTTTCTATACTTCTCTACTCTACCCTCCTTAGTCTCTTGCTTCTCCCATTTTTATTTTTAGATGTCTATCTAAAAACAAAATCCTGCCACAACCTTATTTTGATGATTTTTTTAAAGTTAGGCATTCTTAAATTATCTAGGCTGGTTTATTCTACAGTCCCTCTTTCAACTCCAGGTCTCTGAGCAGCTGTCCTTTGCTTTTCAGCAATCAAAAAATTAAAAATCAACACAATAGCATACAGGATCTCCAGACTCCTTGTGTGTTTCCAATCTTTACATGGATTTTTTTTCTTTTACATCACTTTTACTGTCTCTTTAAACACTTGATTATTTTTAATTTATTTATTTCTTCTTATAATTGCCTATACCCATTTTCCTTCTTTCTTAAACCTGTATGCATTGTGAAACACACTGGAATCTGCTTAGAGGTTTTTCTGAATAGACGTCTTTTACTGTGCATCTCAGCTTCTTTTGACCCAAGAGCAAACTTTAGACTGTCCAGCCTCACCGGGATCCCCCTCTTCGAGCTCTATAGGCTGGCTCGGTCCACTCTTGGGTTAGGTCGTGAAAACCAAGCTTAGCATTTGTAGCCAGGTCAGAGGTACCTGAGTGAGAACGGCATTAAACCTTTCTAGAGCTCTAAAACACCAATGCTTGTGCTATGGCGGGCATTTTTACTTCTTTTTATTACTACTTAACGTACTGGCTGCTCAAGGGCTCACCAGCAGGCACAAACTCTTAAAGGAGCCACTTCCCCCCTCCCTCCAGTTTTCTCTAGCTCTAGACGGTTATTCGAGCACCAAGATGGAACGCCAAAATGTGTGATGTTTTGCTCTTTTGGCTTTGTGGGGGCCTGCCACCCAGCTCTCAAAGAATCACACACGGATGCTTATTCTTAGTTATGAATGCCTGGTCTTACCTTGGCTTGTTTCTTGCCAGCTTCTCTCAACTTAAATTATCCTGGGTACCTTTTACCTCTGGGCTTTTATCTTTCTCTATTTCTGTATACCTTTACTTCTTTCTCCATGGTTTGCCTAGTAGCCGGGTGATTGGTCCCTGGCATTCTCCTCCTCTCCTTGTTTTCTTGCTCCTTGTTCTCTCAGATTTCTGCTGTCTATGTATACTCTGCCTGCTGGCCCCGCCTATCCTTGCTCCTGCCTCACTATTGGCTGTTCATCTCTTTATTAGACCATCAGGTGTTTTAGACAGGCACAGTAACACAGCTTCACAGGGTTAAACAAATGCAGCATAAACAAAAGTCACACACCTGAAAATAATATTCCCCAATGGTTAATTTAAGTTCTACGGACTAGTTAGGAACAAGCCTAAGCCAATGCCAAGCTTTTATAACTAGTAGTAAGTCTCTGTGTCGTTATTTGCAGACTAGCAGTACTGATGAAAAGTCCAACTACGGTCTCTTGCTCTCAGTAACCACCGTGGATGCTGAAAATGAGAGGAGGTGACAGTTTGGCACAGTTCAATATAGTCCCAGCTCCTGGCTTCAAGTGATGTTGCTGTTATTCTTTCTTTGTGGCGTTGGAAAGGAGACACGAGACTCACGGTGGTCCCACGTGGATAAACTTTAATGGGGGGTGACGACAGGTGAAGGACAGGGGTGAAGAGATGAAAAGGGGGCGAGTTATGGCATTCCCCGTTTTTAAGGGGGATCCAGGTGCGTCTGGGAAAAATGTCCTGCGCATGCCTGGCTTTCCGTCTAACTGGGAATTGTAGTCCAGTGATCCTTCTGCGCATGTGCGATCTTTCCACATGGAAATGTTGTTCCAAAAGGAACAACAGTTGCTACTTCAGCTTTGTGAGTAACTGGGGTTACAAGTGTGAACCACCATACTGAGCTAGTCCTTAAGTCCTGAGTTAGAGGAGAGAGCAGCTTCCAGGGAGCAAATCTATGCTCTCCCTGCATATTCTGTCTTAGAATGTACAAATGAGTTCATTTCACTGTGACATTTCCATACTTGGTTATACCTTAAATCCATGCCACTTTGAAAGAAAAAAGAACCCCAGTAAAATAGAATTTGGAGGATGTAATGGTTTAGTCAATTGAATTATTTAATCTCTCACCTGTGACATAATTCTCTTCTTTTTCCCTCTCCTCTTGCCTCATGTGTCAAAGAAGCATGAATTCCTCAAGTAAATAGAGCTGTCTACAATACAACTCTCGCCCATAAAAAACCATTGATCTGTTTTGAGATTCTTCTGTAATTTCTAAAGGCAGAGGTATACTAAATGTTAATAGAATTTGGCTTTCCTTGACATAAATTTGGACAACCCACACCACACTGACTGACAGAATGAAGTATATATGCAGACAGGCAACTTCCATCCGTCTTCTGTTTGAATCTGTGTCTCCTCAGAAACTCTTGATAATATATTGTCTGGTACATTCATCCGCTTTCCAGCGTGATCCCTTCCAGAATGTAGGAGACTAACTGCACCTGGAAATTACTCACCGAAGTCAGAGCAGCTAACAGCGTCAGTGACTGGTGTGTGGAGGTTAGCCAAGACCGTAAGAACTGCCAGCCCATGGAGTCCAAGCTCCTTAAGGCTGTGCGGCTTCCGGGTAAACTGAGTGGGCGACCTATGCACTCTAAAACCTCCCAAGAGGCTCCTGAGGGCATGCGCAACTCAGCGGCTCTACCCGCCCTGTTCCTCAAAGAAAGACTGTCAGGAGTCAGCTAATCCTGTGAGGATGTGCAGTTTTCAGAAGGGTGACATCTACACTCGAAGAGAATAGTACAGCCCCCCGCTGTTCATGCAATCCCCCAATGCTAACTCCTAGAGGAGAAAAGCGTCCCTGAGAGGGAGCAGTCGCGGGAAGGATAACCTGCTCTCCTGGACCGGACTTTCTGGATTTTCTGTATATGGCCATGAGACTAGAGCTGCCTGGAAATGTGGCTGAGCGTGGTGAAAGGCAGGAAATGGAGGAGACAACACCCCATTGTGTTCAGAGGCCAAAGAGTCAAGTTACAGCACTTTAGAGAGGGAAGCAGGACACCCTCCTGCTGCGTGGGGGCGGCCCTGAAGGTAGAAGACAACCAGCTCTAACTACAAATGCTGTCCTTGCAGTGCAGCAGACCGCGGGCACACTGTGCTGGTGGGACCCTACCCAGAATGCCTCGACTAGAATCTTCACTTCGGTCAGCCTGCCTGTGCCCTGTATTCAGGTTACAAGCTTGCGAAAAAGCCTACTAAAGAGCATCCTATTTGGGGACATAATATTCATCCATGAGCATCCACTCATGTGCTTGTTCTCTCTCTCTCTCTCTCTCTCTCTCTCTCTCTCTCTCTCTCTCTCTCTCTCTCTCTCTCTCTCTCTCCCTCTCTCTCTCCCTCCCTCCCTAAAGTAGATAAAGCAGAAGCTAGAGAGAAGGGCAAACAGACAATGACTGAAGAAAATATAATTAACTCCAATAAGTACACATTTCCTGAGGTCATGTACAGATATGACCTGTGGCTGTCGGGCCTCTGGCTAACATGTACAGAAACAGAGGGGACACTAGGAGACTGTGGGTAGGCTGTCGCTGGTCATCACATGTCGGCTGATGGGCCAACATCAAACCATACCTGAAAGAAGAAAGCCAAGACCGTGTTCTCACCGCTGCTCCTCCCCAACACTAGAGCGTCCAGCAGAGTGGACATGATAACAGACCCCACTTCCTGGGCTCCCAAAATCTCTAGACCTGTCTCTGGGATAAGGACCTATCCTAAATTCATAGACAAACACGAATTCTAAATTTGGGGAGAGTCAGGGTTGTGTATAGCCAAGTATGAACGGCTAGGTAGAACTCCTGTTTTTAACTTTTAAAAGAAGTATTGCTGGCTGAGTTACATTTCGACCTTTTGCTTTCTTATTGAATAACTTTTGGTGAGTTTGTATCAATCATTCCAAGAGTGAATTCAATTATTTCTGAATGAAATCTATTTTGTTTTCCAAACGTATTTCCCTTCTTCATCTTTTTCTGAAACTGGAGTCTGGCTGGCTCCCACTTTGATGGCAAACTGCCCAGTTCGACCAATTTCAGAAAAAAAAAAGCAAGAACTAATAATTTTGGCCCTGACGGAATGGCTCGGCACATCGTATACCATCCAAGATAAAAGCGAACTTGGACATCTCTTCTGGGACCATTCAGGCTTGTGCCAGATTCTTTGCCATTGAAAGGAGGAGCTGGGGCAGAAGACAGACAGACAGACAACACGATAGCAGTGTTCACCTGACCGTCCAGAGGCTTTATCTGAATGCCAAGAACACAGACGGTCGTTTCACTTAGAAGGTTACCAGCTCAGGGTGACTTAAAGTGTGTTGTGATATTTTGTTTGCTTTGTTTCACCTTTAACTCAAGTCCCAGGAGATCCAACACTTTCTTCTGACCATGGCAGGCACTGCACATTTATAGTACACGTACATACATGTAAGCAAACACACGTACACATAAAATAAAAAAATAAGTAAAACGTTCGAAAATATATAAATCCCAGCACACACACATACATATGCATACATAGGCACACATATACACACATGTGCGCACACACGCACACTGACTTTATTTCTCTGAAGAACTCTAATTTCTAATCTTTACCTTCAATAGTTGATCTGCCTCTGGAGACTCCACGTGATTCAGGTTGCATAAATCGTTCAACCCTTGAACAATCAAGAAAGGAAGAGCTAGGAGGCATGGACCTTTCTTGATCCACCTGCTAAAACAGCCTATAAACCATGGAAGTATTTATTCTCTGAGTAAATTCGTGGCTTCCGTAAATGTAGCCAAAAGCATTTCTCAGGGAAGGATGCAGAGCCCATACTCAGTCACAAATGTCTCTTCTCAACAGGGTACAATATCCATTTCACTTTTAAAACCATGTTGCATCAGAGTACAACACAAATTTGAGTAGAGTTTAAAATGGTTCATCTGAGAAAATAATAACGGTTGGTAGGTAACAGTAATTAAAGCTTTCAAAACCAGATGGCTAATGCCTACTTCAGTCAAAATTTTGGCTATCAAATGTTTACAGACATTATGATAAAAAAATAAAACAAAAGCCACCAGGGTAAGGGTGGCCCAGATGATGGAAGTGGTCAACCAGTGTCTGGTCTAGCCTGAGACCCATCCACGAGAGGGAGCCCACCCCGACCCAGGCTTAGAGACCTAGTTAGAACTGAACACAATTAGAGAGAAAAGAGTCACTGTAATGAAGCCTAACGATATTCTGCTGTACCCATAGACTGGGGACTACCCCAGTTGTCTTCAGAGAGCCTTCACCCAGTAACTAATGAAAACAGATGCAGAGACTCACAGCCAAACGTTAGACGGAGTTCAGGGAATCTTGCTGAAGGAGGGAGGAAGGATTCTAGGAGCCAGAGGGGTCAAGGACATCACAAGAAAACTGACAGAAACAACTAAGCTGGGCTCATAGGGGCTCACAGAGTCGGAACCAACAACCAGGGAGCCTGCAGGGGACCGACCTGAGCCCTCCATATATGTGACAAACATGGCTACTTGTGTGACTCCAACAGAGGGAGCAGCCCGCAGCCCTAACGCTTTGGCTGGCTCCTGGGAACCGATTGCTCATACTGGATTGTCTTGCTCAGCCTTAATACAAGTGGAGGGGCTTAGTTCTTACCACAGTTTGCGATGTCAAGTTTGTTGATGTTCATGGAGGCCTGCCCCTTTCTGAACAGAAACAGAGGGGGAGTGGAATGGGAGGGGGCAGTGGGTGGGTTGGGAGGGAGAATGGGAGGAGAAGAGGGAGGGGAAACTGTGGTTGGGATGTGGAATAAATAAATTAATTAATTAATTTACTAAAAAAAGGCCTGGGGCTGGAGAGGTGGCTCAGTGGTTAAGAGCACTCACTGCCTGCTCTTCCAAAGGTCCTGAGTTCAATTCCCAGTAACCATGTGGTGGCTCACAACTATCTGTAATGAGATCTGGTGCCCTCTCCTGGCCTGCAGGCATATACACAGACAGAATATTGTATACATATTGAATAAATAAATCTTTGTGCAGGCTTGGGGTACAAGCATGAAAGTGAGTAAGGTCAAGGATGAAGACTTTCCCATGGCACTGCACACAACGTCTGTCTGTCTGTCTGTCTGTAGATTAAAATAAAAACAGGAAACCTCCCCAAGGCTCACTTATCCATAATGTTTTCAGGAACTGTTTTAGAGATGCAAAACGGTAATTTTTCTCATGATTTCAATGTTTTATTGTTCTTTAAAAAAACCAGTCTGAAACCACAGAAGCTGCAGAGATAGATTCCACGGAGTCATCCAGCTCAGCAACTGGAAGCCAAGGCCAACGTCGTCACAATCATCCAGGGTTTACCGTGGTAAAACATCCTCACGCATGCTCTCTTTACACTCGCCAGACTCCTAAGGTGCCAAGGGTTCAGTAGCTCCATTTTTGCCATAAACCGAACTGAGACTAATCAAGGTGACTTCTCATTTTCCAACAAAACCAGAAGAGGTGCAGTATCAGCCCTACTGATAAAGATGACTTTACCTGTTGACATATCCCTCAGGACCGCTTTCCCAAACTCTGCAAACTACAGATGTCCCTTAACAGGCCAAGCACTAATTTAATTAATTCATTGTGGACACTCGACTATTTCTTAAATAAAATAATAAGAAAACAAATTAAACGTCCCCAAAGAATAGAAAGATAACCGAGTAGCTGGAGCCAAACTAGCAAAAAGCCTGCTGCTGGCCGAGACAGGAAATCTCCCCAACATGAGACGAGTAGCTCCTTATAATTAATATTTGTCAGTTATGTGTGTGAATGGCTCTGCTTGTCAGCACCCTTGGGCCGTTATCAGCTGTGAACGCCTTTTTCTTTTGCGGGTTGGTAATGCAAAAAAATTCAGCCGACCCACGGGCATCGTCTCATGGTTAGAGAGTGGAGGGAGATTGAGCCTGCAGTTTCGTTGTCTTACAGTAGCTTCCTCCTCAGCCTCCTGCAGCTGAGTTATTAGTGTTCTTTCCCCGAGGATGGGACTTTATTTTTAAATCTAAGATGCCATAAAAATAAAATACCTGTGGAAACTAATTTTGATCCTAAGAATAAAGGGTCAGTGCCTGTACCTAAGGCTGCTCTCGGTACTCTTCCTTTGGGATATCAGGAAAATAAGCATCTTGCCTTTATATTTACACAATCTTAAGAAGGAGGGTTTTACATCTGGGAAGTCGAAGCAGAAAACAGGGAAGTTGTAAATGTTATGGTTTAGGCCCCTGGTCCCTTTAAGAGACAAGCCACGCCCACTCCCTCCCCCATCCACTGAGGCAGGCTGATCTTCAGCTTCCCGTCTGAGCTTGCTCTCTTTTCCATCTTCCTCTCGGAGAGGCAGCTTCGCTTCTGCCTCTCTCCCCACTTTTTCACTTCCCCCCTTCTCTGTCTCCTTCTCCTTCTCCTCTCTCTCTCTCTCTCTCTCTCTCTCTCTCTCTCTCTCTCTTCCCCCCACTTCACCCTTTCCCCTCCACAACTCCCTGAATAAATATTCAACCTCACTCTGCAAGTGTGTCTATCCATGTCTCTGTCTCCTGCCCGCCTGCCATGTGTCTCTGCCTGGGACTGGCTGCTTGCAGGGTTCACTGTCTGCCACCACTTGGCCCGCTACCACTGTTTGGGACCTACAGCATTTTTGCTGCCTATTGCTGCCAGGGATTTTGTAGCATTTAAAAAATATAAAAGTAAGCTTTCTACAAGAGCTGGAGCGAAAACTGCAGTGGCTGGACACAGCCATCTTGGGTGGCTCTGAAATTGCGTCTTCATCCTCCTCCTTCTAGCTTTTCCCGTTTTGTTGATGTGAAAACAGACTTTTTTTTTTTTTGGTTTCTTTTTTTTTTTTTAGATTTTTTTTTTGATTTTTTTTTTATTGATAAAAGGAGGATAAAGAAAAGAAAAAAAAACAAATTTTCACCTCCTCCCACCAGCCTCCCATTTCCCTCCCCCTCCTCCCACTCTTCTCCCCCTCCTCCCACCCTTCTCCCCCTCCTCCCACCCCTCTCCCCTTCCCCCCACTCCTCTCCCCCTCCCTTTCCAGTCCAAAGAGCTGACAGGGTTCCCTGCCCTGTGGTACGTCCTAGGTCCTCCCCCCTCCATCCATATCTAGGAAGGTGAACATCCAGACTGGCTAGGCTCCCACCAAGCCAGCACATTGCTTAGGATCAAAACCGCGTGCCATTGTCCTTGGCGTCTCATCAGCCCTCATTGTTCGCCATGTTCCGAGAGTCCAGTTTTATCCCATGCTTTTTCTGGTAACAGTCCAGCTGGCCTTGGTGAGCTCCCAGTAGATCATCTCCACTGTCTCAGTGGGTGGGTGCACTCCTTGTGGTCCCGACATCTTTGCTCATGTTCTCACTCCTTCTGCTCCTCATTGGGACCTTGGGAGCTCAGTCCAGTGCTCCAGTGTGGGTCTCTGTCTCTATCTCCATCCATCGCCAGATGCAAGTTCTAGGATGATATGCAATATATTCGTCAGTATTGCTCTAGGGTAGGGTCATTTCAGGTTCCCTATCCTCAGCTGCCCAGGGAACTAACTGGGGACCTCAGCTTGGGCACCTGGGAGCCCCTCTAGGGTCAAGTCTCCTGCCCACCCTAAAGTGGGTCCCTTAACTAAGAATTGTGGTTCCGTGCTCCCCTATCCAACCTTCCTTTATCCTGATCCTCCTGTTTCCCCAAGTCCACCCTCCTTCCCTTCTACCTTTTCTCTCCCCATCTCCCCTAACCCCCATCCCACCCCACCCCCAAGATCCCACTTTTCCCCCCGGCAATTTTGTCTACTTCCCTTATCCAAGAGGATAACTATATGTTTTTCCTTGGGTTCACCTTCTTACTTAGCTTCTTTAGATTCGCCTATTGTAGACTCCGTGAACCCTATTTATGGCTAGAAACCAATTATGAGTGAGTACATCCCATGTTCGTCTTTTTGGGCCTGGGATACCTCACTCAGGATAGTGTTTTCTATTTCCATCCATTTGCATGCAAAATTTGAGAAGTCATTGTTTTTTACCGCAGCGTAGTACTCTAGTGTGTATATATTCCATACTTTCTTCATCCATTCTTCCATTGAAGGGCATCTAGGTTGTTTCCAGGTTCTGGCTATTACAAATAATACTGCTATGAACATAGTTGAACAAATGCTTTTGACATGTGATAGAGCATCTCTTGGGTAAATTCCCAAGAGTGGTATTGCTGGGTCCAGGGGTAGGTTGATCCCGAATTTCCGGAGAAACCGAAACACTGACTTCCACAGTGGTTGCACAAGATTGCATTCCCACCAGCAATGGATGAGGGTACCCCTTCCTCCACAGCCTCTCCAGCAAAGGCTATCCTTGGTGTTTTTGACTTTAGCCAATCTTACAGGTGTAAGATGATATCTCAAAGTTGTTTTGATTTGCATTTCCCTGATCGCTAAGGAGGTTGAGCATGACCTTAAGTGTCTTTTGGCCATTTGAACTTCTTCTGTTGAGAATTCTCTGTTCAGTTCAGCGCCCCATTTTTTTAATTGGGTTAATTAGCATTTTAAAGTCTAGTTTCTTGAGTTCTCTATATATTTTGGAGATCAGACCTTTGTCTGTTGCGGGGTTGGTGAAGATCTTCTCCCAGTCAGTAGGTTGCCTTTGTGTCTTAGTGACAGTGTCCTTTGCTTTACAGAAGCTTCTCAGTTTTAGTAGGTCCCATTTATTCAATGTTGCCCTTAATGTCTGTGCTTCTGGGGTTATACCTAAGAAGCGATCGCCTGTGCCCATCTGTTGTAGGGTATTGCCCACTTTCTCTTCTATCAGATTCAGTGTTTTCGGGCTGATATTGAGGTCTTTAATCCATTTGGACTTGAGTTTTGTGCACGGTGATAGATATGGGTCTATTTTCATTCTTCTACAGGTTGACATCCAGTTGTGCCAGCACCATTTGTTGAAGATGCTTTCTTTCTTCCAATGTAAACTTTTAGCTCCTTTATCGAAAATGAGGTGTTCATAGGTTTGTGGGATAAAGTCCGGGTCTTCTATACGATTCCATTGGTCGACTTCTCTGTTTTTATGCCAGTACCACCCTGTTTTCATTACTGTAGCTCGGTAATAGAGTTTGAAGTCAGGGATGGTAATGCCTCCAGAAGATCCTTTATTGTATAGGATTGTTTTGGCTATCCTGGGTTTTTTGTTTTTCCATATAAAGTTGATTATTGTCCTCTCCAGATCTGTGAAGAATTTTGATGGGATCTTGATGGGGATTGCATTGAATCTATAAATTGCCTTTGGTAGAATTGCCATTTTTACTATGTTGATCCTCCCAATCCAAGAGCAAGGGATGTCCATCCATTTTTTGGTATCCTCTTCAATTTCTTTCTTCAATGCCTTAAAGTTCTTTTCAAATAGATCTTTCACTTCCTTGGTTAGATTTACCCCAAGATATTTTATGCTGTTTGTGGCTATCGTGAATGGAGAAGCTTCTCTGATTTCCCTCTCTGCTTCCATATCCTTTGAGTATATGAGGGCGACTGATTTTTTGGAGTTGATCTTGTATCCTGCCACATAACTAAAGCTGTTTATCAGCTGTAAAAGTTCTTTGGTGGAATTTTGAGGGTCGCTTATGTACACTATCATATCATCTGCGAATAACGAAAGTTTAACTTCTTCATTTCCAATTCGAATCCCCTTGATCCCATTATGCTGTCTTATTGCTATTGCTAGAACTTCCAGCACTATATTGAAGAGGTATGGCGAAAGTGGGCAGCCTTGTCGTGTTCCTGAGTTAAGCGGGATGGCTTTGAGTTTCTCTCCATTTAATTTGATGTTAGCTGTCGGCTTGCTGTATATAGCTTTTATTATATTTAGGTATGACCCTTGTATCCCTAATCTCTCCAAGACTTTTAACATAAATGGATGTTGAATTTTGTCAAATGCTTTTTCAGCATCTAATGAAATGATCATATGGTTTTTTTCTTTCAGTTTATTTATATGATGGATTACATTGATAGATTTTCGTATGTTGAACCAGCCCTGCATCTCAGGAATGAAGCCTACTTGATCATAATGGATAATTTTTCGGATGTGTTCTTGGATTCGGTTTGCCAGTATTTTGTTGAGGATTTTTGCGTCGATATTCATGAGTGAGATCGGCCTGTAATTCTCTTTCCTGGTTGAGTCTTTGTGTGGTTTTGGTATCAGAGTAACTGTAGCTTCATAAAAGGAATTTGGTAATGACCCTTCTGTTTCTATATTGTGGAATACATTGAGGAGTATAGGTATTAGGTCTTCTTGGAAGTTCTGGTAGAATTCCGCATTGAAACCATCTGGCCCTGGGCTTTTTTTGGTAGGGAGGTTTTTGATAACAGCTTCTAGTTCTTCGCGACTGACAGGTCTGTTTAGCTTGTTCACCTGGTCCTGATTTAATTTTGGTAAATCGTATTTATCTAAGAAAGTGTCCATTTCTTTTACATTTTCCAGTTTAGTGGCATACAAGCTTTTGTAGTAAGATCTAATGACTCTCTGAATTTCCTCTGTGTTTGTGGTTATGTCCCCCTTTTCATTCCTGATCTTATTAATTTGAAATTTTCTCTCTGCCGTTTGATTAGTTTGGATAGGGGTTTGTCAATCTTGTTGATTTTTTCCAGGAACCAGCTTCTTGATTCATTGATTCTTTGGATTGTTTTTTGTGTTTCTATTTTGTTGATTTCAGCCCTCAGTTTGATTATTTCCAGTCTTCTACTCCTCCTAGGTGAGTCTGCTTCTTTTTTTTTCTAGAGCTTTCAGGTGGGCTGTTAAGTCTCCAATATGTGCTTTTTCTGTTTTCTTTAAGTGGGCACTTAGTGCTATGAACTTTCCTCTCAGGACTGCTTTCATAGTGTCCCATAAGTTCGAGTATGTTGTTTCTTTATTTTCATTGAATTCAAGGAAGACTTTAATTTCTTTCTTTATTTCCTCCTTAATCCAGGTATGGTTCAGTAGTTGACTGTTCAGTTTCCATGAGTTTGTAGGCTTTCTGGGGGTAGCATTGTTGTTGAATTCTAACTTTAATCCATGGTGGTCTGATAAGACACAGGTGGTTAGTAATATTTTTTTGTAGCTGTGTAAGTTAGCTTTGTTACCAAGTATGTGGTCAATTTTCGAGAAGGTTCCATGAGCTGCAGAGAAAAAGGTATATTCTTTCCTATTTGGGTGGAATATTCTATAGATGTCTGTTAAGTCCATTTGCTTCATTACCTCCATTAATTCTCTAATTTCTCTGTTAGGTTTCTGTCTGATTGACCTGTCCATTGGTGAAAGAGGAGTGTTGAAGTCTCCTACTATTAGTGTGTGCGGTTTGATGGCTGCCTTGAATTTTAGCAATGTTTCTTTTACATACGTGGGTGCTTTTATATTAGGGGCATAGATATTCAGGATTGAGATTTCTTCCTGATGAATTTTTCCTGTTATGAGTATAAAATGTCCCTCTCCATCTCTTTTGATTGATTTAAGTTTGAAGTCAACTTTGTTAGAAATTAGTATGGCCACACCTGCTTGTTTCTTAGGTCCATTTGCTTGATAAGCCTTTTCCCAGCCCTTTACTCTGAGTAGGTGCCTGTCTTTGTGGTTGAGGTGTGTTTCTTGTAGACAGCAGAATGTTGGATCCTGTTTTCGTATCCAGTCTCTTAGCCTGTGCCTTTTTATAGGTGAGTTGAGTCCATTGACATTAAGTGATATTAATGACCAGTGGTTGTTAACTCCGGTCACTTTTTAAGTAGTAGGGTTTGTGTGTTTCCCTTCTTTGAGTTGCGCTGGTGAAGGGTCTCTAGATGTCTGAGTTATTGAGGTCTTTGTTGGACTCCTTGGTTAGTGATTTTCCTTCTATTATTTTCTGTAAGGCTGGATTTGTGGCTACGTATTGCTTAAATTTGTTTTTATCCTGGAAAATTTTGTTTTCTCCATTTATGGTGAATGAAAGCTTGGCTGGATATAGTAGTCTGGGCTTGCATCCATGGTCTCTTAGTTTTTGCAGTACATCTATCCAGGACCTTCTGGCTTTCATGGTTTCCATAGAGAAGTCAGGTGTAAGTCTGATAGGTTTACCTTTATAAGTAAGTTGGCCTTTTTCCTTTGCGGCTCTTAATATTCTTTCTTTATTCTGTATATTTTGTGTTTTGATTATTATATGGCGAGGGGATGTTTTTTTTGATCCAGCCTATTTGGGGTTCTGTATGCCTCTTGAACCTTCATAGGTACATCCTTCTTCAGGTTGGGAAAGTTTTCTTCTATAATTTTGTTAAGTATATTTTCTGGACCGTTGAGCTGCACTTCTTCTCCTTCTTCTACTCCAATTATTCTTAGGTTTGGTCTTTTTATTGTGTCCCATATTTCCTGAATGTTTTGTGATGAGAGTTTGTTGGACTTGCTGTTTTCTTTGATCAGTGCGTTTATTTTCTCTATGTTATCCTCAGACTCTGAGATTCTTTCTTCTATCTCTTGTATTCTGCTGGTTATGCTTGTTTCTGTAGTCTCTATTCGTTTACCTAGATTTTCCATGTCCAGCCGGCCCTCTGTTTGTGTTTTCTTCTTTGCCTCCATTTCATTTTTCAAATCATGAACTGTTTCCATTATCTGCTTGATTGTTTTTCCTTGCTTTCCTAGGGTATCATTCACTGATTTACTCAATTCCTCGAACTTTCTGTTATACTTCTCATCCATTTCTATAAGGGCGTTTTTTATATGCTGTTTAAGGGTGTCAATCACTGTCATGAAGTCAGTTTTTTCTCCTTCTTCATGATTAAGGTGTTCATGTCCTCCTGTTGTGAGGTCGCTGGCTTCTGGTGGTTTCGTGTTGTTTTTCAGATTGTTGGGTGAATTCTTGCATTGGCGTCTCCCCATCTCTTCCTTCCAATATTCTCCTATGGATCTTCTTTTACAGGATCAGGTCTTCTTGCCAACTGATGTACCTTCCAAGTGATGTCACTCCCCCGTGATGTTTCTCCTGGAGTCCAGTTCCGATCTCCTTGCTGCTTGGTTAGCTTGCAAACAAAGGCCCACCCTGCTTGCTGCAGGCAGGTTATGGAGACAAAGGAGCTACCACCTTCCCCTTTGCACTCACCTTCGGGTTCAGTCCCAGCGCCCAGGCAGGCTGAACAGGGAGGCACTCTGCCCCAAGAAGGGAGGGATGGAGAGAGACAGGGGTAGGGGGATCTGGATGTAAGCTGGATGGGATAGGAAGAGAGAGGAGGTACCGGGCAGTGTAGCCCTGTAGGTTGATCAGGAAGTGTAGGCGGGCTGTTCCCGGGTGCCGCAGCACTCACTCACCACAATGATGTCTCACTAGGTGCCCTGATCGAGACTCCGTGCTGCTTGGTTCGCTCGCAGACAAAGGGCCCACCCTGCTTGCTGCAGGCGGGCTATGGGGACAAAGAAGCCCCCGAGCTCCCCTTTACCCTACGCTTGGGGTTAGGACCCAGCGCCCAAGCAGGCAGAGCAGGGAGGCTCTCTGCCACCAGGGAAGGGAGGGGGGAGAGAAACAGAGGGTGGGGGAGATCTGGATGTAAGCTGGATGGGATAGGAAGAGAGAGGAGGTACCGGGCAGTGTAGCCCTGTAGGTTGATCAGGAAGTGTAGGCGGGCTGTTCCCGGGTGCCGCAGCACTCACTCACCACAATGATGTCTCACTAGGTGCCCTGATCGAAACTCCGTGCTGCTTGGTTCGCTCGCAGACAAAGGGCCCACCCTGCTTGCTGCAGGCGGGCTATGGGGACAAAGAAGCCCCCGAGCTCCCCTTTACCCTACGCTTGGGGTTAGGACCCAGCGCCCAAGCAGGCAGAGCAGGGAGGCTCTCTGCCACCAGGGAAGGGAGGGGGGAGAGAAACAGAGGGTGGGGGGGTCTGGATGTAAGCTGGATGGGATAGGAAGAGAGAGGAGGTACCGGGCAGTGTAGCCCTGTAGGTTGATCAGGAAGTGTGAAAACAGACTTTTAAGGATGCTTCTAGAGCCCTACAGTAACTATACATGATGAAAATGAACCGCATGGTAAGAAGAGAAACTATTACTTACGTTAAGTGGTGAACTTAAGGACCGTTCCATAGCACTGCGTATCAAGCAATGGTGACGAGCACCAAGGTAGAGAAAGGTCAAGACACAAGCACCCCTGGCTCAGCAGAACCTGGCCTGGGGAAGAGCACAGAGAGCCCTAGGTTAACACAGTGGCAGAAACAAGCGGGAACCGAAGCAGATGTGATAAAGAAGGATTAAGCGGAGACTTAGAAGCCTGAAAATGGGGCTTAGCTTTTATTTCTTTTTCTTGAGACAGGGTTTCTTTGTGTAACAACCCAAGCTGTCCTGGAACTCACTCTGCAGACCAGGATGTCTTCGAACTGCCTCCCAAGTGCTAGATTAAAGGCTCCGCCACCGCCACCCCGCTAAAATGGGGCTTAGCTTTAAATAGAGAACGAAGATGATCGATCCACTGATTATCACACTGGTTAACTTTAAATAGAGAGAACGGAAGGGCACTGCACTGATTACCACACCGTTTTACCCTCAGTAACAGTTTGGCGTGTTCCGCAGTCCCGGGAGCTTCAAGCTCTGGCGCAGAGTATGAGGAAACTGCAGATCCCTTCGAGAAACGTGTCCGGACACCTGGGTTTGTTCTTTGCATTTTTTTCTGTTCCCGTTATATTAGCAACTCATTCAATGATTCTCTTCCTTTCCATTCCATTGTCTTGTCGGACCCTCAGTTACGTCCCTGTCTCCAAATTATTTTCTCAAAGCTTTATAACCATTCCCCCTGGCTTTGGCAACCCTCCTTCAAAGTGACTTTTTATTCAGCCTCGGTTTGGTGGGGCTACAAAATCAGCATGATTACATCAGTTTCCTTATTCTAGAAAAATCTATAAAGACCACACCAATCCTGCCCTATCAATTGCTAGGTCTCAAACTCAGGACAAATGGCCGAGTTGCTTATTTAATATACTAAGGCAGACTTTGGCTACCAGTTTCCCTGAGTCCCTACTCACAAGTATCTATTACAGAGTCACTGCCTGCGACTCTCAACCCCTCCAGTCCCTAGCTTCTCGGATCTCTAGAAACTTCAAACATTTTTGGCTATCCGGTCCCTTGGTGCTCTTTGCCCTCTTGGCTCCTCTCTCCTTGCTTTCCCCTCCCTCTCTCCTCTCACAACCTGGTTCAGGTTCAGTCTGGATCTTTCCAGATGCCGCTGGCTTTCCTTCACATCTACAATCAACCTTCTCCTCAACAGCACAGCTAGGAGCAGCCATGTCTCCATCTTTTCTGTCACCATCAACATTGCTTGGTCAGATTTCAAACATGCTTGTGGAACTAGCGAGCCCCTCTTCGCTTTTTTTTTTTTTTCAGTTTTATCCACCGAGCTTTGCTCCTGCCCAGCACAGAAATTTTGTTCCCTGTGTTGGCTGTGAACTGGGTTGAATCTCTTTCTTCTGCTCATGGTTCTCCTTCAAGAGCCAGGAAGTCAGAATTTACCCCTTGCAGCAAAAGGTCGGCGATGTGGGTGCCAGCGGGACCATTTGACTACATCTTGGCTCCTCTGGGGGCCCCGGCATTCTCCTCTCCAGACCTTACTCTAGACCAGTGTCTGGCTGTCCTGAGGCATCCTGTTGTCCCCTTTTTCCCTGGCGCTGGCCCATTTGAATCTCTCTTGTCCCTGCTGTTTGCCCCAGACACCATTCTGTTACAGACTCCTGCCTCCTTTCTTCAGACTTTTTGGGGTTAGCTGTAGTGACCACCTTCCTCGGATCTCTGGGACTTCCCCTCGATGTGTTTGAGCCCCTATGGGAAAAGCCGTTGCTGAATTCCAGCTTCTGCCTCATCTCCCAGCCCATTTACTATTCTTAGGGTTGGCCAGTTAGTTCCCTGAGCCTGGAGACCTTAAAATACCATGGCGGTTCCCGCGGATCTTCCCAGATCGTGTCTGCCATCTAGTGGATATAGGTAGTAACTACACAGGATCTGAGCGCAAATGACTGCCAAAAGATTTTGTTCCCTCTTTCCAAATGGTTTTGCAAAGGAGAATGCTACACATTTAAATCAGCAAGAGTGGGTATTATAAAGTGGATTAGATCAACCAGAGAGGGGATCATGAAGTGGGTTTTATTTCTTCTCCCCAAAGTCAGTTTCAGTATTTTTGCGTTTTTCTATTTGTATAAATATAAATAAATTTATATTTATATTGTATAAATAGGGCAAATTTTAGACATTTTCCAACCTGTAGACATTTGGATTCTTCTCAGTTTGGGACATGCATAAAGTTATTGTGAATATCATCTATAAAACTTTTAGGGACAAGTGTGTCCGCTTCTCTTCAATAAACAGCCAGGAGTAAAACCATTGTCAAAACTGGGGAGAGGTGGTTGAAAGGATGCCGTGATCACATTTCTTAGCAACATCACTGTGCTCTTGGGTACCAAGGCCCTCAGCCCGACCTCTAGGAGTTGGTCTAGTTGATCCTGTATGCTTTGAGGAGTAACTGATCTGGGTAATGTTGTGGATGCTTTCTATATAGTTAATACCTAATAGGGTCTGATACATATGTAATGGATGCTTTGCATATAGGTAATACATAAGAGATTGTTACTCACTATTGTCTACTTTAACATCCATTTGGGAATAGCATAAAAATGTATATGCTCTTGCTTGTCATAAGAAAAAACTCTGGGTGCTTACATAAAAGGCTAGTAGATGTACCACCTTTTCCTTATCCATTTTACGGTCGAGGGGCATTTAGGTTGTTTCCAGGTTCTGGCTATGACAAACAGTGCTGCTATGAACATAGTTGAGCACATGTCCCTGTGGTACAATTGAGCATCCTTTGGATATATACCCAAAAGTGGTATTGCTGGGTCATGAGGAAGGATGTTTCCTGATTTTCTGAGAAATCTCCACACTGACATCTAAAGGGATTGTTCCAACTTGCATTCCCACCAGCAACGCAGAAGTATTCCCTTTTCCCCACAACCTCTCCAGCATAAGTCGTCATCAGTGTTTTTGATCTTGGCCATTCTTACAGGTGTAAGATGGAATCTCAGAGTTGTTTTGATTTGCATTTCTCTGATGACTAAGGATGTTGAGCATTTCCTTAGGTGTCTTTCAGGCATTTTAGATTCCTCTGTTGAGAGTTCTCTGTTTACATCTGTACTCCATTTTTTATTGGATCATTTGTTCTTTTGATGACCACTTTCTTGAGTTCTTTGTATATTTTGGAGATCAGCCCTCTGTCTGATACATTTACACAGCAGAAAAAAAAAATGATGACATCTTGGAATTTACAGGCAAATGGATGGAGCTAGAAAACATCATATTGAGTGAGGTAATCCAGACCCAGAAAGGCAATTATCATATGTAGTCACTCATATGTAGGTTTTAAACATAAAGCAAAGAAAGCCAGCCTACAAACCACAATCCCAGAGAACTTAGACAACAATGAGGACCCTAAGAGAGACATATATGGATCTAATCTACATGGGAAGTAGAAAAAGACAAGATCTCCTGAGTAAATTGGGAGCATGGGGACCATGGGAAAGGGTTGAAGGGGAGGGGAGAGCAGGGAGGGAAGCAGAGAAAAATGTAGAGCTCAATAAAATCAATTAAAAGAAGAAAAAAAACCAAAAGATTTATAGTCACATGACTATAAAAGTTCATGTAACCTTTTACTCGATGGAACATGCCATTTAGAGTAATGTGAATTCATGTTCCAGCATGTTTTTCTCAGAATTAATTATTTTCTTATTTCCTTAAAAAAAAAAAAGACTGGTAGAAATAGCTACTGTAGAAACAGGAACCGAGGACTCCAGATCGAAGACAAATATTGTCAGCGAATACCTTTCTGCAAATATAATCTATATTGAGTATAGATTATTTTAGCTACTAGAGGCAAGCTTAAACCTGAGAGCTTTCCTACCCTGAGATCCTCAGAGCTAGAGCCTTGTGCGGTGCGCGTGCGTTCCCCGCTCGCGTTCCTCCCCTTCTCTCTTTATTAGATACCTTAAGATGGCTCTGGAGGTGCCCTGATGGGAGCAGGCAGCTGAAACAATGACGATTTCCATTGCAGGCTAAACCTTAAGAACTAACAGCGTTAGCAGCCTCCAAGAACCCGGAGGTGCGGATGAGGAAACCGCCTCTCCAAAGGTTTTAAATCCTCACCATGCCTGAGCAAGGGAGCAAAACCGCCCATCTGGCTCCAGAGTCATGGTCAGGGGCTCTGTGTACTCAGGCTGGGAGCCAGGCACCGAGGACAGAGGTCTGCCATCACCAGGGACGGGCCTGCTATCACCGAGGACAGGGGTCTGCCATCTCTTACTTGTCTTAGCTGCTGTTTCTTACCAACAGAGGACTAAGGGCATGGCTCGTCAATAGCAAATGGGTCATGAGGACCCGTACTTTATGTACAATGAAGATCTTGGGCCACCTTCTCCTCTGGAGGTCGTCCCTCACTGCAAGGTCCTTATAGGTCATTGAGAGATCTCTCTGAGTTTGAGGCAAAACCTTTGGTAATGAAAACAAACACTTTGCCTCTGCCAAAACAGTCCTATGTCCTCTGTTTTGCTTCATGGGTCCTGTGCTTGAAATGGGATGCTCTCAGGCACCGTCTGGCTCTGTCCTGTCCTTCCCAGTTCCAGAGACAAGCAGCTGCACCTGTTCTTCCTGCGCTTGGCTGACTCATCCACATTTCCCATCCTCAGAACTTCGTGTCTTCTGCCTGCTTACTTATTCCCTTTGGTTTTGTGGGGAGAGGGACAATGTCAGTGGCTCTGCCGGCAGCTTGGGGGCTACAAGGAGAAGTTGGATAATGTGCCTGTTTTTTTTTAACTCAATAAAAAAGCCTACCTCCAAAATCCCCTTTTCATTCTTCCTGGACCTGGACATTCAGTGTCCTGCCCTTAAGTGAATCCTGCCTGTGTATCCTTGCTCTTGGGTCACAGGGAGGTCCCCATTCCTTGCACGCTAGCTAGCAGCTGGTAAAGTCTTCACACCCTGATTTTTCTGTTTCCTGCTTAGTGGCACTGACATTAAGTAGGAGGGGACAGTCCATGCCAGGACACTCTGGAATGGCCTTCTTCCTAGGCTTGTGGGCAGTCCCTAACTGTTGTTTTCTGCAGAGTTGAGGCCCCCTCCTCCCATCTTTAGTTCCTGTATTCAAATCATTAGTAAAAATAAACATTTTTACACAGAGAAAAAAAAAACACTTCCTGGCCCATGCCTCTGTCTTCGCCCTGCACGGAACTGTGGACTAGGCCTCGGAGCTCTGAGGTGCCCGCCCAGCCATGTCCTTTGCCTTCCGGCCTGGCCTAACACATAGATGCCACATAGGTGACAAATCAGAGGGTGAATACGGGGGTCCTTTGCAAACCTGAATCATGCAGCATTCAAGAGAGTGAAATGGCTTCTCTTTTTCAATTACTAGAAGTAACCACACAAGTAAAAGTTGGGTTTGGTTTGCTTTTACTTTTGTTTTTATACTTGTCTTGCTCAACTTATTTTGTGCCTTGACAAATAAGAGAGATCATGTAAAGTATGATCATATACCTAGCCAGCCTTTAGACCAGCGGGAAAAGCCAGCCATGTCAGGTTTAGATGCTTAGGTGAGATTTTCTGTGTGTGATTTCTCTAAGCTACTTTTGCGCATGCTCAGAAGATACCAGAGAGGCTTAATGTGGTTGCTGCACCGTGTTTCAGTGGGCAAGCTCATCAGGTCAACATCAGTGGGGTGAGCTCTATCTTGATGCTTCAGGCTCCAGATAAAGCCATGCCCATAACCTAGCCTCAAGCATTTTGGCAACCCTGAGGAATCGAGACTGAAAAACATTCCTCAGAGGAGTGCTCAGACCTACCTGAGATGTGCGTACCACATCCCTTCCTCCAAGGCTCAGGGGTCTTCATGGAAGAAGAGGCAGAAAGAGTTGTAAAAGCTACAGGTGATAGATGACTTCAAGGAAATACCATTTTCTGGGTACCACAGGGCAGTCTGACATACGAACCCACAGTGAATGGGACAGCTTGCACAAGACTTGTGCAAAACCCCAGCATGGTGGAGGGCGATTGACAGAATGTCCCAGTACTAGCTAAGGAGTTATCAGCGTCTCATAGCAGCTCAGAGAGGAGAGAGTCGGCTTTCTTTAGTGGCATGACCCCCGGTCTATTGACCACACTCCAGTACAGGCCTCATGCCCAAGAGTAGTTGGGCAGCACACCTAGACACGAGGAGCTTTTCAGAAAGAAAAACAGGAAAACCCAAAAGTTAGGTGGGAAGGAAGGAAGGATAGAGAGGGTCGATCTGGGAAGAGTTGAGGTATGAGGTCAATTTGGTCCAAATAGATTGTATAAATTTCTCAAAAACAGGAAACCCTGACTGCTCTTAGGACTGGAGAGGAAGGAGGCGAGGGGGAGGGAAATGGGAGGAGATGGAAATTTTTAATAAATAAATAAATAAATAAGAAAAACAATAAAAATAAGATAAAAATAAAAAATATAAATAAGATTTGAAAGATTCCACAAAGCATAGATTTCGAACATAAAGAAAGATGGTAGAATACAACAAAATGAATCATGAACAATTCAGTGTCTTCCCAAGCGGAGGTGGGAAATGGGGAAGAGTGCGATTATCTTATGACGCTACATCATCTGATTTCAGGCAATCATTAGTCATGCCACCCTGCGCTCATTCAGTCTGGCAAACTTCCGAAGCACCCGAGACCATCATCATCACATTTATCCTGATAAAATTCCGCCGTTCCCTGATGTGTCTCATTCACGTCTTTTGCTGACTGAGAAAACAGTCTCTGCGAAGTTGAGCAGCTCCATACCTTCCAAGTGTGGACACTACCCCATAGCCCTGCCCCCCACTCTGGTTCATCTGGATTGTGCACAGGGAATAAGTTCCACAGCTTTTCTGGACATCTGAAGCCTGCAATAGTATACTACGAGTATACTATGGTTTTTCCTATACATAACTGTAAAAAAAGTTTAATATAGAAATTAGGTACAGAAGCCAAGTGGTGGCAGTGCAGGCCTTTAATCCCAGCACAGAGGCATCTCTGAGTTCAAGGTCAGCCTGGTGTAAAGAGTGAGTTCCAAGACAGCTATAGATACACATAGAAACCCTGTTTTGAAAAAAGGAAAGGAAAGAAATTGGATACAGTAATAGATTAAGAATAATTAATACCAAAATGAGACAGTTATAGCAATCTAATATAAATATGCCAAAATAAAAGTTATATGGTTATGATATTGCCCTTGTGCCCCTCCCCCCTCTTTTTCTCCCCTCATTTTGCCTTCTCTCTTTCTCTCCATCTTGTTCTTTCAATATCCTGCTATATTATATTACATTTTTCAGACCACGTTTGACCACAGGAAGCTGACATGACAGAGAAATAAATCATAAATGAGGGATCCAACCATTTGTAGACTAAAATGTGATCTCACAGCACATTCAACAGAAACAGAAACGAGTGAGAAAGAAACTCTACAGGCAAGAAAATGGCATCCCTTGGCTAAGTAGACGTCAGCTTCTACGCCATAGCACCTGCTCAAGTGAATCTCCCTCCCCCGGGGCACCAAGCACTTACTCCATCCTCCGTCTTACCCCTCAGTAAACGGGAGCTGCCTCTGCTCTCTGATGTCCTGTGACCTCCACACAACCCATCTCACTGCTTCCCCATAGCTCCTGACAGCCTTGGGGACTCTGATATCTGGTCCCAGCACAGATGTCTATAGCATCAGTCTCACGCCAGCCTGTTTTCCACTCTTTCAGCCACTTCAGACTTTCTTTTCAAATCGGGACGAGTCCCTGTACAGCAACGCCGGCGTGCTCTCATGAGCGGGGTACAGGGCTCAGTGGCTGTCCCATCCCATGCACTTGCCAATATTTCATTTTCAAAATAACACTGTGCATTTTTTGTTTGCTGCTTTTTT
This sequence comes from Microtus pennsylvanicus, assembly GCF_037038515.1. NCBI lineage: Eukaryota > Metazoa > Chordata > Mammalia > Rodentia > Cricetidae > Microtus > Microtus pennsylvanicus. The sequence continues at coordinate 17,979,965 of NC_134600.1, read as the reverse complement.
CTTGGTAATTTTTTCGTTGGCAAACAAAACAATAGGCTCTGTTATGACATTGGCCTACATTTATATCATTGTACACGGCGCTTCTCTCCCCGCCTACCACCCGCCCCAGTTTCTCCTCCCCTCCTTTTGTTGCTTATTCTTCCTCTCCTCACAGTCTCCTTTCTGCTTTATTTGTGACACACAGAAACACGCATCCTCCCCCTCTTGTCTCCTTCTCTCTCCCCCTCACGCACATTTACAATGAAATCTGAGCTCTGCTTCAAAGAAAACGTCCAATACTTCATCATGCCCCATCACCTTCCTTTTCATCTCCTACCTTTAGGCCTCTCCAATCCTCACAAGACCAGATACTTTCACACTCAAGTTGCTTCTTCTTTAACATAACATTTTACTATTCCTTTAAGAATTCCCCATGTACATGTGATATATTTTGATCTTATTTAATCCTCACTCCCTCCCCTAGCCCCACTGAGATCCATCCCTTTCTCCTACCCCTTCCCAACTTCATGTCCTTTTTTTTTTTTAATATCTCACCAAGTCTAGTTTGGGCTGCCCATATCCTCATGCATGTGGGGCCACCCAAAGAGCAAGGTGGCAACATCCTAAAAGAAAACTGAATCTCCCACCCCCAAAAGCCATCAGTTGGCATGCCAACTCAAGTGACATAAATCCCATAGGGACCCCTCTAGAGCTACAGGTTATTAACAGCCGCTGACAGAGGAAGATCAGTTCTCTCAAGGGCAAGCCCCTTGGTAAATTATCCAATCCCAAGTACCAACCCTAAATATACATACAAGCAGTTCTAAATGGGCACAGCAGGTTACACACACACACACACACACACACACACACACACACCACAGCAACAACAATAAGAAGAATTTAAGAGGAGTGGAAAGGCACAGGAGAAGTTGGAGGGAGAGAGAAAAGGGATGAATATTATATAAATGCAGTACTCAGGTAGGATAGTCCCCAGTTAGGGGCTATGAGACCCTCTCTCTCCTGCTAGAGCGTTGGCTAGGCCAGCGCAGCTGCTGTGAGTTCATAGCACCCAGGAAATCCGAGTTCCATCATTCTGCTCATCCCTGAGCCTCGGCTGAGGAGTAGGTGAATTTGAACCGAGATGTCCCTTCTGTGTCTGAGCAGTCCACAGATGTTTACTCTCTACCCTTTGACCAGTTTTAAGTCCATGTGTTAACAATTACTGCACAAAACGCTTCTCTGATGAGGTCTGAGGGCTGCATCTGTGGGCAGAGAGACTTGAGTTTAAAGGGCAGTTTGATACTATGTCCACTGAGCGAAATAATAGTAAGTCACCCCCGGAGCCTACAAAATACCCTAAACATAGGTTCATAGCCAGATTAATAGCATCAAGCATGCCTTGCTCCTATGGAATGGATCAATCAAAACGTGGTTGGCTATTCCCATAACTACCATGTCACTATTCCACCATGTGAATGCAGATGATAGGCACAGTGATAGATTAACAATAACTAATACTGACATAGAACAATTTTATCAACAGCCCATAAAGATGCTATAACAAAGGTTACGATAAGCCACAGGCATATTTTACCAGCCCAGTCCTTACTGTAGCCCACAGTGTTCACAGCTGATGAGATGGTTGATGACTTTTTTTCTTCCCACCGGACTGCATAACATCTTCAGGTGCAACCAGAACTTCCCTGCACAGGTCCTGAGACCACGGCAGGCCACAAAGGCAGCCAGGTCCCATGCAGGAAGCAGTGAGGCAGGTGAGAGATCAAGACCTATAGGCACACCATGTAGAGTGAAGTTGGATATTTATTTAGTGTATTATGGAAGGGAAGGGGAGAAGGGGGAAGAGGACAGGGAGAGAGAGAGAGAGAGAGAGAGAGAGAGAGAGAGAGAGAGAGAGAGAGAGAGAAACAGGGGTGGCAGGGAGAGGAGAGGAGCCATGACAGCAGCTACCTCTTTGGAAGAGAGATGGAAAGGAAGGGCTCAGACTGGAAGCAGAAGGAAGACCCCCTGCCTCAGCGGTGGATGGGGGAGGGTATGGGTGGGGCTTGTCTCTTAAAGGGACAGGACACAGACCATTACAGTCAGTATTGCATGTAAGGCCCTGTCCTGTGCATTTTCCACAAATCATCTCCTAGACTGCCCCTGGCATGCTAAGACAGTGAGCAATAGCCTCACTTCTACAATTTTATACGTGATAAAACCAAGTCTTCAAGAAGTTGAGTTCTTGTCCAGACAACCATGCAGCATCATGGGATGGTGATTAATAAAAACTCAGGATCAGAAATTGGGGTTTAACCTGAAGATCCGAAAAGCAAAATAGCCAGTCACGGGCTCTTACCTCAACCTCAGTCTAAAATGGCTATCCTGCCTCTCGGATCTCTGAATGAGACTGTTCCTGAGAACTGTCTTCCCTCATATTATATTCCTCCCTAGGGCTAGGATCAAAGGCATGCACCATCTGATTTCTATGGCAACTAGTGTGGCTATTGGGATTACAGGTGTGTGTTACCATAACCTGGTCTGCAAGGCTGACCAGTGGGACTGTTTTACTCTCAGATCTTCTGGCAGTCTTTATTTATTAAAATACAATTGAAATGCCACTACAGGATAGACTGTGCCTCCTCTCAGAGTCTGAGCTTTAACCAACACCTTCCTGCTTGTCTGTCTATATGTCTGTCTGTCTGTCTGTTTTGATCCTTCCATCCCCTCCTCTGTAATAATTACAGTTGGCCATGGGGTAGCACTGTGACTTTGAAGGAGACTTAGTGTGGATTCTGGGGAACAGTGAAGCTTCTGTCCAGCCATGTGGAGTGAAAATGAGGATATTGTGGTTCCGAGGATTCTGTGGCCTCCAGGGCTTCTCATTCCATGCAGTCAGCTCTATCCCATTAGTGTAGGGAATGACTAACATTGCCGAAGTTTATGCATGTTATCATATGACTTTATCAGGATCTGCTATAAATGAACAAAGTTTGAGTGTGTGCCCAAAAGACTCACTTGGTCTCCAATATGGTGATGTTAAGAGATGGTGGAGGGACCGGAGAGAAAGCTCAGTAGTTAAAAGCAAGAGGATTCAGGTTCGAAACCCAGCACCAACATGGCAGCTCACAACTGCCCTTAACTCCGATGCCAGGAGACCTGACACTTCGTCTCAACTCTGCAGGCATCATGCATGCCCATGGCAGACAGAAGCATGCAAGAAAAACATCTTGCACACACGCACGCACACACACACACACACACACACACACACACACACATCCACACCCCTTGGAAATACTAATAAAAAATTGATGGAACCTGTAAGAGGTGGAGCTCAGTGGAGGCCGTTCTAGGTGTGACCCCACCTTGTCACCTTGTCCCTTAGCTTCTCTTCTCTTTTAGAACTCTCTCTCTCTCCCCCCCTCTCTCTTTCTCTCTCTCTCTCTGCTATTTTATTTCACCATACTATTCTAGCTAATGCTCCTACTATAATGTCAATTTCTGTAATGACCCAGTCAATGGGGCTCTCACAAGAGGCCAAATCTAAATGGCCATCCAATCTTGGAGTTTCGACTTAATGGTCTGTAAGATAAATAAATCTCTTTGTTTTATAATATATACAGCCTCCAGTACTTTCTTAAAGCAACATAAATCTAATACAAAAGTCCATAGAGAAAATAACCTAAACTCAAGCTCAGTGTCATTTCTACTTTGTTCAAATCTGAGCCAGGTCCTGTGTGGCCCCAGCTACGGGTTCTGGTTCTGCAAGGACAGCTAACACTTGTCATTTAAAAGCAATTTAATATATAGTGAAGATCCTACAGAGGCCAATAAGTTATTGTAAAAGCAACAACAACAGTATTGGAAGCCATGAGGACAATAATAACAACTAATCGCTGGCAGACAATTATCTACATTAGACCACACTTTTACCCACAGCACCATAGGTGTGGCCTACTCAAGTTCTTATTTTGTGAAGAAACTGAAGTTCATCAGGGCTCAGTGATCTGACTGTGATGTCATCTCAAAGCTGCCACTTCTCACACAACTAAACCACCGTCAACAAGACACAGTCCTAGGGCCATCTCCCGCGGTGTCACCTTAACTCTTAAAGCGTCCTTGCCCTGTGAGTAAGCTAGGGGAAGTCTCCCACTGCTCCAGCCTGAAGTCAGCATCTGGGGTTGCCTGCCGCTGGTGACAGGAGTGTGGAAAGATGTGGGGAGCAGGGGACATTACTGTAATTCCAGAACATGGTCACCAGGTGACAGCGTCGCCCTTTGCTTTGCTATCGTTCCCAAGGACATTTTGCCCTCAAGTCATTCCACCTGTGAGCCCATTGTGAAAAGATCTGTCTTCTAGAATATTTCCCCCAACAAGGAATTATCCCAAAGAGAGCATAGCAATACAAAACTTCCCCGATTCTGTTTCAATGTTGCTAACAATTTGATCCTTCTAATTACCAAAAAAAAAAAAAAGAATAAAGTCATGGTAGGAGTTGCCCAAACTTTCTATATTTATAACGAATATCCATCTCATCTTACATCATGTACTCATGTCAGCTATGGAAACGCCCTGAGCCGTTAGTACCTTGACAACCTCAGTTTGCCTTTGCTGAACAGACATGATGTATTCACATCTTTTCTCCCTCTTGGCTTTGTAAAAGCAAAATTCTCAAAAAGCTTTTGCTTTGGATAGGTTCTGTTTTAAAAGTCAATATATTCTACTGAGAAAAATGTATGTTTTCTAACCACAGAGAAAGGATGGCTTCATCTATTCAGGCCCCATATTTATTCTTTTCTTTCCAGCTAATCCTGATCCTACAATCCTAGGCAGTTAGCAGTGAGGTTTGGGATCTTCTTACTTGCATTATCTTTAATCTGCAGCTGGGAACGCATGGCCTCCAGGCACGCTATGCCCACCTGCTCCTTATTAAGGCTAGCAGGGGCTATCCACACACAGTGACCCAGGAGAAATTGGACACAAGATTAATGCTGCATAAAATCTCACACTGTGAAGGTCAGCTCTGGACTGCAGGATTTCAGTAATTGGAGGGGAAATAAAACCTTACGGATCTTTTCTCTCACTGTAAAACGTTAATCAACAAAGCAGTCAGAATAAAGAGCTTCCAAACAACGGCACAAGAAGTACTATTAAATGGGAGAAAATTCCACTACAGCTACACGGGCCTTCGGAAGAATAGATCACTAGGGAAAATATGAATACAATTCATAGGGAAGCTATTTAAAGAACGAACAGACACTTAAAAATACAAAGGAGGCTAAAATGCTATTTCTGATACCACATGACTCCTTTCTCAACCCCAAGCGTGAGCATTTCTCAGAAGAAACCTTTCTTGTGTTCGTTCACAGGTAGGGTCTAGATCATCTTTAAAGTCATGAATGTAGAAGCTGCCTTTGGAGGGAGTGAGGTAGGAGGAGAAGAGAAGAGGAAAGAACGGTGAATTATATGCATGTGTGAAGATGTCACATGAGACCCATTGTTTTGTGTAAGTAACATATGCCAATAGTAAAGAACTCAAAGAAAGATGACTGGGGTTAAGAAGGGTAAAGGGCAAACAAGCACTCAAATCAAGAAGACATCCAGACTCCTTCCATCCTTTTTCTGTTTGAGTTGACCCACAGGCTGTATTTTTGTGATCCCAGTCTGCCCCTGCTTAATTAATTATGACTTTGTGTCCCAAAATAAAGAGAATATAGTTTTTGTGTCATTACCTCATGTTATTACCTCATTGTCTGGCTTTTAAAATAGTTATGGTATTGGAGTTTTCTAGAGACACAGAACTGATTAGAGTGAAGTGTGTGTGTGTGTGTGTGTGTGTGTGTGTGTGTGTGTATACATGTGACTGAGTGGATCACAGTGGTCCAACTCCAACAATGACTGTCTCCCCATGTTTTCATTTCCAGGAATATGGTAATTATTCAGTCTATAAAGCTGAATGACTCAGTTGGTCTTCAGTGTACAGCAGAATGCTGAAGAAGTAGGCTCTGATGCCAGTTCAGGAACAAAGTTGCCAGCAAGAGTGAGAGTAACAATCATACCACAAGGACATGTGCTCACCTATGTTCATAGCAGCATTGTTTGTCATAGCCAGAACCTGGAAACAACCTAACTGCCCCTCGACTGAAGAATAGATAAGGAAAATGTGGTACGTTTATGCAATGGAATACTACACAGCAGAAAAAATAACGACATCTTGAAATTTGCAAACAAATGGATGGAGCTAGAAAACGTCATTTTGAGTGAGGTAACCCAGACCCAGAAAGACATTATCACATGTACTCACTCATAAATGGGTTTTAAACATAGAGCAAAGAAAGCCAGCCCATAAATCACAACCCCAGAGGACCTCGACAACAATGAGGACCCTAAGAGAGACTTACATAGATCTAATCTACATGAGAAGTAGAAAAAGACAAGATCTCCTGAGTAAATTGGGAGCAAGGGAACCTTGGGAGAAGATTGAAGGGGAGAAGAGAGGTAAGGAGGGGGGGAGAGAAAAAATGTAGAAAAAATCAATAAAATTAATTTTAAAAAAAGAGTAAGGGGCTGGAGAGATGACTCAGTGGTTAAGAGCATTGCCTGCTCTTCCAAAGGTCCTGAGTTCAATTCCCAGTAACCACATGGTGGCTCACAACCATCTGTAATGGGGTTTGGTGCCCTTTTCTGGCCTGCAGGCATACACACAGACAGAATATTGTATACTTAATAAATAAATACATATTTTTAAAAAAGAAAGAAAAGAGTGAGAGCAAGCTTCCTTTCTCAGTGTCTTACATAGGTTGCCAGCACGGAGCGGCGGCGGCCAGACCCAGCGGAGCGACACCGCATTCAGGAAGAGGCTTTGGGAGACCAGCACGGCAGCAGACGCAAGTGGCAGGGTCAGGCGGGCAATAAGGAGAGCAGATCGCCCTACTACAATCAAATCAAAGAGGTAGGCCTTTGTTTGGCCAGGTCACTGGCAAACGGGGAGCCTGGTCCTGTCCGGAAGACCCTTCGGAGGGGTGAGAGGGTTCTTGGCCTGCGGCAGGAACCAGGAAACAAAGCGAGGGCATTTTGTAAGCGGAGCCCTTGGCCAGCAGGGAAACCTGATCCGGTTTTTAAAAGACCCATTAGATAGGATTAATAGGAAAAGATGGGCAGACGCCAAGGCAAGAGCTCACCCAATAATCTGAAAAACAACATGAAAACACCAGAACCCAAGGATCTTACAACAGAAGTATTTGAACAATCTAACACAGAAGAAGTGGAAAAAATTGACTTTATGAACGCAATAGAGTCCCTTAAACAACATGTAAAAAATGCCCTTATAGAAATGGATGAGAAGTATAACAAAAAGTTTGAAGAAATGAGTAAATATGTACATGATACCCTGGGAAACCAAGATAAAACGATCAAACAGGTAATGGAAACAGTTCAAGAATTGAAAACTGAAATGAAGGCAAGGAAGAAAATACAAACTGAGGACCAGCCGGATATGGAAAAACTAGGTCAACGAGCAGAGTCTACAGAAACAAGCATAATCAATAGAATACAAGAGATAGAAGAAAGAATCTCAGATGCTGAGGACACCATAGAGAAAATAAACGAACAGATCAAAGAAAACAGCAAAACCAACAAATTCTCAACACAAAACATTCAGGAAATATGGGACACAATAAAAAAACCAAACTTAAGAATAATAGGTATAGATGAAGGAGAAGAGTCACAGCTCAAAGGCCCAGAAAATATATTCAACAAAATTATGGAAGAAAACTTTCCCAACTTAAGGAAAGATATTCATTTAAATATTCAAGAAGCATACAGAACACCAAACAGACTGGATCAAAGAAAAACATCTCCTCGCCATAGGTTGCCAGCAGAAGGTGTGGCCCAGGTTAAAGGTGGATCTTCCCACCTGAGATGATTCGATCAAGAAAAATCCCTTGCAGGTGTACCCAACAGTTTGATGTTGTCAGATTGACAACCAAGAATAGCCATCAACAGGTACTAATTCTCACTCTCGTGCCTCTCAGTTTTGGGGAAAGGATACCATAAGAAAACCATCTGAAGTCAGGACTGACCAATGAGATCTCACAAGACAGAACCATCTGAAGTCAGGACTGACCAATGAGATTTTACAAGACAGAAGCTTTGCCAGCCATCATGCTAGAATGTTCATTGATAACGTCTATGGAGTGGGTACATCAGGTTCATAAAACAACTCCTAGAGAATTGCTTACAACACCAACAGAAACATCTAACATAAATTATATTTAATTTACCCTCAGATGAAAAGAGTCAGAGGCCTAAAAATTCCCACCAGGTAGAACCTGCATTCACTCATTCATTCATCAACCTTCCCTGCAGCACTCACTGTCGAGGACTTAAAGAGTAGGGAACAAAGTCGGCATCAAGTGCCCTGATGTTTGCTGTGTGAACTCGCAGAAGTGAAACTGGGTGTTGCTCTGTTTTGATGTGAGATGCCGTCAACAGGTTGCTATGGTTGAGCCTGGACCCCAGCTAGTGGCTTGTTTGGGCATGTTGTAAAAGCATTGAGATGTAGGTCCTAGCTAGCAGATGTATCATTGGGGACAAACTTCTGGGGACAGATTTCCTTGGGTTCTGGTCCAGAACCTCTGTCTGCTTCCTGATGGGCCAAGAGACATTGCTATGTTGTGTTCCAGCCACAATGGTGGAAGGAACAGTAATCCAAACCGCCTGTTTCCTTCCTTAAAGTCTTACTGTTTCTGTCGTTCATTTTGTCAGAATAGCAAGGGAAAATAACTAATACAGGAAAGTGACGCTGAACAGAAGGGCTGTTGCCGTGATAAAGCTGTCCGTGTGGGCCATGGGCCCTTCCAATTGGTTTATGGGAGGAGTGTGGAAGACTTTGGAGTCTCGGGCTTGACTCACCCTACCATGCTGTAAGCAGATCTTACGAGGCAATTCTAACATGAGCCTGAAAGGCCAGAACCCTGGTGGAAATGCAGAGTCAAGATTGCTCATAAGGTTCCAAAGAGTCATGACTTTACCAGCAATGGGACAGACCATTCGTGCTATCTTCTGACAAAGAATCTGACTACACTCGGTCAGATTTGAGAGTGAACTCAAAAGTCATGGACCCATGTCTTTTTTTTTAATATTTATTTATTTATTTATTATGTATACAATATTCTGTGTGTATGCCTGAAGGCCAGAAGAGGGCGCCAGACCTCTTTACAGATGGTTGTGAGCCACCATGTGGTTGCTGGGAATTGAACTCAGGACCTTTGGAAGAGCAGGCAATGCTCTTAACCACTGAGCCATCTCTCCAGCCCTGGACCCATGTCTTTGGCAGAGGAAACTTCAGGACAGTGTAACACTCAGAGTGTGGCGTGGCTCCTCGTCACTTTTCACTGAGTTTTAAGGATTCAAAGCAAAAAGTACAGCAGAGAAAACATTAAGGAAATGTTCAACATGTTTAAGAAAATAGCAGGAGTGCATTTAAGTTTATTGACAGAGGAGGTATAGGCAGACAAAACAGCTGTCAGAGTTCTAGAGATTCCTACTGTTGAAGAGAAGCTTCACGCTTTGCTTAAGGTCAGACAAGTGATTTTGAAGGCAAAGCCCCCGTACCCATAGCTTGGAGTGTAAAAATGCAAACTTCAATTTAAAATGAAAGTTCCTGGAAAGAGTGTCAGGAGAGAGCCACTGTTAAGGGTGGCCAGCCTGAGGGACCCCTGGGAGAAGTCATTCTCAGATTTAGCCCACAGCCATTGAGAGGCCAATGCAAATGTGCTTTAAAGAGAAGGCCAGATACATGGCTAACTGACGGCAGAATCTGATTCTGACCATATGCTGCAGAATCCAGTTACAGGGACATCGGGCTGGTGACAGAGTTCCCCGTCAGCTGGGCCAGACAATATCTCATAGGGTTGGGATCTACTAAGAGCAATATTCGAGGCTCTGACAGTGAAGACCAAGTTACAGATGAGACCTCAGAAAGGTGTCGAGGGAATGAGGACATATGCCAAGAAGAGCTGCAGGCACCGAGTGTCTCAGTCCAAGGGAAAGGCAATGTATGGGCCTCCCAAGTCTATTGGAGGACATGTGATCCATCACATGTAATTCTATAACATGTGGTTCTATAACATGTCCCAGATGATGGGCATGGAGCTGTAGGGGTCAGTGTTTCCCCAGCCAGATTTTGGTCTTGGTCCACTTTTCCTTGTGAAGACCTTGTGCCTTCCTTTTGGGGTAGATTATTTCTTCTGTGTATATTTGAAATATGAAAGCTGTTTTCTGATTTCATATATATATGTGTGTGTGTATGTGTGTATATACATATATATACATATATATGTACATTTATACACACAGATATATATATATATATATATATATATGTCTTTAACTTTAGACTTTCTTGAGTCTCAGAAGACACTGAACATTTTTTTTTTTTGGTTTTTTCGAGACAGGGTTTCTCTGTGGTTTGTGGAGCCTGTCCTGGAACTAGCTCTTGTAGACCAGGCTGGTCTCGAACTCATAGAGATCCACCTGCCTCTGCCTCCCGAGTGCTGGGATTAAAGGCATGCACCACCACCGCCCAGCGAGACTGAACATTTTTGAACAGTTTGGAAACTGGTAAAACCATATAAAATCTTAAAATTGGATATAATGCTGTTTGTATTACATGGCAGTCATGAGACTGCAGTGCCCTGGGGTGGAATGCTAATGAAGTAAATTAGAATTAAATTAAAATGATTTTCCTTCCCTTAAGTTGTTTTGATAGGGTATTTTGTCAGCACAACAATAAAAATAACTAATACAGACGAGAGAATATTTAGAAATTCTAATTGCTAGGACTTGGTAAGGGCCACGGGGTTAATTAAGAATATATCAAACAAGTTTCTGGTTTACATTTTCCCAACTAAACAGACATGTAAAACAGAGATGAAAACAAGGTGATTTCTAATCTGGAGGAGACCCTGCTGGACTGCTGACCCAGCAGCTGGATCAGAGCTCCTCAATCCTGCCCAAAAGAAATATCTGGTTTTCTGCTTCCCTGGGCCTAGGCAGACTCCCATTGCCTGGCATCCTATGCACCTCTGCTGAACTGATTATACTGGCTTCAAAAAAGATTCCGGTGTCATCTACACATCAAGAGGTCCTAAAACGTCTATCAGGAAATGCCTAGCAATGATAAATTTAACAATATTGCAGGAAACAGAATTAACTTTCACAAATCAATAGGTTTTCTAGATACCAACCACAAACACATAGAGAAGGAAATCATAAACACACTCCCATTCGCAATTGTCTTAAAGAAATAAGTCTAACCAAGGACTGTTGGACCCTGGAGTCCAATTACCGAGGAGGAGTCACCCCAAGAGACCACTCTCACACCGCAGTTGATGTAAAAGCATGAGGACTTTTATTAATTCTGTCGCAACAGGGTCTTTCAGCATTTGAGAAGCCAGAAAGACCCCGAATAGCTGGTACAGTCTACTTTTAAAGCAAAAAGCCACAGAAACAAGGGAGGAGTCTGGGGGTTGTTCTTTAACTATTATGATTGGCTTATTCAAAGGACTATTACCAATAATTGGCTGGAGAGCAGCTGCAAGATCAGGTGAGGTAAGGGGGAACAACTGAGAGTTACTTTGACCCCTTCCCAGGGACTGAGTCAAAACATCTGTGGATATCTTGGCCCAATTCCAGGAATGGAGCGCTATTTGGAGAACACTCACAAGGACATAGGGAGATGGAAAGTTCCCAACATTTCAGTACTGTGTGGGTAATTGTTAGATTCCTGGTTCCCAGGGGAGGGGGGAGCACTAAGGCTGAGGGGCCTCAGAGTTATTTTATAGTTCTACAGGACCACTACAATGAACACAAAGCATCCTGTGCTCATGGGTTGGTACAATTAACATTGTGGAAATGGCCATTGTGCCAGAAGCTTTTACAGATTCAAAGCAATTCCAATCCAAATCCCCACCTCATTCTTTTCAGAAATAAATAAATAAGTTGGATCATTTTAATGCACACCTTTAATCCCAGCACTTGAGAGGCAGAGGCAGGTAGATCTCTGTGACAGGCTCCAAAGCTACACAGAGAAACCCTGTCTTGAAAAACCAAACCAAACAAAAATAAATGAAATAAAACAAAAACCTATCCTGAGCAAAAGAAACAATGCTGAAGAAATTACAATCCCAGAACTTAAGATATACTACAGAGCCATAGTAATAAAAACAATATGGCATTGGTACAAAAACAGACATGTAGACCAATGGAACAGAACTGAAAAACCAAACATGGCACAATTGACTTCAGCCACTCAATATTTGACAAAGATGCCAAAAACCATACACTGGGGAAAAACACAGCATCCTTAACAATGGTGTTGGGAAAATTGGATGTCTACACATAGAAGAGTGAAATTAGATCCTTATCTATCACCTTGCTTAACAACTACCTTCAGATGGGTCAAGACCTAAACATGAATCTGCTAGAAGATAGGCAGGACCCTATGTGCTATGTGTGTATGAAAGGACTTCCTGAAAAGGACTTCATTTGCCCTAGAGTTAAGGCCAACAATTGACAAGTGGGACTTCAAAATACTAAAACACTAACTCCATGGTTGTATTTTATTGTTTATTATTCTTAACTCTAGCCTAAAGAATAGCATCCTTATTTCCAGACAGCCTCTAAGTACTTGTCACTCCAAGGTCACACAACTTGTAAGTGGCAGGGCAGGGAGTCCAATTCAGGGCTCTTCTGTTTCGAGAAATCTAGGCTGAAAGCCAAGGGTTTAGAAAAAACCTACAACAAGCAACTCCTGGTTGGCTGTAAAATAAATCCGTATGATTGTGGGTTACAATGAGTATTATATGAGATCCTCCGGGATCTCTTAAAGATAGGACAGATCATTGAAGTCTAATAAACCAGAAGCAAACATTATTCCAGGAAAAAACTTCAAAAATTAAAAAATTAAATCTCCATGGGGCATAAACACCTTATCAGCTAGCTGAGGCCACAGCCAGAGATGGACCTGTAAGGCTGTGGCAAAGGCTGGTTTTCAAACTCCTCCTTTTACAGCAAGCATTAGGCAATAACAAAAGAATTTTTACAATCTCAAGGTAAAATTCAGATGCAAATTGCCCTTCTTTGCAATTTCCATTAACAGAGTTTTTCAGTTAAACTAGTGTTTGCATTTAGTCCACTGTTTTTCCCTGGCGTTCCTGGATAGTGTTTACCAAGGCTCTGTACTTCCCTGTCACCCCCCCCCCGTTTTGCATAGCAGGGAAGGGTATAGGAAAATGCACAACCAAAAAGTCCAAAGTCACATATACCATCATTTAAAAGTTAACTCAGCTCACATCAATTTCTGGTCATCAGTGGCCAGGGGGTATCTAAAAGCTGATCCTCAGTTGTTTGCAGAGGCCACTTCAGTCTCTCAAACAGAGCTATGGGTTGTAAAGCAGAGTAACCCCACTGTTAATGGTTAATCCTTAAGCTGTTAACAGCCTGTTCTAATTCTCCTAGGCTTGCAACTTTATATTTCTTTATTTCTGCATTCTTATTTCTGGAATTTACATTTCTATATTCTTATTCTTGTACTCTTCAATTATATTTCCCTGTAAGAACATAAACTATGGGCCATATGATATAATGTATATCCCTTTCATCTTCCTTGTTATCCTTATACATACAGAAAAAATATTTCCTGTCAGGAGGTTAATATTTTTCAGAAATACCTAGCTCTCACTAAAAGCAGAAAAAGCAAATTAGTAGAAATGTAAGGAATTAAGTTGGGAAATATTTAATTTTAAAACCATGTAGGCCCATGGGACCTCATAACAGAACAATCACACTGGAGAGGAAGAATGAGCAGAGCCCATTAGCTTGCCTTCTTGAGGTGCAGGCCAGCCTTGTTAGCTTCCCATTGCTGTGACAGACAGTCTGAGGTAAATTGTGGGAGAGAGGGAAGGCTGGGAGATGGAGCTCACATTTTCAATCCTGTTCCCTCAGCCTTCAGGGAGCTCCTGGGGTGGCAAAGCTGTTCTGGAAACTGGTGAGCTGAAGGGAATAAAGCAAATAATTTCAACCGTGGTCTCAAAGAAGCGTCTAATTAAATGAGAGAAACGCTTAGACAAGATGGGTCAAGAGAGAGAATAAGAGGTCCGGAGAAAACAATAGTGAACTATGGATGAGCAGGTAGCTCCTCATGTCGGGGGACCAGGTTCAACAAGTACACTTACCAGGGTAGCAGCATGAGGATTAGAAAAATGTTAGGAGGAGCAACAGAGATAAAAAAGAATCACTAAGACATAGGATAGCAATGGGAGAGCAACTCAGCGAACACTAGATGCTGAATTCACCCGCAGCATTTATTGTCTGTACGCTTTTATACCCCAATACAAAAGGGGGAAGAAGACAGAGTCTGTTTTAACATGATACAAAGGACCACTACAACAGTTATTGCTTCAATACTTTGAGCCATTAAGTCATTAATCCATGAGAAAAGCATTCTGTTGTTTAGGCAGTGAACCCACCCTAGACCAAGTATCCTGAAGGCAGCCACTCCCTAGGTCAAGCCTCCTAATTCAAAAGAAGGAGCAGAAGTATGCTTGAATTTCCTGACCATTGGTCAGTGTTGGATGGATCTACCTGTATGGGCCCTCTTAATGACAGAAACACCACATAACCACACTCTAGGTCAGGATGTGAAGTTGTCAACAACTTTGAGCAACCTTAAACTCTCTGCCCTTCCGACAAGGTGGAAATAGGCTCATTTGGGGGCTTCCACATCCTCAGACTCCAGGTTCCAAATCAGCAGACATTCAGTGTTTGTTGGGCCTGGAGGCTCCATGCTGAGAAGGGACCGTAGATGAGAGGTGCCCTTAAGTGATGGGGAGGTGCCCTTATGTGGCATCTGTTACCAACACAGCCGCAGCTCCTTCTACAGCCGCTGGTAGGTCTCCTGTGCTCCCATGATGACCTCACATCTGTGCAGGAATAGGCAGCACTAGTTGGACTTTGTGGATAAACAGAAACACAACAAAAGATATGAGGAGTAGGTGTTGGGAAATCCAAAGGGAGTTGACAAGACATGGGAGGTGTATGTGATTGCATTCTCCTGTTTGCATGTATAAAATTATCAAAGAATTGAAAGGGAAGAATAAAAATATGGAGAATTTACTGACTTTAAATAAGAGAGATAAACCTTTATAATGTGGGTGGGTAGGGCCTCAGGCAAACAGTTGGAGGCCTAAGAGCAAGGACTGGTGTCACCTGGAGAAAGATTTGTACCCCAAGTGGTAACTTAGCCTTGCCACACCTCCACCAACTCATCAACCAGCTTTGAAAAGCAGCTTCAGTCTCTCTCTCTCTCTCCCTCCCTCCCTCCCTCCCTTTCTCCCCCCTCTCTCTCTCTCCCTCTTCCCCCATCTATGTGTGTGTATGGGGTGGGGGGCAGAGAGAGAGATTTCTACAGGACTCTAACATTGGAATCACTTCTACAGTTTTGAATGGTGCAATTTTGTATAACTAAGATATCAGGAAGAGGTCCTTTTGGGGTGGCGTGAAGCAGGCCAGAAGCGACAGAGTCAGTTGGTTCCTGTCTCTTTTGTAAATTACTTTTTGTTTGCCACAACATGTGCATAAAGGTCAGAGGACAGCTTGTGGGAGTTAATTCCTCCATTCCGTTATGTGGGTCCCACAGATGGAGTTTGTTCGGCTTAGCAGCAGGCATTCTTGCACACACAGGCCTCTCAATGACCCCACTATGTGGGTTTTCTTTATAGCCCATGTTTGCCAGAGCTAGTGAGAATGGTCCAGACTCATGCCCACAAGACCGTCCTGCTGAAGGACTTGGGCATCATGTGTGGACTTTCAGAATTCCCCACAGGAACCTTTGTGTACTTGCTTATGTTCATGTGCACCGCAGGTCAATAGAACCATTGTTCCCAGAGCCAGAGCCAATGGGAACATGTGGAGGGAAGTGGCTACAGCAGAGGCAGGGGAAACTGTGAACTTGCGTACTGCTGTGCACCGCGCCCCTGTGTCTGCGCTCTATGCACTGGCACCCAGTTCGCGAGCTTCAGGCAAGGGGACTGGAGGTTAAAATACACAGACACACAGACAGAGACACGGGTCATCCTTGAATTCCCCAAGAATGCTCCCTTTATTGTGTTCAGGGGCAGATTATATAGAGATAGCCATGCCCCAGCCAAACCCACCAGAAACCACTCTCCTGCCATCAGGAACTCCTGAAGGTCTCGTGCTCAGAGCAGCTGTAGGCACTCAGATCAGGGGATTACAAGAAATTCAGGATCTGGGGTCTCACTGCTCCCAACAGCGTACTTCTGTAGGCATCTCATCATTCACGTACTCACTCACGGCTCAAAAACATCCATACCCAATGCAGCTATTCCAGGCATTGTAAGATTAGCCTCAGGGAGACTTTCTGTGCTGCCTGGGATTGATACAGGAGCATCCAAGTATAAACAGCCCTGGGAAACCTGTTCTTTGCATTACAGTTAAGAAGCCTAACACACATTTGCTTTCTTCCACACAAACAGCAGCACAGGGCCCAGAAGGAAGGGTCTCTCTTCTTAAGAGAGACTCAGTCCATCTTTGGGGACTAACCCAGCTCAAATTTCACAAAGCAGAAAGCAGAAAAGATGCGGGTTTGGTGAACCACCTCCCCATCCAAGCAATTAAGAACCATATACCTCATGTCCTCCTCATCCCCCAGAAAACTCCAGATGAAGGTCACAGAATGTCATTTCACCACATTGCTAATGGACACAGCACATAAGTTATTACCCATATCTGCAGTGTACAAGATCTCTTCCTCTTCTTGCTGCACACTTCCTCCCCTTCTCTCACCCCCCCTCCCAAGTGTACCTCCTCCTCACCTCTACTCCTGAATTCTCTCCTGCCTGTGAAGAACTACCAGAGCAGAAAATGACATAGATGGGTGATATATCACTGAGTTAGGAGCACAAATGCCCAAATTATTTAAAGTTCATTGGCCGGGAAAGAGGAAGAGATGATACTGAGCCTACTGCTTCTGGGACATTCTAGCATTAGTCCCACCCTCTGGGAGGACTATCCAAGACATCATGTGACAGGAAGTTGTTTTCTTGCTGAAATGGCACAAGCATCTGGGAGTTGTTAATCTTGAAGACAAGCAATGTTCTCTACCCTCCAGAAAAAAATCATGTCAAGTATTCTGAGTTTCTCGCTGCATCTCTTGCACAGCAGTGTGGCAAAGCACAATGAGGACCAAGATGCAGGAGTCAAACCACAAGTGCACCCAGTCAGGTGCATGATGACAACATGGGACACCAGGAGCAGGGGACAGTGTTGAAGAACTCTACTGGAAAAGCAGGATAGCCCAGAACATGTACAGATCTACCAGTACAGACATCTTTGCCTGAAAGCTCATCCGCATCTCAACCTCCTGTTAGTAATTGAATCTGTGATTGAACTAAAGACCTACTACAAAGAGCAAAAGACCCTTGACTAGATTCTTACGCTTGTCATCTCCCCAAAGTTTAATGTAAGCATGTGTTGTCTTGTTAATCACATATTAATAGCTTGCTTTTCTGTTAATTAGATTTGCCCTTGGACAATATTATATTGTATATATGTATATTGTTATGTACACATTACATTCTGTTGACTCGCATACCTGCCCTCTTTGATCTCCCTCCCACCATCCTCAACACCCGCCACCTTACAAGTCCCACGCTCATGTCTTTGGTTTGTGATCCAATGAGTTCAACCACTGCCATAGGGGTAGCCACGGATTTGGACCAAGTCACTGGAGTGTGGTTGGCACCTCAGTAGTATACAGCAGAAGACAAAGATTCCCCTTTTCTCAGAATGTATCCATAGCCGCTAGTTCAGCGGCCAGGCTTTATAAGGTAAATGTACCTCCTCAGGTTGGAGCAGTATTCCCGTGAATGCTGCCCAACTAGGCAGCTGCGTCTTCTTCACTAGACTTCATAGCTTCTGTTGCCATATGTTTCACAAGTGATTCCAGATCGTGAGAGGAATGAACCAGGATCTCTCAAAAAGAAAGGACAGACACATAATTGGATTGTAAGTTCAGAATCCCATTTTATAATTCAGAGTCTGGGTTTCATCAAGATACTTTAAAATATATTTTTTTATCCAGTGTCTAAGAGTTTCACTATAATCATTTTAAAATGTATTTGTTTTTTTCAGTGATGCCAACCCCAGAGCTTATCCAGGAAGAGTCTCAGAAAGCCAAAAGGATACCTGGGTCTCCACGTGTACAAATTAAATGAGAAAGGAAATCAGACCAAAGTCATTTAAAAAAATAGGTTTCCTGTTAATATTTCAAGTCGGCTTCCTAATTCACAGAAGCAAAGGCTGGAAAAGCTTGCAAGGAAAACCATCTATGAAGACGCTTGGAGAGTCAGCAGGCTCAGCTGGCAAAAGATCCGAAGAAACAAGGAAGTCAGCTCATCGAAGCCTCACAATTAATTGGAAACTATCACACTAAATGCAGAGGAAAGAAGTCTCATTTTCTCAGAAAGAAAGGCCATAAATCTGCACTAAAAGAGGAAAGTGGGCTCTCTAAAGTGGTGCTGTTGTGAGCGACGGAAGCCCAGCTAAGCGAGGAGGAGACACTGATGGACCTTGCACAAGAAGCGCCAGCGAGTCTCCAGAATGAATTGATATTATATAGTGGGTCCCTTCATGATGCTCATTCTTCTAGACCTGGTATTTCTGTTTCAAGAGTCTTATCCTTGAGAAAGAATGAGGGAACAAAATAAAGCTTAACCACAAAGACATTCATTTCCCTGGATGCTTAGAATTAGTGAGGGTATTGTATCAGAAGAGGCAAGCAGACAGGCTGGAGAATTGGTTTGTTCATCAAAGCCAAACTTTACCTAAGCGTGTATGTGTGTGTGTGCGCCCATTATCTGATCGGTTTTTTTTTTTTTTCAGTGCTGGGTATAGAAGCCAGGGGCTTGTGCATGCTAGACAAGCTGTCTACCACTGAGCTATATCCCTAGCCTAAGATCTTCTGATTCAAATGAGAAAGGAAGTCAAGGCATTCCTTTTAATTAACCAACAACCCAAGAAATTAGCCCCTTGTAGTAATCAATGAAACTTAACCTCATACATGATCCTTTATTGCCTTCCTGGAGTAGGCTTTTTCTCTCCATATAAAGAAAGGATTTGCACGATGACCCTTCAGTGAGCAGGGATCCCACATTAGAATGGGAATAAAAAACTCGTTTCACTAATGACAATCCACCCATCCTGTTACTGAAGCAATTCACCCATGTGTGTGGATGGTGTTGATGTAAGCAAACCCACTATGTTGCCTCTCAAAGAAGTCATAACTTATAAAATCACACACAGTGCATAACGTTTGATACTAAGCAGATATAATGCTGGCTAAGGTATGTACAGTCTTAGTTTAGCATTGCATTAACACACTCTTCCTACTTATGAAAAGAGTTGACCGTGGGTAGGATGCTAAGTCATCTTACACTGGCAGCAGCGGGCAGCGTGAGTTCACTGTGTCTCTTGATCCGACCATTTCCTCTTGAGCTTTTCCTGATTTCACGTTGTTTTTATTTGTCTGAAGAACCAAAGCCTATACCATAGATCTGAAATTACCTGGAGCGAGTGAGAAGGAAACAAGGAACACTCAACAAACCCACTTAGGAGTTTATTATATTAGAGGGGGCGTGTACAGGCCTGGGGAAGTCTGTGTTCAGAGCAGGGGAGGGGGGCACACGTCCAGCTTTTAAAAGCTGCTTGGCGCATGCGCACAGGGTTTGACGTGCCTACATCATACGCAGACGACAGGGCTCACACATGCGCAAGGGCTTAGCTGAGTCATACGTGGATGATGACTTTCGCACTTCTGCCGGAGGGCTTGTCCGCACATGCATGGCCCTAGAACCCGGATGTGTCAGCCTTATTGTGGCTGAAATCATAATAGTGTTTACCTACGTGGCATGCAGCTGGACCTTAAAGTCCTGATCTGAGCATGCTCTGTGACCACGACTAACACAAGCACACACTGGCGCATGGCACTTTATAACACAGTGATGGTGGCCAGGACAGGTCTGGGTGCGGCCCTGCACGCCACTGGCACGTAGGGACCAGGTAAGCGTGTCCCACACTTGATGGCTTATTAGAAAAGTAAAGGGTATTGCGTCTGTTTGTGAACCAAGTTACAACCAAATCAACACTCCTGGGGACTACTTACTGTTCGTGACTTTCAGATAGTGGCTTGAACAGATGATTTGCATGTTCTGTGGGGTTTTCAGTTTGGCTTTTGCCTCAGACTAACAGATGAGAGAAAGAAAATAAAAACTAACATTTGGGGTATTTTTCCCCAAGTAGGCAAAAAAATAAAAAGAGGTAGAAATGAACTATTATGTCTAACCCAGTCAAAGTGTGTGTCTATCAACTCATGTAATTGGAGAAAACTCACAATGCAGGAAAAATTTAAGTGATCGTCACTGAAAAATCTGAATGTCTCATCTCCCAACCCCTCCCATTTAGTGACCCCCTTCCTTCCCCTCCCCCCTACCCCAGTTTACCCAAGAGATTTTATCTAATTCTCCTTCCTAGGATGATTGAGGTGTCTCTCTTAGGGTCTTCCTTGTTGCCTAGCTTCTCTGGAGCTGTGGTTGGAATGGAAAATAAAATTTAAAATAAAATTTTTTTTTTTTTTTTTTTTTTTTGGTTTTTCGAGACAGGGTTTCTCTGTGGTTTTGGAGCCTGTCCTGGAACTCGCTCTTGTAGACCAGGCTGGTCTCGAACTCACAGAGATCCGCCTGCCTCTGCCTCTCGAGTGCTGGGATTAAAGGCGTGCGCCACCACCGCCCGGCAAAATAAAATTTTTTAAAAGGGAAAAGCTGGAGGGCGTCCAGTTCCAAGACTCACCTGGAATTTTCTTCTTAACCTCTAGGGCGCCATCTAGTGTCAACTTGGAGAAGTGAGTCACTCTCAGGAGTCCCCTGAACCTTTTCTCTCTGTTCTTCCCTAGTTTCTCTTCCTTCTGGATCAAAACGCTCACTCACGGTGTCCTCCTGTCCCAGATTTATGGCAGAAAGCTCTGGGCACTGCTGAGAAAGTCATCAGACCTGGGAATGTCTGGACAGGGAGAAACTTAATTCCTGTGATTCAGAGAGAGAGTGGCATCCACTTGTAAATCCAAATTAGTCTGAGATCCAGAAATACTCTTTAATATAAGATGTATTAAATCATGAGAAAGCCCTTAAGGAAAATTCAGCATGATTTGGATTAGAATGACTGTTCACACAGAGGAAATATTTATGATATTCTGCTAAGAGTGAGGAAATAAAACAAAAATGCCAGATACAGAACATTCCAATAAATGTGTTTGAAATACATAAAAATTCCCCAAATGAACAGGCTTGGTGAGACCTTAGGAACCATAGTATTTCCCTGTAGGCAGTGTGATTAGGTTTTTTTTTTTATTACTCTTCTTTTAAACACTTTTTTGGTAATAAAAACAGTACAAAGTTTTTACAAAGGGTTATAATATGAATAAATAAGAGAACTGGGTTATGTTATTCCTTCATAAATGAGATAAATGGAAGCTGAAAATACGGAGCAGAATAATACATACTTGGGTAAGAAGAAAAAATACATTCGTGAATACCAAGTCATCAGACATGACACACGTCTCCCTGAGCCACGAGCGCCTTTACTCCAACCTTTCTGTCTCCCCCCCCCCCCCCAGCAAATTTTGGTACAATGTTGCCACCTGAATTGTCCTAAGGGTCAAGGATATGTTAAATGCAGGTAAATCAAATCACAGACTGTAGTGAAGCCTGCGGGAATCTAGACGGATTTACCTCCTCAGAACACATTCAAGCTTGTGTCTTACATCTCCCGCCGTTCACCTCCTAATCACTTCTAAATCAAGGCCTCTTTAACGCAGTATTATGATTAACCCCTTCTGAACTTGGCATGTCACACCAAACCTTAATTTCACAATGTGACAGTTGAATCAATACTCACTCAAGAGTACCCAGCAGTACAATCTTTCTATTCAAACGTCCTGGGCAGTCAGGGTTAGCAGCTTTCCTGGACACTAGGAAGCTAAGCCAGCAGCAACGCGGGTGAAGGCGCAGAACTTTAGAAACAAGCAAAGCAATGGAAACCCCCGCTCTGCTACCCTTTAATACTTTTGAAAACTCTACTTCCTTCTTTAAGTCTTAGTGTTCACATTCGTCTGAAAGCAATGGCTTCCTGAGGCTGTGATGTCAGCTCTGGAGATTCCTGTCGTGTTCTCCGTTGCTCATCCCTGCCTGGAGCTGATGCTCTAACTCCTATCCTCGCATCAAGTAGATACCGAACCAATGCTGGTTAAGATCTGGGTCTGTAGATCCGGTTCTTCCACTTCAGGTCTTTACCTTCGCGTTCCTCAGACTTGCCCATCATCTATTCACGCCGGGGGCCACTCGCAGCTTTTCTGCAGGGTTGGTCCTCAGCCAGGAAGTCAGGCAGTAAGCATTCCACCGGACTGAGGAAAAGATTCGGAATTGATATGCACACAGTGCCTACTCACACTGCTCGGCCTCAGTCCTCCCCCTTTGAGGCTGAGCCCCTCGAAATCCTTACACTGCTACTGTAGAAATCTCAGCTCTGGTGTGACTGTAGCCAAGGGTTAACAACTTCGCAAGCATTCCAGGTCTTAATGACTGCTATTTATACTGCTATTCCTGCCTTCAATAAGATAGCTTTGATTTTGTTGAGTAATGTCTCAGTTGGGGTTACTATTGCTGTGATGAAACACCACGGCCCAAATGTTATTCTTTCGGTCCCTGCCGTAGCCACGCCCACTCCTTTTAACTTCTGACCTCCGCCCCGCCATCTCTCTCTTCCTGTTTCCTCTCCTGGTGTACACACGGGGCTTTGCCTCTCTCCTCCTCTCTCTCTCCCTCCTTCTCTTTCTCCTCTCTCTCTCTCTCTCTCTCTCTCTCTCTCTCTCCCTCCCTCCCTCCCTCCCCCTTTTTAATAAACATTTATGGCTACCCACCGTGTGCGTGCCCTCCCGCTGATGGGAGGCTGTAGCCGCTTGCTCGGGTGCCAGAGTTTGCTGCGGGGCGGGGGGACCTCAGGTATATTTTTTAAGAATAACACCAAGCACCTTGGGGAAGAAAGGGTTTATTTGGTTTACATATCCGCATTGCTGTTTGTTGTCAAAGGAAGTCAGGACAGGAACTCAAAGAGGGCAGGAACCTGGAGGCAGGAGCTGATGCAGAGGCCATAGGGGGTGCTGCATAGTGATTGTTCACTTGGCTTGCTCAGCCTACTTTCTTATAGATCCCAGGACACCAGCCCAGGGATGGAACAACCCACAATGGGCTGGGCCCTCCCCATCAATCTCTCATTAAGAAAATGCCCTACAGGCTTGCACACAGCCCACTCTTAAGGAGGTGTTTTCACAATTGAGATTCCCTCCTCTCTGATACCTCTAGTTTGTGTCAAGTTGACAAGAAACTAGCCAGAACAGATGACCCATTGTCAATTTAACATAAAAAAAATGCTTTGCTGCTAAACCACAACCTTTTCTTTTTCCTCATTCCTAGGATTGCACTAATAGAGATACCACAACATAAAACATTGTACAAACTTAAAAAAGTTCCACAGCCTTACAAATTAAAACACATTAAAAGTTGTCTGCTTAAAAATACCCATCACAGGATTTATCCCTAGTGCCTGAACTAGCATTTTGGAGCCCATTCTTTTTGGAAGGATACCTTGCTCAGTCTAGATATAAAGAGGAGGGCCTCTGTCCTGCCTCAAAGCGTTGAGACAGACTTTGTTGACGCCCCATGGGAAGTCTTACCCTCTCTGAGGAGTGGATGGGGGACTGGGGTAAGAGGGAGGTGGGGGAGTGGGAGGAGAGGAGGAAGTGGGAACTGGGATAGGTGTGTAAAATGAGAAGATTGTTTTTAAAATATGAAATTAATAAGAAACATACCTGGTCTCCAGGACTTATCCCTAGTGCGTGAACTAACTTTTTGGAGCCCATTCCCCATGGAGGGAAACCTTGCTCAGCCTAGATGCAGCAGGGAGGGCCTGGTCCTGCTGCAATGTGATGTGACCGACTTCGTTGGCTCCCCATGGGAGGCCTCACCCCCTCTGAGGAGCAGGTGAGGTGGGCGGAGTGAAGGTGTGGGGAGAGGGAGGAGGGGAAGGAGGGAGAACTGGGGTTGGTATATAGAATTATTTTTAAAAAGACTGTTTTAAAAAAGAAAATAAAAGTAAAAAGGAAATAATGGCAAAAAAATAAATACAATGATAAATTTAAAAAGAATACCTGGTTTTTTTCTTTCAAAATCCAAATTCTCTATAAAACTCAAAAAGCTTTTTTTTAAATTTTAGGTCTCAATGGTGGCTGCCTATGAAATCGAAAATAAATGAAACACGTTCTTTCTTCAAGGAAGAAGAACCTGGGCACAGTCACTATCTGAACAATACAAAACCAAGCTCCAACACTATAAATAACTCAATGTCTCGTGACTTCCTGGACTCTTCCAAAGGGCCTGGATCACTTCCCTGGCTCACCTCCACGGCTCACACAGCTGTCTCCTAAGCTCGGGCAGGCTCCACCCCACCACAGCTGTTCTTGGTGGCCATCCCACGGAACTGGCATACTCAAATGCTGGCGTTGAAGTAGCGGTGGGCTGTGTCCCGCCACCTGGCTAGCTTTACCCAAAATAATTACACAGAAACTGTATTCTTTTAAACACTGCTTGGCCCATTAGCTCTAGCCTCTCACTGGCCAACTCTCACATCTTGATTAACCCACCTCCAACGATCTGTGTAGCACCTCGAGGTGGTGGCCCACCAGGAAGGATCCTAACCTGCATCCATCTTGGCGAGGAGAGCTATAGCGTCTGCTTGGGGAGGAGAGGCATGGCATCTGCCTCACTGCCTTCTTCCTCCCAGCATTCTGTTCTGTCTACTCTGCCTACCTAATTTTCTGTCCTATCAAAGGCCAGTTTCTTTATTAATTAACCAATGAAAGCAACAGATAGACAAATGACCCACTACCATCACGCTGGAGTCCCTTGCTGCAACTGGGCTGCACTTTCACCAATAGCCTCCCATAGGCTCTCTTCATGGTGCCAAGCCTCAGTTTCTTTGCATGACCCCTTCTATCCTGAGCTA
Source organism: Microtus pennsylvanicus (assembly GCF_037038515.1). NCBI lineage: Eukaryota > Metazoa > Chordata > Mammalia > Rodentia > Cricetidae > Microtus > Microtus pennsylvanicus. Next base: position 17,954,789 of record NC_134600.1, on the reverse strand, counting down.
TCAGCTACTACTGAGGCTGCAACCTTCTCAATGGTCTCTTGTAGGACTCAGCCAACAATGACCTGCTTAATAGAAACAGACCACCCAAAGGATGTTCTTAACCATTATCACCTGGCAGGGTAGGGCCCAGTCATGATAGTTTAATGGAGACCTGAGTCTCAGTAGTTTATCCTGAGGCAATACTGGTTGCAACAAGGACCACAGACTAAGATTACCCAGGCACCACCCAAGAACAGACCATCCAAAGGAAATGCCTAATGTTTCAACCTGTGTAGATAGGATCATCTGCCAGCACACATCCATCGCTCTTCACCAGGACATCCCTAGACAAATGTCAGCCAGTCAACCCAAGGGGGTCCTAAACCTTAGAAATCCCTCACCCCCACCTTTATTACCATAGAAACCCAACTCTAACTGAGCTCCGGGCTCTCTGATTGTTCTAATACGCTCATTGAACACACAAAGAGACCGAATTTGCAAACTTGTATAAAATAAAGGCTCTTTGCTTTTACATATGGGATTCAGTCTCCTTGTTGGTTTCTGGGGGACTTTGCGGATCTGGGCATGATATTCTCAGTGCCAAGTCCCAACTGCTCCCCATGACTCCTGCATGCCTTGGAAGCCAGTGCCACCTGGGTGACCCTTACACACTGTCAAGTCCAGCTGCAAGCACAAGGTACAGTGGTGGATGCCTCTGGAACACAGCTTCTCTGTGTTCTCAGGAAACACTTCCCAGAAGATTTGACTTCAACAAGGCCCGTCTCTTCTTAATCACTGCTCCAGTATCAAATGTTCCAGTAATACAAAGGCTTCACTTCAATCTTGCCAATCTATCATTAATCATGGCTGACCAGAACGGCAGAATCTTAATTCAAAATAGCAAATGGCCCTGATAAAAATTTTTAAACTTCTCTCTCAAACTTCACAAGCCAGGCTTCCATAATCTACACTGATCTAAACATTCTTATCTTCTAGGCCCCTACAGAACATCCCACTGAGGTCTCACACTCGATGGTTTTTTCCCAGCCCAAACTTCCAAAGTTCTTCCACAGTCCTCCCCAAAACACAGGTCTGTCACAGGAATACTCTACTATCTTTGGACCAACTTGTCTTTGTTAGGGTAACAATAGCTGTGATAAAGCACCAAGACCAAGACAGCTTGGGGAGGAAAGGGTTTATTGGCTCATGCTTCCACATCACTGTTCATCACTGGAGGAAGTCCTGGTAGGAAAGCAGCAAGGCAGGAAGTTGAAGGCAGGAGGTGATGCAGAGACCCTTGAAGGAGTGCTGCTTACTGGCTTGTTAACCATGACTTGCTCTGTCTGTTTTCTTATAGACCCAAGGACTGCTAGCCCAGGGATAAAACCACCCACAATGGGCGGGGCCCTCCAGCCTCGGTCACTAATTAAGAAAATGCTCTGCAGGCTTGCCTACAGCCTGATCTTACGGAGGCATGTCCTCAGATGCGGCTCCGTCTTCTCTGATGACTCTAGCTTGTGTCAAGTTGACATAAAACTATCCAGGATAGGTAGTAAGAATGAAAGTACATTAAACTGGTCAAAAATGAACCGAGTGTATATGATAACTTTTCAAGACAAAAAAAAAATATAGAAATGCTGTGGCGTTAAAGTCAAATTGTGGTGTTATAATTTGGGTCTTATGTGTTTAATAATCATACATGTGGTAAATCCTGCATCCCCAGTATCTTGCTACTGGGAGGTGGGGCCTAATGGGAGGCCTTTATGCCATTAAAGGCATGCCCTTGCAGGGAGCACTGCGCCCCAGACCTTTCGGTCTTTATTTTTCTTTCTCTCTCTCTCTCTCTCTCTCTCTCTCTCTCTCTCTCTCTCTCTCTTTTTTTTTTTTGTCTTTCCTTGGTCATAATGAAAAGCAGTTTTGCTTGACAGGCATTCCAGGTCCTGGTCATTCCTAAGTAAGGAGCCCAGAATTTATTTGGCTTATACTTTTCCCCCATGGAAATGCTCATTGGCTCAGGACTCTGCTGTACTAGCACAAAGCTAACTAAAGCGATGGGCACATTATAAACACATCTTTAAATTTTTAACCTGTTTTCTAAAGCTTAAAAGGCTAATATAAACACACATATTAAATTAACTTACACATCATAAATGTTGCTATGTATCACCACATTGATCTAAGCATAAAACAATGTTCCACCTTGTTTCTTTTACAGCTAAAAATTGCAAGGAGCAAACAAAGGCTAAGAGGACAAATGAACCAAGATATTGATGGAGGAAAGTCATTGGTTAATTATAATAAAGAAACCGCTTGGCTCTCATAGGTTAAAACATAGGTGGGTGGAGTAAACAGAACAGAATGCTGGGAGGAAGAGGATGTGAGCTCAGACTCGACAGCTCTGCTCTCTGGAGAGAGACGCCATGCTCCCCTCTCCCAGGCAGACGTGAGAGCTGTGCTCTCTGAGGCAAACGCATGAAGCTCAGACTCGTGGGCTATACAGATTATTAGAAATAGGCTAGTCCAGGTGCGAGAGTTAGCCTAGAAGAGGCTAGATATAATGGGCCAAGCAGTGTTTAAAAGAATACAGTTTGTGTGTTGTTATTTCGGGGCATAAGCTAGCCAGGCGGCAGGGGTGTTGGGGATGCAGCCCCGCTGCCCCTATTACAACAAGATATGTAAAGTATTAGTATAAGAGTATATTTAAAATATTTAAATATCCAAACCAGATTATGTCAGGGGCCTTGGATATATACTTTTAAACCACTGAATATTTGGAAAGCCAAAACAAATTTTAGGAGTCAAGGAACTGCAGAGTTGTTTAAAGTTAGACTAAGGGATTTGATTAAAAATATCTTAGAAGTATTGATTAAAAATATCTTAGATGTATTATAGAGAGGATTTGTGAACGCATTCATAAAAAGATAATCACCAGCAGTAATCTTGTGTTCTCTAAAACTAGGCCATAACAACTGTATACATATTCATATGTGGTAAGATATATCGGGGATCCTGTCAGTTCAACAAGGAGTGATGTGTTGTTATCTCAGGGTGCATGCGCATTGTAAGCACACTGTCGGTTTCCAGGAGTGGACCTCCGTGTGCAGTCTTGCAGCTTTATTGGCTGAAGAATCATTTCCAACCCGACTGAGTGCAGCATGTTCTTGAATATTGTAGAATTCTGAGAACATTGTCTAAAAAGGCTCCCGATATCGGTATTTTATGGTTAGAGCGGGTCTACTATAAACCTTTGAAATGAGAATGTTGAGTAGTTAGAGCACACCGTTTATAAATGGGGTGGGACATTTTCAATCAAAGAAACACAGAAACAGCTTTAAGCTTTCATTACTTCTCAAACTGTGGAATTTATATATTAAATGACCCAAACAAGATTCATTTTCAAACTAATGTTCAAAGCAGTGCTGGCTTAAGTTAAGTGTATTTTCCTATTTGTTGCTATTCTGGGCTCGTAAGATCTGATGGGCAAGAATACATCAAATTTAATCGTATGCTAACTGACTTACAGAAAGAAGCAGGAGGCGGGCAAGGAGCAGTCAGTGGTCCCTCTACAATTCAGTTAGCCAATCTCACATCGTTAATAAGAGAAAGGCCTTTGTTCCGTATTTGAATGGAACACTGAGATGTGCCACAGACACGATACAAACAAATGACACAAATAGCCAACAGGTGCACCCTTCTAGCCTATAACTAGACCCATCCCCCAAGACGAAGTTAAAGGACAATTGTGTGCACAAGAGCTTTTAATGAGACGACTTGAAGCACCGAGCAAGAGTTCTTACACCCAGCTGGTATTTATGGTGCTTCTGTGTGGATGCGTCCTGCAAATACCAACATTTCTGCCTCTCTTTTCCTTCCACAGCTACTCCTCTCAGTACTCCGGACTCTAACCAAGGTGTCTAAGGAAATCCAAAGCCCGGGCCCTACTCGAAAAGAGAACTCCCCTCCCCTTCCATTCTGCCTCTGCATTTGCAGAGCATTGTAGTAGTAGGAGCGGCGGGGCTGCATCGCTGGCACCCAGCCGCCCACATGGCTAGCTCTAGCTTATGCCCCGAAATAACAACACACAAACTGTATTCATTTAAACACCGCTTGGCCCATTATATCTAACCTTTTCTCAGCTAACTCTCACACTTGGACTAGCCCATTTCTTATAATCTGTGTAGCCCACGAGCTGGCTTACCAGGAATGATCTTAACCTGCGTCTGCCTGGAGTGGGAGAATCATGGCGACTCCCTGACTCAGCTTCTTTCTCCCAGCCTTCTCTTCTGTTTACTCCTCCCACCTATGTTTTAACCTATGAGGGCCAAGCAGTTTCTTTATTACTTAACCAATGAAATCAAAAGATTGATATATGACACTCCCACATCAGAGCATTTCAGAAGCACCTCGGCTTTTTCCCCCAGATATCGCTATATTCAGCTTGCTATGAATAAAGTCTGTGGCTCCACTTGGGCCCCTTCACACTCACGCAGCCCCACCCTGAACCATGGCCACAAGCTACAATTTGCAGCTGCAGTGAGCTTTTCTTCCGCTCTGGTCTTCCTTTCTGCTGGAAGAGTGACTTGGGGTCAGTAAGTTGGCCTTTAGTTTGCACAGAGAGAACTTGAGCGACCTGCGCTGCTCTAGACAGACAACCAGGGACTTGACTGGTTACTATAGAAAAGAAACCAGGGTGTGGTATATAGGAAATGCGAAACATTGAAGGAGTCAAAGGTCTATCAGGTACTCAATGTGGGACAAGCAAACGGCTCCAGGTCACGACCTTTGTGGATTCCTTAGCAGCTTGCTGTTACTATTGATGTGATACTGCAAAGCTGAAGGAGAGGGAAGACAGAAGGAGAAGATGGAAGGAAGTAGGGCCTCGTGGGAGAAGGAAAGATACCTCTAAGTTAACCAAAGTCTTAAGCCATAACGGCAGTGTTCAGACATATTAAACTCATTCCACTTTTCTAATAATATTTGTCCTGTTTTCCAAAACTTCATCTCTTCAAACTGACCTCCTGAGGGCAGAACCTCTATAACCCCACTTGGGCTTAGCGAGTACTTTAAACTCAGGTGGGGTGGTGACAGGGCTGCAAGCTCCACCCACGGGCCTGAAACACCCTGCACATCATAAAGAGCCCCAGTCTTGGGTATGTTTTTCGGCCCCCAACAGACCCATTTTCATTCAGACTTCAGTTGACTTCTGTCTTGATGGACCTTATTACAAATCCCAGTGGGTCCTCTCCAGCCAAACCCTGTTCAGCTTCTGCTTGGCAGCAATTTTTTCCTCTGTAACTTAGCAATGTTTCAGTGCCTTGAAGGTGATTTTTACTGACAGCAGAGGCAGTGGGGTAGTCAGGAGCAATACAGGGAAAGCCAACATTACCAGAAAGGAAGTAAAATGGAACCCTCAGGTCTGAGAACCCATCTAACTTACAGGCTGCGAAGAAAATGGAGTACGAGCGACTTCAATGGCAAAAATACATTAAAGTGATTGTTTCCTTTATGAGACAAAATTGATACTGGAAGACATGGAAAATCCAGACTCCTCTAGCAGAAAAAAATAGAGCCAAAAATCTAAGCAGGAAGAGGAGAACCAAAAATCTAGATTAGCCAGTTCAGTGACTCTGTTTTAGGAACTAGCTGAAGATAAAGTTAGATTATAATCTTGAGAAGAATCTTGAGAAACAGGGAGTTACCCCCTTGTGATCATCACTGGTATTTTCAGAATTTTCCAATGACACCCCCCCCTTTGGATTACTGGGTTGTGGTTTCTTCCCTTAAATACCCCTTCTCCCAGCTACTCGGGGTCGAACTCCCTACTTCTGCGTGGGAAATGAGTTTCGGCCCCAGTGCACTGGTTCATGTCCTGTCATTAAACCTCTTGTGATTGCAGCAAGGACGGTCTCTCATGAGTTCCTGGGGGATCGTGTTATCCCAAGACTTGAGTGAGAGTCTCCCAGCTCCGGAGGTCTTTCAATACTTTACCTAAAGTTCTTTTAACTATTAATTTGGGGCATGAACTACTGTGAATACTTTTAGCATAAGGATTTCACACCCTAAGACAATACAAACATTAGTCCTCACATACCTCTTAAGTGTTGCATTGCAATTAAAAGTAATCAAATTCCACCACTTAAAAGTAAATAAAGGCTTCCAAAATTTAAAAAAAAGAAGAAAGAAAAGCCGGACGGTGGTGGCGCACGCCTTTAATCCCAGCACTCGGGAGGCAGAGGCAGGCGGATCTCTGTGAGTTCGAGTCCAGCCTGGTCTACAGTAGCTAGTGCCAGGACAGGCTCCAAAACCACAGAGAAACCCTGTCTCGAAAAAAAGAAGAAGAAAGAAAAAAGAGAAAGAAAAAGAAAGAGAGGAAGGAAGGAAGGAAGGAAGGAAAGAAGGAAGGAAGGAAGGAAGGAAAACTTGGTGGAAATGCAGTGGGAGAGAACAGGGTGAGGTCACACGCACGGGTGTGAAGGCAGGCAGAGATACTGTGAGCATTTTTAGGTCACTTGAGAATAATTTGGGAGATAGGGCATAGAAGTGACGGAGCCACAGAAGTGTTGTTATAATGTTGTATGTGAAAAATGTCGTTTTGAAATCTGATAGGAAATCATATCAAAACCGCCGATTTCCTCTGGTTTTCTGACTCGTCTCCCGTGGTGTCGGTGGAGGCGGAGCCGGTGCGGCCTTTGTCATTTTGTCCTGCCGTGTCCATGGAACCACTGGGGCTCTCCTTCTCTGTTTTGCAGCTTGGTAAGCCTGCTGCTTTCTTTTTTATGATCTGTGCATTTGCACGAGTGTCTTCATCTTCACACGCCTTCAAGGCCAAACAGGCACTCTTTCCAGAAGCTGCTTTTGCTCAAAAGCGTTAACACCTCACTGGGGGCTCCCGGGTGAGTAAGAATACGATGAAAGCCCCGCCTTTACTTTGTGTCCCCAAGTGCTCAAAGGTGCAGAGGTCACAATCCTTAACCTTCCTCTTCAGCCGAATTCCAAAAAGATGGAAACTCCCAGGACAGACATCCTCACCGCCAGATGTGGACGGTTTTTCTGAGTGTTGGGTTGCACCTCATTGACAAATTACCAGTTTAACAACTTACCAAAAATGATTGCAGCCCGGATCACACCACTCAGTGTGAGGTGGGGCCACACATTGACCAGGAAAGCTAACAGAGCACACCTTCTGTGTTCTGTTTAAACATAAAGTTTATGTCAGTTCACCGAAGTAGCTCTTGGGTTCATCTGTTCCTCTCCCAGTATAGCCACAACCGATACATCTCTCTTTCTGCTTTCTGTAATTCCTTGTGTCTTTAATAGGTGTGGCGAGAAGTGGGGGTTACCCTAACCTGCTAGGGCTGTTAGTACCTGCCTTCCGCTTTCAAAACTCCAGTAACAAATCGGCCTTGTTTACTCTATGTGGTGCCTTGAACTTTTCTAAGCATGCGGATTCCTGTGAACAAATCCCTCAAAGTAGCATGCATGACACTCTCTTACCCCTAGAGGGAGCTCGACACACTTCTGCCTGCTCTAAAGATGTTTTAATGGACCAAGAGCAAAGGGTAATCTAAATCTAGATCTTTAACCAAAAGATGTGTCTTCTAAAAGACTGTGTTCAGCTTTATGGGGAAAAGTAGAACTGGGCTCGTCTTTCTTCCTTTTGTATGGGGACAGCCTTTTGATGACTCCCCCTTTCCTGAACCTGGTAGAGGAAGACCTTGCCTAAGATAACACACCCTCAGAAGGCAGCAGGAAAGATGGGAAGTTATGTAAAGAGCACAAATCAAGGGCATAAGCAGCAGAAATACCTTCTTCTAGTGTAGATAAAAGTCTTGCCCTTCCCCAGAGAAGGAAACCAGAGAGTGAACTGGCATTTCTGTCTAGCTAGTATTAAAGGCGATTCATCTACACAGCTCCCCGTTCGTTAGTCCGGGTGAGTCCCCGGGGAGCCCAATTTAACAATAGCAAAATTCTGACGTCAATACCATACCACACTGACGGACAGCAGATGGGATCGGTGTAATAATCCCCTTTCTCGGAAATAATGAAAACAAAGGCAGTCAACAAATGCTCATTTGCCTGAGGTGACAAATCCAATTAGTGTGTATAAATGTCAACACAGTCATTTATAACAGTTAATGATCACATGAATTCTAATGTTCAACCCTAAATTCAGAAAAAAAAAATAGAAATATTTGAGCCAATTCAGGATCTGAAGCTACTCCAGAAAGAAAACCACCTTGTAAAAATAATAGTGTTTCTGTTATGCGGACTTTCTGTTGTTTTTCTGTTGGTTTTGTCTTATTTCCTAAAAATAATAATAGCAGGACTTGAACTCTATCAAGCATCTCAGGAAAATAATTCTTGGGCTAGGAGGTTTGTTCCATGGTTGAGCTCTTACCTAGTGTGTCCAAGGCCTCTTGGAGGTGAGGGGAAGAGGGAAGAGTTCTCTTTGGAATTCTGGCTGATGGAAATCTGTGTCTAGAGAGAATTACTTTTAATTTTCCTGATACCATAGAGCCCCGTCACTGGAAAGAGATCAAGCTACAATGTCCTTCTATAAATTATTCATATCTTTAGGAACTGTTACAAAATGGGCTTACTTTGTCACTTAGAACCAAGATTTAAAAAATTTACTACTTTCAACCTAAGCCTACGTGTTTGGATTTGGAAGTTAAATGCAAGCACACACACTTACACACATAAACACACTCCTTTCCGCAATCATCCTAGCCTCTCACCCCGCTTCTTCTTTTCATCTCCTCCCCTCCCTGCCTTTTACTGTTATGCTCTAAATTGTTTGGGGATGATGGTGAGGAAGAAGGTCCGCAGAGGCAGGGAAAAGATTGTTGAAGAGCAAACATGGAAGGATTTGAAGAGGGAGGGAGACAGATGGAAGATGAGCTGTTGATAATAATTCCGAGTGTCTGTGACTTCAAGCATAACTTTAGCTGACTTTGAACCTATAAAACAGCCTCATGAAGAAAACATCGGTGGAGTACCACAAATGTCACGGTTCTAAAAGAAATCGAAGTAGTTGTCTACACTTGGGTTTTACAGCAATATCAACACATAGTGCATTCTGAGGATGATGCATCTCAACACTCTCATTGCAGGAACTTCAAAACGGGTAGAAAATTTACAGAAAGCGTGGTTTAAACAAAGCAGATGTGTATGTTCGGTAAGACCGAGGTGGGCTGGAAGACAGACCCAGCGTGGCTCCTCCTCAGCGATTGGGGGGGGGGGGCGTGTTTTAGAGACAGGGTTTCTCACAGCGAGTTCTTACGAAGGAAAGGGAACGGCTGTGTTAGCCCACTCACTCCCGACACGGAACGGAAGTGAAACAAGCAAGGGTTTGAACAGACTGACGAACTCAAGATGACTGAAGCGAAATCGGTTTTCCCGTAAGGACGTCTGCTGAGCTGTGGGTGGCAGCGTGCGTGTGAACTAGGATCCAGGGACTGCCAAGGGAGAATGGAATTCACCAGAACTTTATGCTGTTTACAAGCAAAATTGTAGTAGGTAGCTAGGCAGACATTAGCAGGGGGCTGGACAGTGCCGTAGACAGTTAGGACACCCTGCCCGAGTATGCAGGGAATGTCACGGGAGGCACTCAGGAAGCCATAGCTCTGTCGTAGGAACTGTGTCTTACAAACTGTACCCCTGGTGGTTAAAATGACCCTTTTGGCTTGACATCCTTAAAGCTGCAGCTAGGTTCTTCCCACCAAATCAGAAATTAAGGTCCAAGGTCACTTTCCAAAATGAGCACACAGTCCACCAGCAAACACCCTGATAAGCAGGGAAAGAAACCCTAGAAACATCCTAACTGCGGAGTATGCCCAGTGGAGTGGGCTGAAACAAAGACGATACCCAAGGGTGGAGTGTCAGCAAAGCTGTCACAACACTGCAGGGGACCGTTAAAAAAAAAAAAAAACCTTAAAATTCCACAACTCAGATACCATTGGCTATTCTCTCCCCTTGAGTCTGCCCACACTGGACCTTCTCTGGAACATGGAGTTTGCTTTGCTAAGTCAACTTTTGCTTAAATTGTTTCTCAGTTCAATTCTTTCATTTAGGAACTGGGGGGGGGGGGGGACTCCATTTGATAATAGTGAAAAATAAAAAAATATATATCCTGGCGATGCTGAAGCATGCAAGGCAATCCGTATATGGCAGTTCTGTTGAACTTGTCCATGTTGGGTTTCATGGTCTAAGTTGATGAGGATGACTGACCAGGTGTACCAGATCTCATTACAGATGGTTTTAAGCCACCACGTGGTTGCTAGGAATTGAACTCAGGACCTTTGGAAGAGCAGGTAGTGCTCTTAACCACAGGGTTATAATAATGGGAAGATAAATTAGTACTACCACATTGGAAACACCTTCAATGGGGTGCTGAAAATTAAATGCATACAAGCACTGTGTCCCTGAAATTGGGTCCCTGAAAACCTACCCAAGGGAAATGTAATACCTGACCAAAGATGTATATAAGAATATTTATAGGGCTAGAGAGATGGCTCAGTGGTTAAGAGCATTGCCTGCTCTTCCAAAAGTCCAGAGTTCAATTCCCAGCAACCACATGGTGGCTCACAACCATCTGTAATGATGTATGGTGCCCTCTTCTGGCCTGCAGGCATACAAGCAGACAGAATACTGTATACATAATAAATAAATAAATGAATGAATGAATGAATGAATGAATGAATATTTATAAATAGCTATATTTGTGATAATCGAGATTGGGGTACCTTAACATTTCTTGTTAGAGTGGACAAATAAGTAGCCATATATTTATACAATATGGACAACACATTACCACAGTTTCAAAGCCAGGATGAAATCTCTCATTGAGCAGAAAAGAGTAGACACTGCGATTCTAGTCATGTGAATTTCACAATGAGTAAAGCTGTTCTGTAATTACATAAGTCCCGCCACTGTTTCATTTGGAGGAAGCTAAAAAATAATCTTACTGGGGTAGTGGATATGTAGGTCATACTCACAAAAAAAATTATCAAGTTGCAAAACTTGCTAAAGCCTCTGCAAAAAAAAATGGAACACACAAGACAGAGAAAGCAGCTTAATCTCGGCCAGTTTGGATCCCAGTGTTAACTCCCTGGGCGCTAACCCTTGGCTGTATTCAAATACTCCTACACCAGTGCAATGGGAAAGAGAGAATCCTAGTTTGCGTTCTGTTGCTCTGATAAAACAAGCGAACTTGGGAAAGAAAGGCTTCCTTTGGCTTAGGAGCTATCGTTCTTCATCCAGGCAGAAAACTAGAGTCAGGAACCAAAGCGGAGACCGCAGAAGACTACCGTTTACTGACATGCTTTCCATGGCTTGCTCGGCTGGTATTCATATACAACCAAGGACCATCTGCCCAATAGTAACACAGTCCATAGCGGGATGATCCCTCTCACGTTAGTCACTGGTGAAGAAAACATCCCATAGACATGGCCAAGGACCCCTCTGATGGAATCAGGCCTTCAGCTGCAGTTCCCTCCTCCCATCTGTCTCTAGTTTCTGTCTAGTTAACAAATAACCTAAAAAGACAGACACTGATCTGTTAACATTGTGAATGTCAATCAGGAGCACAGGTTATTGGGAGCAAGTAAGCCTGAAACTGGAGACAGACCCTTGTCTCTCAGAGTCCTGTGCTCTTGAATCAATCCATCCTATCTTTTATTCCAAACTCTGTAGACTTGAAAAATAAATCTATAGGCCTATAATGGAGAAACTTCTCAACATCTCAAAGGCAACCTAATAAATGAAGGGCTGTCTCTGCCCTAGGATTTTCCTCACAAATATTCCATTTCAGCAAGAAGAACACTGATGGAATTATTGCTCCTGAAATGTGATTTCTTTGCACTGGTATCTTTTATTTAGATTTGTAAATCATGTGACCTGGCACTTGTCCCTCTGCCACCTTTCCTTAGGAAAGCAGCCTCCGATGCCTGTTTATTTGATGTCTGTGTGGTTCCAATGTCTATCAATTAGCCAGCTTAGAAAACAGAGCCAAATCAATTAATCCTGAGATAACAAAGACATCTGTGATAAAATTGAAAGGTACCACACATCAGACCTCTTAACCATGCCGAGAATGACAAGCCACTGCTCCGTATTTGACTGGCACTGATTGGCTGTGGAGAAAGGCTCCTCCCATTCCCATGCATGGAGGCACAAACCATAAATAGTTTCAGCTTTCTTTGATGGAAACATGGGACCCTCAGTGTGGGCTCCTTTGAAGTAGATGGTGAGACAGAATTGGAGTAAATATGGTTGGTTGATTTGACCAAAAGAAAGCAGGAGAGACAAGAGAAGGAGAAATAAAGGTTTATACACATCTGGCCTCCTCTAGAAAACAGCTGCTAGGACTGCTGGGAAGCCAGGAGATGACTTCTGAGTTGGTCCACCTGAGGCTAGGAAAGCTGGGGTGTTTATGCCCCAGCTCCCATTCACCAATGCCTGGGGCCACTCTTGTATTTCCAGCTGGCCCCTTATGTGGGCTGAGAACACAGCTATAGGTAGAAAAACCCGCAGGACAATTCGACAGCCTTTGCAGCAGGATGCCATCTGTGCATAGAGAAAGGGCAAGTTTGAGGACATATGGATGGATTTCAACAGTGTCATCACACAAATAACTCAATTAGTGAATTGTTCATGTGAGCGTATGCAAGGGAACCATTCTTTAAACACAAGACACCAGGAGCATAGCCTACGTTCCATTCAGTTAAATAAAAACTTGGTAAGTATTCAGTTAAATAAAAACTCAGCTGGAAAAAAGGCATAGGCCACACTGTTGGACTCTGGCATCCAAACACCGAGAAGGAGTCGCCCGCAGAGACCACCTTACACACCACAGCCGATGCAAAAGCATAAGGATTTTATTAATTCTGTCATGACAGGGTCCCCCAGCATTCGGGAAGCCGAGGGACCCCAAATAGCTGGTACAGTCTACTTTTAAAGGGGGCACAGAAGCAAGGGGGGGGTGTTCTTTGACTATTCTGATTGGCTTATTTGAAAGGGCTATTACCAATAATTGACTGGAGAGCTGTTGCCAGGTCAGATGAGGTAAGAGGTCATCTGACCCCGTTTCCCAGGGTATATGGGTAATTGTTCAGGAACTGAGTACGTGCGAGTGTAGCTGTTAGGTCCTTGGTTCCCAGGGGAGGAGGGGAAGCACTATGGCACAGAGGCTGAGAGGATTCAGAATTATCAAAAATGGCTTTAGGATTGTCTTAAAGTCTTACAACACGAGCAACTGCTTTCAACACTGAAGAATAGTAAAAGAATAGAACATTCTTTTCTCTCTCATTACTTAAACTGTGAACAACCTTCGGCCTCATTCTAATCGTCAAAAGAAATATTTTCCTCTGCAAAGGTACCATTGACCATCATATCCAACAAAATTCATTCTGTTCATCAAAGGATTCTTCTCCTGGCAAAAGACATGATTAAAGTCTGTTGTAGGAAGCCACTTGTTCATTTCCTGGCCACCCAAACTCCCAAAATAATCACACAGAAACTAAATTAAATCACTGCTTGGCCAATTAGCCCTAGCTTCTTACTGGATAGCTCTTACATATTAATTTAATCCATCTCCATTATTCTGTGTACCACCACGTGACTGTGGCTTACCAGCTAAAGTTGTGGCATCTGTCTTTGGCTGGGCAATATGGCTTCTCTCTGACTCTGCCTTCTTTCTCCCAGCATTCAGTTTAGCTTTTCCCACCTACCTAAGTTCTGCCCTATCAACAGGCCAAGGCAGTTTCTTTATTTACCAGTGCTATTCACAGCATACAGAGGGGAATCCCACATCACCCCATCTTTTCTGCTTAAATGAAAAGAAAGGTTTTAACTTTAACATAGTAAAACTACATATAACAAGACAGGCAAGAATTATAGTTACAGTATTTATATCTACTTTATATCTTATCATAACTAAGGAAAACATAGCTATAAATGCTTCAACTCCATCAAAGATTCCAGAAGGGTATAATATTACCTAAGAAAACAGGAAGTGCATTGTAGGCTACTTCCAGAACTCTAGAATTGACAGAGACTTCTTGCTACCTGGACATTATACTCAATTTCATTTGAATTTATTGGAAAGGTAAAAAGAGAAGGTGGAAGCCAAAAGAATAACTGAGATTTGCATAACTCTCTCCTGTTCTATTATTTTCTGAGGCACTGCTCTACAGCTAAGAAGGAACTAGAAAAACTAGTAAACGTTGGAACTCTTTTATTTACGAACTAGATCATTCTAGTTGAAGCCATATAAATCCTTTCTTTAGCAGGTGAAATCATTACCATGATGTCATTTCCCTTACCTGTGTCCTGGGTTTTGTTAGTCATCCTGCCATGCCGATAAGACATGCCAGTGTGCATTTTTCCTTTGTGATGGAATGGTCACAACTCTCTTTTGTCCACTTTGTACTGGTAGGAGCATTCACCCTGTCCACACACCCTCTCCATTTGTCCTACTGAGGGTTTCTCCTGCTGTGAAGAGACACCATAACCACAGCAACTTTTAGAAAGGAAGGAAAACATTTCATTGGAGCCGACTTTCGGTCTCAGAGGTTTAGTCCATTATTGCCATGGTGAGACTGCATGCAGGCAGACATGGTGTTGGAAAAGGAGTTGAGAGTTCTACATCTTGACCCGCAGGCAGCAGAAGGAGGCTGTGTCTCACTCACACTGGGCAGAACTTGAGCATATGAGACTTCAAAGCCTCTCCTCACAGTGACAGACTTCCTCCAACAAGGCTGCATCTACTCCAATCAGGCCACACCTCCTAATAGTGCCACTCTCTATAGGCCAAGTATTCAAACATAGGAGTCTACGGAGGCCTTACCTATTCAAACCATCACACCATTCCTTACAGATTTATTTTCACTTATCTTTTGTCAGCTCAAATTCAGAGTGAGAAATTTGTTTGCCCAGAGGATCATGAGCACAGGTGACCACTAAGACCTTCCATGCTTGTTTTTATTGTAAAACAACATCCTTTCTGTGAATGACAGCTGACCCTTACCCTGTCCTTCTTCTTTGATTGCCTTTCACGCTCGTGTTGGGGCATTGAACATCATTCTGAAGAAACCTGATTTCAGTATGGAAATTGGTCCTTGAGTGACTTGCTCTCAGCTCACAAGTTTTAAGAATTCTTCTTATACTCTGGTAGTATGGCCATTAATAATTTTGGCATATATTTTCTAGCATGTCATGTACTTTAGAAATATGCATATGTCCTTCTCTTTTCTTTCATTTTTTTTTCTTTTTGTTAGATGAGTTTGCCAGATTTGTCTGAAGGTTGTCTCTCCTGCCTTACATATTTCCTCCCAACAATCTTTTCTATATTGCACTCTACCAAGAACAAAAGGCAAAACCACCCCAATGTCTTCACATCGGGCTTGGAGCACTGTGTACAAACTGATATGTTTTCTAACAAATGGCAGAAAAATGGATGCACTTCCTGTCCTCTGGTATGATTTTACTCTCTACTGTTTCCTGTTTCCGTGTGAATAGTATGGTTCAGCTCAAGAGAGGAGACATTGTTTCTATTGCCGCCTTCTCTTACAGTAGGAATTTGATCACATACCAGTTCTCTCCATCTATGGAGCCACTACAAGTGCTAAAGGAGTTGCCCTTTGTTGGGGATTTCGTTTCCTGTGATAGCTATTCCAATGGAAAATCTGTAGCTCCCTTCATTATTATTTTATCACAGAGGTCATAAAACCACCTTGAAAAGCAGCCAGGCGCTTGTTCGCTGAATGGCACGAATTCAATGATTTTTAAATATCCCCTTAATTTATTAGTAACCTATAAAAAAAATCCCATAATGAAAAGGCTAAGCAACTGATGACTTAAAGAAGTGGGGAGGTAATGAAGACTGAAGCCCAGGAAGCCAGCGAGTTGTTCTGTGTCTCTTTGCAGTGGTGTTTGTACTGAAGAGAGGGTTACAGAAAAGCAAAGCCACATGGAAGGATCCCTTTCTTTAGTTCTCTCCTGGAGATAGGCAAGCCAGGCATGAACAGCTGAACACACAAAGCTGGGAAACTCACGTGTGCTTTACCTTGCAGTAAATCAAGGTTATAAAAGACATTAAGTAAACGTTCCCCCAATTCTGAAAACAGAGCCGAGTACTGGCTTATGACAGTAACCGAGAGGAAACTCGCAGCAGGTTATGTGGTGAGAAACTCCACACCCACTTGTGAAACCCGATAGCCTTATCACTGGACTGAGGGTGTCTCCAAGAGTACAACAGCCACACTGTTCTTATGACTGGATCGTCATAGATTCTTCATGATTCGCATACTCCTAAAGGTGCTGGTCACTCCACTTCACCCTGGCCTCTCAGCACTCGGTGTCACTGTTCCTTGCTTCTGACTTTCCACTTCGGGAAAATCGTAATAAACACTTGACAGGCCAGATCTCCTTACCTCTCTCTCTGCTTCTTAGTTCATTTCTTTTTCTTTTTTTTTTTTTTTGGTTTTTTTTCGAGACAGGGTTTCTCTGTGGTTTTGGAGCCTGTCTTGGAACTAGCTCTTGTAGACCAGGCTGGTCTCGAACTCACAGAGATCCGCCTGCCTCTGCCTCCCGAGTGCTGGGATTAAAGGCGTGCGCCACCACCGCCCGGCCTTAGTTCATTTCTTGCATTGTGATGCACACCTTTAATCCCAGCATTCAGGAGGCAGAGGCAGGGGGATATCTGTGAGTTATAGGCCAGCCTGGTCTATATAGTTCTAGGACAGCCAGGGCTACACAGTGAAATCCTATCTGAAACAAAATGTAATAACTACGCTCCTTTTCTATAGTCAAAGCTCTCCTTAGTCAAGGTAAAGGGACATTAAACAGTTGGCACTTTGCCTGTGGTATGGAAGAGTTTGAAGATACATTTCCCTGGAAAGCCTTTATGCAGGTAAGAGTCACATGTAATACGAGCCAAACAAGAACGTATAGAAAACTGCTTTACACTGATACATATTTCAAAGCTAGATATAATTTATTTATAAATAGTATTTAGATACAGAAATCAATAATATTTCCCAGATCCCTTGTTTATTAGTACATACACGCCAGAGAAGAAAGGTAACATATTTATGTTCCTGCCATTTGACAGTAAAAGAAGGTTGGGTAGAGTCAGATGTCTTAGCAGAGACACAGTGTCCGGCCACCTGCAAACTACAGGCACGGGGTGTGTTTCTTATTTGTGGGCACGTATGAAAAATTTATCCAAATACACTTATTCCCATTGCCCGTGCTATGAGACTGCCATAAATTCAGCCATATGATTTTAGGTTGACTTAAATTCGTTCTTTAATTGCCATGAGTTCTGCTTTAAAAAAAATTGATGAATAAACAATATCTAAAATTTAACCCTCTCTTTTTTCCCAGGAAAAAAGAATTCTCTCCCAGGATTAATTTGTTCCACCTGTGCATCACCAAATATAGTCTAATGTGGTGAAGGTAATTTTTTTTCATTTATTGTTATCTGTAGTATCCCTGGCCGCACATAGTAGGGCAGATTTGAATCTCGGAGATGTGTCACTAGCAATATGTGGCTTTTAGAGTGAATGCCAGTGTAGACACCGATACTCTGTAGCCTGGAGGGTTTTAACCAAGGTTGACGTCTTCCTCTGTCCCCAGTAGCACCAACTCAGCAGTTTTCACGAAGCACAGTAAAGGAGGCTCTAAAAGACTCGAGAGAGACACCTGTTGTCCACACGGGAGCAGCAGGAGGTTATCATGGTGAATGGAGGTGGCTGTGTTGGCACGCCTGCACACACGTCTCTCCAAATGCCTTCAGCCCGCAGCCAGGTTACTCTTCTCATTCTGTTCGCACGGCTCGGAGAATTAAAAAGAAAAAAGCAAAGTTTCCCATGTCTTCCCAGTTCTTATTCCCAGCCTTATAATTTTGATCATGTTAAAAGAAAAAAGTCACGCTGATTCTTTTTGTGGGAGAGGGAAATCTATCAGTAAGGGACTAGCGAAGATGCAGAACTGGGTGATAGCATAGCCATCACCGGGCTCAGCCTGGCCAAGGAGACTGCCCTCTCCAGCTTCAAGGGTCGGTAAGTCCAGGATAAGGAGCAGCTAGAAGCTCAGAGTGTGTGCTGTTCCCTTTAGACTGCCGAAGAAAACTCATGTGTGCAGGTTCGGCCATCTCTTTTCATCTCGAGTTAAGAAGAAATATCTGTACTGTCCCCACCAGATCTCTGCACAGAAGGTAAATGCCAACAAACAGCTCAGAGAACAGAGAAAAGACTGAGGTCTCTCACACGGCTTAAACACAGTCCTTCCCTGGAGAAATATAAACGTAAGCTCTAGTACAGGGCTGGGGCTGGATTCTGCTCTGTGCAGTTTGACCTTGAACCTGAACTCTCAGCAGAAAAGTCACCAAGTGTCTGTTTGAACAGAGCTAAAGCTCCAGTCCCTCATCCTTCTAGTGTGTCTTTTGACATTTATGAAGAACACAGAACCACCCTCAGTGACTCAGAAGGGCAATAAAGACCGCTGGTTGAATTCATGGGAAAAATGCATAAATAAACAAGACATAGAATCCCTTTTTTTTTTTTAAAGAAATAGGAAAATAGGCTGTGTGACAAAATGACATCTGCAGTGTGAGAGCCACATCTGGCTCAGCTGCTCCCAGAGTCTCCCCACAGATAGGAAGAGTCCCTAATGCAGGTTTGCAAACCACAGCTCATCACGAAGACTAGCATGAACTCATCCTACTGATGGGCGTCCATGACACTTTGGCTTGCTCTTGGCAACATCGGGTGGCACGTCCTACACTACCAGAAAAGGCAGAAACCAAGATGACAAGAGCCAGACCCAGCACCTATTACTTCTTCTCGTGCTTCTTGATCAGCTCGCACCCTCCCGGCTGGCCCCTGGCCCGGCCGTCACCGGGTCTGCCTTCCCTCCGCAGGCTCTCCTGGGAGACTTGCTGCATGGCGCGCAGGATGGCGTTCTGTACAATCTGCTTGCTGGCATGCTGAAGCTTCACCTCCTCTGGCTCAGTCCCAGGCTTCTCCCCTAGGCAAAGGCATGAAAAGGAAGAGAAGAAGTCCATTTTAGGAGCTGTGTCTCTGGAGGGGTAGCGGAAGCCCTCATAACAGAAGCTGCTATTGAGCCACTCCATTGATTTGCCCTGCACTGCATCCTAGTTAATGTTCTCGCCATCCTAGAATGCCCAACTGCTAGAGGTGGTCACAGGACAGCCCTGGGCATTGAAGTCCTCTGAGAAGTCTGTTAGGAAGGGACATTGGCACACCTCAAGTGTTCATCCCTAAGGACACGTGCATGAGAACACTAAATGGACTAGGTAGGAGATATACATCATATATATCATACATGCAGCACATGATTCTATATATATTACACATAATCAAAGGCAAAGGGGCCATGAAGTCAAGAGCGAGGGTAGAGGGACATGAGAGGAATGGATATGATGTGTAACATGATTATTAAAAACCTAAGGCAGATATTGGGGCTCAACCTGAAGATCAGAAAACCAAAACAGTCAGCCACTGGCCCTTACCTTGACCCCAATCCAAAATGGCTATCTACCTCCAGGAATCTCAGAATGAGACTGTGAGTAAGAGCTGTCTCCTCCCATTTTATATTCCTCTCTAGGGCTGGGATTAAAGGCGTGCACCATTACCACTCGGTTTCTATGGCAACTAGTGTGGCTACTGGGATTAAAGGTGTGTGTCACCCCTGCCTGGTCTGTAAGGCTGGCCAGGGTAGCTGTTTTACTCTCTGATCTTCAGGCAAGCTTTATTTATTAAAATACAATGAAGTATCACTACGATGATGTAAATAACATAGTCATATAAGAAATTTTCAAGAAAATAATTTAAAAAAAGAAGAAAGAGACAACAGGGGACTGCTAGTAGAAGAATGTTATTATTGTTGTTGCTGTTTCTTTTAATTTTTTTTGAGAGTTTAATATAGTTACAGCATTTTCCCTTTTCCCATCCTTCCCTCCAAAATCTCCCATATATCCCTCCTTTCTGTTCAAAGTCATGGCCTCTTCATTAAGTGTTGTCATATATACATATATGTATATATTCCTAAATATACCCCACTCAGTCTATTTCATGTTACTGATATGTGTATTTCTGGTCTGATAAAAAAAATCAGAAACTACACCCAGAAAATTTCAACAACATTGCTGCCTACACATGGGCTGAATTCAAGGACAACAGCAATAGACACACTAAGTAAGGTGGATGTGTGAAAGCCCCGGAGGCCTCACCCCTACACTAAGCACTCCAGGCAACTAAGGAATGCTGAGTGCAGTAGAAACAGTGTCCCCAGAGAAGAGCACACCAACTGCTATCCAATAGCGAATGGTCAGCCTAGGAAAACGGGGTTTAAGACACATTAGGGCCTCATTCCAAACCTCCTACCCCACACAGCCATGCAGTCTTGTGCAAGACCCTTAACCTT
The DNA here is from genome assembly GCF_037038515.1 of Microtus pennsylvanicus. Classification (NCBI taxonomy): domain Eukaryota; kingdom Metazoa; phylum Chordata; class Mammalia; order Rodentia; family Cricetidae; genus Microtus; species Microtus pennsylvanicus. Next base: position 17,934,359 of record NC_134600.1, on the reverse strand, counting down.
TTGACATTCACTTGCACACCCATTACAGAAGATTGCCATGGGGCAAAGTGATGTAACATCTATTCAGAACTCTGAGCACATCCTGGTACCAGGTAAGTATCTAGGGAAAGACTGTCACGGTGTATTAGTGAGGGGGCAGACTACATTGTGGGAACAGAGAGACGGAAGCATGAGACTGCTCCAAGGACGAGGAAACTTGTACTCTCTCCTGTAGCACTGCAGATAGACTCCAGTGTGTCTGGTTTGTGGCTCTGGGTTATCTGGGGACTTTTCTCCCTCCTGTGTCCTTATCCCGATGTTCGATACAATATGACCTTCACCTGCAGGAGGGAAAAAGCACCATCCCAGCTGGAATTGGAAGGAAACAAAAAATAGTTTCCTTTTGAAGACTTGTTAAAGAAGCCAGGCATAGTGGTGCACACTAATAATCCTTCCCGTGGAGGTAACGGCAAGAGGGTCAGGATTTCAAGGTCGTCCTCGGCAGTGAAGTGAATCTTAAATGAGAAAGAGCGCCATCTACGTTGAGCACTGACCTAATATTTAAGCTAAGTTATCCATTCTTCACTCCGCCATTACAAATATAAAGGGATTAATAAGTCAAAGTTGGTGTACGCCATAGTCTATGGGGCCCCTCAATAGCCAGGCTGGCATAGCTGATGCCCTCTGTGAACTAACCTCTCATTGTCCTCATGACCTTTTTGTCTTGGGTCATGAATATTCACTTGCAGAGGAGATGAAGAACAAAGTCACTTGTAAGGAAGGCGCAAAGGAAGAGAAGCGACCAAAAGCACTTAAGAGACCACTAAAGAAAAAGAAACTTGCTTACTTATGCATCCAGCATTTCAGTGCAGCCCCTCCCTCTCTCCTAGGCTATAAAGAAAGGGACAGGGCAATGACTGTAGGGACATGAGTCCCATAGACAACTTCTAGCTCCAGCCATTGCATTATCTGGGTTATCCTTTGCCAAGACAGAGTCAGCTCTCATCCGTGGCTACCAGCCGACAACCTCTCCTGTTCTTCTATGCTCTCCCCAGTTCCATGGTGCTCACTCAAGTCTCTGCTTCTCTGTGACTTGTCTTGTTTCCTGATTTTACAGGCTTCTCAGTGGCATCCTGTATCATGAGTTCTAATAGGTCTTAATAATAAGCCCAGAGTCAGATATAGAGAAGATGCTAAGAGATCAGAGAGACAGAAGAGCAAAACCACAGCCGCCTTACCTACTCAGCTTCCCAGCCAAAAAGAGAGTGAGTTCCTGTCTCCTCCTACCCTATCACTCCCTCTCTCTGCCCAGCCATATCACTTCCTGTCTATAAAGGTTGTTCTGATTCTTTAAGAGACAAGCCACATCCCCTCCCTCCCCATCTGCTGAGACAGGCTGATCTTCAGCTTCCAGCCTGAGTTCTCTCTCTTTTCCAGCTCCCTCTTGGAGAGGCAAATTACATCTCTCCCTTCTTACCTCTCTCTCTCTCTCTCTCTCTCTCTCTCTCTCTCTCTCTCTCTTTCTTCTTCTTCTTCTTCTTCTTCTTCTTCTTCTTCTTCTTCTTCTTCTTCTTCTTCTTCTTCTTCTTCTCCCCTTCTCCCCTCCCTTCCATATCACTAAATAAATATCCAAGCTCACTCTGCATGGTGTGCCTATCCGTCTGTCTCTCGCCCACCAGCCACCATATGGCTCACTGCTGCCGGGGAACAGCCACCTTCAGGGACCTGCTGAGTGGTCCCGTGCACCATTCCTGCCTGGGACTGGCAGCTTTTGGGATCCCGCAGCAAGCTACTCGGGGATCCGCAGCATTTTTAATTTTTTAATTACACTGTCTGTCTGTATAGACCTCCAGGTCTGCCTCTACGTTTAGCTAGTGGCTAACTGCCCTCTGATCTTCAGGCAAGCTTTATTTGTACAAACAAGATATCACCACAGTATCCCAGCTACCTGGCCCTTATATCTTAAGCTGAAATTTTTAGGAGGGAGTGTTAGACCTAGCGCATCACCACCAACCTTAGAAAGGCAGGGTCAATTGTTATAACTGATCCTCTGTCTGTCACTTTTTCTGATCCGTTCATCTGTGGTTAGGGAGGTCAAACCTCCAGGTAAAAAAAACAGCTCCTTGAAAGAAAAAAAATCACTTGGGCCCTTGAAATGTAGGCAGAACATGTGTTCTTTGCCCAACATAGTACTGATGTCTAAGCCAAGAATTCATTTGCAGGAACACAGTGTTGGAGAAAATCCTAGTGGAGATGCAGTTTCTCCCGTGAATATAGAGTGAAGATGTGTAGTACAACCCGACAGAAGGCAGAGGCAGCCACAGAAATGCTTGGAGGCTTGCCACTTACTTACAGGCATTTAACTTGCTGCAACGTAATGTTCACCTACGCATTTTAGGTGGCCCACTGCCTGGTTTATAATGATGCAAATGTTCTCCAGACTAGGTGGCATTTTAAATACTATTTACCTGTTCCACAAAGATGACGAATTGATTTAATTAGCTCTGAAGTCAAAATGCCCAATGCAAAGTCAAGAATGTGATACAGTTCAATTGGTCTTCAGTGTCTTCCTGTGGAGAATTGTTGGTCCCTCCCCCTGCCTGAGCACCCAGAATGCCTTGCTTTCCAGGGTCCATCAGTCCTAATCTGTGGATGTCCAGCATTTCGGAAGTCAACATGAGCTCTGCTACTTCCTGCTATCCTTGCCAGAGCTTCCTCCTCAGTGCCTGTCTCACCCCCCTGGAGCTCAAATTCTAATTGGTCTTAATAAATAAAACCCGGAGTCAGATATTAGAGGACGAAAGCTGAGGATCAGATAAGCAGAGAGGTCAGCCCCTAGAGAGACCTTTTAAATCTACCGATGCTCAGGGGACTGCATCTGTCTCTACCAAGCCTCAGACAGCAATGAGCTCTTGCCTCCTCCCGCCTTATAGTCCTCTCTTGCTCAGCCACATCACTCCTGTCTCCACCTCCCTGGTGCTGGGATTAAAGGAGTGGGATCCCAAGTGCTGGGAGCACCTTTGTCTGAATTCTGTTTCTCTTTTAGATAGATTCAATTTGGTGTGGCCCAGGGTGGCCTTGGACTAACAGAGATCCCTCTGCCTCTGTCTCCTGAGTCCTAGGACTTAAGGTGTGTGCCACCACTCCCTGGCTTCTAGTGGCTTAGCTTTGCACTCTGATCTTCAGGCAAGCTTTATTTGTTAAAAACATAAACAAAATATCACTACACCCATCCTAGTGGAAAGTGTCTAAAGAATTTAATTGACGCGTGGTTCATTTGGTTGCTGTCTAGATGGGATTAGGAATTTCCCTGAGGCCCTGATGATTGGATACAGGTATTTTACCCCTCACCTAGCCGGGTCATGCACGGTAGGCCAGTTATGGACTGGCACTAGGGCCTGGGGGTTGCCAGAGTCCAGGAACAAATTCACCTTACTAAAGGTGAACTTGAGGTAACTTGAATCTTTCTCTCTCTCTCTCTCTCTCTCTCTCTCTCTCTCTCTCTCTCTCTGTATGTCTTTCTCTCTATCTCTGTCTCTCTTTCTCTCTGTGTGTGTGTCTTTCTCTCTGTCTCTGTCTCTCTCTCTCTCTCTCTCTCTCTCACACACGCACGCTTGAGAGTTATAAAAAGTTAATAAACTTGTTAACTCTTGCCGCCCTCCAGACCCCAGCTTTAACTCTTCGTCAGTTCTTTATTTCTCTTTCATCCCAATTCCCCCACCCCAGGACCCTGTCAAGAACCCTTTTTGAGCTGGTCCTGCTCAGCTAATAATTGGTATTAATCTTTATGGATAACTTAAAATTATGCATCTAACAACTATAGGAAGACACAAATTTGCATCAGTCCTTAACTCCTGAAACCTAAATGCTGTTTACCTCTGACAAGTTCACCTTGTTATACTCTCCTGCAGTGGGGGTTGATACGGGGTCTTGTTGCCATTCAGTTTAGAGAGAGGATCTGAATGGTGACTTTACCTGCATCACACAGAGAGCGGCAGAGGCTGTGACATCAACGGTACCTCTAGGCTCTCATCACTGTCTGACGGGTCACCAAATCTGCCAGGGGGTCACCAAATCTGCCAGAGGGTCACCAAATCTGCCAGGGAGTCACCAAATATGCCAAAGGGTCACCAAATCTGCCAGGGGGTCACCAAATATGCCAAAGGGTCACCAAATCTGCCAGGAGGGTCACCAAATCTGCCAGGGGGGTCACCAAATCTGCCAGAGGGTCACCAAATCTGCCATGGGTCACAAAATCTGTCAGGGGGCCGCCAAATCTGCCAGAGGGTCACCAAATCTGCCAGGGGTCACCAAATCTGCCAGAGGGTCACCAAATCTGCCAGAGGGTCACCAAATCTGCCAGAGGCTCACCAAATCTGCCAGAGGTAAACGTTCTCATCAGGACAGCAGAGGGCCCACCACCTATGCCCCAACATGCTCTCAATATATCAAGTTGCCAGTGGCAACCAGCCAGGCATTTGTTATCATCTGACATTATAAGGACTGTGTTGTCATTCGTCAATGACCAGAAGATGAGACACAGAGGAGGAGAATTAATTCTGGCCCCTTTAATAATGGAAAACACGGTCTTTTCTCGGCTCGGTGCACACAGGAATTTTTCATGAAGGACCAGATGTTAAGTCTCGCCCATCTGTGCCCATGGCTAATGAAGCCCTGCTGCCTGCCCCACTTTGGAACTGAGAATGGTAAAGCTCCAGCCCCTGCTTTTCCAGCTTGATGCTAACCTCCCTAATCCACGCTTTCCCACACACACCATAACCACATCAGGGGGGACAGTTTAGAGTCTCCAAAAGTAGTTTTGATGACATAGTATCACCAGCAAGTGAAGAACACTTCTGATCATATTTAAGCAGTATCCTGTTATTATAGCTCCCACACATATCAAATCACGTGTGGGGCAGCAAGAAGGCCCAGTGTCTCTGTCTGCAGTGGCAAGGAATACTATTTCTGTCGGGTCCAGCCCTATGGGTCCTTGTGCTCCAGAGGAGGGGATGTGGATTGAGGAGAGGAATAGACAAGAAACAACAGAGGGAATCCATAGAGCATCCAGTGAATACTGCATTCAGCCTCGAGTTCATTATTCAAAGTTCTCATATACCCCCGTCACAAGGGGGATGGCAAAGGATTTCTTTACCATGATACAAAGAACAAACAAAACAATTTCCTCCTCACCTCTCCAAACATCAAACCACACACTTGGTCAAAACATACTTTTGCCCAGGCAGAACATCCTGTAACCACTACGTAGGTCAAGCATCCTGTCCTACAACCTTGAAGGAGCAAGGATAGATCTGAGCTCTCTGACCTTTAGCCAAGGTGGAACAGATTCGTTCTGAGGGCTCCAGCATATGTCAGGGCACGGCTACTGTCATAAACTGTATGGAGCTTGTTAAAATGTCCTACAGTGCAAAATAAAAAGAATCACAAAAACTTTTTAATTAATAGTTTCTTCGATGGTTTCACACACAAATGTAATACGGTCTGGTTACGTTTGTCCACCACCCATTTTTGTCCTCCTCCAACCCACACAAGGCCCTCTCCTCCCACCAAATCTCCACCCTTTCTTCCTGTCATTTTTTTGTGGTTTTTTTTTTTCACTTTGTTATCAGCTGGGCTTAACCAGTGTCACCAGAGCCCCATGAGCTGCCAGGAGTGTGGCGCTTTCCTCTAGAGCATGGTTTACATGGTGGTTACAGCACAGAAGACAATGAATTAGCTTTTCTCCCCCAGTAGCCCTGGCCTGCCATCAGTTCCCCTATATGGGAGCCCCTCTCTCATCTATGACTGAATATGTAGACGCTCAGCCTGAGAACCACAGAGATAGTTACAGAATACTTCAGTGCAGGATACCGCTCAGAGGACCAGAGTCCTGCGGGCTGAAGCATTTCTGTTTGTGTATCCACCCACAAAATAATTACAGGGCATTTTCTGTAGCATGAAAACTAGCTTGGGAGTTCGGAGGTCAAAATATTGAACAGAGCCGGGCGATGGTGGCGCAAGCCTTTAATCCCAGCACTCGGGAGGCAGAGGCAAGCGGATCTCTGTGAGTTCGAGACCAGCCTGGTCTACAGAGCTAGTTCCAGGACAAGGCTCCAAAGCTACAGAAACCCTGTCTCGAAAAAACAAAAAAAAAAATATTGAACAGAACAGACATGAACCCTGCCTTTTTTTTTTCTCTCATATAATCTTACAGAAGAGTAGGGTTTAAACTGAGTAACTGAACAGGTTTAGAATTTTTGAGCTGGGGCACACACTGTGACAGAGGAAAAACCACAAAGGTGACTGGTCTAGTCCAGGGTAAGAGCAATAGCTTCCCAGACAAGAAGCCTCTGTGTTAACAAAGCACTAATCTGTGAAAGTACAGCCACGAGAACAAGAAAGCAGGAAGAGGTGAGGCCAGGAGGTCAGAGTGGAAAGCCCCAGACGCGTGCAAAAGCGAGGCTCACCGAGACATGAGGAAACCTGTGTGTCTGGGAGGAGGAGACACGAGGTCCCACAGGAAAGGAGGCCTGCCCAGACGGTTCGAGCTATGGAAGGACTCAAGATGCCTTTGAGAGGCTTTTGTGGCAAAGAAACATGACCGTCAAATCTATACCACCACACATCATAGCTGGGGAAACCCAAGGAGATCTGAGTCACTGGAAATCCGTAGGATCTGGACAAGGCCTGGAAAGACAGATGGAATTTAGACTGCCAAGGGGAAAACAAACTGAGTCTTTCTTGGCCCCAGATAACAGGGTAGGCACGGGGCTCGCTACTAGCGCCAAGGAAGGCTTTTAGCTTTAGAGCCGCTAAATGATTTCAGCGCATAATTTAATTTCTACAACATCACTGGGTTGCAGTGCCCTAGGGAAGCCATACAGAATAGTGCCAATATAACCTGGAAAGGAAACAGCAGTTTTAATCTAGGAATCGGATTTGATTATTTCGGGCACAAAAGACCGAGGTAATTGGAGAAAAGTCAATGAATGGAAGGATCCAAGTCAGCAGCTACCAACATCAGTTATAAAGCAACCTACTCAGGAAAGTGCGGGAGTATAGTTTCCAACCGTCTAGAAAAGCATCGTCCAGGAACAACCCAATAAATACGTGCGCATTTGATTCCTGAGACACACAGCAACGGGTCTGAGCCACCCAGAACTTTGACTAATTCACACTCTGCATAATTATTTCCAGGTAGATTTGATGTCTATATTAAATATAAATTTGGAGCACAGAGGATGTTTTGCGCAGTGAAACTGCTCCTATGTAATAATGGGCACTTGTCATGGTCTACTTGCCCAAACCCACAGGGGCTCGTGTGGGGAAAGAGCCTTAAGATGTCACAGACTTTAGATGTGTGATACCTACCCACGGGTCACTGTGTGCAGTGGAGGGTGGTAACTGTGGGAAGTTGTGCATGAGCAGAGATGAAGAGCGCATGGAAAACCCGTGTCTTTTTAATTCTGTTGTGAACCTGAAATTGCTCCAGAATAGTAAATTCTTTATTTTTGTTATTTCTTAATATGTTGATGGGGCACTCGTGTGTGGGTGTTGTTTTAGGTAGAGGTCAGAGGATAACCGTGGGTATCCGTCCTTTTCTTCCACCGTGTGAGGAAGGATTTTATTGTCCTCCCCTGCACTCCCCAGGCAGGTTGTCTGCCCTACTCCTCTTCCCTTCTAGAAATTTTATTTCTGTCTCCCATGTACACTTGGCGTCTAGGTGGATCCTAAGGGTCAGAACTCCAGTTGTCAAACCTGCGGAGCAAGTACTTAACCCATTCAACCATCTCCCCTGCCCTAAATACCAATGAATTCTTAGAAGAAAAGGGCACAACAAGCAATGTTTGTTAAGGGGGGGGGGGGGGGGGGGTTAGACTAGGGAAACACGGAATGGAGTTGAGGGTTTGAAGGGATGGGGAGAGTCAACAAATTCTGCAGTGGTAGAAGTTGGAGCACAGCAAATGTTCATGAAAATCTTATGTTGGTGATCTTTAAATGTTGCATCTTTTCTGAGCACGTGGAGAACAAGAAACTCAAGCCAAAGTGGGTTGAGTCTACAGAGCCCCAAAGCTGGGTTCTGTTGAGTACAGGGCAGAATGGAGTTAGCAGAGATTTGGGTTCCTGCCTTTCACACCATCCCTTCCAACGCCTACTTTCGGGTGGTCAACAGTTGGAGAATATTCCAGAGAAGGGCGCAGTTAGGAATGGCGAGCCACCAGAATAGGAAATCAAGAATCTGTACAGAGTGGAGCTTGTGAACTTTGGGCAGAATAAACCTTCCCTCCCTTCTCCTAGGCCAGAGTGCGTGACACTTCCAGGCGCGCCCCCAGGTACGCGTCCTCGCGCAACACAGCCTCAAGCGAGGCCCCGGGGCCCGGCCCCAAAGGCGCTCGGTAGCGGCCCCGTCGGGTGGAAGGGAAAAGCCAGCACCGAGTGGCCTTGCTCGAGTCCGGATGAAAACCAGAGGGACGGAGCCTCCGCTCATGGAGCCTCTGCTGCGCCCTGCCGGTCACTCAGTGCTGCCGCAGCTTCGAAGACCCAGAGATCGTAGGGGTGAGCTGAATGTCCTGATCCCTGGACTCTAGGAGACAGGGGTGTTGCGGTTTCATTTTATCAAACCACTTAAACTGCCCCAAGGACCGTGTTTGCCAGGTCACTTATTAAAAATGGACTTACAGTTCCTGTTTTGAGATCAGAAGCAATCCAGAGGCTTCTTGCCCTCAGATTTGAAAAAAAAATTTTACTTGACCGCACTGCCAGAGATTTTTGTTGTTGTTGTTTTGGTTTTTCGAGACAGGGTTTCTCTGAGGCTTTGGAGCCTGTACTGGAACTAGCTCTTGTAGACCAGGCTGGCCTCGAACTCACAGAGATCTGCCTGCCTCTGCCTCCCGAGTGCTGGGAGTAAAGGTGTGCGCCACCACCACCCGGCTTTTTAAATAGTTAACAAAATACTCTGCTCTCCTAGGTAAAATTAGCCAGATACTGGCCCTCCTCACCTACCGGGATGGTGGGAAGAATCAATATGAGTACAAATAGCACGAATCGTTTTAAATGAACCCTTAAAACCACCGCCTCACGCTGCCCCTCCCTAGAAAGCGCTGCGGCATAGCCGTAGTCACGATCTTCGGCTAAAGAGAGATTCAAGTTCCCGGAAACAGCCATTGGAGAGTACGGTGTCAACCAAATCAGCTCTCACAAGTCACTCGTGGTCGCTGGAGGAAGAAATCACATAGGAAGAAAGATAATAGAGGAAGGTGTATACTGAGCTATTTCCTTCTTTTCTGGAACAAAGAGGCTCCAGAACTTTGGAAATAATCCTTCTGTAATGTCAAAGTATCTCGTGTGTTCTCCTTACACACCGATGAAAAGAGGCTATGAATTAGGTCATGTGTCCATGAATTTGGATAGTAATAACTCATATTCATTTTAAAATATTCAGGTGAGGCCAGGTGGTGGTAGCGCACTCCTTTAATCCCAGGACTCGGGAGGCAGAGGCAGGTGGATCTCTGTGAGTTCGAGGCCAGCCTGGTCTGCAAGATCTAGTTCCAGGACAGTCTCCAAAGCTACAGAGAAACCCTGTCTTGAAAAAAAAAATTTTATATATATATATATATATATATATATATATATATATATATATATATATATTCAGGTGAAACTACGTTTCATATATGGACATCCATAGCACAAACATGGAGTGGTGGTTTGAATGAGAATGGCCTCCCCAGGAGTATTTATTAGAAGACTTGGGTCACAATTGGTGGACCGGCTTGGGAAGAATTAGGAGGTGTGGCCTTGTTGGAGGAGGTGTTTCTCTGGGGGCAGACAGGCTTCGAGGTCTCAAAGGTCCACACCACTCCCAGTTACCTCATTTTCTGCCTCCTGCCTGTGAATCAGAGTATAAGTTCTCCATTGCTACTCTAGCGCCACGCCTGCCTACCACCGTCCTTCCTGTCATGATGAGGATAGATTAAAATCCTGTGGAACCATGAGTCTGCAGATCAAATGCTTTCTCTCTTAAGTTGTCTTGGTCATGGTGTCTCTTCACAACAATAGAAAGTAATTAAGACACACAGCATTCTGTCCCCTAGACAGTGTGTGGGCTGCCTTGTGCCCTACCAATCCTGTCCCCTAAATAGTGCATGGCCTGCCTAGTGCCCAATGGGCTGGCATCTGAAGCAACCTTAAACAGCAAAAAAAGAAAAAGAAAAAAAGTGAATTAATTCCTAATGGTGAATTTGCAAAACCCTTATGGGGTCGGGGACAGGGTCACGATCATAGGCGTCCACTAACTGGGTATCGTTTCCAGTCTCTCCCATACAGCTATGGCATGATAACTAAATGGCCAGTTCTTTAATGTTTGTACATAGTAGATACCTTCAGAGGTGGCTAGGATTTCTCTCAATTTTAAAATTAAACTGTATGTATTTGTCTTGGGTTGGGGCATGCTCAAGCATGTGTCACAGGACACACATCAATATCACATACAACTGGTAGGAGTAATTTTTCTCCTTCCACTGTCTGGGTCTCAGGTCAAACTTGGGTCATCATATTTGGTAGCAAGCACCTCTACCCCAGACCATCTTGCAGGCCCAATTTCTTACGTGTTTTCAGTGTACTGTGAACTATGTTTAGCATATGAAAGAACTAATGGATCTAAACATCAATCCCATTTTCAATTTCTTTCTCTTGTCTGGTTGCTCTTTATAAAACTTTTAGTGGTGTTAGTGAGAACACCACGAATATTTTAATAGAAATGCTTTCAGGTTCCCCCATTCCTTAAAATGTGGCCTGTGGTCCGTCATTGGAAGCCTTCATTGTGTTGAGGTGTGATTGATTCTTTTATTCCTAGTTTGCTTGGTGCTTTTATTTTGAAAGGATGTTGAACTTTATAAAACACTTTTTACTGAATCTGTTGGATTGATCATGTGGTTTTGGTCCCTCTTTCTGGTGTGATATATTATGGTCATTGATTTGTGTGTGTTGAAACACCCTTGCAGCCCACATGGTCATGGTGTGCTGGTTTGAGAAGGTATGGCTTCTATAGACTCATGTCTTTGAATGTGTAGCCCATCCAAGGGAGTGGCACTATTAGAAGGTGTGACCTTGTTGGAGGAAGTGTGTCACTGTGGGGGTGGGCTTTGATGTCTCCTATGTGCTCAAACTATGCCCAGTGGGACACAGTCTCCTTCTACTGCCCGCAGATCAAGATACAGTACTCTCAGCTCCTTCTCCAGCACCATGTCTGCCTGCATGCCACCATGTCCCGCCATGAAGATAATGGACTAAACCTCTGAAACTGTAAGCCAGCCCCAATCAAATGGTTTCCTTTATAAGAACTGCCATGGTCATGGTGTCTCTTCACAGCAATAAAAGCCTAACTAAGACATGTTATGACTAACTATGACATTTATGATATGTTATTGAAATTGACTTGCTAGGGTTTTATTAAGAATATCTGCATCTCTGCCCCCATGGGCTTTTTGTTGCATCCTTGTTTGGTTTGGGCAAGAAGATGGTGCTTGCCTCATAGTGTGAATTTGGCAAGTGTCCTTCCCTTTCAGACTTGTGGAGGAGCCGTGCAAGAACTGGCACTGGCTCTTCCTGGAAGCGTCTTTGGGAACTAGAGGCACAGAGTATCAAGTCTGATCCTGACTAAAGTAGTTGGTGGTGTCCTTTCCCTGTGGCCTTGCCTGGGGCTCTCGAGCTCTGCAATAAGAACTAAGAGCCCAGGGGCTTTCTCCTCTCCACAGGAAACAGACAACACATTGAAGTAGCCTCCCACTCACTTCCTCATAGTCCCTTGTTCCAACTTAAGTGGCCATCTTGTCTTTGAACTTCCCTTAGCTCAGCCAAGAAGGCCATTTGAAATCTCAGCACTCTGGAAGTGGATCTCTGTGAGTTCAAGGCCAGCCTGCTCTATGGAGCAAGCTCCAGGACGGACAGGCTCCAAAACTACAAGGAAACCCTGTCTTGAAAAAAAAAAAGAAAGAAAGAAAAGAAAATGAATCATGCAAATCATACCCTGCTCGGGACTCTCTCACCAAATTTGAAATGCATGCTCAGTATCCTGATACGGAGTCCTGGCTTTCAGTGCCTGCTTGACGGCCTTGCCCTTACTCCCACCCCAGCTGATGTGGGTCTCCCTGTGATTTTCAAACTATCATACAGGAGATCTGGTTCATAGTTTGTGACTGGCATGTGACCACCTACTGTGGGCCCAAGCCAGTTTCTTCCTTCCTATGAAAAGAGAAAACCCTCATCTGGCTGTAATTCATAGTGAATGTGGCCGCTCTCCTTAGCACAGTCAAACCCAAGTGCGACACCTCTGCCCTGTCTTGTTCCCTTCTCTCCCCAACACCTTACGTTCCCAGGGGACAGTTAGTAAGTGAGCCTTGCTCAGGGGATGACAATACCAGTAACTTTCCATTTCTGCTCTGACTCCTCCTCTCTTGGCTCCCATTAATCTTCGTTCTTGCCCTTCTTGGCCCTTCTGTTGCTTGGCCACAGTGGACTAAAGAACATGAAGAAAGGAAGGGCCTGAGAGATGATCTTTGAACACCAGTTCCAGCTGTTAGAAACCTTCAATTTCCCGGCCTCGGCCACAGAGCTGATGTCTAGCTTCGAGATTTTTATACTAAGTTCCCATCTCAATGTAGCAGCTTCAGAATCCCCCCATCTCTGCCTCCTTTTGCATCTCAGTAAGCCTCTCACAGGGGTGGGGGGTTCCTGTTCTCTCCTCATGCAGGGGTGGAGGGTTCCTGTTCTCAGCTCACACAGGGGTGGAGGGTTCTTATTCTCTGCTCCGTCCACATGGACTTGGGTGCTTTTCAGAATAAGAACACACTGGCCCCTTTTAGTTGGTTCTAGGGAGCTTCCCAGTTGGTTTTGCTTTTATCGCCCGGCCACTTCCTATGAGCACACGCTCCATGAGGTTATGAACTCCCAGAACCCTGAGCGTATTGGTCATGACTACTGAAGAGTCCAAGAATAAGAATATAGAAATGTAGATTTCAGAAATAATAATGTAGAAATAAAGAAATGCAAAGTTGTAAGCCTAAGAGAATGAGAGCAGCCTGTCCGCAGCTTTCTCAGCAGCTTAAGGATTAACTATTAACAGTGGGTTACTTTGCTTCACAGATAGCTTTGTTTGCAAGTCAGAAGCAGCCCTCTGCAAACTGGGGGGTCGGCTTTTAAATACCTACCCTGGCCACTGATGGCCAACAATTGATGTTAGCTGAGTTAACTTTTAAATGATGGGATGTACCTGACGTTTTGGTTGTGCGTTTTCCCATACCCTTCCTGGCTATGTGAAACACTGTATCAGGGGAGATGCAGAGCTTTGGTAAACACCATCAGGGAGCAGCAGGGGAAATCAATGGACTAAATACAAACACTAGTTTAACTGAAAAACTCTGTAAATGGAAATTGTAAAAAAAAAAAAACAGGCAATGCGTACCTGAGTTTTATCTCAAGATTGTAAAAATTCCTTTGTTCATACCTAATGCTTGTTGCTTTCTGCTATTGAAAAGGGGGAGTTCAAAAACCGTCCTTTGCCACGGCCTTGCAAGTCCATCCATCTCTGGCTGTGGGCTCAGCTAGCTGATAAGCTTTTTCTACCCCAGGGAGATTTATTTCTTTAATCTTTTATTTTTTTTCCTGGAATAAAGTTTGCTTCTGGTTTAATAAACTTTGGTGGTCTGTCCCTCATCTTTGCGTGACCCCTGTAAACCCAACAATGATCAAGTTTTGCCGACTTCTGAGGCCCTGTAACCATCAGCGTGGCCTGAGAAAACCCTCATCCAAGACCCCATCCATTCAAATCTCACTTCTGCAGCTACCCAGCTTTGACTGAGCACACGTCAACCTTCTCATCCTTTCACAAAACAAAGTGAAAACATCTGACCCATCTTTCAAGCATGGAAGAGAAGACAGGTCACCATTGCTTCATCTAGAAACCGGACAAGGAAATACAAAAGTCCTGCTCTGTTCACGAATTTCCCATGGGTGAAACTCTAGTATGTGTGGCTTTTTCTTGTACCTTTATTTTTCTCCAAGCACGAGAAGCTTGACTCCTCTGGCTGTGTTGGGGTTAATTAGAAGGATAGAACAGCTGGCCTGAAGTCGAAAGGGAATCGAAGAGCAAGATCAGATGTTCTGTGTCTCCCCCCACCCCTTCAGTGGCATTTCAGAAGGGAAACGAAGTTGAAGAAAAAGAAACTGACTTTATCAGTGCTCATTAGAGTTTTGCACCACACGCCTCATGCCTCTTGTTTCACCCTGTGTTTCTGTGAGTTTTGAGTTGCCAGGAATAAAATTCTCCAAGTTAAACGCACTGAGATTTTTGTCTCAGAACTAGATACTTGGGAGGCGGGGAGAGGTAATATCTCAGAGCATGACAATTAGTTACCCCAAAATAACATTGCTCCCTGTGTCTAGTTGTAATCGGAGGTAGTGCCCTGAATATTTCTAGCAAACACACAGAAGAGAGAAACGAATTACACAAGACACAGTAACCAATAAAGGGCTTCCGGTGTCAGCACGGTAAGAGCTGGAGTTCCTGCTCTATCAGGGGGAAGATAGTCCACTGTGTTCACAATTTTCTCCTCATCTCAATTTTTCATAGAACAGGACGCCTCAACCACAAATCTCCCATCATGCATTACTTGGTTGCTATCTTTAGCCACCATCAACATAAGACCCAGCCTGCAGTACAAGCTTCCCAAGTGTCCCTGTGCAGTTACGCCCTCTCTTCTCACTATGTAAGAAATCACCTGGATTTTCTCACAATCACTTCCTTGCTTTTCTTTAATATTGTTCCAAAGAATTGCACTGTTGCTGACAGCCACGGTTTGATTGTCTTTTTTGGCGTGTACTGTCTCAACCACGGATCAGATTCACAGAGCAAATCTACAGCTAGCACAAGTTTTGGGGTGGGGTTGTACACCGTTATTTTGTTAAGATCTGTTTGTATTTATTTATTTATTTATTTACTTGTTTGTTTTTTGGAAAAGGATTTTAATCCAGGTTTGACCCGATAAGCCATGGTTAGCCTCCTCAGCAGAAAGCTAACAATATCACAGGCAGTGAATTTGGTTGGAGAAGGAAGACATGGAAAACCCTTGATTTCTTCAGCTTTCTTTAAAGCAAATTAAAAGGTAAATATCTAGAATAGATACAGATAAAATATATGGAACTATTACCCTTTAAGGAGAGCCAGATGTGGCAGAAGCCAGGTCTGAAGACCAATTGGAAAAAACAGACCAGCGTGAGCCCCTTCCTGCTTGGGAAACCAGAGATGGGAAGGGTAGAGAGACCATTTAGGAATCAGCTTTGCCAATCAGCTGGCAGGCCTCAGTTGGGACCAAGGATAAGTCTGTCCCCAAACCCTGCCCTAGAACTTGGAGGCTGGGATAGCACCCAGGCTCAAGATCTGTGTAGTTAAAACGGGGCACGGTTCCTACCACCCAGTCAGGCACCATAGCCCCTAGCTTCAGAAGGCAATCGTTTCTCTCCATCCAGGCTCTGAAGATTCAGGACCCTGAGTGGGTACCACAGTGCCCTCCAGTACCTGGCCCTGCCGTCACCGGGCCGAACCCTCCAAGGCCTGCACCCAGTGAAAGGTGCAGGCCTTGCTCTCTTCCCATGAGAAGAGGGGCTTGTAGCCAAAATGGCGCTGTGACTTGTTGGTACTGACATTAAAAATGGTGTTGGCCACTGTCAGAGTGTAGGGATTTGGTGGGGGTGTGTACAGCCCCAGTGGGCGGAGCAGCCACTGAGGCAAGGCATTGAGGGAAGCCAGCGGCACCAGCAGCCAGTAGGGCAACAGTGAGTGGGTGCCTATCAGCCGAAGCCCACAGGTACCCTGAAACTCGGTGCTGAAGTCGATTTATCATAGCAGAAGTACATCTGGCCACCTGTGAGTGCTGCCCGCTGCTCCAGCTCTAGGGCCGCCAGCACATGCATTCAAGCCACGTTACCAACATACACTCGGCCGTGCTCCACAGAAGCTGGGACGGCCTGTGGGTCGAAGGGTGCATGTCACCAGGGGTAGCCCTCCGTTGACCTTCCTTCCATTGGCCTCCAGGACCAGTTGCTCAGCAAGGGCTTTGCTGCAAGGGTAGGGGTGCCTGTGAACTGCCTCATATGTGGTATCTTCATTGCCCCGTAGAAGGGGTGGCCCTTGATATTAGGTCCCACAGTGTCCATGTTGCTTGTGTAGACCAGGAACTGAGTTCCAGTCTGTATCCAAGCCTCAATCACACTCTGTGTGCCCTGCACGTTCACTTCGTTAGACTGGCCTTCTCAAACACATTCACCAGCCCAGCTGTGTGGAAGACCACATGAGATCCAGCCACGGCAGCTGCCACCTCGTGGGCCTGAGTCCAGCCCGGAACTGAGGTGCAAATCAAAGACACACAGCTCTCAGAGCCTGGGTTCCGGCTCCTGCAGCATTCAAACAATATGATCCCCCAGGAAGCCACAGCCACCTGTGACCAGGTAGACCAGTGTGGGCACCTGTGCAGATTCTGCCATGCCCAGCTATAGCAAGTCCAAGGTAGTTCAAAGTGGCCACTGAGAGAGGTTGTGGCCTGGGCTGGTGGGCCAGCTAACTGCACACCGGCTTCCTTCCTTCCATGTGCTCCTCCTCCACTTATTTCTATTTTATGTGTAGAGTGTTTTGCCTCCCTGTGTATGCATATCATGCGCATGCTTGGTGCCCACAAATACCAGAAGAGGGTGTCCAATCCTGGAGCTGGAGTTACAGATGGTTGTGAGCTACTGTCTGAGCGCTGGGAACTGAACCAGGGTCCTCTGCCTGTAACATGAGGGCCTGCTTGTTGGGGTTTCTGTCCTCCCACCAGGTCCCACAGCCATTTGGCCCCAAAGAAAGTCACACGAGATTCTATATTAATGATAAACAATTGACCCATTAGCACAGGCTTCTTATTAGCTCTTGTAGCTTATACTATTCTTATTATCATCCATTACTATCCATTATTCTTATTATCCATTATTCTTATCTATGTTAGCCACATGGCTCAGTACCTTTTTCAGCGGGGCAGATCACATTCTGCTTCTTCAGTGGTCTAGGCAGGACTTCGAGAAAGCTTCCTTCTTCCCAAAATACTTCTGTTCTTATTGCCCCGCCTCTACTTCCTGTCTGGTTGACCCACCTATACTTCCTGCCTGGCCAATCAGCGTTTATTTAAAATATAATTGACAGAATATAGAACTGTCCCGCACCATCTGCCAGAGCGGCAGTGCTCTGAAGTGCTGAGTCCTCCTTTCAGTCCCAGTACCCTCTTATTGGATGGTCAGTTTTATACTCACAGACGATGCCTTGTGTAATTAATGGAGACAACCAAGCAGATGATTCAAGACCCAAAAATGCAAGGTTTGCCTTTTGCATCTAAGCAGCTAATTTCCAAATGTGCGCTGTACTTTGAGACTCGGTAACCAAAAATTAACCTTTGCAAAGGTTTAAACCATTCTTTTCAAAACGCTGAAGATTCTATCTGCATCTCTCCGTGCCTCAAGCCAGGGTGTCACTTTGAGGTTTGCCTGCTTTAGTTATAGTTAAATTTGTCGAAGCACTTGGTTTGTGAACAACATTTTTTTGGAAAGGAATTGTAACTACTTCTATGATAGTTCTCTGATAGTTTTTTTTTTAATCCCTGGCAAAAATAAATCACATGAAAATATTCAAATTGATTTTGTGGTGAAGCCAAAGGCCAGAAATACCTTTATGTGCCTATCCCCCACAGGAGACCCTGTCCTTCATTTTCTCAGCCTTCCTTTCCCTGTTAGTATCCTCTGTCCCCTAGGCAGTTTTACTTTTGTGTTATCTGTCTGTCTGTCTGTCTGTCTGTCTATCTATCTATACATACACGTGTGTGTGTGTGTGTGTGTGTGTGTATGTGTACACTCTAAAATCTAGGATCCACAGATGAGAGAAAAATATGATACTTGTCTTTCTAAAATTGGTTTAACCATTTTCATACTCCTAAAGAGCCATTTTAATTCATTACTATTATCTCTAATCAAATATTACAAGAAGTTGTTAGACGGCTGCCAACAAGACAATGTCTTTAACCTACAGAGAATTCAGAGCACGGATATGGAAGAAAGTTTTCAGCAATTAATCGGGGAGTCAAAAGATACTACTGGGAGAAAAGAATCATGAGAAGGGGAAGACAAGGTTATGAGAGGAATATTCTCACCATACAATATGAATATGAAAGGATAAAAAAGAACAGACATTTTAAAGACCAATTCCACAAAGCCTTACTTTCCCAGGAGAGTAAACCTGTATAAAACAAGCAAAAACCAGAGTTCATTAAATTCTATAAAAGTAGGAAAATGAGAGGACCCGCCTCCCAATACCGTGAATCAGGAACAGGTGACTCAAGACAGAGACTTCCAGAGGAGGAGAAACACATGCTGGCAGACAGCATGATCAATACGCGCGTTCAGAGGCTGAACAATATGACTCAAAGTCTCTGGGATCCATCTGGGAGAGTTATTTGGATCACATAATGTACCGGACAGTTTATTTTTAAAATCCATTAGGACAACAATTATGCCTTTTCAGAAGGCTGAGGAAAGGGTACGATGCCAACATTAGATGAACGGAAAGGCCAGTTCATACGTGAGGATGTGTGATAAGACCAGTACATATGTGAGCATGTATGATAAGACCGGTACATACGTGAGCATGTATGATAAGACCGGTACATACGTGAGCATGTATGATAGACCAGCACATACATGAGGACGTGTGAGAGACAAGTGCATATGTTAGGATGTGTGATAAGACCAGTACATACGTGAGGATGTGTGATAAGACCGGTACATACGTGAGCATGTATGATAAGAACAGTACATACGTGAGGACGTGTGATAAGAACAGTACATACATGAGGATGTGTGATAAGACCAGTACATACGTGAGCATGTATGATAAGACCAGTACATACGTGAGGACGTGTGATAAGAACAGTACATACGTGAGGATGTGTGATAAGACCAGTACATACGTGAGGACGTGTGATAAGAACAGTACATACGTGAGGATGTGTGATAAGACCAGTACATACATGAGGACGTGTGATAAGAACAGTACATACGTGAGGACGTGTGATAAGACCAGTACATACATGAGGACTGTGATAAGAACAGTACATACGTGAGGATGTGTGATAAGACCGGTACATACGTGAGGATGTATGATAGACCAGCACATACATGAGGACATGTGATAAGACCAGTACATACGTGAGGATGTGTGATAAGACCGGTACATACGTGAGCATGTATGATAGACCAGCACATACATGAGGACGTGTGATAAGACCAGTACATACGTTAGGAGGATGTGTGCTAAGCAAATAAGACGCTGTTTGTGAACTAGACACTCTACCCATGTGCAGAAAATCTAGAGTAAGATGAACAAATCCATGACTTGAAAACTTCCTATCTGAAGACAAAACGTACAGAGAAGTGAATTTATGTGCAAGCATGCTCTCTCAGGCTGTAGGTAATTCCGTGTGCGCGAGATGAAAATCCGTGAGAAGCATACTTACGAGGGCCTGTGCTTGTAATGAAGTTCTCTTCCATTAGCAGGCCAGGAGTCAACCAAATAGAAGAGGGAGCATCTGATTTCTCCGGATTTGGGGTACGGTTAACACAATTTCGGGACATGCTTGTGTTATAAATATATGGTAGTTTGGCATTTAAAAGTGTCATTTTCATGCAAAAAATCCTTGAAGGAAAACAAGTAGAAGTATGATAATTTATTCACTATATGGAACTCAATTAACTCAGCTGTTTTCTAGAGGGTTCAGGACAAGGCCATGCCTATAATTACAATGGAACAGAAGTTCAAGTCCCCTCAGTGACTTGAGATATCCTCAGTTTAGCCCTCAGTTGTCATGGAGAACCCCTCATTGAAGGGATTTAGCTTAGCAAACATTTGAAGGTTATGGCACCTGCCTTCTAACCAATCCATGGTAGGAGACGTAACAGCAGTTGCGCCACCCAAGTGTAACATAAAAACCAATCAAAGCAGAGCAGACCCTGTGGAGCCCAGGGGAAGACAGCGGGACAGAAGCTGCCTCCTGTGGCCAGTGGACAGCATCAACAACAGACCCTGCACCCAGAGTAAAATCCAGCAAGGAACAAACAGAAAGTATTGATAATCTCAGTTGATGGAGAAAAGGCCTGGACAAAGTTTGCCATCCCTGTATGAGATAAGCTTTAAGAAAAGTAGGAAGAAACTAAACAAATCTCGATATAGCAAAGGCCAGACCAAACAAATCAAGAACAGCATCCGAACTTTGAATGAAGATAAGGCACCCACTCTTCTATTCGTGCTCAGTGCAGCTCTGGAAGCCTTAGCTAGAGCTGTAAAACAGGAGAAAGAACAGAAAGGAAGACAAAAAAAGAGAAGAAGAAGTCAAAGTATCCGTGTTTGCTGGAAACATGATCTGATATTTCAAAGACCTTCAGGCCTCCACCAGCAAATCTTTGAACTCACAGTAAGCAAAGTAGCAGGATACAAAATCAATGTGCAAAAATCAGTAGCTTTTCTATAGCTCATGAAAGAGCTTTCCAAGAATGAAATCAGGAACAAAAAAAAATCTAATGCATAATGGCTTTTAAAAGATAGTAAAATACGACTCCATCATTGTGATGCACACCTTTGATCCCAGAACTTGAGAGGCAGAGGCAGGCAGATCTCTGTGAGATGAGGCCAGCCTGGTCTACAAAGAGAGATATAAGCCAGGCAGAATTGCACAGTAAAACTCTATCTCCAAAAAAATTATAATAATAAATAAGCAAATAAAATGCCTACAAAAATCTAACCAAGGGGTAAAGAACTTCTACAATGAAAATGTTACGACATTGAGGAAGACACTAGCCCACAGGGTTGCCTACCAACCTCATGGATTGGCAAAGCTGATGCTGTAAAAATGTATCACCAAAATAAATCTATAGGTTCAATATAATCTCCCACTGAATTCCAGTGGTGCCTTCACAGACCTAGATAAAATAATCCTAAAATTCATAATAAACTAAAAACAAAAGCACTTCTAAGCAGAGAGTGTTAACAGTGGAAGTATCACAATACTGGGTCTTAAATTATACTACAGAGTCATAACAGCAAAACCTGCATAGGACGGGCACAACAGAGATGTGGATCTTAAATTATACTACAGAGTCATAACAGCAAATGCTGCATAGGCCTGGCATAAACCAGATGTGTGCAATAATGGAACCAAGAACGAAACTGGCCAGGCTACAGTCACCTGAGTTCAGGGGGAAATGTCAAAAACATGGGTGAGAGGAGAAAAGACAGCCTCTTCAACTGATGAGTTCTGCAAAAACTGTAGACTAAGGAAAGCAGGCCCATAGCTCTCGCCCTGCTCCAAAACCTATTCAAACACCTTAGAAATACCTTTAAAGACCGGAAACTTTGACACTGTTACAAAAGACATCGGTAAAACACTTCAAATATAGGCATAGAAACGAGTCCGATAGCACGAGAAACAGCCCCAAAAACTGAAACATGAGATTATAAGAAATTTAAAAATTCTTATAATAATGTGATTCTTCATATCAAGGAAAAGCAATCCCCAGAGTAAAGACTACCTGCAGGGCAGGAGAAAACGCTCACCGAGTATTCATCAGACCAGAAGGAAATATGCAATATATCTATATCCGGATAGATAGATAGATAGATAGATAGATAGATAGATAGATAGATAGATAGATAGATAGATAGATAGATAGATAGATAGATGATGGATAGATAGATGATAGATAGATAGATAGATAGATAGATGATAGATAGATAGAAGATAGATAGATAGATAGATAGATAGATAGATAGATAGATAGATAGATAGATAGATAGATTTGCAAGACTGTAAAATCCAGGAGCCCCCAAATCATCTCATCACTATATACACTGATGGACTGATCAGACACGTCTAAAGAGAAGGGATAATTCCAACTATCCGTAAGTATTTGAAAAAGAGCGACACCGTTAGCTGTCAGGAAAATGGGAGTTACAACTCACTGAACCCTCTCTGCCGGCAGACGGCTTTCACCGAGGAAAGCAACGCCAACAAATGCTGGCGAGAACACAGGAAGAGGGGCACATTTGTAGTGGGAATACAAACCGGGGTGTCCATATACAAGCCGGTGTAAAGGTTCCTCAAAAATAAGCCTAGCAAATGACTCAGCTAAACCACTCTTGGGTATTTACCCAAGGACTAGCTGGTCTACACACCACAGAAACAACGCATACCATGGAAAAAGCGCACACCACGGAAACAGCGCACAGCCTTGTTTACTGCCGCACTCCTCATTAACCAGCCTAAACATCCATAGCAGATAGATAAGTAAAATATGGTACGTGCGCAAAAGGATAATTTTGGCCATTAGGAAAAATGAAAGTATAACATTTTCAAGACTTTCAAAGCAACTACAGATTATTGCATCAAATAAGATAAGCCAAACTCAGACAAACAAATATCACACGTTTTCTCTTATGTGCAAAGTTTAAAATAAAATTTCTAGGTTTGTATTTGCACCCATGTACATGAAGGCCAGGAAACTAGGAACAGGACTAGAGAGACGAAGTCCTAAGCGGTGAGGGGACAGAATGGAATCCATAGGTCACAAAAGCAGATAGGAGGCCTAGTAATACTTGAGAGGAAGAAATGGACCACAGAGAGGAGGCCAGAGTAGATGGGTGAGGACCATGATGGCGGGGGGTGTGTACGAACAAAGTATAATCATGCCTACGTGTGGAAATGCCGTAGCAAAACCCTGTCATTTAGTTGTCAAAATTGGTATGAAAAATACAGCCTACCTTCATCCAATTAAGTCTAAAGACAACAAAATGGATAAGTAATGTTGCCCTCTGTGGTCTGAGCTCATCTCTGCTCGCCTCTCAAATCCAAGGACTGGATAATTTTAAGATGTCATTTCGTTTCCTGTTGGGTATTACTCATGTGTTTATGCTGCTCTATCATACAGAAAACAGGTCATAGAACACAAAAACTAACTGAGGAAGTATGGACCTATCAAGGGCTTGCGAAAGGAAGTTGCCAGAAGGAACGGCCCCTTCTTCCGCTAAGCATGCCAGGAAGAACTGCCCCTTCCACTTAACCTGCAAGGCAGGCTTCAGATTAGGACTTCAGGCATATACAAAAATTGGAATGTTGCTGGTCCAGCACCAAATTACAACTTTCCTTGGGCTCTCTTTAGCCCCTTAGTAGCCATTCCTTGCTCCTCTCTGCTCTTCTCTTACCTCACGTACTGGGATTAACAGATAAAAACCTTTAGAAATGTACTAACTTAACAAAAATCACAACTCCCACCCACCGAAAGGCTCCTCCCACCATTGGGCAGCATCTATGGCCTCTAGTAGGATTCCCCTGCTCTCTGTAATCCTCTGACGTACTATTTCAGGCTATTTGAAAAGTGACTTTCTTTGTTACATTACTATAAAAAAAATCACAAAACTGTTACCACATTGAAACATAGACTTTGGGGGTAACCTAATCTATGTCCCCCGGGCATGGTCTCTTATATTTGGATCCAGAATAAACTATCTCCTATCCTGTTGAGATAAGAGCTGTTTTTGCACGAACAAGCTGGCTGAAATAGAGGTGAATTGAGAATACCCTATTCAAATGTTTCAGCCTGTATGAGTAGCTTATCCTGGGGATGCCCTGCAAGACCTTTATTGGGAGCTAGTCTAACTGAGAGAAATGGTCCAGCAGTTCAGCCCGATGCTCTACTCATAGATGGAATATGGTCCAGGCTGTAGCAGCATCTCCCAGAGCTCCCACAGTAGTGGGAGATGATAAACACAGTGTGAGAGGGAGCCGTGCCAGCTTTGCAGCTATGCAGCTATGCAGCTGTGCAGCTGTGCAGCATGGCCCCACCTGGTCACACACAGACACACACACACATACACAAACACACACATGCAGCATGGCCCCACCTGGTCACACACAGACACACACACACATACACAAACACACACATGCAGCATGGCCCTACTTGGTCACACACAGACACACACACACACATACACACACACACACACATGCAGCATGGCCCCACCTGGTCACACACAGACACACACACACACATACACACACACACACACACACACATGCAGCATGGCCCTACTTGGTCACACACAGACACACACACACACATACACAAACACACACATGCAGCATGGCCCCACCTGGTCACACACAGACACACACACACATACACAAACACACACATGCAGCATGGCCCTACTTAGTCACACACAGACACACATACACAAACACATACATGCAGCATGGCCCTACTTGGTCACACACAGACACACACACACACACACACATGCAGCATGGCCCTACCTGGTCACACACACACACACACACATACACAAACACACACATGCAGCATGGCCCTACTTGGTCACACATACACACACACACACACACAAACACACACATGCAGCATGGCCCTACTTGGTCACATACAGACACACACACACATACACAAACACACACATGCAGCATGGCCCTACTTGGTCACACACACACACACACATACACAAACACACACATGCAGCATGGCCCTACCTGGTCACACACACACACACACACACCTGATAATAACGTTCTTGGGCTATGCCCAATTCTCCAGGAAAGCACAGGTAAGAGTTTTCAAAGATAGGATGCCAAGGAATGTGTCCCACCTCCTTCTTAACCTATGTTCTAGTCCACTTGATAGTAAAGCGCTTCATCCACAGACCCAAAGCGGCTTACCCAGAATCCTTTGTAGGCTAGCCAAGAGTCTCTGCAAACCCATGTCCTGAAATAGTAGAATAGCAGCACAGGCAGCATATTACCACAGCTCTGCTAAGGAAGGCACTGCAAAGCTACTGGGTAACTTGACAAAAGGCAATGTGGCTATGACCTTGAGATCCTTCTACACTGTCCTCCAAATGTCCTTTTTCCTTTAATCCTCATGGAAAGATGTCTGCAGTTATAGGACTGAGCGTGAAGGTCTGGGGACACAGCCACCCTCCCCTCCAAACTACGTGATGTCAACAAGACACTGACTGGGCCCAAGTATTCCTCCCTAGAAAAGGAAATCCCTCCCTCACTCAGAACTCACAGATGTGCTGGACAATTTCTGCGAGAAGCCATTATTTTCACTACTTTGAACTGATTTCTGAGAAATTCATTAAAATGTAGAGTATGTAGGAAAAAAAACAAGGTGGTGGCAGCGCGCGCCTTTAATCCAACTTGGCAGGGGCAGAGTCAGGTGGATCTCTGAGGTCAAGGCCAGCCTGGTCTCCGTGGTGAGTTCCAGGACAGCTAGGACTACGTAGAGAAACCCTCACACATGCACGCACAACACACCTGTATATGTGTGGTACTAATACACATTTATATATGTATATAATACATATATTATTGAGACTCTTTCCTAAGCTAAACAGCAAATTAAGTAAGTGTCATGTGTGTATCTGTAAACTTTCCTCCAACTAATTGCTGATTTTTCTTAGGCGTTAAAATGCTAAAGACATACCTTAATGCATTTGGATTTGTCTATTTCACAACAAAATGCTGGAGTTTTGTTTCTTTCTGAGTAACTTTGACTCTTCTTGAGACTATCAACACCAGTTTCCCCCACAAGATGAAGAAAGAGATCTTCACATGTTTTCCCTATTCCTTCTTACCCTCCAGCCAGACCCAGAACCTCCAGCCAGCGCTACTTTCTAGAACAAGATTCCATTCTGTGCCCCAAAACAAAGGACTTCTCAAACACCCTACCTGCCAGCAGTTCACTGGAATAAGAATCAAACCACATCTCCACCAAGAGCATGCATGAGGATGAAATATGTTGATAACCATTAATTTCAGATATGAAAGCCTGCTCAACATGGGAGAGAAGGTCAGAGCCGGACCTTGACCTCTGTCTCATTGCTCTGGTCCTAAGAATAACAACAGTTAGAGACCAACTTCTTTTTTGTTTTGTTTTTTGAGACAGGGTTCCTCTGTGTAGCTTTGGAGCCTGTCCTGAAACTAGCTCTTGTAGACTAGGCTGACCTCGAACTCACAGAGATCCCCCCTGTCTCTGCCTTCCGAGTGCTGGGATTAAAGGCGTGCGCCACCACCGCCCGGCTGGGACTAACTTCTAAGGAGAGGCTAGTAGACGACAATTTAATGTCACAAAATGACACTCACAGCTAACGTCTTCAGTAACTGCAGTTCGAGTTCACTGAAACGTGAGCAATCTGCTTCCGTCTGACTCAGGGAGGGCGCTACTTTAAACACGCTCTGCTCCTGAATCCCCATCTCCCAAATGTTTGAGCCATCTGCAAATGTTGTGCGCACTTGGCTTCAGTGACCAAGACTAGTAATGTGCTACGCAAACATGCATCAATGTGCAAATGATCGAAGAACAACTCCCTTTATCGTGTCTAAAAGAGACTGAGACACGGACGTGATGCAGAATACCTTGCTACTCATAGTAAAATGTGTCCCGTGTGATTAAAGCAGTATGCTACTAGCGCCGGAATGCGCAGATGGCAAACGGAACAGGTTGAAAAGCCTGATGCTCTCTATGTGCTAGAGATGAATGCTCACACGAGGAAAGGAACAGAACAAAGTGGACACGTCTTCTAGCCATTACATCTACGGCTCCAGGCGGGGTAGCGAAGCAGGCAGTGCTTCCTGCCGTGTATCCCAACTGGCAGGTTCTGTCCCACAGCTCTGTGGTCACAGGACCGGAGCAGAGCCCGTCCCAGGGAATGGGAATGAAACCATCAGTACAAGCAAGGAGGATACTTCTGCCTGAGTCTCACGGGCAGAGGCTGGATACCAGAGAAAAATCCGGAATGAAAACCTTTCCCCTTCAGTGTGAACAAGCAGGGAGCTGCGGTTGGCTCGGCAAGCGTCTGCATCTGCCCTGCACTAGTATTGCCAACTGTGCAGAAATACCAGGCAGCAGGATCCTACCGGAAGCTCGAAACAATGAGCTTATAACAGAGACAATGTTTTATGGCACAGATTCTCAACTATCACCAAATGTTGACGACAATAACCAGATAGCCAGATAGGAGTCTTATGGTATTGTCCTACCATGTCTCAAGTATTTTTCTTTTTACTGATCTCTATAGAAACTGCTTGAGTGCAGATGATAGCAGAATAGAACATGTGTATTTTCCCATCTAGCCTGCTTTCCTTGTTGCTGTCGTTGCCTGTCCTTTTCACTTTGGACCTGGACCAATCTTTGCGCTAAAATTCCTGAAGTTGCTGCTGGCTACTAGTCTTAGGTAACTAAGCGCTTACAATGATCCCGGCATCACTAAGTGCTTTTTGTGAATGATTCCAGGGGTTCCTCTAAATGACATGAATCAGGGCCATCTTCCCTTCATGCAGACAGAAAGACAGCCACATGCAGGAGTTGACTGAAAGGAAAACAAACATCATTTTTTTACTGTGTCTCCTAGGTTATATATGAACACACAACTTTTCCTGAGTTCTGGTTACTACCAGAATTTTGTCACTGGCGTATTCCTAAGCCTTTTTGCCAAAAAAAAATGTAATAAAAGGTGAAAGGGTGTATTTTTATTTATCAAGAATGAACAACCCCATAAGCAGGGTAAAGTAGGGTAAAGAGAAAAGGCTCTTGAAGAAGACCTAGAGCGCAGGGCCAGCCTGGGCTACCGCCTGGGCTACAGCCTGGGCTTCACGGTGAGTTTGAAGCTACCCAAGCCTATACAGGAAGGGAAGGGGAGAAACAAGGGGCATAGAAAGGGAGGAGGGTGGAGAGGGTTAACCAGTGGCCTGATGCAGTCTTGCTGAAGGAGCCGCCGATGACTGAGTACTGTGTCTATGCCTGCCAGAAGATGAGAGCTGTGGTCTTTTGTTACAGAGAAAGAAAGCTGCAGCTCTTAAAGGTTAGATAACTTGTTGAAGAATGCTCCGCTGGGAAGTTTCAGATTTGGGTTCAAATTCAAGGGACCCAGATCCAGAGCCCACGCGCATTTGATGTGGGAGTGATTTCTTTCTGATCTGTTGCTTTCATTGGTTAATTAATAAAGAAACTGCCTAGGCCCATTTGATAGGCCAACCCATAGGTGGGTGGAGTAAACAGAACAGAATGCTGGGAGAAAGAAAGCTGAGTGAAGAGTCGCCATGGTTCTCCCACTCCAGACAGATGCAGGTTAAGATCTTTCCTGGGAAGCGCACCTCATGGTGCTACATAGATTATTAAAAATGGGTTAAGAGGCTAAAACTAATGGGCCAGGCAATGTTTAAAAAAGTACAGTTTCCGTATAATTATTTCGGGTAAAGCTAGCCGTGCAGGTGGCCGGATGCCAGGAAAGTAGCCCGCCGCTCATACTACAACATGCATTCTTCCTCAAAACCACTGGTCCCACTCTGTAGTGCACATTGCCTAGTGGGCAACTTCCTCCCGGAGTCTGCGTCTCAGTCAGGGTTTCTGTTGCTGCAGAGAAACACCAAGACCAAACGCAAGCTGAGGAGGAAAGGGTTTACTTAGTTTACACTTCCGCATTGCTGTTCATCACTGAAGGAAGTCAGGACAGGAACTCAAACAGGACAGGACCCCAGAGGCAGGAGCTGATGAAGAGGCCCTGGAGGGGTGCTGCTTACTGGCTTGCTCCCCATGGCTTGCTCAGCCCACCTTCTTTTGGAACCCAGGACCAGCAGCCCAGGGAAGGCACCACCCACCATTGGCTGGGCCCTCCCCCATTGATCACTAAATGAGAAAATGCCTTGCAGCTGGATCTCAAGGAGGCATTTCCTCAACTGAGGTTTCTTCCTCTGGTGACTCTAGCTTGTGTCAAGTTGACACACAACCAGCCAGTACACTATGCTACTCAGTCTTCCTTCTCTCTTAAAAGAGATAGATTCACCAAAACAAGAGAGACTTCTTGTAAGGACTTAGCTAAAGTGTGCAATGAAAGCCAGTGGGGACACAGTAAGAGTTCATGTCGCCATCTTGAACACCAGTTCATTAGGGCAGCATCTGGGGAACGTGACGTAATTTCCATGTCTCCGTCTTGAGAATTACTTCAACTTCAGCAAACCTCAGTTGACCTCAGTCTGTCAACTAATGGTATGAGATGCAACCACATTGAGGAGGATAGTCTGCTTTACCCAAATGTGATGATTCAAATGTTAGTCATATCTAAAAATTATCTTCCCCTCAACATTTAGACCAGTGTTTGACCAAATCACTGACACCACGGTCTAGACAAGTTACCATATCCAAGTAACCACCACATGAGGTGTAAGCAAAACTCAACAAAGCATCAAGGACACAAACCAAGTTATGGTCAACTCCTCCACCTAAGACCTTGACAGATATTCCTTGTCAGCCCATATCCCCTCCCCCAAGGAGGTGTTCACATCTCAGCTCCAGGAAGCCATTTTCACTGAGGAATAACTTGTCAGTAACCCAAAGATTGTCTGTCACATGGATTACCATCACATGGCCACCGTCAACTCATGGGACATGTCAGTCTTCTCAGGGCCTCTCCGAATATAGCAGTTATTCCAGAAAGTCTCTATAAATTAATTTTATAAATCCAGTTTTAGTTAACATATTTCAGAGAGAAATGGCGAAGTTTAACAATAAGTCACATTCATTATTTGCTAGGGAAGAAGTGAACACTAACACAGCAAATCCATTTGTGTCACCCACCCTCACCCTAGGCTCTGCTTGCCTGGTCATGGCAGTTCTTTACATGTGGCCTTTCAGATGTGCACTGGCCTGAAGGTTTATTAACCATAAATATGTGCACGCCTTCTACATCATCAACTCAAATATTTTAATACTCAAAGGTACTCTTATTTAAAAAAAATTGTCTATTATATAGTAGTCGTGATCTTTGCAGAAGCTCATGAATTAAACTAACTCACAAAATAAATGCAAAAAACCTTTATGGATGAACATAATCCACTCCAAAGTGAAGAATGCCTATTTCTCTAGGCTCGGGGCTATCAGAAAGTCATTAAAAATGCTCACACATAGGGCACACCTCTGGAATTTTTGTTTTACAGACCTGTGTTGGAACCCAAGATTCCCAGAGAATTTTAATGAGTTCTTAGCACAGAAAACCCTGAGCCACAGCACAAAGGGTGACTGGGTAAGCTGAACATGGACTAAGATAAATTACCTGTGATAAAAATCAATCTCCTAACCTTTTCAAAGGTGGTGTGTATGTGGGGGGGGGGGTGAGAGAGAGAGTACAGCTGTGTGTATATTTGTGTGGGTGTGGATACAGGGGTGTGTATGTGTGAAAGAGAATACAGATGTGTGTGGGTATGTTTGTGAATCCAAAAATGTGTGTGTGTGAGACAGGAGTGTTTGTGAGTGTGTTTGTGTGAATGTGTAAATACAGGCGTGGGTGTATTGTGTTTACAGGTGTGTGTGAGTGTTTGTGTGAATGTGTAAATACAGGCGTGGGTGTGTTGTGTGAGTGTTTGTGGGTAGGCCGAGTCACGTGCCATAGGTGGAGGGGGACAGATTGAGGACAGTCTCTAGCATCGACTCAGGAACAAGATCCATCCAGTCAGAGCCAGGTTCTCTCACTGACCTTCAGGTTACTGACTGGCTGAGGCACTGAGCCCAGAGCTCCTTCTGTCCCCAGCTCCTCAGTGCTTGTGCCACAAACAGAAGACACTATTCCTGACTTTTGACATGAGTCCTAGGGACAGAGCCCAGGTCCTTGTGTGTGTAATTTTACTATTTTACTGACTGTGCCACCCTCCTACAGAGAGACACCCTTAAGATGTTCTTATGTTATGTTTCTTGTTTTTTCTCCTACCTTTTGGTGAAAGTACAGCTTAATTTTATTTAGAGGGATGAAAGGACAGCTACGCCTGCCTGTGCTTGAGGTGCCTCTTTAAAGGGAGCCTAGGGCGCATTTGTCCTGTCCTGGTAGTAGCAATTGTCACTGAAGGAAAATTACCTCTGTCAGGGCCAGAATGAGGAGGCAAATCAAATATACCTGCTCCAATTAGAGAACCTCTCCTGTTCTATAAGACTGTGTCTCCTTCTTGAGGATGTCTTCATGGTCATTCAACGGTGTCAATGACCATTTCTTGGGGCTGGGCTGTGTCTGACTGGCAGAGTGTTTTTCTTGCATGCACAAAACCCTGGGTTCAATCCCTAACATCCCTTATTCAAACATAGTACAATTCTTCATAGGGCGCATTGTGTACCTACACAGACATAAAGGAAAAGGCTCTTTGCCATTATCCCTGTCTCCCCCCCCCCCCCCATGCTCAACTGTGCTAAGAGAGGCAACAGAAGAGAAGAGGATTTTCTGGATCTCGCATCTCTTTCCATTCCCCCACAATTACTCTCTCAAAGGGAATTGGGCCCAAGGCAAAACAGTGGCCACTCAATAGAATTACGCATTCTTTGTCAGGACCCAAAAATATAAGCCTGTTCCACCTTATGTGAAGGTCAGAGAGTTTGAGTTTATTTTGCCTCCTCAAAGTCGTTAACAACAAGTGTGGCCGCATACCTTGACACAGGGTGTGGCTATTTGGTGTTTTGAACATTAAGATGGCCCACAGGGGTAGATCCGTTCCACTCTGACCATAGGTCAGGGAACTCAAGCTTATTTCTGCTCCTTCTTTTGAAACAGGAGGTTTGACCTAAGAAGTGGCTGCCTTCAGGATACTGGTCTAGAGTGTGTTCACTGCATAAACATCAGAGTACTTAACTCAGGAAACAGTTGCTTGATGTCTTAAGTATTAGGACAATTAACTGTTCTGGTTGTCCTTCGCATCAAGTTAAAATAGTCTTTTGTCTTTATAAACCCTCCCCCCTTGTATTGGGGTATAAAAGTGTATAAAAAAATAAACTCAGAACTAAAGAATTTGGGCTTCAGTATTTGCTGAGTTGCCCTCCTGTGACTATCCTGCGTCTCTGTGTTTCTTTTTTATCTCTCTTCTTCCTGCCTGACATTTCTAATTAATCCTCACACCCCTACCCTGGAATGTCGGAACCCACCAGAGTTAGGATTGTGGCAAAAGTCACCTTCAAAAAAGGTGGCTCCTAACAATTCTTCCTTTGACCTCCCTTTACCTTCTTACCTCCAGACACAGAATTCTAACTTGTAATGTCCTTCATATTACCATTCCACTGTCCACTGCCTAGTAGACTGTAGGATTCACAGAAGATGAGCAATTTACTGCATAAATAGTGAAATTATCAAAAGTGAGTGCCACCATCGACATAAAATACCACACACCACACACAGTCTTGGGCCTCCCTGATATTCTAGCTGAGTTCCTACCACGGCAGCTATTTCGTTCCCTTCAGGACAGGCTCGTGTGATTTTTGCTGACAGTTCTGGCCCTTTATAAGGCAGTTAGAACAGTGGTTATAATCCTGTCTTTTTGATCACTTCAGATGCCTGCACGTGGGCTCCGTGCACGAATGAAACAAATAGCAAAGCAAATGGAGCTTCAAAGTCTGACTTCTTTGATATAAGTCCTTTTTTGTAGTAAAATAACTGCTATTTATTGACGTTTGTAGCACAGCTTCATCATCTGGTAAAATAATATATTCTGAGCTATGGAAAAGGAGTTCAGTCTAAACTCCAGGGTAGGTCATTAAGACCTCGCTGATGACGCAGCAGAGAGTTTTATTATTTATGAAAATGTATAGTTCAGACAGAAAGGGCAGGATGTGATGATGCGCATCCCTAAGGGGATGCATTTGGATGGATTCCACAGTCAGAATGGTGCATCTCGGAGTTCAAGGTCAGTTTGACCTACATTGCAAGTTCCGGGGCTACGTGATAGGACTTTGTCTAAAAGAGGAGGAAGGAGAGAAAGGCAAAGATTACCGAAGAATGTTAAAAATAAATCCCACGGAAGCAGAAATATCTTCTCTCCTCCAACACGAGATGTGGGTTACAAAGAGGCATCCTTTCTAACTACCAAACAGACCACCGTTTCCTCCCAGGAAGCAATACTGACTCGAATCTGCGTTTATTTCTCGAGAAGCATAAGAACTATTGGTCTAAGTTGCGGGGGGTGGGGGGGATACGTTTTAAAGAGAATTGGAGAAATTGTTTCATTTTCGTCTACTTATTTCAGCAAACAAATCAGCTGCAACCCCAGTGGATGCAGGCAGCCTGGCAGCCGCAGGTTAAAGGACGTGGTAGTTTGACCTGTCCCTATCTAAGGTCACCCTTGCTTTAAAGAGTCGTGCAATGTGTCTGGCATGTGACAGGCTGTCCCACAAATGCAAGCTCCCTGCTTTGTGTTCATTTTCTCTTGTATTCATCTCCTCAGTGAAAAGTCTTAACCGAGAAGGAAGAGGCTAAGCCTCTGAGTACGCTACAAATGATGGTTTAGAACAGAAATGGAGATGAGGACTCAACCATCTAGCAAGTAAATATTTCTAAACTTTGGTCCTCTCCAAACTGCTAGAGAGGGATGTGTGACTGCCTCACCAATAATGCTGTAGCACGACTAATAAATACCCAGAGACAGATATTGGGGTTCAAACTGAAAGATCAGAGAAGCAAAGCAGTCAACCACCAGAGAGCTCTTACCTCTATGAAATCTTCAGACTGAAAAGAGAACAAATTCCTGTCTCATCCCGCCTTATACTCCTCTCTAGAGCTGGGATTAAAGGCGTGCACCACCACTGCCCAGCCTCTATGGCTAACTAGTGTAGCTGCTGGGATTAAATGTGTGTGCCACCACAGCCAGGCTTGTATGGCTGACTGGTGCAGCTAGCTTCGCACTCTGGTCTTCAGACAAGCTTTATTTGTTAGATCATAAACAGAATATCACTATATACTACTGTGGCTTTTTCTTCCTAAGAGCATTCACATCATGCCAAAGATGGGGTTCACTGAATAGCACCTAAGAATGTGTGAGCAGCTAGGGCACAAAGCCACAGGATGGGAAATGAGTTCTCAAGCAAATCATGGACACCAAATGGGGAACGATGCCTTGATGTACAAGTCTGCCATGACTTGATGTGAAATATTAGAAACACGGGGTATGGTGTTCACATCAGAACAGCGTCCCCCCTGTGCTGCTCAGTATTCTTAAGGATTCATCCCTGTACCTAAACCCAGTCAGCTTTTAAATTTAGACAAGATCAGAATTATTCAGATCAGCGAGATGGCCATCTGCTCGCAAGCATGCAGCTGCTAGCCTCGAAACAGCAGCTTTTCGTGATTCATAACTTATTCATCCCAAGATGCACCCAGACATCTGCTTTATCATCAGCTCAGCTTGGTGAAGCATTCTGCTTTCAGGTTTCATAATCTCCACCCAGGTAAGTGAGCTTCCTCCCACAGAAAGAGTCCCCAAGACTGACAAACATCCAACTCTAAAATAGCAGCGATGACCGCAACAGCTACTACTTGGCCTATTGTCCCTCCGTTTTACTAGCTTGCGTTGTTGGTGATCAGGCTCAACCCACTCCGCCAGTGTGCAGTCCATCTCCTTGTGCATGGAGCTTCTGGGTTCTTTCCTTTCTGTGTCCATAGACTCTATAACAGCTTACTGTAGTTTCCGGGCATCTGTGGAACGGCAGCAAGTTCATTCTTTCCATGTCTGTTGTCTTGCCTCCCGTACCTACCACCCCTTCTTCTCGTGGCTATCTTAATTCAGATCAGCATTGTTGTGCTTCCAGCTACAACAGAGATGTGCAATATTATCATTTTGTGTCTGGCTCGTTTCACGTTAAAGGATGGCCCACTGCAATGACTCGCTTTCCTTATTTAGTAGGGAATAAATATCCACTGTGTACAAAGAATGCATTCTCTTCGGCCATCCTTCCACTGGTGGGCACCTAGGTTGATCCTATATCATCTCTATTTTTAATAGTTGACACATTCACTTTATTTTTAACTTTGGAAAATACATATTATGGTATTTATTTATGAGAAAATAAGACTAAATAATCTACTCAATGACATTAAGTACAGAGATGGCTGAAGCAGATTGTTGAAAACCAGACACGTCTGTTCTCAAATTCAAACTTCGACAACAAGCAATGCAGTTTTCTATTGCAATTCCCATGGAGCAGCTGAAATGTCCTCATAATATCTGTAATGTCAGCACAACTACACTGTCCTGTGCCATTCATCCTGAGTCTTGGAATGGCCCTGGATTCATGGGAATGCCCTATGTACATTGATTGAATCGGTTTGCTCTGCTGAAGCTTAGGCAGGCTCAGCCATCCAACTTCTCTTCCTTATTGAGAGCAGCAGCTGGGGAGATGAGGAACCCAGGAAGGATGCAAAGACAGTCTTTTATGAGATCTGAAAGTAGATATTCTGTCTACTCAGAGAGTTCTACTATAGAACCTCTCCAAAGAGAAGCAATTGTGCTGAGTAATGGCCAGGGAGATGACTCAGCAGGGAAAGTGCTTGCCACCAAGCTGATGACGTGAATCTGATCCTCAGAGCCATGGTAGAGGGAGGGAATATCCTGGTGTGTGTAAGCCTACACACATGTGCATGCGCATGCACTCAAAATAAATACACAAGTTCAAAAACGTATTCTAACTACTGCTGTCTCCTACCCACTCCATAACCACGCTGCAGGAGCAAACCAAGTGGACCCACGTTTGGGTCCTGGTTCTGCAGCCTAAACTTCCGGCTTCTGGGTCTCACATTTGTCATCTGAAGTAAAGGAGAATACAAAATCTTTAGCTCCATCTTTTAAGAAAGTAAGATGTGGGGAGACAGCTGCGGGGCACTGAATGCTGATGGTAGCACATGGGGCAAACAACCACAGCAAGAAATATTACGTCAGGGTTGTTTTGTTTAAAAAAAAAAAAAGAAAGTGTTCATGAAAACGGAAGCTAGAAATTACATATAAAATGTTAGCATTTGTTTTGTACGATGGTGATGTTTATTTCCTTTGTTTTGGTTAGCTAAACTCATAGCAAC
Source organism: Microtus pennsylvanicus (assembly GCF_037038515.1). NCBI lineage: Eukaryota > Metazoa > Chordata > Mammalia > Rodentia > Cricetidae > Microtus > Microtus pennsylvanicus. The sequence goes on along the minus strand of NC_134600.1, from coordinate 17,898,370 downwards.
TCAAGTTTCCAAACGATGGAATGTAATTTAAGTGATAATGGAGAAGTAGAAAATGGGGTAATTATGGAGGAACGGCATCTAGGCAATTAGTAATTGACTTAACTCACCTCGAAGATAGTACATCAGATTAAAACGAAACCAATAATTCCCTGTGTCCAAGATGGCCACACTGAATATGGAAAAAGCCAGTTTAAAAGCCAGAACGAAGCCAAGCATGGTACTGTGTACCTTTAATCCTGCCACTCAGGCGGGAGAATGAAGCAGGATTTCAAATTTGAGACCCACCTGGGTTGTGTTGAGACTCTGCCCTATCCCCCCCCCCCACACAAACAATATGTAAAAGAATAAAAGATTTTAGTCAATTATTATTATTGGCCATGGTCCACCTGTAGAAAGCCTTGCAAACAATGAATTAACAACTCTGTGACCACCACTCTAAAGGGAAACAGAGTTACATCCTCTGACCCTCTATGGCGTTTTGTCTACTAATCAACACATAACCTTGATTTGCGCTTTTCCTCAAAGACATAGTATTTGATACGTATGATCTACTTGTTAACACTGAGCCCACACAACAGCACTGCAGCACAGACATGGAATGGAGCTTCTGAAAATGCATCTATAATCTTGCAGACACCACACTGCATCTAAGCGGAATGTTCGGGGCCATGTGAACACTGATATCACCAGCCAAAAGTTGGCAATGAGGAAAACACTCCAGTACATAGCGGGAGAGTTGAAAAGCTAGGAACTTCAACCTCAGCTGGTAATGGAGATGTCAGGTGACCCAGCTCTTTCGCCATTGGTAGATACCTAGGCATTAATTTAAGAGATACAGATAAATTTTAGTAAGTAGACCAATCTCCATAAATAATGAAAAGCCATGATTTTGTGCAACTATGAGATTAAAGAAACATGGACTCATTTCTTGTCAAAATAGATTGCAGAACGATGTGAGAGTTGGTTTACTTTAGTGGTCCAGCCTAGTGGATTGGCTGTGCTCCTGTGAAGGCCCTCACACCCAAGTGTATATAAGCAGTGCAAAATGGAGTTGATAGTTTTTTAAATATATGTAATATTAAGGACACATAATGAGTATGGCTGGGTGAGTGGATCTTGAAGGAGTTGCAACAGGAGTGAATACGATCAAAATACAATGTATTGTATGCAATTCTCAAAGAACTAACTAAAATAATAAAATTTAAATCCAAGTTTAAAAGGAGAGAGAAGTGGGCCAGAGAGGTGGCTCTGCAGTTAGGATCACTGACAGCTTTTACAGAGCTCAGGGAACTGATTCCCAGAACCTACACGGCAGCTTGTTTTCTACAACTGCAGTTCCAGGAGATCTGGTGCCCTCTCCTGAACTCCGTGAACATACAAGTAAGTGGTGCACATATACAAGCTGTCAAAACACTCATCCATATAAAATAAAAGTAAATAAATCTTTTTTAAAAAACAGAAAAATAACTTTTTAGGTTTTGTGACAGGCGTTGCTGTCCTGGTGGTTGGTAGAGCCACCCTCACAGAGCGAAGCTTGCTTACTGTCAAGTGCATGTGAGGTACTCACTGAGGTGAAACACATTGTGTATCGCAAACATCCCACCAAACCAAACTTTCACCGCTGAAATAGAAAGGTTTTTCCTAGTTTAATAATAGAATTAAACTAGAAATAAAAAGGAAGAAGAAATTAGAGACTCCTCCAATAACTGGAAATTAAGAAACACACTCCTAAATCAAGATTCTGAAAAAGAAATTGAGGAACCAATTCTACTCAAACTGTCTACAAAATAGAAAGAGTACCCGTAAACCGAGCAGTAGCGGCGCATGCCTTTAATCCCAGCACCTGGAAGACAAAGACAGGTGGTTCTCTGTGAGTTTGAGTTTCAGGGTTAACAGAGTGAGTTTCAGAGCTTCAGGACAGCCAAAGATACACAGAGAACCCTGTCTCAAAAGGCCAAAAGAAGAAGAAGGAGAAGGAGAGAAAGAGAGAAGGAGAGAAGGAGGAGAAGGAGGAGGAGGGGGCGGGGAGGGGGAGGGGAAGGAGAAGGAGGAGGAAGAGGAGGAGGAGGAGGGGAAGGAGAAGGAGAAGGAGAAGGAGAAGGAGAAGAAGAAGAAGAAGAAGAAGAAGAAGAAGAAGAAGAAGAAGAAGAAGAAGAAGAAGAAGAAGAAGAAGAAGGCCTATAAATAAAGTGAATCAAGCACGTGAACCATCATCCCTATGAAGGAATCATAAACACCAACAAAACACTGGAGAAGACATGAGGGATGGAAAGACACACAACACATGGGGAATATTATTCAGTTACCAAAAGAGAATGAAATATGTCGTTAGCGGGAAAATTGATGAGATTGGAAGATGCTAACTTTAAGTAAAATGAGACAGACACAGGAAGAAAGCAACATACATCCTCTCTCGGATGCAGAACCTTAAGGACTCACTGTAAAAAGAGAATAAAGTCGTGATGACTGAAGTCTGTGAAGGATGAAAGTCCACATACTGAAAAGGTGGCCTTGGCTCCAGGGCTCCACAGCACAGTGGGGCTGGCTGTAGCTCACACAGACCTATTGTGCATCTCTCCAGGAAGAGAGGAACTCATGCTCCAAACCTATGAAAGTCAGAGGGAGGCAGAATTGCCGGCTTCCCTGGAGTGACCAGAGTGTCCTGCAGACACAAGCTGAAGTAACATTCTGCGCCCCACAGACACGCTCCGCTACTATATTAACCAAAAAGAGCAAAACGGGTGAGAGGATTTTCCAATGCAACCAGGCTGCCCTGGAACTTCCTATGATCTGACAAACTCTAGCCCCTCCGGGGTGCAAAATTATAAGTTTACCATCACAACTGGATAAACAACTTTAAAAAGCAACTGAAAATAGATCAGAGGCATGAAATTATAAAACTTGTGAGAAAAAAATCTTGAAGACTTTGAATTAGGCAAAAGTTCTTAGATATGCCATAAAATATAGCCTATTAAAATACATGAACCCCTCTAATATTAAAAAATTAGTTTGAAAACAGTGTTGATCAAAACCCCGTGCCATTGTCCTTGGCTTCTCATCAACCCTCATTGTTCGCCATGTTCAGAGAGTCCGGTTTTATCCCATGCTTTTTCAGTCATAGTCCAGCTGGCCTTGGTGAGCTCCCAATAGATCAGCCCCACTGTCTCAGTGGGTGGGTGCACCCCTCATGGTCCTGACTTCCTTGCTCATCTTCTCCCTCCTTCCGCTCCTCATTGGGACCTTGGGAGCTCAGTCCAGTGCTCCAGTGTGGGTCTCTGTCTCTATCTCCATCCATCACCAGATGAAGGTTCTATGGTGATATGCAAGATATTCGTCAGTATTGCTATAGGATAGGGTCATTTCAGGTTCCCTATCCTCATCTGCCCAAGGAACTAACTGGGGACATCGCCTTGGGCTCCTGGGAGCCACTCTAGGTTCAAGTCTCTTGCCAGCCCTAAGGTGGCTCCCTTAACTAAGAATTGTGCTTCCGTGCTCCCCTATCCAGCCTTCCTTTATCCCAATCATCCTGTTTCCCCAAGTTCCCCCCATCCTCCCCTTCTCACTTTTCTCTCCCCATCTCCCCTTACCCCCATCCCACCCCACTCCCAAGATCCCACTTTTCTCCCCGGCAATTTTGTCTACTTCCCATAGGCAAGAGGATAACTATATGTTTTTCCTTGGGTTCACCTTCTTATTTCGCTTCTTTAGGTTCACCAATTGTAGTCTCCGTGACCCTTATTTATGGCTAGAAACCAATTATGAGTGAGTACATCCCATGTTCATCTTTTTGGGTCTGGGTTACCTCACTCAGGATAGTGTTTTCTATTTCCATCCATTTGCATGCAAAATTCGAGAAGTCATTGGTTTTTACCGCAGCGTAGTACTCTACTGTGTAAGAATGAAAAACTCAGCTATCATCTATCTATCTGACAACAGCTTATACAAGGACATTCCCAAACCCAACATCAAGAATGCAAACATTCTCCTATAAAAATTACAAAATATTTAAACAGATACATCAAGAAAGTAGACACTTGGCAAACAAGCTCTTGAAAAGATGATCCACGAACAGGGGTCAAAAATAGTTCATCAGGAAAAGATGCTGTTCACAGAGTCCGGCAACCTGAGGTTGATCCCCAGGACCCACATGGTAAAAGGAGAAAACCAATAAAACGTAGTCCTGAAATTTATCTTCTGACTTTCATTTGTGTGCATGTGTGCACACACACACACACATGCACATGTATACACATACACACATGCATGTGATCACACATACATACACACACATTAAAAAACAAATAAAAACAAAAATATTTTAAAGGTCCACAGTCATCAGTCTTCGGGGAGATGCAAATTGAATCATGCTGTACACTATTACACATCTATTAGAACGGTGAGGACGAGGAGAATGGAGATTTCTCATGGATTAATGATGGCCTTGAAATCAAACTAGTTTTCAAGAGAGAAGCTGAGGTTTAACTTCCTATAAGCCCCATCATTCACAGCCTGGTATATTTGCCTCAAACAAATTAAATATAGGACACAAACACATGTGAATATTTAATACAACCTTATTCATTACTGCCTTAAACTGGATATAGCCTAAATGTCTCTCAGTTGTGGAAGCAGAAGCCATATATCCAAACGCCAGGGGTCTCCCATAGATCCTTCATAATGGAACTGGTGTGTAGTTGGTTGTTTTTTACTCTTTACTCTTTGGATGGCCCACCACACAGCTCCCAAATAAATTACATGGAGGCTTATTTTTTTTTTTATGAACACCCAGTCTTAGCTTGGCTTGTTTATAACCAGCTTTCTTAACTTTAAATTATGCCATCTACCTTTTGCCTCTGAGCTTTTATCTTTCTCTATTTCTCTATATCTTTTCTTTCCTTCTTATTCAAAGTCTGGCTGTGTGACTGGGTTGCTGTCATCTGGAGCCCTCCTCTCCTTCTTTTTTCGTTCATTGATCTCCTTTCGCTCTTTTTCTCCTTTTGTTGATTCTCTCTGCCTGCCAGCCCCACCTATCCTTTCTCCTGCCTCACTATTGGCCGTTCAGCTTTTAATTAGACCTATCAGGTGTTTTAGACAGGCAAAGTAACCCAGCTTCACAGAGTTAAACAAATGCAACATAAAGGAATGCAACACATCTTTGCATCATTAAAACAATGCTCCACCTCATAAACAAATGTATCACAACTTAAAATAATATTCCATAACACTGGTGTCATTCATGAAGGCACACCTCCCATGCTCTGCCTTGTGAAGTCACAGTAAGAAGGTGACTGTCCACAGGAGATCCGCTTTACCCAATCTGCCATACTTTTGGTCTTAGACTCCCCAGCCTCTGAATTTGTAGGGAATGAACTTCCATCGTTTATAAGCCGTACGGTCTGTGGTTTTGTTGGTGTGGCATCAATGGCTAATTGGAATCAATGTGATTCCAATTATAGGACATTCTGAACAATGCAAATGCTGAGGGATAGAAAACACATCTGTGATAAACTCGGGGAAAAACGGGGACGGCGCTGACTGAAAGGGAAATGAGAAGAAAATTTTAGTGTGTTGAAGGTATTCTGTGGCAATTACATGAGTCTATGCATATTTTTAAACTCATTCAACCATATGCAAAAAATCAAATGTAGTGTATATTAATTTTAAAGTAATGAATATGTTTCTAAAAGACTATAGTAACAGAAAAGAATTCATAAGGCTGGCAGATTATAAACCTGACAGTTAAGACAGTATGCTATATAATTTATTCATCACTTTATTTAAAGTGATAGATTTATATGCGTGTATAAAGGCTATAGCTACCTTGTAATAAATATTTTTTTTAAATATACTTGGCCACTGGCTGTAGAAATACTGTGCTTCTTAAATGTTCTCCAAACACAGCTTAGATGTCAGGGTCTGCCTAACTAAATGCTTGCGATTACACTATTTTATGTCCTTATGAAATCTTCATTATTATACCTTACATCATTTGTGTGCAAGAGAAAAGATATTTTTTGTTAGCACAGGATCCAACTTGAATAAGATCCAAATAAGTGCAGCCTATATGAAGCCCATCCACAAGAGAGGTGAGTTAATTCCTAAGTGTATGGTACTCGCTGGCAGAAGCAGCGTCGCCCGGAGATGAAGGGAATTCCTATTCCTCTGCTCACTCCCATCCTCGTTTCTACTTCTCATTAGATTACTCTGATTTGGGGATATAGGTGTGTGTGTGTGTGTGTGTGTGTGTGTGTGTGTGTGTGTGTGTCAAAACAACATGGCAGTGAAAACGCTTGAATTTGTGAGTGTACCTTCTTTTTCCATCCTGGAACTAAACCAAGAAATACACTCTGCTGCCCTTTTGCCAACTTTAACACAATTGGCCAGTGGTCTCTCTTTCTTCTTCCACGTTGCCTTTGTCTATAAATAGACAAGAACACTGTGATACCTGCTATGGGATAATCTTTTGTACACTGTGAAGATGCGTCTTTGCCAAGGTGCCTTCTGATTGGCTTAATAAAAAAGAGAAATGGCTAGACAGGGAGGTTTAGGCAGGAGAGTCGTACAGAGAGAACTCTTGGAAGAAAAAGGGCATAGTCACCAACCGGGTGGAGAGGAAGCAGCACAGCCTTTACAAAGTAAAGGTAACTGAACCACGTGAAAGAACATAGATGAAAAGATATGGGTTATATGAGCTAGTTAAAAACAAGCCTGGTTAGTTGGTATGTAAAATAAAATTTAAAATTTAATAAAAAAAATGTCAGCTATTGGCCAAGCTTTTATAATTAAGAAGTCTCTGTGTGGTTATTTGGGAGCTGAAAGGTGGGACAGAAAAATCCTCCTACAAGATATCCCTACTACAAACACCTGAGACACCGCGTGGAAGTCCAGAAATCATACAGTACTTTCCCACTTCCTAAACAGTAGCTATTGCTATGCCCACAGACAGGTGACGTGGGTTCGTTTAGCATCACCAATGGAAAACAAAGCCTGTTTCCATATTGGTGCATCGGTGATGTTTCCCTTCAGGCCTGGTCATTCACACTTGGAAAGTTTTTCGCACTGCTATGGAAATATTTTTAACTTCAGTTCTCTGTTACTTCAGAGACAGTAACAGAATGAATGGGGAAAGAAACACAAGGCTTCTTTTACCCATGTGACCCATGGCTTAACCTCTGTTTGAGGATGTTCTGTCAGTCCCAGCAGAGAAATTGATATGCCTTGCTGCTCATTCACTCACTGGCTTTGTGTAACTGCCATACGAGGCAGGAGAAATGAGTAACTGACTTCAGGCCCCTACCTTGGAGAATTTTAAAATTAGTTTACACAACTTAATTAAATCCTCCTAAGTTACAATGTCTATTAATCATGTAAGAGAAAGGAAATATGTGGAATTTATTTTTCTGTTCTAGTCAAACTGAGGAAAACTACTCAAGGCTCTTGCCCAACCGAAACCTTGTTTCTTCCGATGCATAGATACCAAGACATGAAAGTGCGCACATGGTTCACAGCGAATGGCGAGAGCAACTTCTAACTACGGTCACACCGAGCTCCGTCCTGGTGCTTCCCCATCCTGCTGCATTGCTAGCCTGAAAGTGGCTTCGCTTTTCCCCTTTGCGTGTGAGGTAGGCAGAGAGAGAGTCAAGCCTGCAGAAACAAGGCCAGAGCTAGAACCTAGGGCGCCTGTTTACTTCTGTGAAAATCCAGTAAGAACACAATACACACTAGACCAATTTTAGGATTGGCTGGTTGCTAATTTTTGAGTGATCATAGTTAATGACTCTCCTTGGCGTATTAGGTTAGCTTGGAGGAGTGTGATGGGAAACATTCTCCTTAACTCAGAGAGGAAAAAAAAATGTGTAGAGTCCCAGTCTACCGTGATTTGGAAGAATAACAAACCAACAGTGAAGTTTTAATGGCGTTCAGAAATCAGTCACTCTTCTGTTTTCCTTCCAGAATGATGGAACCACAGGGTTCGGAAGCGCATGGGCAGGAAGCACAATGCCGATAAGATATTCTTAGCTCCTGAATGCTTGTACTTTTCAAGAAAACCTCAAGGGCTGGAGAGATGGCTCAGTGGTTAAGAGCACTGGCTGCTCTTCCAGAGGTCCTGAGTTCAATTCCCAGCAACCACATGGTGGCTCACAACCATCTGTAATGAGATCTGGTGCCCTCTTCTAGCATGCGGGCATACATGGAGGCAGAATGTTGTATACATAATAAATAAATCTTTAAAAAAAAAAGAAAAGAAAACCTCAAAATTGGGGCAAGGGGAGACATGAGGAACGTTTTCTACGTTTCTGCACCTGTCCTATTCAGGCAAGTTTCTGAATGTTTTGGGGCAGATATGAATCACCACTATTTCCTCCACAGCAATCAACAGAAACTACAAACTTGAAAGTTAAACGGGAAGGACAGCTCCTGCTCAAATCGTGAGTTGCTTGAACCCAGACTGCCCCTCCAGAAAGGGTCTGCCATTCATTACCCTGCCCCCACCCCTTCATTTGTAGAGAAAATGTCTAGCTAGCATCCTATCCTATCCATAGCCATAGCACCAGACACAGCTCTGCCTCCACCTCTGTAGCTGGGGGAGGGGGGTGACCCCTCAGGAGGAAAGACTCCAAAGACTTGGTGAAACAGGCAGAGGCTGAAGGCAGACAGCTTCAGCTCAGCCTGGCCAGACTGTCTGGAATCAACCTCCATGGAAGTGGAAAAGCTAGGTGTACTCACTTTGCACGGTGCCTAAAGTCACAATGAGATGCCAGCAAGGAAGCTAAGTGTTTTCTGAGGTTGGAAATGGAAACCCAAGCTTCTTCCCAATTCACTGACCCTGGACTGCCTGTCTGTCCCCCACATACCCAGCCTCCACTGCACTCCCCTTGAGTTACCTGCTTTGGACAGGAGAAGGACTCTTGGACATTCCTCTAAAGCAGGGGGTTCTCAACCTTCCTAATGCTGCCACCCTTTTAATACAGCTCCTCATGTTGTGGTGACCCCGACCATAAAATTATTCTCGTTACTTCATAGCTGTAATTTTGCTACTGTTAGGAATCTTAATGTAAATAACTGATATGCAGGATATCTAATATGTGACCCTTGTGACAGGGTCCTGTGAACTCCCCCAAGGAGGGTCATGACCCACAGGTTGAGAGCTGCTACTCTCCAACACTACCTGTGGTAACTTGGAGCTAACATAGACTGGATCCTGCCGGCTGAGCTAGCCTCCTGAGGACCTGCGGTGGAGGGTCGTCGACAGATGGACAACTTCCTCTTGTTTTATTTCAGCGATCATTTTTTAAAGCCAAATCAAATTCCTTCCTTTTAGAAATGCTTTTCTTTTCTTTTCCAGTGTCCAGTTCCCTGGCCAGGACATATTCAAACCTGTTTCTCAAATTAAAGACACCTAACCAATCTATAGAGAGCCAACCCCTGTGTGTTTCCGGCTGCCTGTTGTCCACTGCCCTTAAATAAAAGTACAGCCTTAAAAATAAAATAAATAAAAAAGAAGGGGAGAGGAGGGCCAGGGGAGAGGGAAAGGAGAGGAAAGGTTAGAAAGGGGAAAGATAAAAATAAAAACACAGGCAGACAGACAGACGAACTTCAGGTCTAAAAATGTCAACTCTGACTGTGGTCCATGTTTCAGCTTTCCCTTGGATTCCCTCATTCTGCCCCTCGCCTCTCCTGCTCCACGCACACACATCAACCTCAGATAACTCTGACTCCTGGTCAACTTGTAGCCTTTACAGCAGCAAGAGGACCAAGGTCCTTCTCCACCTGCCCCCCAAAGACACTGCAAGAGCCCGCGGCGCCGCAGTAGCCGCCGCCTCCTGCTGCAGTCCGGACAGAGTTTCAGATCAAAACCCTGAGAGCTAGCGCTCCTCGGCCGCTCGCCCTGCTTGCCCTGGCTCCGACCTCTTTCTCGGGAGGCCCGGAGGAAGCGGGTCACTTTGCCACCTCTGAGGCTGGGGTGGAGCAGCAGCGACAGAGACTCCCACTGAAGGAGCCCGAAGCCGAGTACCCTTTGTCCAACTCTCCGCCCGCACGTCCGCGGGGCAGGTCCGGTGCTGCTGGCGAGAGGGGTCACTTGCCAAGGTGCTGGGTGCTCACTGGGGTGCGGGGATTCAGGTGGGATGGTGAGGAGGAGAGGCTAGGGGTTGCCGGGGAATAGATGGGGCGGGTAGGGAGAGGGGCGACTAGGTGCTCTTCCACCCCTGGCCACCGCAACTCCGCTGCGCGCCGCGCCGTCTTAAAGGCCTTTCCTTTCCCTGGGCGCTCGCCTCCCGCCCCGCTCCCCGCCTAGACGTCTGCGGGAAAAGAAGGTGTAAGAGTACCTGGAGCGAATACCATGACTTCCCTGAGCCACTTCGCTGGGTTCAGACAAGTGGGCCAGCCAGAGGGCGGGAGCCGCCCGGGGACGGGGATCCACGCGCGAACCGGAGCAGGCGGGCGCGCGGGCCGCGGGCGGGCGGGACGGTCAGCACCTCGGACAGCTCCCCGCGCGCGGTCCCGGGCCGTGGCTCAGCGCTGGGCGCGCGCTGCCTCCACAATGCACCGCTGCGCCGCCGGCGGGAGGAGGAGACCCAAGCCGGCTTTGCTCATCCTTGGTCCCCGAGCCAGCTCGGCGGCGTTCTGCCGCTGAGGGAGCAGGGCGCTTCTACCGCTTTCATCCGAACAGGAAGGACGGAAGAGGAAGCCAGAGAGAAAGGTAATTGCCCGGTTTCCCGACAGGGGCACGACTAATTACTTCTAATTACCTGCTGTCACTCACCCCCAGGGATGCCGGGCTGACATTTAAGATGAGTTTGCCCCTTTCTCCACATCGCACTGGAGTTTACTCCAGGGGCTAACTAAATCTGAGTTCTCGGAATCGGACTGGCTCTGAACAGAAGGCAGGGACCGCCAGGTTAACCCATCTTTGGTGTTCGCGACTTCTCTGGCTGTCCCAGGCCTCTCCAAATGTCAGCAAGAGAGCCAAAGGAGAAAACCAGGATGACTGCAGAGTGCGTGAGGAGGGCGCCACTAATGAGCCCTGCTCCCGGGTGACAGCTCGGTCAACTCCAGTAATTGCAGGTTCTCAAGGTCACAGCCTCCGGAGAAAACAGCAAAAGCCAGGGCAAAGGAAAAGTCCAGATTAGACAGGTCTTGTACAAACTCAAACTTCCACAAAACCAACATATCCCTGAGATTGATTACAAACCCAAAAGCTTGCCCAGAACTAGCTAGGTTAGTATCTTCTCCCTTTCTTCACACCTGGCTCCACCCTAAAGATACCAGGACATACCGGCTGATCTGTGCAGGTTCCTAATCCATTACTCACTAGAAAATATCTGTGCAATGTGGGCAACCCACATTAGATGTCACCAGCTTGCAGCAGGTGCGTGTGGGTTCTGATGCCAGAGTCAAACCACGGAAGGATCCAATTGCCTTGGCTTTTATCCTCCATGTCTGCCGTTGAGTGAGGTTGCCCAAGCACAAAGGCCGTCAGAGCAGTCTCTGGAGATCTTTGGGCATTCTTTACCTTTCTCTGGAAACAGTCTAGGTATTCTGAACACACCGTATTAACAATTTGGTGGGAGCCATGAGCTCTACTCTGCTTTGGCAAAGGTAAGTGTTCGAATAGCCAGGCTGGCGCTGGGTTTGTTCAAAGCCGTAGCAGGTGGAAAATACAAACGGTTTCACAGCTTTGGAACTACAGCGTTTGTAAAGGCGGACGGGCATCTTCAACACCATACAACCAGAACCGCTCTTAGTGCCTGGTGCCGTACAGGCTGAAACAGATGGGGACTGCCTCAAGACAGCTGGTGGGCAGGATAAATGATAGGCACGGAGGGATGGAGTCCTCTCATCCCCCAAAGTTACACTCACACCCGGGGCCAAAGATTCTTGACCTCTCTTGTTTCAGCACCGCCGTGCCACCTCGGTACCTTCACCATTTACTCACTGTGTGACCTTGGATACATCACCCAATTTCTCGTCTTATCTGTCTATAAGGACAAAAGTAGCTGGAAGGTTTGCTGTGTAAACTCTCTGAAATACGGATTGTGAGTTGAGTTTAAGAAAAAGTAAGGGGTCAGGTGTGGTGGTGTGTGTTTTTAATCCCAGCACTTGGGAGGCAAGCAGATCTCACGATTCCAGGACAGCCAGAGCTACACAGTGAGACCCCGTCTAATAAAGAGAGGTGAGGAGGGAGAGAGAGAGAGAGAGAGAGAGAGAGAGAGAGAGAGAGAGAGAGAGAGAGAGAGAAGAAAAAGTATGACCCAATTAAACTCATTCCAAAAATCACTGACACCCTGGGGAAAGAAATTAGTAGATCGGTGCCTCATGGATGCTAATGTGCCCATGAGTCCCATGGGGATCGCGTTAAACTGCAGGCCGTGAGTCAGTAGGCTACTGTAGATCCCGAGAGTCTTCATTTCTCACCAGTTTCAGGTAATGTCCATTCTGCAGGCCCTCGTGCTATCCTCTAGTAGCCAGGTAGCAGGCATATCAGCATATTTTTTTAAAAAAAAAAAAGTACTTACACCTCCCTCAAACCAAAACTTATCTTTTTAAGCATTAAACAGAAAAGGAACAAAGTCCCACAGAATGCTAGACTAGACAGTAGCCAGAATAGCAGGGGGGTTTAAATCATAATAAATAAATAGAAGCATGTCTGAAGATGGATCCATGTCTTCTCTTTTTCATGAGCCCAGAGTGCCAATTATATGGAATACGATTGAACAGAAACCAGAACAGCAGATCAATGCTAACAATGATTCTCAGCCCATCTTCCTCCATAAGAGTTACAGACCCTGTCCTTTCCTGAATCACCTCCTCATTGCCCTCCCCCAAACAAATACCACACTGCTACCAAGCTAGAAGACAGACAGTACTGAAAAGTTGTTGCACCCCAATAAGCGTCTCTACTGAAGCAATAATCTGTCAGAATCAGACCAAATAAGGCAGAATTAGAAAAAGCCCAGGTTTAATGAATACAAACGCTCCTGATGGCTTTCCAGCCCCTCAGAGAGGAGACAAGAAAGGAAGACCAGAAGACCACCACGTTTGTTCTCTGAGGGCAGTTTAAATACCCTGTGGGAGTGGTCCTGAGCATCTGTGGGAGGGGCCATCGTTTGGTGAGTTTTTTTAGGGGCTGAGTCTGTACTGAGGAAGCTCCAGGGAAGGGGGCTAGGGATAGAATTTCCATCCTAACAAACATTCCAGACTTTTTGAACATATGGATGCCAGGGGCTGGAGTAAAGCCTTCAGCCAGACAAGTATGTTTTTAGTCAAAGGGTGTGTGTGTGTGTGTGTGTGTGTGTGTGTGTGTGTGTTCAAATTTTACTTCTACTGAGGATCATTCCAGGGCCTCACACATTGCCAGCAGTGGCTGTACTGCCAAAATATAATTGCAGCTCCTGTATATAGTTTAGTCAGGACAATTAGTATCGTTCCTTAAAAACCCAAGTTACTTCAGTGATGCTTTGGTTTCTTCCAAAGATTTCAGTTGCACATCTCACTCAACATTACCTCTAATTTGCACCATGCCCACAATAATTCTGCTGATTTAATTTCCTTATTCTGATATAGCTTCTAGATTTTAATATCTTCATTTTTTTTTTTTTTTGGATTTTCGAGACAAGGTTTCTCCGTAGCTTTTTGGTTCCTGTCCTGGAACTAGCTCTTTTTTTTAATATTTATTTATTATGCATACAATATTCTGTCTGTGTGTATGTCTGCAGGCCAGAAGAGGGCACCAGACCTCATTACAGATGGTTGTGAGCCACCATGTGGTTGCCGAGAATTGAACTCAGGACCTTTGGAAGAGCAGGCAACGCTCTTAACCACTGAGCCATCTCTCCAGTCCCTGGAACTAGCTCTTGTAGACCAGGCTGGCCTCGAACTCACAGAGATCCACCTGCCTCTGCCTCCCGTCACATCTTGATATAAATGATATATTTAATAAGTGAATACCCAGTATGATGGTTCTTCCCTTTTATTCTACCATAATAGGAGCCAGAGTCCTTGACAGATCATTTGCCCAGACTTACCCCACACCTGGAGCTTGAGTTCTTGGTGTCTTTTCCCTCTGCCTCTGTTTGAACACCTCCACGCATGGCAGCTCACTCTACTCAGACAGCCGTTCTACCCACGAGGGACCCATTGCTACCATCTACCATACTCTGCCTTTCACAGTCATTTCTGCTCAGTAATAGAAGCAGCAATAAAATGTAAGACAGTAAACAAGCGATAATGGGTGCCCAACTTTCAATTCCAGCACTGAGTCCGTCACACTGGGCACTCTCCCTTCCAGGGGTGCTTGGCAAGGCTCTGGAAGGGCTAGGAGGCACATGTAGAGGATGATCACCTCACCAAAGCTATTGGGAACTTGGGAGAGTTTTTGGTTTATAATACACATGAAAACTTTTTTTTTTTTTTTTGCTTTTTCAAGACAGGGTTTCTCTGTGGTTTTGGAGCCTGTCCTGGAACTAGCTCTTGTAGACCAGGCTGGTCTCGAACTCACAGAGATCCGCCTGCCTCTGCCTCCCGAGTGCTGGAATTAAAGATGTGCACCACCACCACCCGGCTACATGGAAACATTATTAAGTAAGAAGCAGAATACTTGGGATACACAAATGCGAAATAATAGATTCTGGAAAAAATTCACTGCAGGCCCCCTGGAGCTGTATCTCTTGGGTTTCTCCAGACCTTCCTTTATCACGCTTCTCTTCTACTCTGCACTAGAGCTTTGACAAGTAGAAAATGTTACAATTCCTTTCCAGAACACACCTAGGCCCCCAATATGTGGGGCAATGTGGTTCCAGACAAACCCTGATTCTTCTCACGCAATACTCATTTTAAATACATTATCCAATCAACTAGACTTTAAAATAATAGTTCACCTCTGGGAACTATTGATGTAGATTGAAAAGAGGCATTTTCATTATGAGAAATTAAGCCATAGTTCTTTCCAAAATGTCTGAGCATACCAGTTTTGAATTATTACAGAAATAAAATGCTGGGAATGAACAACATTCTTCCTCTCCTAAAAGTCACTTGAAGCTGTTGAGTTGGCCCGAAGGAAGGACAGGGGGTGATGGAAAGCGCAATGAAAGGGAATGCGTACGTGCTACTGAGACACAGGAATAAGAACTGAAGAAGGCACAGGAAACTGATTGTTATACTTTCTGTTCTGTAAAGACACAAGAAAACTAAAGCAAAACAACACAGCAAAAAGAAAGACATCATCAGAGAACAATAAAGGGGAGGAGAGAAGATGGAATAAAGGAAAATAATGACATTAGGAAATGTTAAGGCATTTTTCAGGCTTGAAGGGTGCAGAGTAATGTCTTTGCAGGTTTACATTTATGAGCCAGTTTATGAGCCCTGTGAGACACTTTAAAATGGGAACTCATCATAGCTTCTGAAAGGGAAACAGCGAAACCTTCATATCGGATAAATTATATTGGAAAAGTTAAAGTTTTACATTGTGCTCACAGAAAATGAATAATTTCCTGGAGAACGTCAACTTCATTGAAAACCCTTTTCCCCTGTCAGTGACCTATCAGCCCATACTCATTTCTGTAGGTAAAATACTCCTGAAAGCAAAACTGTCTATTCCACTAGATAACATGGATGGAAAATGAGACAGTATAGGAGGCATGGGTGAGAAATGAGATAGCATGGACCAACTTCCTGGAAAGTGAAACCCATTCAAGCCATGGATGAAAAAAAATGAGATAGCAAGGATGGTATGGGTGGAAGATAAAATGAAAGCAATGATAATCAAACCAGCTGGATTGGTGTTATGCCCAGATCACGGAGTCCCTTCAAAAGCAACTAGGAGACGGAGTCCTGTATGTAAAAGGCAAAGAGCCTTTATTCTTATACAAGTTTGCAAACTTGCACTTTCTGTGTGTTCATCATATTGGAGTGGTCAGAGAGCCCTGAGCTCACTTAGGATTGGGTTTTTTAGTAGCAAAGGTAGGGGTGAGGGATTTCTAAGGTTCAGAACTCCTGGTTGGCTGACATTTGTCTAGGGGTGTCCTGGTGAAAAGCAATGGGTGTGTGCTGGCAGGTGATCCTGCCTACAATGGTTGGAAAGTTAGGAATTTCCATTGGGTGGTCTGTTCCTGGGTGGTGTCTGGGTGGTCTCCATTTGTTGTCTTTATCAACCAGGTATTGCTTTATGGTAAACCACTGAGACTTGGAACCTCTATTGATCTTGTCATGGCTGGGTCCTACATTTAGCTCTTTTTTTTTTTCGAGACAAAGCTTCTCTATAGCTTTGGTGCCTGTCCGTGAACTTGCTCTGTAGACCAGGCTGGCCTCGAACTCACAGAGATCTGCCTGCCTCTGCCTCCTGAGTGCTGAGACTAAAGGCGTGCACCACCACCACCCACCTTGATTAGCTCTCTTAAGGAGCAGTAAGAAGCACCCAACTGACAACATTCAACTCATCTTCAAAAACTGAGTTGACCTTATAAATTTTTTCACTAAATTCTGAGCATGTGAATCTATTTATAACTAGATTCTACAATCAGTCATGTTCAAATGGACAGTGGGAACAATAACAAAGAAAAATGGAGGGAGACAAAGAGAAAGAAATAGAACAGCAATGAAGAGGAAAAGATGAAAACAACAAATGCAAAATATACTTTCCTAAACAAAAGGAGAAATGCGGCAAAGAAAAAATGATAGTCTATTTTCTTGGGCTTTTTGCTTCTTGAGACAGGCTGTCACTATGTAGCCTTGTATAGTATCCGGGAGCTGACTACGTAGACAATACCGGCTTCAAACTCACAGAGGTCCACCTGCCTTTGTCCCCTGAGTGCTGGGATTAAAGGCGTGTGCTGCCACACCCATTGCTTTTAAGGGTTTTTGTTCAGTGTTGGCTTCTTGCTGAGACTGAAGCTCACAGGTGCCTTAAACTAAGTATCCCAGGTGGAGCTGGGGGTGGGGTGGGGGTAAAGAACATTGAGACCCAGCTGAGACCAGCAAAGATTTGAGTGGCAAGGTCGAAAGAGAATGCCACTAAATCAAGGAGCCCTTCGTTGAGGAGGAAAGGTGAGGAAGGAATAAAGAAATTAAAAAGCATTCTGCACTATAAGTAATGAGGTCAAAACTCTGGCTCCCTGATGACAAAGAAGAAAGCAAACAGGGCTAGACAGGGGTTTTGTGTTTAAAGTTTGATGTTTGGTTTCAGTTAGGATAACAAGACTGCTGAACAGGCAGAGACATGAAAACCCATTAGAGTGAAGCCCTGAGCCGCTGAGTCATCCTGGATGTGGACGCAGAGGAAGGCAGCCTTCCCCGCAGCATCCTCAGCACCAACCCAATCTCAGGTATACAGCCGTCAATCACCCCACACTGAAGGACTGTGCCAAATGCTTTGCTCATCTCTTTGCCTGGATTTACCTTATTTAACTCTCATGATTGTGTGGTGTGTCTGTTGTTGTTTTTTTTTATTTGAAAGGCAAGCATACTGAGGCACAGATAGATTAAATACCTTTGCAAAGGTTATACAGGCAGTCCATGGTAAAGCCAGAATTTAAATACAAGTTGGGGGCAGGGGACAAAGCCGAGTATGACTGATAAAACCACTTGCTCGCCTATATCTTACATGGCATCTCCTCCACAAGTGCGAAGATAGTGGCATGCATCTCTAGCCGTCCACGTGACACTGCAACATCATGTGACATTGGACATAGCTAAGGAAATTACTTTCTGATGGACACTGTTATATGGGAGCAAAACCATTCTCTACATCATCTCTGAAAGCCTAATGTGTCATGGCTATTTGGACCCAATGATGCAAAGGGTTTCCCTGATGACAAATAGAAGTTTCCAGTATTGCCTTATGTGCTGTTTAGGGTTTTTTGTTTTTGTTTTTGTCACCTTGATACAAAGCAGGATCATCTGGGATTAGAAAACCACTATTAAGAAAATGCTTACAGATTAGCCTGTAGGAAATTCAGTGGGGAAAATTTCCTTTTTCTTTTTTCCTTTTTTTTTTTTTTTTTTTTTTTTTGGTTTTTCAAGACAGGGTGTTATGATCTGCTGGTCTGGCCTGTCACCTGGTACCCTGTCCCTCAAAGAAACAAGCCCTGCCCACTCCCAACCCTCCCCTACCTTCTGCTTAGTCAAGAGGATCCTCCTGCCTCTTCCAGCTGGTGCTCTCTCTTTTTTCATCTTCTCTCTCTCTCTCTCTCTTTCTCTCTCTCTCTCTCTCTCTTTCTCTCTCTCTCCCCCAACCTCTCTCTCTTCTTCCCCCATCTCCCCTTTCCCCATTCCCTTTCCCCTCTATAACCCATTAAATAAATTCTATACCCATCTCTCCCACTGCATGGCATATCTGCTTGTCTCTCACCCGCATGCCAAAGGGACCCCCCCCCAAGACCTCAGGAGACCTGCCAAGGCTTAAGGGAAACTCTGAGTCCTTTGGGGACCCTCTGAGGCATCTGTAACCCCCCATGGGACCAGCTGCCCCTCATGGGACCGCTGCCCCTTATGGGATCAGTCCCCCACCACCATGTGTTTAAAAAAGAATAACACAGGTATCTCTATGTATCCCTGAATGTTCTGGAACTTACTCTGTAGACCAGACTGGCCTCAAAGTCACGGAGATCTGCCTGCCTCTGCCTCCCTGAGTACTAGGATTAAAGGTGTTGTGTCAGGGAAATTTTCCGGATCAATATTTGATATAAGAGGAACCAGCTCACCATGAGTCGTACCGTCCCTCATACTTATACTGTGAGGTGGTCCTAGAATAGTATAAGAAAGCAGAGTGAGCAAGCCATGAGGAGTAAGTCCATAAGCAGCATTCCTCCATGACCTCTGCCTCAGGTTCTTGCCTTGAATTCCTGCCCTAACCTTTCTTCAGAATGAACTGTAAGCTGTGAGATGAAATAAACCCTTCCCTCCCAGAATATTTTTAGTTATGGCATTCATCACAGCAATGGAAAACAAGCAAGATACCTTGTTTTCATACCATAAGGAAGAGATGAAGCTATATTTGATTTAGGAATCCTGTGGCATTGTCTTTAAACACAAATCATGGGAGTCAATCATTTTTAATCACTATATAGCAGCAACCACACTTGTCTTAATCCAGACCTTTTAATTCTCGAGCCTCATGAGTAAGGGTCATATGAGAGTACACTCACCATATTCAGAGCTAATACTTTAAAAAAAAATGTTGCCCTCATTTCCATAGTTCTCTGTATTCTTGCAGTGTCCCAGTGAGTAGCAGTCAAAGTCTACAAACGGGCGGTGGTGGCACATGCCTTTAATCCCAGCACTTGGGAGGCAGAGGCAGGCGGATCTCTGTGAGTTCGAGACCAGCCTGGCCTACAAGAGCTAGTTCCAGGACAGGCTCCAAAACCACAGAGAAACCTGTCTTGAAAAAACAACAACAACAAAAAATCAAAGTCTACAAACGACACCAAATTTGGCAATAGTTTTCTAAGTGTGTCTTAAAGTTACCATCTACTCACCATTCCCGACAACCTTGTCCAAGAAGGCCGACGTTCTCTGTCTATCTTTTTAATGTTATATGTATTGGTGTTTTGCCTGCATATGTATGTCTGTGTGCCAGATTCTCTGGCAGAAAGAGCGGGGACAGAGCTGGACCTGCCAGACATTCCCCTAGGGCTGAGCAGGATGGTGAGTGTTGAGGACCCAGACCTCCCTCTTGGCCACTGGGGAGAAACATACTGAGTTGGGAGCCTGTCGAAGCAGGATCTCATTTAATTGTATTAGGCAGACACTTATATAGGGTTGTGATGGGAGTGGAGTCCTGCGATGGACTGAGGTGGAGTAAGGAATAAGGGCCAAAAATATCCTGCCACGTCAGCAGTGGCTGGGCAGAGGCAGGTTTAGGCCAGGTTGTCTCTCATCTGTGGAAGTCATGGCCAAAGACAGGTCTCCAAACTCGGGCTCAGGAAGTTACACTGGGCTTCATGAGGCCCAACAACATCTGTGCACCTCGTGGGTTGGGAGAGAGCACCAAATCCCCTGGAACTGGAGTTGCAGATAGTTATTAGCTACCATGTGGGTGCTGGGAACTGAACCCAGGTCCTCTACAAAAACAAGAATAAGTGCTCTTAACTGATGAGCCATCTCTACAGCCCCCAACGTTGGCTCTTACCTGTACTATGGCAAGGTCTTTTAGACTAATCTTTTAGTCTCATATTTTTAAATGTCTGCTTATTTGTATGCTGTATATGAAACATTTCAGAACTGCTAGCTAGCTGCTTTCAGCATACAGAAGGTACACACACAGTGTAGAAATTAATAGTCATGATGGTGTTCCAATAAAAGTTTGCCTACGGCAGCAAGTGAAGGGTCCTATTAATCCCTAATGGAGCCCAAATGACTGCAGTTATCCAGTTATCTGTAGACAACACAACATATAGGCCAGGTAGCAATGTCACTTCTCCTTGAGAAATGTTTGACTTCTGAAAATGCCATACGGTTATGAAATCTATGGGTTCTTGCATAAGAAAGCTGTGAACTATGCAAGGGACAGAATGCAGAACATCCACCATACAACGTGCCCTTCTAGGAAGAACTGCATGCGCTGTGATAGGCAAAAAAAATAAACATGAAGGGAATGCCCTGGCATGTTCCCATTATCCCTGCGGGAAAGGCAAAGGCCTGGCAGGAATGTTCTTGGCACTTTTTGCATAGCCAAAGATGATAAGAAACAAGACCAGGAATATTCCCTTGTTGCACTTGCATCTGTTAAAGCTGTAAACATCTCACCGATTTTATTTGCTTTAACGACAAAAATGAGACATTTGTTGGCAATACTATTGAGCTCAAATGCCTGGAGTCCTTGGGTTATCCCCCTGCAGATTTGTCATTTCCTTCAATCTGCAGATTACCCTTGCTGACTGGGGCCGTTTGACAAAAACCTACAGGATTGATCAGTCCCCTGCCTACTGGGTAACTTTATATATCACCAGTGTTGTAATCCCACTCTCTCTGTGTGTCCCTCCTTCTTCTGAAAAGGTAATTACTGCCTCTCCCCTTTTCCCTTTCTCTCCTTTCCTCTCTCTTTCCTCTTTTCTCTATCCCTCTTTCTCCCCTCCCCTCCATAACCCCTTACACTTACACTGTTCCCAATACTCAGCAAATAAACTCTATACTCAAGCTCTCTTGCATGGGTCACAGCGTATCTGTCTCTCACCCGCCTTGGTCTCCCACCCACAAGGGGACCTGCTGAGGCCTCAGGTGACCTGCCTTTGCCCCTTGTGGAACTGGCCTAGGGTCACCCGCATTTATAAATGATAACCACTCAGCCGGGCAGTAATGGCGCACGCCTTTAATCCCAGCACTCGGGAGGCAGAGGTAGGTGAATCTCTGTGAGTTCGAGGCCAGCCTGGTCTACAAGAGCTAGTTCCAGGACAACCTCTAAAGCTACAGAGAAACCCTGTCTCGAAAAACAAAAAACAACAACAAAAAAAATGATAACCACTCCATGCCTGGCACTTCATATGCCTGTAATGCTAATGTTTCTACGCAGCCTGGTGGTCCTAGTCTGGCACCTATATCCATGTCTTCATCTTGCTAAGTGTACTCTATGTGCACACTTTCTCTCCTGGCTGACTCCTGGCCCAACCTCCTTCAAGAAGCTTTTGTGAGCTACCTAGGATTAGATATCCCTCCCCTGTCTCGCAAGAATTTCTGTTTGCCTTTGATGATGTTTTACCTACACTGGATCGCTGCTTTCTGCTTTCTCCATTACTGATCCCTGAGTCCCTCATGGATGGTTTTGTTTGCTATGCCTTACTCAGTTTTGCAAACCTTAGCAAATATGAAAACGTCTAGATAATAAACAAATGTTTAAACAAATTCATTAAAATAGTTAGTTTATATAAAGGGATCCGTGACTATCCAGCATTGCTTCCCCCCGTACATATTCTATCTTGTACCCACACATATGTGTGTGCACCTGCACTTCTTGAATTTTAAACTATAAATGAAAAAAATTATTCCCATAAAGTTGGCAGCAACCCTCATCAGAAATACCTAGGACCAGAGGTGTTTCATATTTAAGATTTTGTTTTCCAGATTTTGGGGTTTCTCTGTTTACTTAGTAAGATATCTTTAGATAGGACCCCAGCCAAAACACAAAATTCCTTTTGCTTCATGTATGATTATACACAGTTTAATGTAATTTTATGCAATTTTCAGTAAGCTTATCTGAACTGATCACTTGCAGTGATGGGTTTTCCATGTGTAGCACCATGCCAATGCCCTGAACAGTTTCGGATTATGGAGTCTGGGAGCAAAGGCTTGCTTTTATAAGCATATTTTGACAACTGAGAACATTCTAAGCCTGCACCTGAGGAGGAGAGCTAGAGGTGGGTTGTGGGCAGGACCAGAGGGCCACACTCAATTCACCCTGGCTTTTCACAGTGGCTTTTCTTCAGCCTCCTGCGTTGAAAGTTATTTCTTCTCCCTCACAAGCTATGGATCCGAGAACGTACTAGACACTATGGATGTTTACTCTTAAATAAACATAATTTATTCCAAAGATAAGATTTTCCTCTGAACGTTTAAATGTCAAACTTAAGTAATTCATATTACCTTTCTAAATATGTTTCTGTCTCACGGCGTTCCTTATGAGATTTTACATTTAACAAAAGTAATATCTGTCACATGAGCTCTAACTTACCTTTAGTATAATATCATCATTTCCATTTATTTATTTATTTATTTGATTTTCTTTTTTTTTAAATATTTATTTATTATGTATACAATATTCTGTCTGTGTGTCTGCCTGCAGCCAGAAGAGGGCACCAGACCTCATTACAGATGGTTGTGAGCCACCATGTGGTTGCTGGGAATTGAACTCAGGACCTTTGGAAGAGCAGGCAATGCTCTTAACCACTGAGCCATCTCTCCAGCCCTATTTATTTGATTTTCGAGACAGGGTTTCTCTGTAGCTTTATTTTTTTTTTTGGTTCCTGTCCTGGAACTAGCTCTTCTAGACCAGGCTGGCCTTGAACTCTCAGAGATCCGCCTGCCTCTGCCTCCCGAGTGCTGGGATTAAAGGCGTGCGCCACCACCGCCCGGCATTATTTCCATTTATAAACAACTATCTTTAGATATTTGTGCTCTGTAGAAAAACACACATTTGACATTGGTCCCAAGACTTGAGAGTTCAGACGAACAACAACCTAACACACACACAATCACACACACACACATACATAAATACACTGAAACAGCATCAGTATTATTAAGTGTTTATGGTTTTAGAGTTTGGGTTTTTTTGTTGATGTTCTTGTTGTTGTAGCTGTTTGTTTTTGTACGATTTTTGTTGTATTTGGGATTTTATGCTTTTGTTTTTGGAGATAGCGTTTCTCTATGTGGCCCTGGCTGTCCTAGATCTAGCTCTGTAAATCAGGTTGGCCTTGAACTCACAGAAATCCATCTGTAACTGCTTCCCAAGTGCTGGGATTAAATCTGTTAGGAGACTAACCCCAGTTCCCTGCCCACCCAATTTTTTGCCCTCACTACCCTCTCACCCCCTTTAATCCCCCCCTTCACCCATCAAGGTCAACTTCTGCTGCTCATGCATTCTTAGCTGTGAGGCCTCACAACACTATCAGAGCAATACTTTTAAAAAAAATTTTTTACATTATTTGTGTAGGTGTTCTGCCTGCATATGTGTCTGTGTATCACAGGCCTGCCTGTTGTCATAGAGGCCAGAAGAGGGCATCAGATCCCATAAACTAGAGTTACAGATTGTTGTGAGCTGCCATGTGGGTGGGCATGAAGCTGGAGAACAAAGGGGAAGAGTAAAGACGAAGAGTTCTAGGGCGGAGTCTTAAAGATTTCCAATATTTAGAAATCAGAACAGTAAGTAGCCAGCAAGGGACTCTTACCAGCAGCAGCCAGTGGGGTCGTTTACTTTGGCTTCCCTCTGCCCTTTCCTTATTTCCCCCTAAGTATGAGTAACCTATTTATCAATAAAATTTGAAGATAACATGATAATAGATGGTCTCATTCCCTCTTCTTTGCCTGTAGGGAGCAGGCTGCCATAAGAAAGTCTGCTCCGCTGGCCGCTATGGAATGTCCCCAGAGACAAGATGAGAAAGCCAGCAATGTTCTGCGCTTCTGAGAACTGGTGAGTAATTCTGCCTCGTTCTGGAATTCAGTGCCACATGGCTAATTTATCCACAGTTTTAAGCCATGTTTTCTCACAGCAGATTTATCAATAATAACAGTAATGATCTAAGTGTGTCTGCCTGCCTCCTTTGCCTTTTCCCTAATTGTCCCAAAACTATGGGCAACAAGAAGAGCCTGGTTCGTGGGGTCTCCCCAGAACCCAACATTCCAAGGTCCATTTCAGACATGCATCGTTTTTGTTTTTTGTTTGTTTGGGCTTTTTTTTTTTTTTTTGGTTTTGGTTTTTTGAGACAGGGTTTCTCTGTGGCTTTGGAGCCTGTTCTGGAACTAGCTCTGTAGACCAGGCTGGTCTCGAACTCACAGAGATCCGCCTGCCTCTGCCTCCCGAGTGCTGGGATTAAAGGCGTGCGCCACCATCGCCCGGCTCAGACATGCATCAT